>NC_071404.1:78389871-78989871 GCF_017976375.1 Cuculus canorus
ACGCTAGCGCTTGTGTCCATCTGTGGCTGTGCCACCCAGACAGAGACAAGGCTCCACTGGAAACCACTCAGGAAAAGCAATTTGAGCCCACCAGTGGGGGAAACCATCTCTTTCTGGTCTTAACTGCAACCCATGATACATTAGGAGGGGGAGCTTCCCGATTTTCCGTGGTAGGGCTCTCCTTACAAAGAGCAAACTTTGCTGTTCTCCAGCCCAGAATTGCCTGTTCTCAGGAGCATATCTACACAAAACTGGAAGCGAAATGTTTGCAGGGTTATGGAAGCAGAATGGTCACTCGAGGAGAACACAGCATGCCTGATGTGTCGGGATACCTGCCTGCTTGTCGAAATGCTTCTGGCTGAGACACTTATGGAATCGCTCCCGTTTGCCTTCAAGTAGGGTGTGCGGTGGCTGTTTAATCGTACGTCTCTTAAAAACTGTGTTTGTGATCTCTTTGGCTGTTCTCAGGCGGTTGTCCTGCCTCTTGATGTGCAGTCTGGTTTGCTAGGGAGTGAGCTTCTGGTCTTGCTTCCCAGCTTGGAGTGCTCTCCTCGCAGGAAAAGATCCCATAGTATGGGAAACGTGCTGTTGATTTCCAGTGCAGAGTGGAAGTTGCCAATCCCACTGTGGAGCCAGCCCATCCATAATGAGATCGAATTAATTCAACAAGGATATTTAAACATCAATTTAGGGAGGCTCAGAATTGGTGTCTACCCTGAAAGTTCATTAAGCCAGCAGCTATAAATAGCAAGAGACAGCTCTGGATTGAAATAAATGTCCCTACTTAGCAGAGCCGATGGAGCACAGTGTGCCAAGAATCCTCCTCCGATTAGTGATGCTGGATATTGCAGCAATCCAATTTCTTTCCTGGCTCTTCAAGACACGGGGTGGGATTTTCCAAAGGCTTTTAGCTTCGGCTCACCCCAGTAAGAGCAGCGGCAGCCCAGTGTCGAGAGCCTTTGGAAAACGCCAGGATGGCTTTTTCTTTTTGAGTAGAGATATTAGTATTTCACATAGGGAAGATGGTCAGGGAGGCTTTCCCGTAGATGCAAGGGGATCTTTGGTACCTTGGTCCTCAAGGCGTGCGCAGCAGGGTGGTGCAGTTGGCCGAAGCGTGCCGCTTTCTGCCTCTCCAACCTGAGCTGTAGCGAGGACATGCAGCGCAACCGCAGGCGTAAACAGAGAAATAATTGCAGCTTCGATTGCAAACATGCCCTCTGCATAGCTGGGGGCCCGTCGGAGAGGCTGAGCACATGGGAAAGGGCCTGGAAGGTGCCGAGGGGCAGGCAGGCTGTGGGAAGGGAGCTGGGAGCAGGTCAGCCGGTGCCGGCCGAGTCCGAGCCAGCTGCTGACACAGCCCTCGTGTCTGCTCTCGCCTTGTGAAGGAGAGACCGCTAATTGCCTGGGCTGGGTATCTGGCTCCCTAGGATCAAGCCAGCCGCGTCCTGGCCCTCAGTGTTTGGTTCGGGGCTGTCTCCACCTGGGCGAAGCTCCTGGAAGGCAGGGCCCCTCTCGCCACTGGCAGCTCGCCTGCTTTTGTGGTCAGAGTTCACTCTCTTGCCTTTCACTGCAGGGGACGCAAACCTGGAGTTGCATTAGATTTCCAGATGTGTATTTTGGGATTTATGGGTGGGTGCAGAGAAGAGGCTGTGACCTCAAAAAATGCAGAGGAGATTTTTCTTGATGTCTTAAGTCAACTGGTGGTTAGGAGAACTTCTTATAGGTGTGGGAGTGACGGAGAAGTGATGTCGCTGGGACACAGTCTGGGTGGTATTTCCCTTCTAATTACATTCTACTTGCAAAGCCTCACAGCTCGCATGGAAGCACTGGGATAAGGTTAAGGCCCAGGGTGGTAGGAGGTTGCATCTGGATGTGAGCTGTCACCACAGGTAAAGGCTTTCTTTTTTGTTTTGGCAAGAGCACAGGGTTTTCTCAGACAGCTAATTAAAAAAATCGCTGTCTTTGCAACACCACACGAGTGAAGTGTTGGTTTTTTTTCCTTTTCTTATTTGACTTGTGCCTGTGCCTATCGTGTGAGGGTTTCCTAGGAACACTCGGGTTTGTTTTAAGCTATTTGCCCTTCCCTTGCAAAGGGAAACACTTCAAAATACTTTGTCCTCCCCTTACATCCATCTTAGTTAGGTAAATGTGTGGCTGCAGTGGGGCTTACGCTGCCCTGCCTGGTGCTCTTGGTTGGCCTTTGCTGGCGGCCCCGGGAGTGGGCCAGCGCGTGCCGGGCAGCGGACGAGTTGTTCTTGAGGGTTAAAAGGGGCAGGCAGCTCTTTTTTGTTCCCTGTTTCCAGGTAAGCAGGCAGTGCGGGTTTTTATTGCTGCCCTGCTCTTTCCCGCACCGTTATGCACGGCCCCTGTCCACTCTCCTTACGTTTTCTAAGATAATTATTGACGCGTTTTTAATACAAGAGCAAACCACTTGTAACTTTGCCAAGCTCTCATTCCCTGCTTGTGACAGCTGGGAAAGGAGCTAAGCTGGGTTTTTATTCCCTTGCAAAGGCCAGATTTGGGGTAGGTGGGATAAACGGTAGAGCCAGACTGTTCCTCCCTCCCATGAGGCGTCTTTGCCGGTGGTGCTGGTTGTTACGGCAAACACCGAGGGCCTCTGGGGCAGAGGATTCGTGCTTCTCCTGCCCAGAAAGCTGTGGTAGGTGTAACTTGGGCATCAGTCGAGTACTCATAGGAAGGATGCGTGTGCGCCTGTTTGGAAGGAGGACACGGCATCTGAGCTTTGCCCTGTGAGCCTCTGGCAAGCCCCGAAAGCCTTCTGAAGGGACATTTATGGTAAGGATTGCCTGCGAGGGAAAAGAAATCTCATCCTGACAGCATTGCCCGCTTTATCCTCTCTGGTTGGCATTCGGTAGACACAGCTTTGTATCTCGCTCTGGTGACTCTTGGCCTTGAGCAAGACCCTGCCTAAGGCGAACTCCAAACTCGGCTCCCTGAGTTCTCCCCTCTCTTCTCCTCTGCTGTGCTCTCCCCACCGGGGCTTGAGGACAAGGGGCTAAAAACTGAGGGGAGAAAACACTGTCTCTACTGGGCTTCCTCTTGTCCTGAGTCCCGCGAGCAGTTGACGTGCCGAGGGTGCTGTGCAGGCTGTTGGGCGCCAAGATCTGCCCCTGGTGGAACCTCTCAGCTTACTTCCCACGTCTTCCTTCTTTCTCCAGTCAGCAACAGTTTTTCTTTTCTTTAAGGGCTTTTCCACGCGCTCCCCAGTGCCACTAGAGTGTCCTTAGGAAATGGAGGACGGTTCAGCCACACAAACCAAACTGATCATTGCAATCGTGTGTGGCTCCTCAGCAGGAATGAGCAGCGTAGACTGAAATTCCATAGTCAAGCTTTCCTTATTTTGTGTTCGTGTCATGTTTCGGATGGAGTTTAGGAAAGTCAGCGCTGGGAAGCCATCGCTATCGGCTGGGCCCGGGATGATGTGAGGATACAGGACAGAATTCTCCATCTGTGCAGAGGCCAGGATAAAATTCTGCTTTCAGAGATGTTGGGATGTGGCTGGAAGAAGCAGCCACTGCTGCGGAAGAAGCAGGGAGTGAATGAGATCCTTTTCTTCTCTGGAGAAGTGGTAATGGGCTTTTTCTGGGGATTATTTCTAGGGGTGGCGCGTTTAAAGGCGCAGAGTCTTCTCTCCAGGTACACTGGGAAACCTGCTTCTACCACTTTTGTTGTTAAATAAATGAACCGTACCAACTGCTATGTTAATAACACCAATAGAGGTGGTAGAGCAGCTCCTCTTAAGGTATTGTTGAGTTGAAGTGGTTGAAATCGATGACCAAATCAATTTAAATATGAAGTACAAGTACAGCAGCGATGGGGTTTAAGCCGCCTGCTTTTAACACCCCGGCGCTGTCGCTCTACTGCCACGTGTCTATGTTTTCTCTTCAAACTAAAGGACTGACGCATATTTTTTGGTTAAGTGACAGTTAAGATTCCTCTGTAGCTTTATCTTCCGCTTGTGAGGGGACTTAGAAGGATAAACCCCATCTGGTTAGTCCTGAATTAATTGCTGTGAAGTTGGAATAATCAGAACTGACCGCTGTGCATTTGGTTAGTGTGGTCTGGGCAGGACAGAGAACAGGAGCCGCAAAGCGACGTCAGGAGTCAGTCTCAGCCCCTCTTTGTTTTGGGGTAGGACTGAGGGATTCGGAGCACTTCCATTTGCTCGTCCTTCCCGTCTGCTTGCTCGCAGCTTTACAGTTGAGCCATTCCTGCTTCAGAGTGATATTTGCTGTGCCAGGCGGATTTTATTAGCGACCTCCCTTGGCCAAAGGTGACACAGTTAATGGTGCTCGGTGTAGAGGGAAATAATTCGGTGTAAACTCTGCCTCGAGGGAGAGCTGTCTGCTTTGGGGATTTAACGCTGTTCCTCGGCTTCGTCTTGAAACTTCTTCAGTGGTACCAGACTAAGAGCCTCGGGGAAGTTTTTATAGAATGCCTTTTGCCACTGTAACGTGAACGCTATTCCCGGTTCAGACAGACAGAGGGAAAAGAAGGGAGTTCCTTTCCCAGCCAGAGGAAGAGCGCCTTTACCTGGAAGCTCCTGGGCTAATCCTCTGCCTCGGACTGATAGCATGTGCCGCTCTAATTACCTAAGCCACCTTAAGTCTTTGCCTAATTCTGTTCTCTGCATTCACGTGAAACTGCTAAAGGACAGAAAAGTCTCAGGAATTCACCGTGCGGCGGGGGGGAAATCTCATTTAGAAGCAGTTTGAGTTCAAGCCAGAGATATTTGCATAGCTGAGAGGGGCTGAACTGAGTAGGTGATGGGGTGGTACTGTAAAGCTGCCCTTCTGGGATTAAACTCTGGGCAAATCTGCTGGACGGTGTGGGAACAAGCCATCCCAGAGCTCCGGCCTCCCCTCTGTGGGTGTATAAACCAGAGTCTGAAGCACTTCCAAGCACATCTGGACCTGTCACTGAGCGTGGCAGCTATTCCAACCCTCCCCTTGGGTTTCGTACGCAGTGGCTCATACAGCAAGGGGGATTCTGCCGCGTGTCTTAGCGGAAAGCGTGGCTTTGCTCAGACGAGGCTCGGCCTTACTGGTTTACTGGCAAACTGGGCAGCGGCGGGGCCACCTCGCTGCTCTGTGTTCATTTTGTAGGTGGAGGCGGTGTGAGTGCTGCTTGGAGCCGAATGCTTTGGGGCAGCACGTACTGCACTACCAGAGAGGGAAAGCAGCTGTTGCCGAGATCCTTACTGACACAGTGGAAGTGGATATGGGATGTTCTTCACTCTCCCTGCGCAGTCGGTATCACCCTGGGCAGAGGATGAGGCCGTCAAGCAGGTTACAAGCTCTCCCCTTAGCTCGGTTTCCAGAGTCACTTGAGAAAGAAGAGGGCCCGGATGGGCATCCTTAGGAAGCCTCGACGCAGGCTCTGCAAAATCCTCTACTGTGAATATAACCAATGGGTGGATTTTCTTCTCTAAGCCCTGCTTGGTGTTTTCTCTTGGCTCTTGTGAATCTTACTGAACGATTCCTGTTGGAACCGCTTAAGTTGTTGATCCTTAACCTCATTGTTCTCGAAGCAAGGATCTTTCTCTTTAATTTTTCTCTCCGCGCTCTGATATCTGCCTATCCCTCAGCAGAGCTGCTGTGGATTCGCCTGTCCCTTCTCGCTCCTGCAGGAGGAAGAAGGCAGGTCAGCCGCTTCCGGAGGGACTGACCTGGCAGGGGCGGTGTTGGGGGATAGGGATGGATAAAAGAGGGGCTCTCCAAATGCTTCTTGCAGTGTGGAGCTGAATCTTCTCTCACCCCAGAAGGTGCAGAGCATTATAATCATGACCTACTAACCTCCTCCAGTTGGGATTGTGGGTTTGGGCACTGAGTGCGCAGATGGCTGCTCTCCGCACGGCAGCAGATGCCGCTGATCTTCTGAGTGGGATCAATAGGCATTTAGCAAAACTGTGTAGAGATGCCTGCAGAACCGCAGCGCTGCTCCCTTCTCCCTCGCACCAGCCACTGATGGGCCCTTTCCCTTTGCCTCTTGGCACCCCCCATGCATTTCCTCCTCCGGATCGGGCTGGCACGCAGATAATACGGCTAATTTTGATTGCACAAGGAAGCTGTTAGGGAATGAGATGATTAAGAAATGTGCAGAGGGTGAAGCAGAGATCTTGAGGGCAAAAACTTATTTTACTCGGATGCTGGTAGGTTGGTATGACAAAACGGGAGCGTTAATAAAAGGAAAAGGCAAATCAGTTGCATACGAAATGCCCTGCTGATGGCAGGGCTCTTTCTGCCTCCCTGCAGAAGAGAACGTCGCTCCAGTGTGGGCCGTGCTGGAGCTCCAGCTTGCCTCAGGGTGAACACCAAAGTAAGTCTATATAAATATAAAGCATCATTATACCCTCACGAATGCTTTTGAGGGAAGACTTTTGTTCAGGCTGACTCTTCTGCAGCTGCCAGTCTGGTCCAAAGCCTCGCTCCTGGGTTTCTTTCTCTGCCAGGGCTATTTTTGGGATGGTGAACTTGCTTTGGAGCAGTTGCTGTGTTGTGTGTATGTTCGTGCCGCGAAGAAATAACACCTTATCAGGGGGCAAGAACTGTTTTTTATCTCTTCCGACTCCTTTATCTCTCCGATAAGCCAAAAGGGGCTATTTCATTTGAGCTGAAGGATTGGAAGCCAAAGAACCATCACCAAAGGAGATGGAAATGGAACGACACAGATTTTGGTGTCACAAACCTGGAGAACAAACGAGACAGGGTGGAAAACGCCTCAGCCCTGATACTGAAATCATTGAAATCATTGCAAATGATTTCCTTTCTTCTTGGTTAGTGTCAGCTTTCCCAGAAAAATGGTATATTCACGAAAATCCATCTGTGAGATACCTGAAATGAGAGCTTTGAGATCTGTGGGCTGTGCTGCTCGGCTTCGAATCCTGGTCCAATATCTGCTCAAGCAGGGGAGAGTCTTTGTCTGGATTTATGTGCTGATTTCTTCCCCACCGAGTGAACTGTGAAATACTGATACTGAGTACATCAAAATGATGGGTAGGGAAGAGCTTGGTCATTTGAAAGCTGAAGAGGAAAGCAGATGTGAACTGAAATCTAGATACGTTCTTTATAGAATTGCCAGATTTATGTCTTGAAAAGGCAGATCCCTTTTGGTGCATCTTGCCTTGTGGTTTGTGGACTCGCCTGAAGAGCAGTACAGAGCTCAGCAGTTAAGTGGTAATAAAGGTATGCATAAATCAGCAGAGCCTTTCCTTCTGCTTGTACAGAACCAGATGAATGGGCTAGTCTTAACCTGAACGTGGTGTTGGGCTGGCGTTCAAGTCTCATTTCCAGCTGGAGACCTTGATATTTAAATATAGCAATGGGAACTGAGTTCATCCAGCTGAGGAGGGGTGTTTGATTTAGCTCGGGGCTATGGGTATGTAATACCCTGGGAATTGCACGGCTGTGCATGAAAGGAGAGGTATTTTGAGCATCCTGAGCTCTGGAGACCTCCAGCAGTTACTCTGTTGTGTTCATCTTCCAAGAGCGGTCTCATAACGCTGTGACTTAGTCGGCTTAGGTTTCAGGCTCTGATTAATAACTTGGCTCCTCTGCGCTGAAGCTACGTGGGAGCTTTTTTTGCTAGGGGAAATGTCTGCCCTTATTCCTTATTTGCACTTCAGCGAGGGGAGCCTGGGATCCGCAGCGGGGCTGCTAAATCCACGCTTTGCCTTCCTTGGGAAGGCTCTCCTGGTGTAAAAGCAGTGGTGAGTGGAAGGATGCTGGAAGGTCAAAACGAAGCAGAAGGTGTAGGTATCCAGACCTGTTTGCACACCAAAGGGAAGAGCCGGGCTCTGCCCTGAGTCTGCAGTGGGTTTGGCCTCGGAGAGCCAGGAGTCGCGATGGACCTGTGGCTTGGGGTGCCTGGGCCTGTGGGAGCCGGGTGAACGTGGTCTGAGAGATGATGCAGATCACAGATCAACCTCTTATACGCAACGTGGGGAGTCATAACCAAAGCTGACAGTGCTACGGTGAGAGTTTGGTCCCTGGCTGTAGAGCACTGATAGCACTGGGGGGTTGGGGGATGTTTTTATTGTTATTTTCAGGTGGATAAGCAGCTCTTAGAATGTGAATCATCAGGAAGGAAGAAGGATGCACGCTAAGTAACACTGCTCGCAGGAAAGAGCAACTGCGAGGACAAACTTTGTGCTTGGCTTTTTGTGCAGGGAGGCCAGAGAAGCGATGTTGAAAACAAGATTTAGGTATCGGGACGCTTCCCAAGTGTCCTGCACCAAATCTGGACAGCGAGAGGTGTCGCACAGGCTGGGAGAAGCTAAATTAAGGTTTTGCCGTGGCCTGCAGTCCGGCTGAGTGAGTCTCTCCATGACCTGTATGGGAGCAGAGGGTGATGAGCCTCTGTGAATCCCGTGTCTGAAATAGAGATGGGCTCAAAGAGCTCCGGACGGGCAGCACCGCAGCCTGTGTCCTTGCAGTGACTTTGCACCTTGATTCCCAGCAGAGGGGCTGAACGGGGGGCTCGAGGTGGCTGGAAGTGCTTAGGAAGAGGGTGGTGGCCGTGTTCAGGGGGAGCCACTGTATTTTGGCATCAGACACTTCATGGTCTCTGTGGTGATGGTGAAACTTTCATCGCCGCTGCGTACAAAGTGTAAACTTGAGAGATGGCAAATGGGAGATCCACAAAGTTTTGTGAGGCGTTCAGGGGCAGTTATGTGGGTGGGGTGGATCTGCTCCCAGTGAGGACATGTGTAGTCACACAAAACTGCGTGGTTTTAAGTCCACAAAGGCGATGGAGATGTTGAGGCCAGGAAAGAGTTTCATGGATATGGGAAGATCTCAATGTGTGACTTTGGCCATTTGGTCCTTGGTCCTCTGAAAGCTTTCTGGGCTGCGTTGCAAATCTCTCAGCTCCAGATGCTGCAGAGAAGAGGAAATCAGCTTCCTGCTCCTTGCTCGCAGGCTGAGCGCTGACTGGAATGTTCTGGGCGCTGACTCTTCCTTGCGCTTTAGGTATTCCTAGAGAACGTGTCTGACCCCGTTCTGTTGGACATGCTCTTATTTGGGTTTCCCTTTATCTGTCTGAGACTTGTTCTGCCTACTTTGTGTATCGCGGTGTGCTTGTTCCTGCCTGTTTCTATGTAAATCACCTGGGATGGGAAACTTAAGAAGGATGAGTCCATAGGAAAAAAGAAAGGTAGTCAAGTGATTTCATTCCAGCATGCATTTCGTCGTGGGAATAAGAGCACACTCTGCAGAAGGAACATGCTCACCACCAACCAGTGTAAATGTATTTAGTGGCAACAATTGTTCCTTTGGCAAAGTCGAGCTAAAGCTCTCGCAGGGGATTAGCTGAGGCTTTGTATTAAAGTTGGGCTGAAACATGCTCCGCATTCCTCGTGGCGGAAAAGCGGTGCCATCCAGAACAGTTGTTTCATGTCTGCTTCAAGAAATGGGGAGTATTCGGGGATGGCCTGTGTCACAGGAATGGCTCATGGCTCGGAGGATCCCGTTTGCTCCTGGGAGGCCAAAGGAGCGGCGATGTATCCACAGAACAGGCAGATTTCAACTATACCTGTGTGGATTTAGAGCTGAATTTTGTCAGCTGTGTGGTTCGGAGGCTAAGCTCCTGCTCTAGTCTCCTCGTTTCGATCAATCACTGCCTGGCCACAGGGGCTTCGCAGCTTCTTGCAGCTCCTACAGGTGGTGTGTGGGTAACTCCTGAAGAGCTTGGGATGAACAGCGTCCCGTGCGATCTGTACGAGGAAGTCGTGCTGTAAGGCCTTTTGCTAATCTGAATCTGGTTTCCGTTCCAGCTGTGTCAGTGTGACTTGGTGGTGAAAAGGGAAGATTTCCAGTTCTTTTACTGCGTCTGCTTAAAATACACACTCCTGGGTATGTAAAAGGGGCAGGGTTTGTTAATTAATTGCTTGCCTTCACCATGAGATTGCTCTCTCTCTTGTGGGTTCCTTTGATGCCTCGGAAATACAGAAGAAGCTTCCAACTGCAGGCAAAGCCACGTTTGGGGTTAGATGGGAGCAGTTCTTGATTGTCGGCCCTTTAGTTGTGGAAAGAAGGCTGACATCCCAGCGTCCTCTTCTCCGAGAGTTTGCTCTTTGCCATAAGAATCGGAGGAACTCGAGTGGTGCAGGTAGAGGCTGCCAGAACGTTTTTTGTCAGCGCCTATGGGACAGCACAGGGAGCGGGCTGTGATTCCGGATGGCAGCGAGGAACAAGTTTAACCTACGGCGTATATTTAGCCTGGCTGCTTTCAGGCAGCTTTGCATCCCTATTTACAGCTGAAGTGCTGTGCTGACTGCTGATATAAATAGTTTGCCCAATTGGAGCTGCTCTGTCTACGTGGGGAATCCTAGGAGCGGGCTAGGTTTCAGGGAGCACTCGCGGCCGCCCTGCTGCGCTGGGATGATCCAAGCAGCACGGCTTTGCCAGATGGCTATTTCTGGGACCAGGGTAGGGCGATGAGCAGCTCTGAGTTCCCCTTGGAAGCAGTGATGCAGTTGCTGACCTTCTCCCCGAGTCACAAGTGAGCCAGCCTTCTTCCTACCTGCTGCTGAAAGGCTGTGCACCGACCCTGTCCTACGTGGAAAATGACCAGCAAGAGCCTGGTGGTGGTCATGCCACCCTGCCAACGCTCTGTGGTGGGCACTGCCACCCTGCCAACGCTCTGTGGTGGGCACTGCCACCCTGCCAACGCTCTGTGGTGGGCACTGCCACCCTGCCAACACTCTGTGGTGGGCACTGCCACCCTGCCGACCCTTCTGGCCAGAGCTACCTCCGGCTGGTGGCGTTCATGCTTATGGAGAAGCCGAGTCCTGCGGGCTTGAATTTTGCAAAGGCTTGTAGCTGGTACCGTCCGTGGAAGGATGTCCGAGGACATCCCGTATTCACAGCAATTGGAGCTGTAGGCTCCCATTCCTGAAACTTAGCAGTGGTCGGGAAGCTGTGGATGTATTGTCTTTCCTTTCGATGTAATGGATGCGGTACCTGTTAGCAATCCAAGGGGCTTTTCTTGGTACTTCAGGAGAAGAGGATGTACTGTTTGCAGTAAAAAATAGTCTGGTGGATCCAGATGTCCCAAAACTGCCGTTCGGCGCCAGAAGGAGGCCTTCCTTCAGGAGAATTTGTTCTGTCTCTGAGTGCTCTGGGAGACCGTAGGTACCTCTCAAGTGCAATTAAGTATTATTTTGGGGCTGGGGGAATAATTAGTTTGACTTCTTTACCTCTGCAGCTGATCCAAGGTTTGTGCCTTGACTCTTTCAGTAGTCCCGTGACTGATCCCATCCGTTTGTTGACATAATTGTGTGCTTTTTTAAAGATGGAGAAACATTGGGGTATTTGCTTCATCATTCCGTAGCGTTATTGCACATTTCTAATGGAGAAGGACCTACCAATCCAAGGTCCTGTGTTTATAGCCGTGTCTGCCAAGGAAAGTGGAAAGTGTAGCACTTTGGAGAGGACCTGTTCATTCCTGCGGTCGGAAGGGAACGCGGTTGCTTTAATCAAATGGAAGGGCTTTGAAGACAGACAGGGCTATCAAAATATACAGCAATATTAATGTCATGACTTAAGAACAAGGTTCCTTTCTGGGAGAGAAGAAGGGTTGTGTGTTTATAGATTGCAGGAACACTGCTAATTTCAGCTGACACCTGGTAAACGCTCTTTACATCTGACACGTTTACATCAGCTTCTCAGTATTGAAGGTTTTGTCATCATAATGGTAATGATTATTTTACCACAGCTTTGGGATTGTGAGCCTGAGATGGACCAGAAAAGGCATTTGTGGTTTTTTTCACCCTCCTCTTTACGTGGAGAAGTACGGGATCTTGGGTTGCACTGAAATTTGGAGGCTTGGCAAGTTGATCTCCTTGCTGGTTGGTCTTCGGCACAGGTCGGAAATACGTATTTTGCTTTGCTCTGAGGTTTCATCAGGAAATCTCTCAAGGGAGATATTTGGAACCCTGAGCGTTGGAATGGCTTCTGTTCTCAGTGAAGTCGTGGTGAGGGTCTGAGCAGCTGCAGAAGCCGTCGCCTGCTCAGTGACTCCAGTCCAGACTTATTGTCATCGCTTTCTCTTTTGGTTGAACCCCGGTACAAGAATCAGTAGGGTTTTGCTCTTCACTAACATTAACAGATGTTGCCATTTAATGACCTCAGTGTTCCTACTTGTGAAATATTTATCACCAAATGTGGCTTTTTAGAAGCCTTTAAGGCTCCTTCTGGTTTTCACAGCAAGTCCTTTTTTTGGTGAGAATAACTTTTATGAACTGTTTTGTGCATTTAGAAACGGTGACTGCAGAAGCCGGAAATCACAGCAGGGGCAGCCACAGGCCTCGCATCTGATCGTCTTCTGTAGTTTTGCCTCTTTTTTGACCACGGGTCAGTGGGGGTCAGGCTTGTGATGTTTATTGCAAGTGGTTTCCCTCGCTGTCTGCACTTGTCTGCAGCGTTTGGAAGGGGTGGTGATACTGTGCTGCTGTTTTTCAAGCAGTTCAACTCGGTGCTTGTAAGCAGTGGGAAGACAGAAGGTTTTTGCCTAGTCAGCTTCCGAAACGTAAGGTCAGTGCTTCACTTGTTGTGAAAACATCCTCCTCTGATAAAACTCATTTTTTCAAGTAGTGCGGGTTTGGTGTCCTTCGTTTCAGAAGAACAGACAGATTTTCCATAGCAAGGGGAAGAGAAATGTTTTGCAAGAAAGACTTTGCTTCCTATCAAGGTCATGTATTTTCTTTCAGTTATGCAGAGCATGTGCCTAAAATGGGAATCTCCAGTTGAGGACAGCTTCCAAACTCAGTAAGCTTAGAAAAGAAATCCTTGAGGTTTATTGCTCACAATTTCCTGTCTGTTTGGAGATAACACATAAATGTCTTTTGTGGAAACGTGGTTTTTATCTAGACAAGGTCTTCCTCTGCCTGTGAACCTGCTGGGAATTAAGCCAGTCCCATCTTTGATGCAGTGGTGTTGGCAGGCACTTGACTTCATTTCAAGTAGAAGAACCTGGGTCGTGGTTGAGGGAACAGGGATCTGAGGGAGCCGTTGTGGCTTCTTGACTGCCACAAAGTTGAGAAACATCTGGAAAGCACCTTCTGACTTATTTTTTCCTACATATCCTTTTCTTCAATGCATTTGATGGATACACGTAGCAAACAGTCCCTGCCTGTCTCTTCTGAAGTCACTTTGCCGTGTGATGGAGTTGTCCTTAGGGTGTTCGATCAGGTTGGGATGTCAGGAAGCGCCCAATGTTCACATAGCAGCCGGTGGGTGGAGGAGGTGCTGCTGAAGTCAGAGCTCAACCATTCACCACAGCAGATTGCTGGAGGTTCATTTCATTATCCTTTTTTTCCTGTTTCTGAGTTTGCTGCTGCCTGCAGTCTGTTTCCTGAGAACTCGGGGGAAGAGCACAGGTGGACGCTGGTCTGTGGGCACATGTGCTGTCCTCGGTTTGGCTGCACGTGTGCTACTGCAGCAGGCAACGCTTCACCACTCTTTGAACTGTTCTCTTAAAACCAGAAGGCAACAAAAGCTTGGGAAGGTTCCCTCTGCACAGCTGAGCACGGCCCTTCTAGGAGATGGTTTTCAAGTCAGTATTATAAAGTCATAGAATAGTTTGAGTTGGAAGGAACCTTAGAGATCATCCAATTCCAACCTCTCTACCATTGGCAAAAGATGACCAGTCCCAATACTGAACCCTCCAGAACACCGCTCGTCACTGGTCTCCACTTGGACATTGAGCTGTTGACCACAACTCTTTTGAGTGCAAGCATCCAGCCAATTCCTTATCCACTGAGTGATCCATCTGTGAAATCCATCTCTCTCCAATTTAGAGACCAGAATGTGGTGCAGGACAGTGTCAAACGCTTTGCCCAAGTCCAAGTAGCTGATATCAGTTCCTGTTCCCTTACCCACCAGTGCTGCAGCCCTGGTGTGGACACTGGGCTTCTATTCATAAACTGCTGTGGCAAAGGTCTGGCCGTGTGTTTGTGGCACCAAACAGCCGCTCTTCTGCTTACAGCCTTTGATGGTCTTAGAGGTCTTTTCTAACCTTAATGATTCTATGATTCCAAATGAAGCTTCCAAACAATTTTGTGTTGCTTTTTCCAAACTCCTTCAGCGTAGGCAGCAGAGTGAGGCGTGGTGACTCCTGGAAAGGGGATTTCAGGGACACAGGTTGGTGTCGCTGTTTGTTGGAAACAAACAGGTACTTTCTGCTATTTGTTCGGTGCTGTCTTATCAGTTTTGGTGTTCTTGGTAGATGATGGTGCAGTTTGGGTCTTGATTTCATTTGTTAGTTCTTAAATCAGTTCATTTAAAAGCAAATGACTGGGCAAAAATATGAACAAATGTTGTATCCGCATCTTGAAGAGGTGGTGATTTGGTGCTCTAGTCCCTTGGCCTCGGAAGTGACTTCCCAAGGTACGGAGTGGTTGGGAGGTCAGTGAGGAATCTCCTGCCTGCTGTAGAGAAAGCCGGAGTGCTCTGTGGCTGCAGAGGTCCCTGCTCTTTGGGTTTGACGGGAGTCCTCTGGGCCGGGGTTGGCCATCCAGCCCTTGCAGTGGATCTTCCCCGTGGGCTTGGGGCACCCCTTGCCGTGCTATGAAGAGAAGCTTCACTTTGATGCCTTTTTTGCATCCACGCGAGAAGAATACAATCCTCCAGCTTGCCTTGTCAGGATCCGCTGCTCTGACCGCTTCCAAGGTACAATTCTGCTTGCCTGTCCTGTTGCCAAATGGAATATGGAAAGGAACAACCTGGCTTCATGTTATCAAGAGAGCACCAGTCTGAGGACTGGTGTCCTTCTCCAGAGGTTTCCTACAGCTCTTGGAAATGAAAGGGAATGGCCAGAATTCCAGCAAGGTTTTCGGTGCTGTGAAAACCACTTTTGGGTTTCGGACTTGTCCTTAGAATCACGTGCACTGCTTAAAAATATAATCAGCTCCCGAGAAAAGAACACAGATAGATGAATAATGAACTTATTTCTTACCAGCAGCTCTAGGACATTGACAAATGGACAAAAAGAGGTGAAACAAGTTGCACCTTCTTCTCCTTCCCTCCATGCGTTCCACTGCTGCTTATCCTTAACTCAATAGGAGATGAATTCGGTTTGGGGCCAGCGCTAAACAGGATTCCTTGTGTTGTGGAAGACACGAGGTGAGAGGAGAGAAACGACACACCATGGCTCTGTGATAGCCAATAGAACCTGATGGAAAGGACATTGCAGTGCGTTTGGTTGAGCCAAGCGCATCTTTGGCCCCTGTCCCTAACCCGCTGGGTGGTCTTGGCCGCTTTATCTCCCTGGTTGTCTGCTTCCTTCCAAAATCCGGTGTTAACCACAGATCTGTGAAAGAACAAGCGCCTTCTCCAGAGGTTCGCCAGCATCTCCCTTCCTTTTACCCCTCCTGCAATGTGTTAAGTGGCCAGCGTGTACACAGACTTGAAAAGGTTACTTGCATTTTGTCTTCTTTTTAATACAGGGCTGGTAAGCATCCAGTGAGACCTGCACTGCAGGAATTGCGTTGCGGTCAGCAAAAGGAATGGGGAAGGAGTGGGGAACTCCTGAGTAAGGGCCTGAAGGGAATAGGAGCTGTCTGGTCATCATACAGGTAGCTGGTGTCTTAGCGGCTACGGGAAATAGCTAAGGGAAGATAATTATAGGATTATTATAGTTGGAAAAGATCTCTAAGCTCAAGCAGTCCAACCGTCAGCAGCAGCGTTTGGTCCATTCGCATCTTTTGTGGTTGTAGATATTATCTGTCTGAGCAACATGGTGTTATCGTTGTCATTCCAGCACCTTCAACCTTTCCCTCTGCCACCATCTGTCCTTGAATACAAAGCTTCTCCATCTGCTATTGCTGCAGGTTCCCGTTGGAGAGGGTGGTGTAGCCTATTATACCCATTCCAATTATTTTCAGGTCACGTTTCAACTGGGAATAACTTGGCAAACCCAACTTGGACTCCTCGTGTTGTCATCTAGCTGAAACGTTTGTGCAGTGCTGCGGCTTCTCTTCCAGCAGCCCTGGGCTTGGTTTGGCCCCAGTGGGAGGCAGCATGCGGGGAGCTCGTGGATCCGGGCGTAGGTGGATGGACGCTCCTGTAGCTCAGCGCGTCTTTGCCATTCATGTTGTTTTCTTCGCTGTCGTCGCAGATCTAATCGGTTGTTAATCCCCAAGTCTGAACCTGTGACTCCCCAGAGGACCTGAAGTCTTTGGTTGGTTTTGATTTGCAGCCTTATTAGAGACAAATTAACAGACATGAGTGACGGCGCAGCAACGAGAGACGAGAAGAAAATGAGTAATTAACATATATTGGGTATTACTGATTGCTTTTATGATTATCTGGATTTTAAGGTATTAGCTGGAAAAATAGCTCCTAATCCCTTATTAAAGATAAAAGGCAAGTCAGTAAAAGTAGAAGGTTGTGTTCAGCCCTGAGAAGCACTGCAAAGAGGTCTTGGCTCCGGCAGCCGGGCAGCCGGGAAAGCCTGTAATTCTGAGCTGCTCAGCTGGGCTGTTCTCCTCAACCGGGGAATTTCTGCAGTTTCCCATGTGCTGGGAGGTGGGGGGGGATGCGAGACAAAGCGACCCTTGTCACACGGGCTGTGTGCTTGGCACCGGGACAGGGCCCTTGGAGTGTCGCTGTGAACTGAGCCCTGCCCAGCTGCCGGGCTGTGAACTTTCGACAGCGCAGTCCAAGGTCGCTTAACTGCACGGCGCGCTTCTCCTGGGTGGTGTGGAACTTCAGCCTTGCGTTTCAGCTGGGGGCACATCTCCTCTACAGGCTTCCATCACACCTCGGCTCAAACCCTGCAGGGCCTGTCCTTGCCATCACGGTTGTCTAACTGGTATTGTGGCCGTTGTCTGCATGGTGTTGCACAGCCATTGTCTAACTGGTGTTGTGGCACCAAGCTTTAACTCATGGTGTGGTCATTGTCCAACTGGTTTCATGGCCGTTGTCTGCCTCGTGTTGTGTGGCCATTGTCTAACTGGTGTGGTGTGGCCATCATCTACCTGATGGTGTGGCCATCATCTGCCTGGTGTCACCTGGCCACTGTCTGCCTGATGCTGCACAGCCATTGTCTACCTGGTTTCATGACCATCATCTAACTGGTGTTGTGGCCATCATCTAACCGGTTTCATGGTCGTCGTCTAACTGGTTTTATAGCTGTTGTCACTGGTATTGCATAGCCATCTTCTACCTAGTGTTGTGGCTGTCTTCTAACTGGTGTTGTGGCCATCATCTAACTGGTGTTGTGGCCATCTTCTAACTGGTGTTGTGGCCATCATCTAACTGGTTTTGCAGCCATTGTCTCTCTGGTTTCGTGGCTGTGTGCTACGGTGGCTCTGCACAGTGGGCTGGTCCCACCACAAACCGCTGATCCCGGCAGAAGGGGGAACGAGTCGCTGAAGCGCTGGGAGGAAAAAAGCGCTCAAACTCAGGAAAGGAGACGTTTCCATCTGTTCTTCAACCCACCAGTGCGTGGGTGTTGCTGTGCTCAAAAGGAAAGCAGCAGCACCCCGCACTGTTATAATCATTAATGATTTGCAGAAACTTGCCCCACACTTGGGCTGTCTTAATAATCGAGTATTTCTGGGAAAAAAACAAGTACTTTCCTTATTTCTCTATAATGAACAGTAAAACCACGGAGTTCTTAAGTTTAATTCCTGTGTTTTAACCGTTCCGTTTTGCAACACATCTTGTTTATGTACTTCTAATACACTTTCCAAAAGCAGTTTAAAATGCGGTGGCACCAATTAAAAAGCAGTAAAGATAGCAATTAATGACTCTGAGGAGATCAGAGCTTGTAAAGCCATTTACATTGGAGGAAATATTGTTTGGATGGAGTATGGTTTGGAGAACACTGCTCATTTCTGGTTGCCCTTTCCACCCCAAGTTGGTTAAAAGGTTATTTGTGGGATCTGGCTGATGGGTTCTCTCCTCTTGGCCCCATTTAGGTTCTGTTCTTGAAGTCCTGCCCACTCCTTCAGGCCAGCTCTGCTGCTGGGTGCTCATTTGCAAATGAGGCCGGGTTTTGTGCTTGGGGAGGGAAGGCACAGATAGAGTTTGACTCCGAGTTGAGTTGCTCAAGGTCAATTCCCCGACCACGGAGGAAGCAGTGTTGTTCTGGAGTTGTTCTGCTGTTCTGCTCTGGCAGGCCTCGAGGGGCAGCACGTGTTTGCAGCCCGGATGGGTGTGCCGAGGCACTCCTGGTGTTTCCACAGAGCGTCCTGAGAAGGAACTAATTGATGGGGTTAAGTATGAAATAACTCCAGAGAAGATGCACTGGGTAAAGGTCTCTTCCATTCTGAATGAGAATGTCCATGCAAGAAGCGCGTATGATTTCTTTAAAGCCTTTTGAACCCAATCCTCCAATCATAGAATCATAGAAGCATAGAATCATTAAGGTTGGAAAAGACTTCTGAGATGGCCAAGCCAGTTTGGCTTAACCAGTTTGGTTTAACGGCTCCTGGTGTCTCCGTTAGCCTACTTGGGTTATGTCTGTGTGGCATCCAGAGTGATTGGGGTGTGGAGTCCTGACCGAAACATTTTGAGATGCTCCAGGACACCTGGTTAAAAATAGCTCCATCTTAATAAACACTAAAGAAGTTGGAGTTGGGCTGCTGGTGAGATGAAGCCATGGGAAAGCGTTGCGTGGAAAGGACAGTACATAAATTTTTTGAGTTGGATGAGGCTTTTTTGCAGATGTTTCTAATCTACAGAGTTGGCTTTTTGTTACTTGAGTTTTTGATCTCCTCCAGACCATGATGCCAAGCAGATCATTAAAACCAGCACGTGGTTCCAGTCTCTCTTCATTACTGCAGGTTGTTCTGAAAACCTGGCAGAGCACTCCCGTTTGGGCAGCAGATGTGATAGCTGAGGCGGAGATCAGCTGTGTGGGGACTTCACTAATGGAAGAGAATAAATTGGGTTGGAATGCTGCTATGGAGGTCATCTGGTCCAAACCTCTGCTCAAAGTAGGGCCAACTTAGTAATTACGTTATTAATGTTGATTCCTTGTTCTAAGGCCATCTCCAAAGCACTCTTCTGTTAGGTAGAAGTGCAAATAGAACTCCAAGGAGGCACACTGAGTTGATTTTCCTCTTGGATTATTCTGGTCTCTTTGGATATGTCTGGGCTGACAGTGCTCAGAGCAGAGACTGCTTCAATGTCCGGGGGTTCCCTTTTAGCATGTCCGGTACAAGAATATTTGTGCCACAATATGGGATTGAGATGTGGCCTGAGTGTGCTCTAATCAAGAAATTGGAAATGTGGGTGCTTGATTTTGGTCATCTAGGGATGGCCCAGAGAAACATTCCTCTGAATCCTCCTTGCATTCCCGGATCCTCCCATTTAGAATCATGGAATTGTTCGGTTGGAAAAATACTTAGAAATTATTGAGTTCAACTGTACTAAACCATATCCCTGAGCACCTCATCTACCGTTTTTTTGCAGTCATAGACTATCTCAAGTTAGAGGGACCCATAAGGATCGTCGAGTCCAGCTCCCTGCTTCTTACAGGAGGTGTACGTAACTTTACGTAACTGCAGAATATTTCAGTTTGCTGGTGGTGACAAGCAGGGCTGGTGACTCGACCGCTTGTGAGAAGTGTGTTTGAAAATTGCACTTTTCCCTCTTGCGTTCTTCATGCCCAGAACAAGGGTTTGCATCTTCTCGCTCCCTTCTCCTGTGGTTTCATCTTTGCTTCCCATACCGTAAGCAGCAGAGCCAGTCAGGGAGTCTTGTTGTATCCTCCTCGTAGGCAGAACAAAGAGATGGCATGATCCTCTAAAATCCCCCCGTTGGTCGTGGCTGAGCGGCCTTGGGGGTAGTATGGGGTTGACCGTTAGGAAGGTCAATGCTTGGGCAAAAATCTCCCCGTGCATTTTGCTAATTACAGCAATTCTGTCCAGCCTAAGCCATCCTCAAACTGACCTCCTACTTGTTTTTTCCTCCCCGCTGTCTAATAATTAACAAGCTGCTTAATGCACGACAAAAGACCAATTAACCCTAAAGCATTTAATGAACTCCATGTAAATGAGTTGTAAAACGTTGCTGTAAACATTAAATGTCAGGCAATTACATAAACCAATAATTGCTAAAGTTGCATTTAGGAGCTTAAAAGAAAGAGGAAAAAAAAATCTGCTTAAGCAGAGCTTTGGTTGGAGAGCTCTGCTAATGGCTTTGGTTTTAACTACCGCAACCCCGGTCTGTGTAAGTCAGAACAGGCTGCGGCAGCTCAGGTTCGCTGGGCTTGTAGCGGTGGCAGAAAAATAAAGGCACGCTAACCTTGTGTTTCTGAAACCACGGGGTGTTTGAGCAGCGCTAGGAAGCCTCCAAAGGGCAGCGCCTGCAGTCTGGAAAGAGCTGGAAGTCAGATAAAATAGCAAATAACGGTGTTCTTCCTGCTGCGGTAGGTGCCGGCCCGTGGTAAAGGTGTTAAATTAGCAGGGCACCAGTTCCTGGTGATCTCAAAAATGGATTATTTTTGGTTGCAGGCTCAAAATGTTCCAAACCTCGCTAAGACCTCAAGGTCTTGTGAACGGAAGGGTGCTGAGTCCACCCCTCGCTCTGCAGCCACCCTCCTGAGTCAGCCTTTGGGAAGCGTTGGGTGTCTTCCCACCCACCTGTGTGGGGAAGTTTCACACGGAGCAGTGGGTCTGCTTTGCTGCGGGATCTTTAATCCTCTTAATTGGCTGTCGCGCTCCGAGGTGGTCCGGCTCACCCACCGGCTGGCAAGCTCCTGTGTTAATGGGCTTAATTAATGCATTCTCCTTGTGTGCCTTTTGTATCCATTTGCCCATTTTTGGTTGGGTCTTCCTTATGTCTCATGTTTGCTGGGTTTGCTCTGACCTAGGCTTAGAATCATGGAGTTGTTAAGGCTGGAAAAGCCCTCTCAGCTCATCCAGTCCAACCCTCATCCAACCTCGCCGTGTCTGCTAAACCGTGTCCCCAAGGGCCACAGCCACATGGTTTTTGACCCCCTCCAGGGGTGGAGACTCCCCCACTGCCCTGAGCGGTCTCTGCCAGAGCTCCACCACGCTGTGGTGAGAGAAATGTCTCCTGATACCCAGTCGAGCCCTCCCCTGGCTCAACTTGAGGCCATGTCCTCTCATCTTGTCCCTTGAGAGAAACCACCGGCACCCACCACACTGGAACCTCCTTCCACGTAGTTCTATGTAAGGTCTTCTTGAGTAGTTCAGCAAAGTGGGGCTTTGCCTCCTTACTCTGTGTATTTGTGCTTCTTTCCTGCTCCTGACCCTCTGTGGGTTCCATACAAGCCTGTGTCTGCGTGGCTCACTCTGCATTCCGCAAGCAGCCTCCAAATGCGTCTCTAGATAGCAAATTTCTCAATTTTCTGTGAAAAAAACCAGTTAGGTTTGTTTGAATGAGCTTTCCTCCTTCCTCGCTTTTGGCAGTATCCTTTTCCTGAGAGCACTGATGTGAATCACAGAGGCTGCGCTGCCCTGCACTTGGTTTCACTGCATAAATCTGTTGGATAATGGTCTTATTTTTCTTGCACACAATTTTACCGGTATAGACCCTGGTTGTGTTCCTTTCCCAAAAGTGGAAGTATTGAATCCTTCTGTTTGGTTGATTGAATTACAGAAATGTGCTTAGAGCAGTTAAACCACCTTCTGGTGCAGGAGAGTCCTTGGCAAATCCACCAGCACTGTTGCCCTGCCAGAGTCTGGTTTCCTCCTTGTGCTTCAGACTCTGATGAGAAAAGCTCATTCCTCTCCGGTGGTGCCTTGGATGCCAGGGTCAACCACAAAATTAACCTGAAAGAGCGGGGATCGAGATGAGATCTTGGGGAGAAATGTCTCCCTGCGAGGGCGGGGAGGCCCTGGCCCAGGTTGCCCAGAGCAGCCGTGGCTGCCCCATCCCTGGAGGGGTTCCAGGCCAGGTTGGATGGGGCTTGGAGCCCCTGAGCCAGTGGGAGGGGTCCCTGCCCATGGCAGGGGGTGGCACTGGGTGGGCTTTGAGGTTCCTTCCAACCCAAACCATTCCAGGACTCTATGAAAATGTGGCCAGTTGACAGGGCGTATGTCACTAGTCTGACCTCCCTTTTCATGAGCGTTTCATTGGTCTTCTTAGGTTTTTTTTTTGTTAGGTTTGGTTGGTTGTTGGGTTTTTTTTCAAACTTCTTTTATCTCAATTTATTTTCCTTTCTCCAACATTTCATTGGAAGAGGCTGCCCAGGGCGGTGGTGGAGCCTCCATCCCTGGAGGGGTTCAAAACGTGTGGCCATGGCACTTTGGGACATGGCTTAGCAGGCGCGGTGGGTTTGGGCTCACGGTTGGACTGGATGAGCTGAGAGGGCTTTTTCAGCCTCAGTAATTCAGTGGTTTGGTTTTGCTGTTGACATTTGCCGAGGTGCCTGCTGGGTGACACCCTGCCGGTTTGCCTCCCTTCCCCTCGCCCATGAGAGACCATCTGCCCTTTGGGAGCTGATGTCAAACAACTCCATCTACAGACCTTGGCAGCAGTTGAGGTAGTTAGGAGACCTTCAAGTTCTCTGTGCGAGGAGTACCGAGCAACTGAGTTTTTCTTATATGGAAGGATGGGCTTGGAGGTCCTGGTCTGTCTGGGTTCTGCTTCAGAGCAGTGGGTGCATCTGAAGGCACCGGCCTTGGTGCAGACCTCGTCCAGGAACCAACGAGCCTGGTTTATTCCAGCCTCATCGTGTTTTGTGGAGCTTTAGTGCTCGTGTGGGAGGCGGAGGGGAGTCTGTGAAGCCAAGAGGGCAAAGGAGGCAGAAGCTTGAACTCTACTTGCCGTTGCAAGGGGAAACCGGTGAAGAGCAAGAGCGGCAGAAATGTCACCAGGCTTTTGAGAAGGAGTTGAATCAGGCGTTTCTTTCTGGGAAGGCTGTTGGAAGGGGTGCGCTGCTGGCAGCCGGAGCCGCTCCAAGCCTGCTTTTAATGGTGGTTAATTTTTAAAGGCAGGAACGAAAGTGGTTATTGTGTCTGTGCCTCAATGGGGTCTTTCTCCTACTGAAACACCATTGCAAAAGCCCTTTTCTGAGTTGTTTGACTCAGAAGGGAAAAGAAAATGCCCTCAGAGAAGTGATTTAGCCACCAAAAGCTTTGCTCTGCCCCTCTGCTGAGAGGCCGTCCGTGTCATCAGAGTGATTGCAAGATGTGCAGAGTGCCAAGTGAGACAAGAGCTGAGGATGGGCTTTTGTCAGGATTTGGGATGTGGAATAAATGAAAGGGGCTCCGGGAGAGGTGGGGAGGGGCTCTGGATCAGGGAGGGCAGGGGGAGAACGAGGGGAATGGCTGAAAGGGGGAGATTGAGGTAAGATCTCAGGAAGAAGTGTCTCCCTGTGAGGGTGGGGAGGCCCTGGCCCAGGGTGCCCAGAGCAGCCGTGGCTGCCCCATCCCTGGAGGTGTTCCAGGCCAGGTTGGATGGGGCTTGGAGCCCCTGAGCCGGTGGGGGGGGTCCCTGCCCGTGGCAGGGGGTGGGACTGGATGGGCCTCGAGATCCCTTCCAACCCAAACTATTCCAGGATTCTGCGATTTGTCAGCCTTGAAGGCTTTGTCAGCCTTGCTAGGGCTTTTGTTGGTTGTTCTGCCAGGTTCGCAGTACCCGGCTTTGGTCCCTGACCCCCGGCGCTCCTGTGCCCTGTGAAACCACTCGGGTGGGACCCAGCCATCAACACCCAGCTTGCAAAGAGTGGTGCTCTGTGCGGGCAACAGCAAAATCCAGCCTGATTCATTCAGCTCTGCCCCAGTGATAACTGGTGCTTTCAAGCCTCGTGGCTGCTGGGAGCCTCTGGCATCTCTCTGTGCCGTGGTGTTTGAAGCGAGGGGGTGACCGTGAGGAAACACCAACCTGCAGAACCCTCGCAGTGCACGTATGCGGCTCGTACACCCGTTGGTCTCCTGCAGTGGTTGTAAGGAATAATAATGCACTTTTTCTCTCCATGCCTGAAGTGAACGAGCTGTTTGGCAACATTTAAAATGGTAGAGGGGGCAGAGTGAGAAGAGTTGAAAGCAAATAGTGTTGGATGCCAGAGACACTCGGTGTTCCTGGAAATCCTGCCTGGCAACCAAATGGGCACGATTTCAGCCAGAGACACTGAGAAACTCAGGGGGTGAAAGGCTCAGCACACGCTGGAGCTGCAGGAATGGAAGGTTAAAATCCCTGCACACTCGGCCTCGGCTCCCTTCCTCCGTGAGCCAGGCTCTTGTGTCGAGCCCTCGCTGAAGAAGACTTCTAGAAGTGCTGAAATGGTCAGGGCTGATGTGGAGATTGATTGAATGGGACAAACAGCCAACGATGAAACCCTGCTTGGGAGAAGAGCTTAATAGGCATAAAATGGTCTGCTGCAGCCGGAGGGCTGGTTCTGCGGCACACAAAGGGAAGGGAGCTCTCCTCTTCTTACTGTGTGGAAGCTTAAATTCAGGAGAGCCCAGAGTTGTTGTAGCTGTGTCCTTAAAATTGTCCCTGTGTTCCCACCATTCCCTGAGAAAGGGGGCACAGGTGCATGGTCGTGGTAACTGACAGGAGGGCTTTGAGCTGGTGCAAGGAAATGAGAAGGTTTATTCATGGACTGCATCCCATCAGGACAGCATTAAAATGGTCCGTGTTATGGTGTCGGAAAAGAAAATGTGGGGAGGCCCTGGCCCAGGTTGCCCAGAGCAGCTGTGGCTGCCCCATCCCTGGAGGGGTTCCAGGCCAGGTTGGATGGGGCTTGGAGCCCCTGAGCCAGTGGGAGGGGTCCCTGCCCGTGGCAAGGGGTGGGACTGGGTGGGCTTTGGGGTTCCTTCCAACCCAAAGAATTCCATGATTCTGTGATTCTACAAAAATTGTACGTTTTTGCTCAGCAGACGAGCAGGAGCTTTCTCTTGGCTGGCGTCGGTTGAGCCTCTGCGTTGTGCCCATTTTGTGGAAGCACAGGAGGAGCAAAGCACGGTCACTACTGTGATGAAGCTGTTTAAGCTGCTCCAATAGGTCCCCAGCAGGATTCCAGAGAGGTAAAGAGCACACGGAGAAAGCCCTGCTGCTGTAGAAAAGGCAGACGGAGCCAAAGGAAGCTGAGGAGAATTAGGGAGCAGGTTCTGAACTCTGTTATATACGGCAGCCACCGTGCTGCTAAATGGTTTAACTGGAACCTCAACTGCTCCTCGGGTCCAAGGGAGGGGTGATGATGCCCGAGCGCATCCCTTGTCCTTGTGACAGCAGTGGTACAGAGCTCAGGACAGGCTTTGTCTAGATGCTGCTTTTTCTTTATTAAAACCTTCTTGGCAGCTGCTCAGTAGTAGCTCCTTAAAAATGTGCTGCTGTAGCAGTTCCACACGACTTGAAGGAAGATGGCTGACCTCCAGGCTCGCCTGAAAATGCCGTTGTTATCCCTGGCTCGTGATGCATTGCTTCTTCTGTAGTTGCTACCGTGGTGGGGCTTCTAAATCGTGTGGTTTGTTACAGGGCACAGGCTGCACCGCTTGTGGAGTAACACGGACTGTTTGGTGTCAGTAAGAGGAGGCAGAGAAGGACCCGGGGGTGTTGGTGGAAGGAGGCTGAACGTGAGCCAGCAGTGGCCCAGGGGGCCAAGAAGGCCAATGGCACCTTGGCCTGGATCATGAACAGCGTGGCCAGCAGGAGCAGGGAAGGGATTGTGCCCCTGTGCTCGGTGCTGGTGAGGCCACATCTGGAATCCTGCGTTCATTTTTGGGTCTCTCACTCCAAAAAGGACACTGAAGGGCTGGAGCGCATCCAGAGAAGGGAACAGAGCTGGGGAAGGGGCTGGAGAATAAGATGGGGAACATCTGAGGGACCTGGGGCTGTTTGGCCTGGAGAAGAGGAGGCTGAGGGAAGACCTCATCACTGTCTACAAGTGCCCAAAAGGACGAGTGTAGAGAGGTGGGTGCTGGTCCCTTCTCTCAGGTGATACGACAGGAGGAAATGGCCTCAAGCTGCATCAGGGCAGGTTTAGATTGGACATTAGGAAGAATTTCTTCATGGAAAGGGTTCTCGGGCAGTGGCAGAGGCTGCCCAGGGAGGTGGTGCAGTCCCCATCCCTGGAGGGGATTAAAAGACAGGGAGATGAAGTGCTGAGGGATCCAGTTTAGCAGTGGGCAGGTGCGGTTGGAGTTGATGATCTCAAAAGTCTTTTCCAACCTAGAGGTTCTGTGATAAAAATGACACTGGGTAAATGTAGAAAACTAAAAACAGTGATGGAGAAAGAGGAATTTCCTGTTTTTCTAGCAGTTTGGATGCCAGTCCCTGCTGATTAGCACCTGGCTACGGTGTACCCACAGAAAACTGCGCGGTCCGTGTACACTCCGTTCCTCACCCTTGGGATCCATGGAGCCTTGTGTTGATTTGAGCAGGCACGGATCTGTGTTGTTAATGTATGAAATATTCAGTCAGGCTCGACTCGCTAATCGTGTATCAGTGGGAGGCCATCAATAATGCATTGCGTTTGCGATCTGCAGCTGCCTCTGCCCCTGACGTCTGCACAGATATTATTGTCTGCGGCTGGAGAACCAGAGCGTTCGTCAAGACAGTTCTTGGCGACACCTCAAGAGTGGAACGGTGTTCGGAAAAGTTCATGAGGAGCAGCTGAGGGACCTGGGGTTGTTCAGTCTGGAGAAGAGGAGGTTGAGGGGAGACCTCATCGCTCCCTGCAGCTCCCTGAAAGGGAGTTGTGGTGAGGTGGGTGCGGGTCTCATCTCCCAAGCAGCAAGTGGTGGGATGAGGAGGAGATGACCTCAGGTTGCGCCAGGGGAGGTTCAGATTGGATATTTGGGAAAATTTCTTTACGGAAAAGTTGGTGAAGGCCTAGCAGTGGCTGCCCAGGGCAGTGGTGGAGTCTCCATCCCTGGAGGGGTTCAAAACACACGTGTCCATGGCACTTTGGGACATGGTTTAGCAGGCACAGTGGGGTTGTGCTGATGGTTGGACAGGATGAGCTTAGAGGGTTTTTCCAACCTCAGTGGTTCTATGATTCTAGGCTTGAGGTCTCTGCAGTGGTCTCTCTGTCATAACTGTGTGGCTGGAAAGAGCAGTCCATCTTCTTTTTGGGGCAGCACCTTTTAAGACTGATCAACTCTTTCATTAGATGATGCCGTTTATAAGTTCCTGGGCCGATTGTCCACATCTCACACCCTGTCCACGTGAGCTGTCTGCTACCGATGAATCAATTTGAGGCATTTTGTGGAGAAGGGTCTGTTTTGTGTCCCTGTACCTCCAAGGAATGTTTCAGTAAGGTAGCTGTAGATACTTTAGTACGTGATCTCAACAGCGGCGAAGAAAAAGGAGCTCAGCAAATAGTTACGTAAAAGCTGCCGTCCTGCTGGCACTTGAGGGAATGCGTTATTGGTAAGCGTTCGTCTAATGCTGAAGAGTTCTTGCAGATCAAAGGCTTAACAGATGCCACTTGCTGCAGAGGAGCTTATGGTGGGACGTGCGCAACCATGCAGTGCAGTAGTCCAGCAACAAATGGATTATTCAAGAGGCAGTCAGTGCTCTTCATTATGTGCTGGAAAGGGTTGTGGTCAAGGGGTGGCGGATGGTTGTTTCAAGATGGATCAAGCTGCTTGAACTTGGCTTTCGCACCACATAGTTGTTAAAGAAGTGGCCCGGGATGGGGTCTGGGTGAGTGTTCCCTGCAGGTGGCCAAGTCCAGCCAGTGGAGCAGTCTAATCGGCCTTACAGTGCCGAGCACAGGGCCAGAAAGGAAGCGTCTTTCTCTGTAAGAAAAGAAACTTAAGGAAAACAGAAATCCTCACATGTGCTTGGAGTGATTACTTAGCAGGAGAGAGAGTCATCCAGAGGCTGGGAAAGGCCTGGCGTGCGGTCACCGAGCTGCTTTCTCAGGTGCAAGCATTTCTCTAAAGCAAATGTTAGGTGTAAATCTTGGCGCAGTTGACTTCTTTGGTGGTCCTCAAGGATGCTTTTGGCCAATAGAGCACTCGGGGAAGGAGGAAATTGGTTCTCACCAGTGTGCTTGTGCAGAAGGTGTTATTACCTAGTTTGACTGTTATCTCTTCCGTAATGGCAATAACAGCTCTTACCCATCGAGGTGCAGGAATAGCTCAGAGGGTCCATGCACCGAGCTCTAAAGGGAGCAACACTCCAGGAATGCTGAACAGTATTGCTGACGGGCTGGGAGAGAGGCCTTAGCCTTACCCTGTGGCTTGGCTCGCACGTCAGATGCCGTACACAAACCCGTGAAGATGTCCGAGACGATGATGTTTAGTGACTCCTGGTTTTTGGTGTGACTCCGTTTTGGTCAGACTTTGAAAGAAGCTGGTGAACTGTGAGCCCCGAAAGCCTCCCCCGCTTGATTTTAGCGGGTGCTCTTCAATCTCATCTCCCATTCTTCCTGTTGACTCTCGCCCCGGTCTTCATTCCAAAGCTTTCCTTCCGCAAGCCTTGCCCAGCTGAGTAACTGAACAAGCCCTTGCCTGTTTTAATCGAGCAAGAACTTCACTGCAAATCAAGATAGCGTTAATTCTGGGGTTATCTGTGCCGTGTAATCAGCACTGGGCCAGGTCACTGCTGCTCCTGATGACACCCCTGCTGTGAAGGGGATCAGAGGGAGATAGGAGGTGCCCTGCAGCTGGATGTTATACGTGGGAGAATCAAAACTCAAGTGAGTTGCACATTTTCCCTAGTTTCCCATCCTCAGGAGCAGTTTGGCACCATAGTGCCAAAGCTCTGTAGTGTGCAGAGCTCACTGCTTGAGTTTCACTGCTTGTGATCCGTGAATCCTGGCGAGAGGAGGGAATCCCGGCATTCCCAGGAGGGATAGAGCTGTAACGCTGCCTGCTTTGCTGCTCTCGCTGGTCCTGCTGGCTGGAGCGCGGGGTTGTGGCAGCAGGTATCCTCCGCAGAACCTTTCCCCAGATAGCGCCTGGAACTGCATCTAAAAACCTTCCAGCTCTAGGGCTTGTCTGTGCAAGAAGGGTCAGGAAAGTCAGTAGAAATCATTAGGGAAATCGTTAGAGGTTGTTAGAGAAATGATTAAACTGTGTAAGGTCTTTAAACTGTGTAAGGTCTTGTATAATTGTTTGGGGTAACGGATTAATTTTGGAAATCATATTAGCTAAACTGGAAAGAAAACAACTTCAAATCGGATAGATGTGGCTGTGCAAATGTTTCTCTTCATTAGAGCTTGCTCTGCCTCCCGATGGGTCAGAGCTGAGCTTTGGCGCAACCCCAGAAACAAATGGAAGTTGCACCAGGTCTTGGTTTAAGAGGCAGGTTTGGAAAGCACGGGTGACAAATAGCCCAACTTGATAGCATCGCTGCGGGCTTTGGGGAGGGGTTTGTGCCGGGTCTGGGGGTGCTGGTAGCTGCTGCTGTGCTTCAGAGGACCGAGAACTTCGTGTTAGGTGGTCTCTTGAGTGGAGGAGGCACTTGGCTGAGCTGATTCGAGGTTGTCGTGCTAGAACGTGTCGCGCTCTGTTTCTGAGCTCCCTGAGATTTCTCGCTGTTGATGGAGATTGATTTTGCCTTTGGGAACCCGAGGGTATAAATTGTGCTTGTAATTGTCCTGAACTGAACTGGGAGAAACTGCTGATGTGTTCATTCTCTCCTGCAAGTGATTCTTTTTATAAGTTGCCTCTTGGACCGCTTGTGGCTGGAAGGGAGAACGGGGAAGGGAAAGGGAGAGGGAAGAGATGTCCCTTAGGGATTCCTCTGCCTAAATGCTGCATTAGAGCATTGTACCATGTGCAGTTAATACCGGAATTCCTCTCCCATTCAAGGGAAAAACGTAGTCCCAGGCATCACCCGGAGCCCTCTGTTCAGTTCCAGAGTCCTCAGACATGGAGCTGTTGGAGCGGGTCCAGAGGAGGCACAGAGATGATCCGAGGGCTGGAGCACCTCCTGTATGAGGACAGGCTGAGAGAGTTGGGGTTGTTCAGCCTGGAGAAGAGAAGGCTCCGGGGAGACCTTAGAGCAGCTGCCAGTGCTGAAAGGGGCTCCAGGAAAGCTGGGAAGGGGCTCTGGATCAGGGAGAGCAGGGAGAGGACAAGGGGGAACGGTTTTCATCTGAAAGAGGGGAGATTGAGAGGAGATCTCAGGCAGAAATGTTTTCCTGTGAGGGTGGGGAGGCCCTGGCCCAGGTTGCCCAGCGCAGCCGTGGCTGCCCCATCCCTGGAGGGGTTCCAGGCCAGGTTGGATGGGGCTTGGAGCCCCTGAGCCAGTGGGAGGGGTCCCTGCCCATGGCAGGGGGTGGGACTGGGTGGGCTTTGAGGTCCCTTCCCACCCAACCCATTCCGTAATTCCATGATTCTATTAAATCTGTGGATTAGCATTTTCTCTTCTGTGTGCCTGTTGATCATCGGGTTGTTTCTTGCATGATACAGCAAGGAAACTAATACTAAAAGACCTAGAAGCAGCGGCAGCTGATCCCGTCGTTAACGGTGCTGGTTCCAGCAGCTCCTGGACTGGACAGGTTAGGTAGAAGCGAAGGTGATGGTCAAGGCTGGAGTGGGCTGGCGGGGCTGGTGCTCAAAGGTCGGCCGGAGGGGCCTGCGGAGTTCCCCCCCGGGTTATTTGCTCTCCAGTCCTCAAGCCTGATGTTCAGCCGTCCGCCCCGCGCTGAGCACACAGTGTTCACTCCGAGGATTAGGGTGAAAATATGTTCTCCTTGCTAAAGAGAGCACATAAACAACCTATAAATGGCCCATTAACCTACAAAATCGCAATAAAGAACATGTGGCAAAGCCAGGGGTAGGAGACCTGTGACCCAGCAAATTCCCTAATTGGATTTTGAACCTTATCATCTGCGCTAAATGCAGCTAATAGGAAATTAGGAAACACAAAAGGAAGGAGAACAGAATGAAGGAGCGACGTATGAGGCATGGCCAGGGCTGGTGGGAGCGTTTTGGTTATTGCCATCACCGTGCAGTTATGTTATGGGTGGTCGGGGAGTTATTGTGTCATAGGGTCAAGCATCAAGGGAACACTTCCATGTCCTAAACCCACTTCAGAATGACTGAAAAGAGAGAATTCCCCATTGACTGCAACCGATGCCTTCAGGAGCTGCAAGAAGCTCTGCAGTGGTTCTCTAACCTGCTCTTCCATGCATCCACCACTTGCTGTGCCAGCAGTAGGATGGACATTGATTTTATGGCTAAAGGACGGTCAGGGCTCTTAGAGACTTCCTTCCTGGGGTTGTGTCTCTGAGGTGAAAGGCAACACATCTGAGGACCTCACAACAGGAGAAAGGAGTGCGTAGATATCCCAGCTCCTGTTGAAATGAGAGAAGGCAATGGCTTTCCAGCCCGTTTAGTAGGACGTGCAGTGCTCTGAAGAGCTTCTCAGAGGCTGCTGGGGTGTTAAAGAAAGGACCTGTGCCTCTTCTATAAACATCTAAAGGCAAAAGCCTGGTGGGTTCTGTGGTGCCCACCAGCCTCTACGCTCCCCGCTATCCTGGTCCGAGTGCTGTAGTGGTTTCAGACACGTGGGGATCTGTGTGGTGCTTTCCCTGCCATCCGAGCTGCACAGGGCAATACATTTGGATGCCCAGGGAGTTGCAAGGACCTTGCTGACTGCAAATATACTTTGAATAGCAATCTGGTTTATGTTATGAGAGCATCATCACTCCAGCTGGTGAAGAAACGAGTTTGCATCAACCTTTGCTGAGTAATTGAGCAAGAAAGCTTTGAAAGTTTATTTAAAACAAAAAAAAAAATTAAAATAGGAAAGAGCATGGGTTTTATGGATTCCTTTCTTCCCATTACAAAAGGAGACTTTGCTGAGGAGAAATCTGTGATGATTGGACACCCACCATAATTAATTATTTTGCAGCAGGCAGCTGATCTGTTGAAAAGAAAGGAGTTTTTAGCAATTCAGAGTTCACCATGTGCTGTTTAACTCTAATGCTAATAAACGTTCAGCAGAAGGGGTGTCTGCTGAAAATTGCGCGTGATCACCTTCATTTTAAGGTGATATGATCAGAGAAGTCCGTGGACCCCAGGAAGTCTTGCTGCAAGGAGCCTCTTGACACGAGCTCCAGTTGCCCTTGGGAGGTGCTCTTGACTCTTGGGATGTGGATGGTCTTGGTTTGTAATGCTGAATCAAGTATTCCTGAACCAGAAAGGGGTTTCTGCTGGTTTTAGTTGAGATAATAACGCAAACAAACTTTTCTTGTGCCACCAGAAGAGCCCGTGTTGGATGCAGTTGCTTTTACCTACATGGGCAGATTTCTCCCAATGGGAACAGTTGTTTTTTCTTGGTGCACTGATGCCTGACTAAATGCGTTGGGTCGCATTCTTCACGTATGGATGAGACGAGCCTTCTGTTAAATATTCCTGTATTTTTCAGCAGCGGGTTCCAGCCGGCCCTGGAGGCCAATGGGAGCCCGAGCCTCGCTGGCAGGGAGGGGAAAGCCAGCTAGGGGATGCTGCCACTGCGGGCCCCAAAAGAGTTCGGCTGCAACTGGTTTTTCGCCATATAAAAAGGGGGTGAAGGATCTCAGCTGATCAGAGCACGAAAAGTCCTCGGCGTAGAGCATATTGGGTTTGAGCTTGATAGCACCTCTTTTACAAGGGCTGCAAATTGCTTTAAGAGTTAAGGGCTGTAGGAAGAGGCAAGGTTTCCTGAACTTTACTCCCAGCTTGAACTTTTAAGAAGTTAAGAGAGAGGCAAGGAAGGGAAGAGAGGGAGATAAACGTACCCTCGCTCACGCCCCTCCGCCCGCAGCAACTAGGATGTCAAATGGAACAGGCAGCCTGGAGAAGCAGCTGAATGGCTTTGGGGAGAAGGGGAAGGAGAAGAGCCGCACGTCCCTTGTCATCTCTCAGGCCCTTAACCGCAGTATTTTCACCTCTGCAGTCTCCCCTGCTGCCGAACGCATCCGCTTCATCCTCGGAGAGGAAGATGACAGCCCAGCACCCCCGCAGCTCTTCACCGAGCTGGATGAACTTCTGGCCATCGACGGACAAGAGATGGAGTGGAAGGAGACTGCAAGGTGGGTTGGTTTTCTTTTTCTCCAAAAGGGAAGGGCTGCTGCACAGGACCCCTGTGGGAATTGCCTTTTAAACATTCATTTGGGTAATATCTGTGCTATCGAATTGCCACCAAAAGGAGCCCGTGTAGATCAGGTTGCCTTTCACTGATAAATGAGAGGATTCACGGGGCTGTTTAAATACTCCTTTGAAACAAACACTAGAAGAAAAATAAAGCGCTGAATCATAGAATCCTGGAATGGTTTGGGTATGGTTGGGCACCTCAAAGCCCATCCAGTTCTACCCTCTGCCATGGGCAGGGCCACCTCCCTCTGGAGCAGAGGCTCACAGCCCCATCCAGCCTGGCCTTGAACACCTCCAGGGATTTACTTGACGGGTTTGCCTCTGGAGAGTCAGCAGACGCACGGGCTTGTTAGTGCTTTGCAAAGAATGACGGCGTCTTGGCCAGAGCGCTCACAAACCTCTGCCTGAGTGACACTTGCGCAGGTGTGTCAGCGCAACCTCCGTTCTGTTGCCCAGGAGCAGGTTGGAGCCGGACCCCACCGTGTACCACAAGCTGGGCAGTCCTGACTGTGTCCCTCTCCCTAGTGAGTTATATCATTTCAATGATGAAATTCATTTTAAATCCATAAAAAAACCTAAAGGGTTTTTTCTTTGGAGGAGATGATTCAAGGTGTGTTAAATGCCGGGTGGGGTTGCCCACTTTCAGTTTCTTGCAAAGGTTCTCTGCCCGTTTCTTGGATGCTGCTGCTGGTTCAGTCAAAAAGCCATGTTAAAAAACATGCATTTTTCTATCTGATTGACCCGAGTTACAGTTTAGTTCTGAACATGGCCAAAAGAGCTGTTGGATTGGATTCGGGCTCTGAAGGCTGCTCTTTAGCCTCTGGCCATATAAAGTTTTGATTTATTTGTACAGTTGCAACGTTTTTCTTGGGTTTACCTTTCCAGGTAAACCCCTAATTTCCCTCTGGTTGCTGTGAGGGCCTGAAACATCCCACTAGAAAGCGGTGCTACCCGAGCTGGAGAGCAGTGCGGCTCTGCTTTCCCTATCCCCAGTCCCCCTCACCTCACCGGGGGCTTTCCGTTTCCCTTTGTTGCGGCTGGGCTGAGCTCTTTCCCCACTCCCAACCCGAAGGGCACCTGCCTTGTTCCTTGCTAGCCCATGTTTGGTTACCTTAATCTGCTTTACCTGCGCTCTGCCCACTTCATCACCTACCCCTTTACACCCTTCTCTTTCTCTGTTTCACTCCCTTGGAGAACCTATTTAAAGACTTCCCATCTTTTACTCTGTAACTTCTTGTTGGCCATCCTTTTCTCCCTTTATTGTTCTTCTTCCCTCTTATCATTCGGTCAGTGCTTGCATTTTGTCACCTGTGCCGCCCACCTCAGCTTTTGACAACAGATTACGCTTTCCTCTCTCCACGTTTCGGTCTTTGGGAAGGGGTTTCATGCCGTTTGATAAAGCTTTTTCACAATTCAGACCTTGGCATGGCATTTCTGACCAAGCAGGCTCTCTGGTCTTCCCTTTACGGTGTGAATGTTGGGAAGCTCTCTTTCCCTCCAGCCCACAAATCCGGCCATCAGAAGGAAGAGGCCTGGGGTCCTGCAGGTGGATCGCAAAGCGCTTTGTTGGGAGCCTTCTGCTCCTGCGTTCCAAGGGGTTTACAGTGGGTTATCGTAGAATGGAATCATAGAATGCTTTGGGTTGGAAGGGACCTTTGCAGATCATCCAGTCCAGCCGCCTCCACTCCTGTGCCGGCACTCTTCCTGCTGCCTGGTGTCTCTACAGATGAATGGATGTTTTCTTCTTTCCTAACTGATTTCTGGTTTGATGTGTTTTCACACATCTTTGTGTGCTAGATGCAGCTCTATATATGCTTCTCCCTCTTTAAAGATACATATATCCATTAAATGCGTTAAGCACACTGCTGAGGCACTCTCATTCCTAAACTTGGCCCAGCCTCGTGCGATTTTGATGATAGTGGTCTTGCACGGTCTAGGATTGCTCAGGAGTTTTCAGTATCTTCCTAAAATGACCTAATCCTTCTCACCAAACCCCGCTGGAGGCTCCGGAGCGGCTCCTGCTGCAGGACACGCTGGCTAACGCTGGCGAGCTCTGTGCTTCGGTGGGCAGAGGAGCTGCCAGTTACACAGCTCACTGCGGCAGTTTGGCCTGGGGCTTGAAAGGGGGGTGTATTAAAAGGCCTTAGCAAATGATACTGTCCCTCCCAGAGCCGTCCCGGTCAGTAGAAACACGGCATGGGATATCTCTAGCAAGAACCTTAAAGCTACTATTTAAACAATGCTTCGAGAAGGGAACCTTAAGTTGCCCGTCCTGGTTCTTGATTGACATCAGTTTGGCTGTGTCGCAGCCACACGGTGAACAGGCTCTCGTTTTCCCCCTCCGTGTGGTGACGTTTATGAGCCTGGGTAAGATCAGCCCGTGCCCAGGGCTCGACGACGTCGCATTCCTCTTGCCCGTTAGCACCTTGCGGTGTGGGGCTGTGGGTCACAGCAAAGGGCCGCTTTGGAAAGGCGTCCTTAGTGTGCGCAGGGATTCCCCACAAAGCCCATTAGAAATAGAAGAGGAAAAGGGAAGGTTTATTGCTGTTAAAAGGTAACCTGAAGATCTGGGTCACTGGGTGCTCCTTGTTTGTTTTGTTGGCGCTCTGATTCGACCTACCTGGTGCAGATAGACAGCTTCTTACATTAAGACGTGAGTGTTCGGATGCTGATAGTTTCCTGAATTCAGAAGCTCCCACCGCCTGGAGAGCCTTTGGAGTAGTTTCCAGGGTGGGAGAGACATAGCAGAAGGTAGGTGGTTTATGTTTTCTGACATGGTCACGGGAGTGTTGAGTAACTCTTGCACATGGAGTACAGCTGGCAGGCAGCAGGAATGTGGAGATGTCAAGAGCAGAGTGGGATAGAGATGAGGAAGGTAATTTGGTTGTTTGCTTTCTCCCATAACAGTGGAGATAATCCTTCGCCCTGGAACAGTGCAGTGCTGTTGGGCTGCAGGCAGCGCTGCCTTCGGTGCTTGGGGAGCTCTCTTGGGAGCTCGCTGAGCCTGTGTTCACGTGATGGGGAGCACGTATGGCCTAAACTTACGGAAGTACGAACAGATGTAAAGCCACATGGAAAGCTTTGCTTAACCGAGCACTTGCGTTGGTTTGTGTAGGGGACGGTGTTGGTTTGTGCAGGAGAATGGTGTGTGTAGGAGATGATGTTGGTTTGTGTAGGGGACGGTGTTGGGTCTGTAGGGGTTGTTGTGCACCAGGGCTTCAGAGGGGACTTGAGGACAGAGCGCCTAAAGCTGCTTCAGGGCCTTGGGAAGGCACTGAATTCCCACTGAAATGGATGGGTGTGGAGGCTCCCTGGGCTGGAAGGGACTGTGAAGCCCATCCTTTTCCAACCCCTATGGTGGGTTTTCTCAGGACAGGAAAAAAAATCACTTCTGCTTTGCAGTTCGATATTAAAACGCCCTCCTTTTCCCACAATCAGAGCTTACGCCAAGGCCACGGCTGGCTGCTGCCCTAAAGAAAGGCGATTCCCTCTTTCTCCGGCACAGGGGGAAAGCTCCTCCTCAAGCTCCACCAGAGGAGCTGTTTGCTCCCTCCTGGGCTGGGGGTAGCGGAGCCAAGGGCAGGGTCAAGCCTGGAGGTGGAGGTGGGGTGAAGCCTCCTGCTCTTAGGGCAGGGATTTAGGGGTGTAAAGAGTATTTTGCACACACCAGGATTTAACCTTTGCTCTAATCTTCAACTAGAGATGAGCTTTCTGTTTTTGCCAGACCTGCTTTGTTAAATCATTAAACAACAGCTGGAGAGCAGAGGGAAAGAATGAGCCCCTTAATTTGGGTTTTTTTCCTTGGTGGCTCACTTGTTCTGCCGGGAACATCTTCAGCTTTGGTTGAGGTGTGCTCCTCTCCTCCACTGTTTGCCTCGTGCCAGCTGGCAGTGTTTGGTCCTGCTGAATTTTGGCAGTTTTCACATTTTGAATTCAAATATAAGTCACCTTATTTCCAGAAATGCCATTTCCTCTTCTTCCCCATCCTTCCTATGGAGCCGTGGTGCTCCCTCTTCTTACTTGAGCTTATCTAAGCATGCGTGCGGTGACCTGCCCTTCTGTCTGCTGGGTCTGATGAAGCGGTGGTTGGGTTGTGGTGGTGGTTTTGGTGTAGGGCCTGGGTGTGCAGACCAGGGAGTGAATGTCCGGAGTCGCCGAAGCTGCCCGTGTGCTCTTGGCCTGGAGCAAACATCGGCTAACGCGTGCTTGTTTAAGTCTGGGTGGAAGCTATTAAGATAACGTATTTTACCTCACATTTGCCGTGGTTGAGCAGCAGGCAGAGCATTATCGCTGCCCGGCTGACACATACCGATTCATTAAGCCTTTGCAACTTGATCGTGGATTTGCAGCCTCGGAGCCGTGTGGGAAAATGCGTGTGCTTGAACTTGTTGGTATGCGGTGGTGGCTCAGCTTGTCACTGCTTCCAGGGCTGTGTGCCCGCAAGGAGCCAACAACTAACGCGGTCTCATTGCTCTGCCTTCTCGTAGGTGGATCAAGTTTGAGGAGAAGGTCGAACAGGGTGGGGAGCGATGGAGCAAACCGCACGTGGCTACCTTGTCCCTGCACAGCCTGTTCGAGTTAAGGACGTGTATAGAGAAAGGCTCGATCATGCTGGATATGGAAGCTTCTTCTCTCCCGCAGGTGGTGGGTGAGTAAAGCTGCCTCAAATCGTGCCCTCGGCTCTTCTCTACAAATTTGTGTTTGATGGTTTCGCTAATGGTTTTATGAAAAAAGAGAGTCAGAGAATCAAAGAATCGTTAAGGTTGGAAAAGTCCTCTCAGCTCATCCAGTCCAACCATCAGCCCAATCCCACCGTGCCTGCTAAACCGTGGCCCAAGCGCCACATCTGCATGCTTTATGAACCCCTCCGGAGATGGGGACTCCACCACTGGCCTGGGCAGGAAAATAAAGAAACAATCTCCCAAGGAATAACAGGGAAAGCTGGAAAGTACATGGAGAAGGATAATAGGTAAATGAAAAGAGTTGTTCTCAGTTCAGGAAGAAGAGTAAAAGAATCAACGTAAGTGATAATTAAGTGGTTGAAGTCTGGTAGAGAGATGCAGGAAAGAAAAACTCAGAGCTCTCTTGGCTGATTTGCATTGTATCGGGAACACGGAAGGGAGAAGGTGGAGGAGGGCAATCTTGATGAGGACAGACATGTTGTTCTGAAGGAAGTATCCCAAACGTCACTAAGAAACAATAGGAACAACAAAAGCTTCCAGGAAAGTGGCACTTTACAGAAAGAAACCTTTTTGCCCTGTGCTGCGTGTACCTGTACTGACACGCACAGCACCGTCCTTCCCCGGTGGGGTGGAAGAGGTAGGCTTTTGTCCCTGGTGATCTGAAGAGGCTTTGGTTCTTGGGTGGATGGAGAGAACGACTTTCTGACTCACTGAGCTAGCAAATGTGATGCGTGTTCTGCCTCCCCCTTCCCATAACTTTTATTATTAGCACAAATAAAAGTTACCGGTAGACAAATCAGAGCTGCCACTTCCCCTGGGGGACAGCGCATTAACTGAAGTCATCAAGGGAACAACTTAATGTGAGACTTAATGCACAACAGAGTCTTAATAAATCTGGCTGCCTTTTCCTTCTCTCTCCTCTGGGACAGTGGAGCAGAGAGGAAAGAATTGATGGGAAGTGAGCAGTCGTTGCAGTGGGCTGGGAGCCTTTTATCCTGGTGATTCAGTTAAAGGCAAAGCCACATGAAACACCCTGTGACAGTTGGTGCGAGTTCTGCCTTTTGTAGTCACTGTCTCTTCAGCTCTGAGAGTGAGCGATTTAATTAGTTCCTCGTCCCCAGGACTCCTTCCTGTCACTACGTTAGGTTTTACTGGGGGCCTGCGAGGTGAACTCAGGTCTCGAGTCCGAGGGTAGTTTTTCCATGGTTTTTTTGGGGAGCACGCTGGAACTCGCAACGTAGTTGTAGCTTCCTCAGAAAACTACAGGGTCAGAGCAGACTCCCTCTCTGAACTAAGAACCACCTTACCCTGGGTACGGCGGAACCGAGGTGGGCTCAGTGGTTTGTATGGAAATAGCAGCAGGCAGGCTCGGTGCAATCGGTACCTGCTGGTGGCGTTTGCTGGGTGGAAATGTTTGCATTCCGTTTGCTAAGAAAGGTCTGAAAGAGATTCCCATCAAAACCTGCAAAACCCGGTGGTGGTTTTGAGATGGGAAGTAAAGCCTCCACAAGGCAGGGTGAGAATGATCCGTCTCTCTCCCTCTGCTCTCCCTTAATGCAGCTGGGGGATTAATGTGCTTTGTGATTAACCGTCCTCTCCTCTCCCTCACCCCTTACTCTGCCTGCGACAGAAATGATTGTGGACAATCAGATCGAGACAGGGCTTTTGAAACCGGAACTGAAGGACAAGGTCACCTACACGCTGCTCAGGAAGCACCGGCACCAGACCAAGAAGTCCAACCTACGCTCCCTGGCTGACATCGGAAAGACCGTCTCCAGTGCAAGTAGGATGTTTTCCAACCCCGATAATGGTAATGCAGAGGCTAACTGGCTATAGCCTTCCCTCGTAAAGCAACCCACCAAACTCTCCCGCCAACAACTAACTGCGTTGCCCTGACAATGCTTTTCTAACCCATGATTAGCGTAGCGAGACCCGTACTGATGACCCATCAGTGGTGGGCTCCGCAGGCTGCTTTGGCCGTGGCACATCGCTCTAACCGTATCTTCACTGGACGGAGGGAGAAAGGAGGGGAGGTGGCAGGCAGGTGGCAGGAGGCGCTGGGGAGGTAGAAAGGTGCTTTCGCAGCTGGTGGGTAGGAGATGAGGTAGGAGCGACGATAGGAAAGAGAGATTTGCAACAGACTCCAACCGCGCCTGAGCCTAAAAGGCCGATCATCTGAAACATTTGGGCAGACACGAAGCTTCTGTGTGTGTTTGATGACACTCCTAATCAAAAATAATTCGAACAGGAATCTCTAGCTTGCATTTTATTGCCTTGCAATCATTGTCCAGTGTGGGTAAAGCTGATGTCCCTCCTGCTTTGTTCATCCTAAAATGTGTTTTGTGGTGTACGTTGTGACAGTGTCTCCGTTTCTGTCTAAAAACGGTATCGTGGATAGCCCGGTGTTTGTGGCGGTGCCTGTAACGCCTGCATGTGTGGATGCAGACAGCGAGAGAGCCTTGGCACCCACTCTGTGCTCACCTGTTCAGTGAGATTTCTGATCTCTTACGAGTGGAAATCACAAAGAGGATCTTTAGGCCTCTTGTCCTGCGTTGGAGTTCTGTAACTGCCTCCTGGTGCAGTCTAGGAATCTGGCTAGAATTCAGCATTTTAAAGTATAGACAAATGAAAGCAAGCGAAGAAATTATTTTCCCTTGCTCCATTTAAGGCCTCTTAGCTTTCTGCATGCTGCTTCTAAAACTCAGCCTAACACTTTTCCCTAACCTCTTATCGTACTTTATCAATGTTTCCTACTTTTTGTCATCTTTTGCAGCAGGTGTGTATGTATGTGCGTGTGAAAAGTAATTATTGCTCCTGATGGTGCCTCTTGTCATGTACGACTGCCTTGAAAATGCAGCGGTTAAGTGAATAACACCAAGACCAATAATGTGAAAGAAGGGAATGTCTTTGGGTGTGCAGCTTTGTGGGGAGTATCCCTGCAGGAGTCCAACGGAGCAGAGAGGGACTGTGTCTTGCAGAGCTCTGTAAAGCTCTGGGGAAGGAGCTCAGCGGGGCCAGACAAGGTGGTTGATGCTTGCTTGAGAGAGAGGAGCCTCTTCCAGGGCACATTGCAGTGAGGGGAAATGTTCTGGGCGTCATCGGGCTGTGCTTTTGGCCTGCACATTCCCCAAGCCCTGAGCCAGCCACCCTGCTAACGGGGTGATGGATCCAGGCCGGAGAACCGGGAGAGAGCCAGAGCCTGGAAGGGTGGTGGGCAGGGACGGGAGCTAAAGTGTGGCTCCTCAAGCTCCCCTGCCTGTTTGCCAGGCGGAACGTTTGTAGGTGCCTCTGTGGTTTGCCTTTAACTCAGCCAGGCCCTTCAGCTCCCCCGAGGGAGCCTCAGTCGTGTCGGGACTGGGTGCCCAGCGAGTGACTCCTGTTTGTTTGCAGTTGGGATTAAGGAACAACGTTCTTTACAGCACACGCTCGCAAGCTTTCCGTTGTGTCCTGCCCACGGTGCGTATGGAGGCCTCTGCTTCCTCTTAAAAGAAGGAAAAACGCAGAAGGATTATTTGCGGTGCTGTCTGTAGGTATCAGTTACCACCTCTGAGTACCGCTCTTTCTGGATCTTTGAAAAGATGGACAGGTTTGGTTTGAGAAGAACTTTGGACTCGGACCACACTGAATGGGAGGCAGAACAAAAGAAGGGCGTGTGTTTAGCACACATCACTCAGGTGCTCCGTCACCTTGTGTGTGGTGTAGGGGTTTCTGGGCTCCAGCCCCGAACCCCCTTCTCCCAAGTAGGCACTGCAACAGCGAGGGTTATGGGAACAGGGAGAGTTGTTTCCCAGCTGGCCCGTGGTGTGCCTGTGATTCCACGGTCCAACCGAGCCTCGCAGGCGAGCAGGTAACTCCTGGCTGTTGGTGGCGATGGGTTTTGTCCTGTCTTCTGGCTGAACAAGTAGTCCAGCTTAGTGCTCTGTTCTGAGTACCTGTCTCAGGGAGTTCCTGAGGCCTGGAAATGTAAAGAGTCCTTTAGGATTGACTTGTATGTTGTTTTTAATGAGTAGTGCCTTTTTGGGACACGACGGGAAGGGGTTAAGATGGTCTCTGCTTACAGCAGGCATCTACCTTCCTCCTCTGGTTTGCATCTGCTTTGACTGCACCACATGCTTGTGACAGGCTGCTCCTTTTTCAGCAGATGATGGATGTGGAATTCTTCCTTTTGGTACTTCAAGTCATTCCTTGAGGGGCCATCAAAACCTCAGGGTGTACTTACTTGGGTTGGAAGGCGAATGATGCAGAGCGCGTTGTTTAAGTGTGCCTTGGCCGGTAGCGCTGCACGGAGCTGGACATCCCAGGCTGGTGACAGGGGAAACACAGCGCTTATCCTGGGAGGAGAATGCTGACGAGGCCGCTCATCTGGGTCCTCGCTCCAGCTTATTTCTCCTGGCCAAGGGCATCCTTTACTCAGACCCTGGCTGACTTCGGTTCTCATTCCTTTCTGTTTCTTGTTTGAAGGGGCCGTGCGGGTCCTTGTCTCAGCCGGGCTCGTTCCTTCCTGGCTCTTCCTAGCCCGCTGGCTGACCTTCAGCCGCTCCTGCCGTGCTGTTTTGCCTCCGCAACCCCACCTGGGCTGTCCGTGTGCTGTGAGAATGTATAATGCATTATGTTCCGTGACAGCTCAAGTGCTCCGAGACTCGAGGAGGCAGGAACTGCCACACAAGGGGAGACGCTTGATGAGGAGCCATTACTGTTAGTTGTTATTTACACTTTAATGAAAAAGCAACTCCAGGATGGGCTCGATGGAGTTCTACCACGCTCCCTGGAACTCAATGAGTGCTTCTCCCGTGCTTCAGAAGGCAGGAGTTGTCCTTCAGACAGATACAAATTTAATGAGGCTGACAGGAGCACGGCTGTCTCTCAGCGCCGCAAATCAGAATAATGAAAGCGTCGGGCGCTCGTGAACCTCCTTGGGGTTTCCTTCCAGGCACGTATTTCCTTTCAGAGCCCACCTTTCGTTGCAGTGCCATTGAAGCTCTCATCCCATATTGATGGTGGCAGCAGGTCCGCGGGAGCGGCAGCTCTGCTGTGCAGCGTTCCTCGCCTCCGCACAGCCGGCTGCCGGAGCAGGACTGTGGGGAGCAGCCTGCCTCGCTGCTCGGCCCACACCCACTGCCACCACTAAACGGGGAGCTTAGCATCTCTGGGCCACCCACAGCACACCGAGGTGGGAGTTACTCCTGCTCTTGTAACGGACACGGTTATTGTGTCTTTGTTAGGGCTGTTGATGAAATAACCTCTGCTGAAGGCGAACCAGACATCACTGTGGGTTATATATAAAAATATTATGCAGCTTACTGGTTCTTACTGGGCAATCACAAGTGATTCGGAACCTGTGATTTTGGTGGGTACCTAATTGTATGAAATTACTTTCAAAAACAACTCTTTAGGAAACAATTCAGCTTAATGCCATTACCATGGATTCTGCCCGTGATTTGCCGCCTTCTTGGTTTTTTTCAGGGCAGTTAGGCTTAAAACCAAATTAAATAATGAGCAGTTTCAAGATTTTTCTGTTTGATCTGAAATCTGGAAATAACCCCCTGGGCCATGATTTTTGGAGATACTGAGGTGCCTGTGCCTCACTTATTTCAGAGCACTTAAATAACTAAGTTCTTAGAGGTCTAAAGTTTTCCGTGCCTCTCATAGCCTCATGAGAAGTTCAAGTAAACTCCTGTTCTGATGGTGTATTTCATCATAATTAAAACTTCAGAAAGTGTCTGAAGATATTCTTTATGGATAAAGCAGGAGAAAAGGTGAATGAGCAGAGGCTGCTAAGGCATGAGCTTTGGAAAGGAGCGTAGTCTCACTCTGTTGCGTATTGGGAATCTCTGTCTAAAGCACTGCTGTCCATGGCCAACATGAACCTCATCAGGGATGCGCTGGTGGCTCTGTGGTCCCTCTTAGCAGTCACCTGCCAGGCTCGGTAGCCACCAGATTGGCCGAAACATGGTGCCTTTGAGGGCAGAGGTGTGTGCCAAGGGCCTGTTGCTCATCACCATGTCACGGGGGTCGATGTTGGGATTGTGCTTGTTGCAGGATGTTTTCGCAGAAGCTCTTTTTCTCTTGGGAAAGAAATGGGGCAAAAGATGGTGACTTCTTGTGTGCCAGCGATGGCAGAGGATAAATCAAAGCACCCCTTTGCCGTCCGTGCAGCAGGGAGGAGATGGTTATCAAAAAGCTGAGCTGACAGAGCTGTACCGAGCCAGTACTCAGAGTTACCTTACAAAGACACCGCCCTTCTCCTTCCTTTTGTTGGTAGAAGGCTGAGCTGTATCGAGTGTCCAACCAGGACATTTGGATTTTACATTTCGATTGAGCTCCTGCAGGGGGGGGGGAGTTGATGGGGTTTTTGTGCATCTTGTTTTGTTGACAGTCTTTCTAAGAGTTCTTGGTGTCCTTCCCTGGCACGGGGCGCAGCATTAGCCCTGAAGCCCCGTGCTAAACGCCGTGTCCGCTTGCCCGGCTGGCGCACGTTGGGGTTGTGCCGCTGTTTACAACGAGAGCTGTGGTCACCGCTCCTCGTGCAGCCGCCCGAGGACTCTAACCCCTCTTTACCGGTGCTGCGGTGCTGGCACTCTCTGCCCGTCTTTGACACGAAAAGCTCCCTGCCCGCCAGCGGGTTTCACACCTGCGAGAGCCTTTGCTTGAAGAGAAGGGGTCGCAGTGGACTCAGACCCAGCGGGCAGAGGCTGCACAAAGCTGGGATGTGTCCAAGTGTTTTTAACCACCGTAAATAACGGCACGCTACCCATCGCCGTGCCGCTGGCATCTGGGCTGCCCCGACACCTCAGCAGCACGGATTATTTACGCTGTGCTGACAGCGCGGTTTGGAAAGAGTGGAGTTGGAACAACCCTTAGGCTGTCTGCACGGCGGTGGCTGGTGCGGAGGAAGCATGGCTGGAACATCTGGAAACTTTCCCCCCTCTGAAATGTTTATTTATTTAAGAATATTTAATTTATTTCTTATTCTCTTAAGTGTTTTTTGTACAAATTGCGCCCTCGGTCCCTTTAGAGCATGGAATGGTGGTGCCAGCTGGGAAACAGCAGCGCGAGAGGAGAGAAGGGTCAGTTGGAAAGGAGGTGTATTCAAGGGACGCTTGAAAAACCTCACCAATATTCTTAGTTTCTCCCATGATTTGAAGCGTTGCAGGATAAGGTACGCATTCCCAAGCTGGAATTGGTGCCGGCATGTGGTCAGGATGTTCAAGGTTGGCTCTTGCAGGGATGTGACCGTGTCTGTTTCCGAAAGCGCTGTGCGTCTGCCACTACCGCAGCGCAGCTTGGGACCGCTCAGCTGTGCTCGCTTGCTTGAAACCTGCTCCGAAGACGCCTGAAGTTTAGACGCCAGGGCTGGAAGGCTGACTCCGTGCGCTGAAAGGCGGAGCTGCAGAGGAGGTGATGCGCTCCAAATGGCGGGCTTTGGTCACCCAGCTATGCCGGAAGGTGCCGTTGCGTGTGACCGTGGATGCTCCAACGCTCGCTCTGCTCCCGCCTTGCTTGTGCCATCGCTTCTGCCTTTTCTTTCTTGCATTTTTTTTATTTCTTTGACTTTTCAACTTTGCTCTCTTCCTCCTCTTTGCTGCTGCCACTGTCTCCTGCTTGCACCGCACAAGCACGCAGCCCGCTCGAGAGCTCCGTGCCCTGCCTCGCCACCCGCACGTTGGATGATGAAATCCGGGTGCAGCGCAGCCCCAGCGTGGGATGGCTCAGTAAGTCCGGGCAGGGGGCGGGGGGGCGGGCACGGGGAGAGGAGGAGGAGGAAGGGGTGACGTGCCTCAGACGCTCTCCTAACGCTCGCTGCTGCATTAACAGTGGGAAGGATGGGTTCCTTGTGGAGTGGCTGCTGCTCTGGCTGCCCGTGGTACCCCCACTATCCCCACTCGCTGCTCTCTTTCACTCCGTTTTGCTTTTTTCCTTCATCTGGGATGGAACAGGTACGTTTTCCCTCCAAAACCTCATTTCCTTTCTCTGTTGAAGTATCGTTTGGGTGTTAAAAGGGCTTCACGAATTTTGCCACCAGTGCAATATTAAAAATGAAATGAGTTTAAATCTTTTTAGTTTTTATAGAAGCCTGGAATGGTTTGGGTTGAAGGGACCTCAAAGCCCACCCAGTCATGGGCAGGGACCCCTCCCACTGGCTCAGGGGCTCCAAGCCCCATCCAACCTGGCCTGGAACCCCTCCAGGGATGGGGCAGCCACGGCTGCTCTGGGCAACCTGGGCCAGGGCCTCCCCAGAGGACATTTCTTCCTAAGATCTCTCAATCTCCCCTCCTTCAGCTTAAGATGCTGGGCTTCCTCCAGAGACTGAGATGTCCTCCTGTCACTGCCATCTCCTAATGGTCAAGTCTTCTGCAGGGAGTCACCCTTAGGAGCAGGCCTGTTATAGATACGTTAAAAACTAAGTGTAAGACATGTCTTTTCCTGACTTTCCATCCATGGGAACCTGGGTCCAAAGGGCTTTAGGCTGTACAGATTTGGACCACAGCATCCACAGAGCCAAATGGCTTTTGAGCCAACGTTGCTCATGCTGCATCTCGCATTTCCAGCAGCGTTTTGCTGTTAGTGACTGTGTTTGGCAGTCAAGATAAATTCAGGATTTGGAGAAAACTTGTGCATGCAGGCTGGGATACCGTCGAGTTCCTTAGGTCAGCAAAGCTGGTAGAAGGTGGTGCTTGTGGTTTCCAGTCTGCGTTCTGAAGGTCGTCAGAGTCAGTACTGAGTGGGACCAGTCTGAACTTGAAGACCTCGTAAGGCATCTTCAAAGGATGATGCACGCAGACACCAAACTCGAGGGGAGAACAGTCATCTCCTACGCTCCAGAGGTTTTTGGCTGTCAGCATTAAGTGGAACATTTCCTGCAGGGAGATGGAGATAGAAATCACCTGACCCTAAGAGCTCGGTGTAAGCTGGAATTGCGAGACGCTTTCTCCCTCTGAAGAACAAAGAGTACCTTGTGAAGTTTTGGTGCTCAGATCTCTTCAGGCTGGTCCAAGGACAGCAAAAGGGAGTGAATCAGGTCTGTGTGTTGTGCCAAGAAGCTGGAGCTGTGGCTCACATGCTCACAGCTCTTTGTGGGGGGAGCTCCCAGAAGTGAGTGCAGGCTGGCTTTCCTCTCCACCTTAGGTCCTCGCTCCTGAGAGGAGCTCTGCCACGCACTGAAGCGCTGTCACACAAGGGGTTTCTTTAGGGGAAATATCAGAGCAGAGCCACTAGTGAGGCATTTATGGGCAGGAGAGGAATGTTCCTCATCCAAAGTGCTCCTGTTATGACCAGAGGATGTTCCTGAGAGCCCTCTGCCCGGAGGTTCCTGCTGCTTCTTGCCCACGGTTTTTCCTGATGTCTCTCACTTCTAGGCTCCATGCACTCCTTCGGCCTTGTCACGTGCTGCTGTAGCTGTGGTGGGTTCAGAGTGTGGTCGAGGTCCTGTTTGTAGGGTAGGTCATGTTTGTAGGGGGCTGTATTTATTGAATACAACTGGAAAAGACAGGCAAGTTTTTTGGCACACGGGTCTGTCCGGGTCTGGAATGGATACCTGATGCCTCGAGAAGAGCTGCTGTGAGTTTGATGTGATTATGGTGGTGGCGCTGGGAGAAAGGGGCTGCTAGCAAGAGGCAATAAAGTCATGAGCCGCTTCCTCTAGAAAGGAGAGTGATTATCTGCTGAGAGTCACTGGCATCTAATAAACAAAGAAAACAAATGTTGTAATTTGGAAACATTTCAGCTATGAAAGCTGTGGGCTGTCATTTTAGTCCCCGTGCCCCAGGACTCGACCTAGAGATTTGGGAAACCACCAGAGCAGTCTGCAGGCCATGAAAGGATACCTTCAGCGGTGGCCTTTCTCTGCAGCTACAACACATTGGAACAGCATTAACAACTGTATAAAATAAAAACATGAGTATTTTCTACCCTTACTCAAAGCTTTTTTGGAAGCCAAACTTTGTTCCGTCTCTGTGGGAGTTATTAGCCATGCCAGAGGTCTGACGGCTAGGCTTGACCAGGAGGAACCCAAACTTCTGCTGTGCCATCTCGCCATCCCACAGGATCTATCCCAAACCTGTGCTCTGCACATGGGACCCCCAGCTCTGAGAGCAGCCCACGGTGATCCCACAAGATCTGTTTGGTTCCTCTCACTTGGTAGCACACAGGTGGTAGAGACGGACAGGAGCTTTGCTTTGGCTCACTGAGCTGCGTGACACCAGTTATGGGTGGGAACAAGCTGCCCAGTTTAAAGAAAGAGCTTCTCCGGTTCTCCATTTGATACCCTTGGCTTGGGTTTGCAGAGCAGCTTCAGTCGAGCTTCAGTGTTCCTTGTTAATTGATGAGCGCATTATATACTCATCAAAGAGTTCCCAGAGTTGACAGCGTCTGGGCAACCTTTGAAAGGTAATTAATTGCACAAGGAAAAGGAACCCTGGGTCTCACTAACAGGCTTCAGGTTTACAAGAACTTGAACTTATTTTGGGGTCCTTTGCCTCGCTTTGCTTTTTACCAGGCAGAAATATCTATTAAATATTCATTTATTTCTTTATTTTTTATGTATTATATTTATTATTTATTGACTCATATATAACACGGTGTTATGAGCAAAGTCCTGTCTACGCCGTGCAGCAGACGTGTCACACCTGAGCGAGTCCCATCCCTTGTCTCCTGCTTCGTGTCTGCATTTATCTCCTTCCCACAGATCCATATCAAACCTTCAAGCGAAGTCTGTAGGAGTTGCTAAGTCTGCCTTGCTAATTAATTAAGAGACCGGTTACTATTACACGGAGCTCAAACCAGCCTTCCCGGTGGCATTTGTCACTCTGTGAGTAAATATGGTGGTGAAAACCTTGTAGCGGTAGGTGGGGTCGTAAATGTGGCTCACAGTGAGAGCAGGAAGAGGAGAAGCCGGGGATCCCCCTTTTACAGTCTCCAGTTTACCTGCGGGTGCTTCGCCTTTGCTGCGCTGTGGCAGCAACACACCGCAGGTACGTTGTGATTCCCAGTGGCTCGTAGCGAAGAACGCTTAAAATCCACACTGAAGGTGTTGAAAAGGAAACCCAGTCCAGATCTTCTCCTCCTCCCTCTTTTTTTGCCCCCTTTATGCCCGTTACGCTCATTTGTTAGAGTTTTTTTGCTCTGGGGGCTGATGAACACTGAACAACTCGGACTTCCAGTCTGTTGCGGAGATCAAAGCACAGCTTTAATCAATATTGCCTCAAAACACAGCCCAAGCTGGGAAATGACTCAGTGCCATTGCTTTTTGACTATTTTCTGCCTTTCTAGTTCTATTCAGGGTCAGAAACTGTGATAACAGCTCCTGTTGCTGCGCCTGTGGTTCCTGCAAGCGCGGGAGAGAAGGGACGGGAAAATCCGGAATCAATAAATAAATGCATACAGACTGCTGTGCTTTGTGATGCTGCGTCCGTCCCAGCAGCACTTTATATATATATATATTTATAGAGATATATCATTAAATTCTTTTTCTTCTCTGACAATTATGGCTGTTTCTACGCTCCTTCAGTTTTAGTACATCTGCTTTTCAGTGGGATTGTAGAACTGAATTCTGAAATCGCAGAGCTTTTTTCCAAGCTCTTTGGAAGCATTTCCTTACATCCTGCTGGTCTCTGAGAGCACGAGGGCGAGCAGGCTGAGCAGCGCCAAGGCTCGCCTGCTGCTAACCACGTCGCAGCACTCGAATGCCCGCAGCTTGGCTTTACAGGGAGCGGTCAGTTTTTGAGAAAGAAATGGAGGTGACCTGCTTCAGCTCTTCGTTTCTGGGAGTTTGGCTCATCTCGTTGGGTTTCTGGTGCTGGGAATTGGTGCCTTTGGTCTATTGAGGTGGTGCGTACGTTGTTTTAATCGGTAAAACACTAAAGGTTTGTGAGCTTAGTTAATGAGCGTATTGAAAAGAGGTAGATTTTTATTCTTGAGTGTTTTGAAGGACCAACCTCCCTCACGGCCTGAGCTGCGTACCCAAGCGTGGGAACCTGAGGAGCACAGGGCGAGCGCCGTCTGCTTTGGAGAGGGCTCTGCAGGTGGGGTGGCCCATGAGGGTCCCGGCCCTGGGGAGGGATGGGTTTGTGGCCGGGTCCTGGCTGACCCAGCAGCATCCGTGTCAGCAGCCCGCGGCTGCTTCGCCTCTTCTCCCACAGGCAGGAATTAGGGCGAGTCCTTACACTCTTTTGCCGTTCTGGGAACGCTCTGGGTCAGAGATGACAGAGTCATAGCATCTTAATATCCCACGTGCCACGTAAAGCCACAGAAAGCAGCCTGGCAGGGTCTTACGTTCCCCTCATCGATGCCCCCTCTGCAAGGAAGGGTGTTGCTGTAGCCTGAGCCTCTGTGTTCTTCTGCCCGCCTGGAAACGGGGTGCTTTAATTGCTGTCGGCATTGTTCTTGCAGGCAGCCCGGCCATGGCCCACAGAAACCTGACTTCCACCAGTCTGAACGACATCTCTGACAAGCCTGAGAAGGACCAGGTAAGCTCCAGATCCAGACCTCGCGTGGTGCTGTGTGTGGTTGGGAGCTGGATCGTGGGGAACGAGGCCCTGAACCCTAGAACTGAAACAAAAGAAGAGGGGCAACGGGTGGGTAGAATACTTCCGAGTCCTGTGACTGGATCCTCCACTTATTAAACACCGGCCTTTGGAAACAGTGGGTTAACCTCTTGCAAGGCCTGAGGCGTAGACACCACCTGCATGCCATCTTGTTGCCACCCAAGAGAAAGGAGGGAAAATACCCAGATATTGACATATTTGGGACCCTCTTCCTGCTGAAAAGGGGAGAGGGCAAAGGTCTGCGTGGGAGCCAAGTCCTCGGAGCTCCAGGGCGCGTGCTCGGGGGTCGGGAGCAGTCGGGGGCTGTGTCCCTGCTGCAGCTGGTGGAACAGAAGACTCTGTGCGTTGCTTCCGAAGGGCAGTTGTGCCGACAGGCAGCTGCGGAAGAGTGGTTCCAAAATGGAGATGTGCAGCGATGTTAAAATTGGCCAAGTCTCCATGAATTGGACCGCTTTCTAAGATGAGAGTAAATGTTTGTGGTGTATCCCATGGGCTGTCTCCGTGTGTGTTCCCCTCCTTCCCGAGAGCAGAAGAGTCCGAGGGGGATGAGTGAGTGTGTTTCGCCTCTGAGAAAACCAATGTCTGAATGAGGGCTCTGTGCGGATTTCAAACCACCTTTGTCTTGGTTCAGAAAGTGGGTTATCCTCAAAGCGCCACCGGTTCTTTCGGAGAATCTGTCTTTTTTTCTGCGTCTTTCAGCGTTCCCCGGTGCCATGGTTATTGGGAATGCAAATGAGAGTTACTTTGGACACTGATTTGGGTAACACAGTAGTGCTGGCCAGCTGAGAGTGACCCCGCTCCTTCAGATCAGGGCTGGCTGCACTCCGCAAGGGGCACAGCAACGTCAGCAGTGTGGAAAAGCGAGTTCAGAGCAATGAACTATTTAATATATATTTATATTTATATAAAGAGAAGGGGGCAGTGTGTTTGGCCTTGACCTTAGCGTCGTTCAAAGCTATAGCAGTTGGTTTTGGAAAATATCTGTTTTCTTCAACATACGCAGCCACACTTGGCATTGTGAAATAGCTTTTCTTTGCATTGGAAAGGCCACTTGGTTTATATTTTTAATCCCATGCTAATTGAGCTCTTCCAGCTGGACTAGCAGAACGCTAGGTCTGAGTGCGGCAGCAGGCTTTGCAGATCTCAGCAGCACCAGCTCTGTTGCCCCTCCTGCTGAAATGTCTCTGGACACACAGATAATGGACCTTCTGTGTCGAATTGGGCGTAAAAATAGATGTTTGGGTAGCGCCATTAGTGACATTTGTTAATAAATCCAGTCTGGAAGTGCACTCCAAGGTTTTTAAGTTTCCGTGTAGATAATGCCGGACTGTTTGAAGTGGGAACCGTTACTTGAAAACTAACCAGTCCCAAAAAGCTGCTTAATTAATTAGCTCATGTCCTGCTGATGAACTTTGCACAATGGAACCCTTGTACTGTGCGCCCTTCGCTGCTGGCCTGAGAAATCACCTTAGATCTCAGTTTTCGTTACTGATTGACGGAATCTCCTGCCTTGATAAAGTTTGTGGCATTGTGGTGGATGCCTGGCAACTTTCTTGAGCAGAACTGCAGCCTTTACTGCTGATTGGAATGGGGTAATTAACAGCACAGCGATGTAATAGCCAGAATTGTCCTTCCATCTCTGTTTCGGGAGGTTCTTAGTAAGCAGGAAGACACCCAACTAAAATCACGGTATAGGTTCTGGATGCTCTCTCTGCAGAATGCCATTTTACCCTTTTGTTTCTGTCTCTGTCTCGTTCTCTCCCTGGAGCGGTGCTGGTGGCCAGGGCTCTGGAGTTGCAGTAGGACCCCCGGCCCTCCCTTGTTTTTGGGATTGTCACCCCCGAGACAACGTGGAGCAGGGCACAGGACCATGCTTAGCGCTGCTTTTGCCCCAGGCACTCGTCTAGCTGGAAGCAAACGTAACGTTTTGAAGCAGACATGGCTTCCAGTACTTTCAGCCTACCTGGGAAAGTCTTCTAAACCACCCACCGGCCTTCTAACACCAGTGGGATTTAACTCGCTCTGTCCTGAAATGCTCTGTCCCTGCTTAGCAACAGTTTCCTCATGTGCTTTTGGAGGAGCAGGCAGGTCCTGCACATCCACCCGTTGCTTCCCTGCTTCTTTCTCCTTGATGTCACAAGGTCCAAGGAGAAAGAGGTCCCGTTGTGTGACCCTGATGCTTCTTGGCTTGGAATCATTCTCTGTGAAGTCAAACTACGAGCAGCCCTCCTGGCATACTGTGGTTCCACTAGTGAGGACTGGGTTTTTCCATTCGGTTCCATGTTCCACGGATAGCTTTTGAGGTTAGAGGTACCAAAACAAGCCTGAAGAAGGACAGAAGAGGATTCTCTGCAAAGGGGAACGCTCTGTGCATAAGAGTGGCGTACGTTGGAGTGTTATCTAATACATTTGGCCACCTCTGTCTCCTCTTGGAGCGGCCCCTTAGGGGCAGAAGTGTGGTCACCTGGGCCGGGCTGCTTTCAGGTGGCTCGGGTTGTGCTGGTGTTTTTAGCTAATCCAATCAAGGAGCCAGGAGCAGCTGGGCCTCAGCTACAAAGGCAAAAGCCTGGGTTGAGCCCTGTAAAAGCTTCCAAGCACTTCTCGGAAGTGTCTGTCCTCCAGCCTGGTCTCCTGAGCTGATTTTTCAGTCCCTGCGGAGAGGGAGCGGGTTCAGGTTTCGGGTGGGCTCGTGGTTGCCTCTTGGACGATTGCTTCGCTCACTGCAGGAGAAGCCCTGCTAGGACAGACAGTTCCCTGAGGAGGCTCAAGCCAGGACAGATGCGTTTCAGCTTTCCCACAGCTGTGCCATGGCAGTGCCCGGGGGAGGCGGAGGCCCTCACCGTGGGGCAGGGAGTAGTTAAGAGTTGTTTGAGATCAAACCAAGAGCACCGCAGTGGAGCGTCCCAGGGAGCACTGGGCAGGCCTAGGTTTTCCCTGAAGATCTGTCAGGGAATCCTCCTGCAGGATGTCCTCCCTGAGGTCCTGCTGTGCAGAGGGACCTGGAAAGATGCCGGTGTTCGAAGGAGAAGGCACGATGGAGGTGGTGGCCATTGGAGTGGCCTCCTCCAGGGACGGAGGAGCAGTAAGCGATCGAGAGGAGCGAGAGAAGACAAGAACCGTCAGCCTTCCTGTGAAACCTCTGTGTAACGAGGAGCCGGGCTTTGCTTCGCTCCGCAGGTGCAGAACCTGGTGAGATGTCCTGTTGGGTTCTGGGGCTTTCTCTCAGGTTGCAGAGATGAGTTAGGAGACAGCGCTGCGGACAAGGGACAGTGGTGGCAGTGGTCCCGAGACACACTGATATGAGGTAATAACAAGAGATGTGGGTTTATTAAAGTCACAGGTAGCGCTCAGATTTGTCAGTGTTCAGCATTGTGGAGTTGTTCCTCTGCCCTTGCAGAAGGGACGGGTCTATGCTTACTTTGGATTTACTTTGATCTTGCTTTTGTTTTGTTTTTCTCATGCCCTTTGCCTTCTTAATACACTTTTTGGAGTTAATCTTCTTACTGGGTAACCATTAAGCTCTTTCACAAAGAAAATGAACTTAGGGTGCCTCTTGGAAAAGGCTGGAGTCAAGAAAGGACAGAGGACTCGCAGGCCCTTTCCAGAGGGCTGCCCATTCCCTCGGTGCCAGGGCAAGGAGCCATCAGCTGGGGGGGAAGGGGAAGAGGCTCCCAGAAAGGGAAGGAAGGAGTGGAGATGCAAGAGGCAGGCGATGGATGCCGGCTTCCAAAGGGTGCTCTTTTGGCCTTGCTCTCAGCACTGGTGATTTTTGCTGTCCTCTTATCCCCTGAAAACAATTCCAGTGTGCTGCTCTTCACTAAAAGCCCCAAACCAACCTTACCATTGCCTGAATGGCTGTTTATTCTCTTCCCCCCGGACACAGTGTGATAAGCATTAGATTAGCAGCTGTAGCAAGGGAGAGCTTGCTCCATGGGAAATGGTGGAGTCGGAATGCAGTCATTGGCTTCGTGTGCTTCTCTTCCTTATAATCAAGACTGGATGCAATAATTTTGCCATTAGAATAAGCCTGGTGAAATCATAAAATGAAGCGGAAATCTGAAAGTAATCAAGTCCCGGGTTACCCGTGACACTGGCATGGCTGCTAAATTAAAAATGTCACATTACTCTTTTTCCTCTTTAATTTATGGCAAGCGAATGATTGTGAAGCTGAAAACGGCAGGAGGAACAGTTACCCAAAGGCAGAGTTTGCAGGCAATCGTTAACTGCAAATTACTCATCGCAAAAGTTGCATCAATAGTATTGATTAGGTGCTCCCGTACCTGTGACGGGCAAAGCACAGGGCCCGTGTCCCGATCCCCCCCAGCACTGCTCCTGGTGGGCTGGTTGGCCCCGCGGGTGCTCTGTGGCAGGGAATTAGTGGGACAGTGTTGATTTGTTATTTTGATAGCGCTGGGTTGGTTACAGTCGGTTGCAACACCGCAGACACAGCAGAGTTTTGCCGAAGCGGCTCCGCCGTCGGTGCAGCGTTCACCTGCACAGAGCAGATTGCGGAGAGCGTCCGCAGGCAGCAGCGAGCTGGAATTGCTGGTTGAGCAAAAGGATGTGCGTTTCCCCCATGAGACGTTTTATTTTTCTGTTTACTTTTCTGTTGTTATTTTGGGGCATTGGGATCTGCTGACAGTCACCGAGGTGTCACAAAGCTTTTTGCCTGTCAGGTTCCCAGTGCAGCTCGTGGGATAAAAAGCCATACCGGGATATTTAATGATGTCTACAAGAGGCGAAGGTTTGCGGAGGAAGAAGCGAAGGGGGGAAGAAAGCTTTTATTCCCATTTTCCCCTGCCACGCTCAATAAAGATGCTTGTGTAACAACTGGCAAACAAAAAGGGGAGCTCGAAGGAAGCCTTTCTGTTCCCCCTGCATGGAAGCCTGCCCTGGAGCTGAACAAAAGGCTTTGGATTCCTTCCTCCTGCCAGTGCTGAGCACCCAGACAGGGGGGGATTATTGTGTGTATCGAAGTCAGGTCATCTGCACGATCCGGCGCCTCTGCTGTGAGCACGAGGGCTCGATTCGCGGTGCTGTGTCGCACCGGGGCCGGTTCGGCATCCTCGGCGTCCGGCAGAAGATGCCAGCGCCCTGACTGAACCCACTCTGGTGAGAAGGACCTCAGCAAAGCCACCCCATCCCGATTATGTTGGTTTGCTGTGGTTTTGCTTTGGGCTTGTATGATGTTTCGGTGGTTTGTAAGGATGATTCGGGGAGAGAAGGTGTGTTCCCTGGCATCGCATTTGTGCTGGCCAACACCGCTTCTGAGGTAGCAGCGCAGAGACGGGATTTGCCTTCGTTTGTCTTATTTTAGGAGGTGTTGGCTGCAGTTGATGTACCGGACACTTGCAGCTCGCTAGGCAAGCAGAGGCAGCGGCACTTTTGGACCATTTATATTTGTTTTCAGCTTTCCAAAATGAATTAGTCAGCGTGGAGGCTTCCTGCTCTCTCCTGGGCTCCGAGCTCTCTGTTGCCAGAGACATCAGTGGTACCAGAGCGATGTCTTAAGGACCAGGACTTCTCATGGCAGGGGAATTCCTCCTCTGGCCCCTGGGGGTCAATCTCTTTGCTCAAGTTTCTCTCTTAACGCCTTATTGAAAAACACCAAACTGCACGATTTAAGATTCCTTGAGCTGTCAAAGCAGACGACTTCTTGGTTTACCCTCATCTGGTCCACAGCTGCGATGGGTCTGGAAAAAGCAGGTGCTTCTGGTGGGCTGTCCAGCAAAGCTGGGGAAGGTGAGGGACACGTGCATGGAGATAGCTCAACAAGATGGAGTTAGAGAAGATCAAACACTTCTGCTGCTTTAGGTGCACCTTGGCCAAGTTCTGCGTCTTCCATATATTTGATGCCAATAAGCTTTTCTGATGTATTTATCTCTCTTGGCAGCTTCCTAGTTTGGATTCTCCTGAGTTCCTGCCAGGCTGCAAGTAGCCTTTGGTCAAAGAGGAGTGTGGAGGAAAACCAGGATCAGGTGGAAGCCTGCGCAGGAGCACCCCAACACTCTGTGGCTGGGGGCATCCCACACTCCCGTCTCATTTCTTTTTTCTAAGTTAGCTCTTGGTTTTTTTCAGCTTTATCTGTGAATGAAAGTGGTGGAAAAGAGTCGAGCGCAGCCATTCTCAGCCGTGTTGTTGCCGTGGTGCAGGGGGACCATAGGAACTGGGCGAGTTCCCACTGCCGTCCCTCCTCCCGTGAGAAATCCTTTGGCTGTGCTCTCTTCAAATGTCCTTGGCAGCTCCAAATGCCTGAATCGGTAGCACTTTAGTGCTCAAGATGCAAGAGAAAGGGGACATTGAGGGAAAATCTGCTTTATCGGGGCCCAGCTATTGCTGAGCTGATGCAATAGCATCTAGGAAATGAATGTATGTTGATGTAAGGGGAGTTTACGGACCTGGCGTTATCTCCCTTTTGAAGGGACAAAAACAGGCCCTGAATGAATACGGTCAGTCAGAGAGAGGCACAAAACCCTTCTTATTTGTTGTGGAGTGTGCACTGTTTATTCAAACGGGTGTTTCCATATCAACAGGGAACCGGTGCCAAAGCCAGCTCTGAAGTTTAAAAAGAACTTGGCCTTGCTGAGAGAACCCCTCCTGCCTTTGCTGGGCACCGATAGGTGGGGAGGGCGCTGTTCAGAATGAAGTCCAGAGATCAATGGTGGGAGTGATTCATTGCTTTTCTTGTTTGTACATCTCCTGGTCTCTGCAGTCACAAGCAGACATCCCTGATTTTTAGGTCTGTTGGCCTTGATGACCTACTTTCACTCTGTGGAGCTCCAGTGAAAAGGACTGTCTTCCGGTACCGATCACTGCCCCCTTTCTGAAGGGAAGGAGAAGTTGCTAGGAGGTTTAGTTAACTGGGATTGCGTTTACTTTGGCCTTTTTTCTTGATGCAGAGAGCGGTTTTTCTTGCATGGTTCCTGCCTGCAGTGTATCAGAATTCCTGGGTAATGGAGTTGTGTACGTAGACAAAGCACGGGGCGTTGACGGTACCCCTGGAGGTGAGCGATCACGGGTTATTTGTGAGAAGGTAACCTTAAACGTATGTGAGAACAGATGGAGGAACGCAGAGAGGCAAAGGCAGGTTCAAATTCCTGTGGGAATTAACCTTTCCCAAGTACAAAAGCTCTGTGTGTCTGTGCTGGGGTGTGGGAAGCCCATGACGAAACGCCGTGAGATGAGCACACAAACCCCCACGCAGAGCAAACAGAAGATAGGCTGAGTTTTGAAATGGGCTCTGTTAAACAATGCAGCCCTCACCTCTCCTCCTCCAATTCCATAACCGCAGAGGGGCTTCTTCCCCCGAGCTTTTCCTCATGCGCTTGGGCAGCCCGGTGCCGTCTGCAGGCTGGAGGATCCCCGTGTGGCGCTTGGCTTTGATGTAACGGGAGTTTGGGGAAGTGGATCCCTTTTCCCTGTGTGCAGGGGCCGTTGAGCCTTCCTTTAGTTGCACCAAGCACCGTGTGCAGGTCGGCTTGTGCTGGTGGTCGGTGTTGACTCTCAACACTCGCGTTTCGCCATCCCTCAAAGCAGGGAGAGCTGCATTCGGTGGGTTTGAGGTTTGCTGCACCATGAGCTGAGCAGGAGCTGGAGCCTGCGGCCGAGTCGTACCCCGATCCTTGCATGGCTTCCCCTCCTCCGTGTCAGCCCCACGTCAAGCCCCGGCTGGTTTGAGCAGGGCCCTGCCGGAGGCTCTGAGGTGTAGGGAGCTTGGAATGGTGTGTGGTGGGGTGAAAGAGAGCAGCTTGGGACGGACTCGCTGTTGAAGACGCTCAGTATCATCTAGAGGTCTTCAGCTTGAAAACCGTGGCTTGGGGAAGAGGAGGGAGATCTGTAAAATGATGAAGGGAGTGGAGGAGAAGGAGCGGATGCTGCAGATCTCCGGCCCCAAAGAACAATGGATTTCAAGCTTTTGTAGGCTCGCGAGGGAGTCTGTGTCTGCGCAGGTCGTGTGTTCTACCTGAGCTCCAGCTTACACAGCCAGAGGTGTCTGCTTGGTAACTCTTCCTTAGGCCGGGGGTGATCAAATACCGCTGTGACACATCAGGGCAAACGGATTCTTCCAATGATCAGTGTCTACATGTTCCTCACGGGCTGTTCTGCACAGACGGGAGCATCGAGTACCCTGAGTGGCTGAAGGGCTCCTCTACTTGTAATTTTAGTGCTAAAATTACCCTGGGGTTTTGGTTAGCTTTGTTTCAGCTAATGACTCATTCAATGGTGTTTCCACTTGCCTTGGGTGTTCTCTTCCTTGGCCAAGCGTGCAGGCTGCTGTGCGGAGTGTGCCAGGGGGCACGGGCGGTGATCCTTTCCCCCCTCTCTCGCTCTTGGTTGCTGCGCAGCCGTGCTGGTGGTTGGGTTGGGGGCTCCCAAAAGGCAGGAAGCGGCGTTCCATCCCTTACAAAACATTTGATGCTGAGCGATTTAGGAAAACAGGCATAGTAACGTGCCCGAGAGCACATGAGCAGAGGCAGGAAAAGCCGCGTGGACTTGGAATCGCTTTCATTTCTGATCAATGTGAACTGATGCTGATGGCAGCAGAGTGTTAAAATACATTTAGGGAAATGGTGATTTTCAGGTTTCTGTGCCGTTTTTCAAGTACAGCGTTGGAGATCCGTGGCCTTTAAGGTAACATTAGTGGTCGGGTTGGAAAGGTGCTCGGTTTAGCAGAGTGCAGGGCAAGTGCATACAGCGCTTCCAGCCGCGCCCCCTTCCTCCCGGCTCTGGGGTGCTGCCGAGGACTCGGCTCTTCCTGGAGCGGTTCGAGATGGGCCGTAAGCGCTAGCTGCATCCTTCCCATCACCTGCCTGATAAATGATTTAAGCAGGAGGCAAGCGGTGCTGCGAAAGTCATTTGGAGCCAAAACCTCTGTCACGATAGCTCTTTGGAATTAGTTGTGCTGTTCTGCTTCCCATCCTGCTTGGTGGTCCTGGGTCTGAAACACACCTGGATTGGGGCCGCAGCACACTTGTTCAGCAGCGCACCTCAGCCCCCAAACAAGCTGTTCAGCCAAGCTGAGCATTTGTTTAGGGATTTGCTACCTTCCTGGTGTTTTTTTATGCCCAATTTCCTCCAAAACACTCTGGGTGGGGGAACTGGTAGCACTTTTCCAGGCTTCCTCGCCAGCCCTCCTTGCCGCGTGTTTAATATTTGCTCTGGTGGCGATGCAGACCGAAGCGTGCAGGAGTAGGATCCTTCCAACGGCTTTCTTCCTGTTGAATCAATAATTTATGCCTTTTCATGAGACTTTTTTCCCTTTTTTCACTTCCTTGAGTCTGGCAAAGCCCATTACGGAGTTGAGCGTTCCCCCCCGTGGGTGCTTCTGGCAGAACATCCTCCCTCGCCATTCACCCCATGCCAGTGAAGACAGAGCATCTCCAAAGATCCCGCGGCGTGAGGGATGGGGCGGGTTGGGAGCCAGCCGAGGGCAGGACTTCTCAAAAGCCTTCAACTTCAAATGAATTCTGCCACCGCTGAGGTGAAAAACAAAGCCGTCTTGGATGTGAGGAGACCCAGAAATCTGTCCCCGGCTGTGAGGACACAGGCTGAGTGCTAAGCCAGCTTTGGGGGGCAGAGATGGGGCAGTATTGCCCCGCTCGAGCGTGGCTGGGGCTGCAGCAGCTTTGCCGATGCTGCACGGATGGTGGAGGTAAGGGCGCAGCTGCTCAAGGTAGTTTAATAACTGAGCAGAAAGGCAATCATGTGCCAGGATAGAGATTCCAAGTGCCAGGAAGGAAAGAGCCCAGAGAGGCTGGTTTTGAAACCTCAGCTGCTGCTGCGGCGTTTCCCCATTATCAGCCCAGAAGCCATCGATGATGTTTCTTCATCGCTGGACTTGGAGGATGGGTGATGCAGAGCGCTGTGAGCCTGCTCACGGCTGCTGTGCTGCAGCTCCAGTTCGTAGGTGCCGAGAGGAGACAAAGAACCTTCAGGCTGTAAGGAACTATTTTTAGCATGAAGCTATAGCTGCACTTTGGGAGAAGAGGTATAAATGAGAGCAGGCCTGGCAGCTGGCTGACGAGAGCGCTGCTGGTCAGCAGATCTCTGCTAGCACTCTGGTTTAGTGGGGTGGAGCACACAGTTGGACCTCAGATACCACTTGGGTGCCGCAGGAGGCATTGCTGGAAATGAATAAACACAGCCTTATAGGTCCTTTTGAAGCTCACCTCCTCCTGTTTTGAGCCCCACTGTTGAGTAACACAACAGATCAGAGCATCATGGAATGATTTGGGTCAGAATGGACCTCAAAGCCCACCAGGTATCCAGCTCCTGGTGTCCATCCTTCAGGGCTGTTTCTCATCAGACGGTGGTTTCTGTAGCAGCCACTGCAAGTTGTGGGGTTGTACTTTGACTCATTCTATGTGTCAAAGATGGGGCAGGCAGCGACGTGGTGCAGCGCTGTCTCTTGAAACCCTGCCCGGATCTACTCCCCTTCCTCCACTCTGCACGCGTTTTTCTCCACAAAATAATTCCATCTCAGGTCTGTAAACAGGAACAGCAGCTCCAAGAGGCGCAGTCTTCTCAGCTTTGTCTTGGCTCCAAGCACCACCATCAGCGTTGTTCTTCTGGGGCTGATCTTCTTAGCATTCGCGTCTCAGTAGACTCTGGGGGGATGATGCAAATTGGCCAAGGAGATGTTCTAACCAAGGAGGAAACAAAGGTGGATTTTATTGCGCATTCTCGTGCACATGCCTAACGAGACTTAATTTTCTTTTCCTTCCTCTTTCCACTGATGCAGCTGAAGAATAAATTCATGAAGAAATTGCCGCGGGATGCTGAGGCCTCCAACGTGCTTGTTGGGGAGGTGGACTTCCTGGAAGGTCCTTTCATCGCCTTCGTCCGGCTGCAGCAGGCAGTCATGCTGGGTGCTCTCACTGAAGTCCCCGTACCTACCCGGTAAGAGAATTCAGGACACGAGTTGGAAAGGGCATTTCCACCTTGTAACCACGCCAGAAGATGATGTTTTCTGCTGTTTTCCATCACGTGGCATGTGTAACGGTCAGGAATATTGGTGTAAGTTACACAACTCACTGCAGTGCTGAATTTTCAGCAATTCCAGAATTGGGTTGTAAGATACAAGCTGTAAAATACACAAACATTACACAAAGGCAGTAACGGAACAGCTGAGCGGTAAAGGGCACTGTCATTGTGACGGTAACTGCTGGGGCTTTGTTCCTGCCCCGTGATTCCCCCAGCATAGACCGTACACAGCTCAGGTTCCCTCAGCGTGTTTTTGTGGTATATATTTTTCCTCTTAAAAGCTGCCACTGGATGAAAGATGCAATTCTGGCCCTGCTGGGGCGAAAAAGAAAGGCACTTAAACTGGGACGAACAGTTCTGTCCAGGCTGGTCGTGCCGTGTGCGGCTTTGTAACAGATAAGGGTTCAGGGAAAAAGGTCATCTAAATATTTTATTTATTGTGCCTTGTGTAGGAAATGAATCTGTCTCACAAAGGTGAGTGTGTCCTGTGTTGTTCAGTCTTTGAATTCCCTTCTGGCGTGTGCAGAACTGGCTGTGTGGGCAGCGTTACGGATCTGCCGGCACAGCACAGCTCAAGCCGTGTTTCAGTTCTCAGACATATTACCCTCAGTTTTACAAGTGAAGAGTGTTTATCATGGAATATGCTGGAGAAAAATTTTCAAAGGGCTTCCTTTGTGTTTTGCTTGTCATTCTGGAGCTCCGGTTGCCCGTTTCACAGCACGGATGTGCACACACGTATTCTGTGTGAGCAGTTGCAAGGATTTCAATACAGAGAGCAGTTGGGATCTGAATGATGCCCAGAGGGTGTGAGGTTCCATCAAGGACTATTTTGTGAGACGAGAGGTAGCACCATGACTCAAGCTCATGGCTGGTACACTGCTGATATGGGCATGGAGCTGAGCCGTTGCACGGAATGAAAGTTGGTGTAACCTGTCCCTTATTTCCATGTACAAAACAAAGGATTAGATAGATTGAGATGAGGGCTTGGGGAGAAATGTTTTCCTGTGAGGGTGGTGAGGCCCTGGCCCAGGTTCCCAGAGCAGCCGTGGCTGCCCCATCCCTGGAGGGGTTCCAGGCCAGGTTGGATGGGGCTTGGAGCCCCTGAGCCAGTGGGACGGGTCCCTCCCCATGGCAGGGGTGGAACTGGATGGACTTTGAGGTCCCTTCCCATCCATACCCACTCCACGATTCTGTGAAGGAGATGATGTAGTTTTGCTGCTTTTTAATCGCCTTCTAGCACTAAGCAGTGTTTGTGTTTCTTGGAGCTTAATGAAGTGGCTCCTTGCAATGACCATGTCCCCCTCTGTCTGCACACAGTGGCTGCTCTCGTAGGAGTACGCGGAGGTAAAAGTGGCTGGATTTTGTGAGAGGTTCTTCACTCCTAAGCGTTACTGAGCTCTGAATTCTCAGTATTTCAGCTGCCAAGCTTAATCCCACTCTTTCTTAAACCCATCTCCAAATGCTTTTCAGCAGATGTCGAGTTAGGTATTGTTTGTTTTGGGAGGGGGAGCCAGGAAGTGAGCTCTAGGATTGCTGCACGGCCTCATTACTCAACAGCAATGATCAAGACAATACGTCCTTCCATGCCAGGATTGTTTCCAGGAAATAGTATTATCCATTTGCAGTGTTCCAAACCAAATGCCAGCCCTAATCAGAGCAGGGAGGCTCATTAGATGGCTCTCGTGGGTAATGAAGAGCCATTTGCAATGGCTGCATCCTGCGAAATTCAATCAAGGAAATCCCAGCGGGGCGCAGGCGGGCTGTGATGGAGCGGCTCCTCCGTCAGCAGTGGGCCCAGCCCTCCCGCGCCACGGGCGTTCCCGCGGGGGACGTGCGCTTCACAGCCCACAGACTCCACAAGAGGCTGGAGCTGGTGCCCCCTCCTCCCTCCCTTGGGGCTTCTCCTCTTGCTCTGTTAAATTATCAACTTCCTGGTAGAGTTACCCAAAGCACTTGGGGTTTCTAAACAAACACGAGCTAACGTTTCAGCGCAGGGGTTGCTGCAGGAGCACGGTGACCCGGGTCTGTGGAGTCACCACGGCGTGGACTGCGTCTCTCTCGCTTTAGAAAGCAGCAGGGTGGTTTCAGGGGGAGCACACAGGGGGTTAAACACCCAGGATTTGGCACAGTGCTGTGGGTACCCCGGTGGCCTTGGAGGGGCCATCTGTTCCCATTCAGACATGCGCTGCTGGTCCTGTCTCTGGTGTGCTGGGCAAGGTAAAAATCCCATGCAGATATACCAAATGCATCCCAGGAGCCGGCCAAGTGCCTTGCCCTGAAGAGGAGGTGGCTGCAGGGCTTGGTGGAGCCTGGGAAAGCTGGGCAGGGGCTCTGGATCGGGGAGGGCAGGGGAATGGTTTGAAGCAGAAAGAGGGGAGATTCAGGTGAGATCTCCGGCAGAAACACTTTGCTGTGAGGGTGGGGAGGTCCTGGCCCAGGGTGCCCAGAGCAGCCGTGGCTGCCCCATCCCTGGAGGGGTTCAAGGCCAGGTTGGATGGGGCTTGGAGCCCCTGAGCCAGTGGGAGGGGTCCCTGCCCATGGCAGGGGGTGGGACTGGGTGGGTTTTGAGGTCCCTTCTGACTCAAATCACTCAGTGGTTCTATATTCAGTGGCAGAGGGACAGGGAAAAGTCCTCCTGAGGAGCTGGGAGAAAGGAGAAAGCATTCCCAGCCCTGCCATGGTGTCACACAGCTTACAGAGAGGCGTGAGGCTTGGTGGTGTGCTTTCCAAAGCCCTCACCAGCAGGGTTTGTGTGGAGGGGGCAGTGATAGCTTTCAGTTGCCCGAGGATCCGTGCTTCGGCCGCCACCGTCAGCTGTCTGTGTCCGGCATCCAGGCCCCGTCCAACCTGGCCTTGAAAGCCTCCAGGGTTGGGGCAGCCACCGCTTCTCTGGGCAGCCTGGGCCTGGGCCTCCCCACGCTGTGGAGACCACAGTGCCGTCAGACGGTGTCGTTTCAAGCGTTCAGCCGGAGTTGGAGTCTTAACTATTGACCTGAGCATGGGTTACAGAAGCAAAGGAGATGCCAAGCCCCGCAGAGGTGAAAGGCTCGTGACAGCTGTGATTCCTGCGCTGGTTTGGGTTCTTCATGTTGGAGTAGTTGTGTAGAAAGAAGGATTAGGATTATTGCGTGCATAAGGCAGACAGTGTTCAACGTGTAGACTTCCAGGTAAATGCTTTGCTTATTTCTGCTGACGGTGGATTTCTTCCTCCACACATTCTTTGCCTTGGATTTTCCGTGTAGTTTTGGATGCTTTTTAGCAATAAGATTTCCTGAGTAGCAATTACTCTTCCTTGGATACATAAATTTTCTGTATACTTTCAATTTCACGCTTCCTCGCGAAGTATTTTAGGTATTTCATTTACTTTAACATAAATTTTTGCTTAAAAGAAATAGGCGAGATGTGATGAACTCCCCAGGAGAAGTTTCTCAGCGTTTTCATACAGCCCTAGTCATAAAAATCAGGGATCTGAGATTGGAATGGAGAGCTCCCAGCCTCTCACTGGCCTGAATTTTCTTTTTACTCATCCGACTGAAAAATAACCTTTATGGACTTCAGTTTTCTCATGTTGAATTCCATTCCACAGTGCTATGAACTCCTGATTTTTGCACGGGCTGAACTACTCAGCACTGCTGGGGCTGCACCTCAAATCCTGGGTTCAGTGTTGGGCCCCTCACTCCAAGGAAGACATTGAGGGGCTGGAGCGCATCCAGAGAAGGGAACGGAGCTGGGGAAGGGGATGAGAACAAGAGTTATGGGGAGCATCTGAGGGCCCTGGGGCTGTTTAGCCTGGAGAAGAGGAGGCTGAGGGGAGACCTCATCACTGTCTACAACTGCCCGAAAGGAGGAGTGTAGCGAGGTGGGTGCTGGTCCCTTCTCCCAAGGGACAGGACGAGAGGGAATGGCCTCAGGCTGCACCAGGGCAGGTTCAGATGGGACATTAGGGAGAACTTCTTCACTGAAGGGGTTCTCGGGCAGTGGCAGAGGCTGCCCAGGGAGGTGGTGGAGTCCCCATCCCTGGAGGAGTTTAACAAACAGGGGGATAGAGTGCTGAGGGATCTGGCTTAGTAGACAGGAACTGTTAGATCTGGTGATCTCAAAGGTCTTTTCCAACCTAGAGATTCTGTGATGCTACTGCGCTTGCACCTTGGTTCGGATACAGCTCCTTCTCCTCTGGACAATGCAATAGATGTAGCTTTTTGTCCTCATCAAAGAGATGCGTAATTATGTGTTCAGGTCTGCTGTATTAACGTAATGTCGATGGGAAAAAAAGATGAAGAATGAGCACAGGGAAGATTTTATGGGAGATAAGGTGTACAGACTTGCAGAGTCTGCATATGGAGTGCTGGGAAATTGCCTGTGTCTACAAGTCTCAAATGGAATGAAGTAACTTGCCCAAATGTCGCTTAGGAAATGGGCAGAACCAGGAGTCAGATTCTTCTCTCTTGCCTCCTGACTTAAGCTTTTGACTACAAAGGCCTCTTTTCTTCTTTGAGGTGAGGATGAAATGTAGGTCTTGTTCATTAATTACAGCATGGGAATGTGTTTCAAGGCTGTCTCCTTTAGCAGCCTTCCAGCAGAAGGCCTTGCTCTGGGAAATCAGAGCTCTGGCAGCAAAGGACTGCCTTTGTCCTTCTGAGTTCATGTCTTGGACACCATGTGAGGAGCCTGCAATATCAGGATGTTGCCCAAAACTTGAAGGATCACCTGTGTGAAACAGAAGGCTAACCAGATGCTTCACCGTCTCCTTTCATTACTGCAGTCTGAAGTTGCATTTCTTTCATCAGCCTTTCAAGGCACAGATTCTGCGAAAAGTACATCAAGAGGTGGTTCTTTAAGCCCTCGAGCCCATCAGCACGTTGGGAACGCTGGAGGCACTGCAGGCATCTCGCATGGTGTCCAACAACAGAAGAACTACTTCCTCCTAACCCTCTCAAGGCTAAATTCAAAGCTATTTTCTGCAGGGCTTTGCTGAGTTTCCTTTGCGTAGGTGCCTTTAACCCTTACAGAGCTGCCGTGCTTGCCTCCTCCAGAGCTGGGAGGTAGGCATGGATGAGCAGGCTGAACTTCCATCTTGTTGCTCTTCGTCTTTTCTCTTGGTTTTATTTCAGTAGCAGGAGGTGGGACAGGACACAGGACAGCCTTGTTCCTGCGCTGATGGTCAGCTTGCCGAGAGCCCATGGTGAGGCTTGGTCTTGGGACAGTTTTCACCACGACCCTCACCCCTTATTGGAACCTGATAGTCATGGACATGATGGATTTCTTGCAGGATAGATGGCAGAATGGATGGCAGAATATCCATACTGCCCTGGCTTTGGAGCCTGTCTGAGTTGTGTTCGCTCCCCACCTCCTGAGCATGCTCTTTGTGTGAGATTCCTGACCAAATCTCACTCAAGTGCAATATCCTTGTCGCCTCCTTGGGAAAACTAGATTGAAGTTCTGCCCCACGGCCGCTGGTGTCATTTCCCACCGGGATCCAGGAGGCTTGTGTTCACTCCTGGCGGGTTGTTAGGTCCGTAACCCCAGCTCACTGGCCTTGCACGCGATATTGCTCTGGTGCTTCATTGAGATCCTCCAGGTCCCTTGGGATTGAAATGCATTGGCCAGGGCGTGTTTGTCCATTTTGAATTGGAATTGCTCATCTGCAAGAAGGAATTGATTCTTGTTGGGTTTGGTGGCGTGGTCCGTGTGAGTACAAGGGGCATCACACGTAGTCAGTGGTCATCATCCCCTTCAGAAGGGTGAAGTGTACAAAACCAGCAGGAGGAGTGATGCTTTAGGTAAAGCAGAATAATAAACTACAGAGTTCCTGGCTCATCGTCGGCTTGGAAGCCAAGGGGTTGGAGCGTTTTGACTGTTATGTTGTACAGAGATGAAGAGCAAAGCGTCCTGGGTGGGTGGCTGTCAGCCCTGTCGGTAACCCAGAGCGGTCAGGAGAAGCATAGAATTTTGTTGCTGCTTCAGAGAGACTTTGAGCTAAGGGGTACGTGGTGAAACCTCACATTCTCTGCATTGAAGCATCCTCGGCAACGTTCAGTCTCAGAAATGGATGGTTAAGAACTCAGCACGCGTTGTGTGCAGCAGGGGGGGAATTCTGTGCTGGCTGTCATAGAATCCTGGGATGGTTTGGGTCGGAAGGGACCTCAAAGCCCACCCAGTGCCACCCCCTGCCGTGGGCAGGGACACCTCCCGCTGGCTCAGGGGCTCCAAGCTCCATCCAACCTGGCCTGGAACACCTCCAGGGATGGGGCAGCCACGGCTGCTCTGGGCAACCTGAGCCAGGGCCTCCCCGCCCTCACAGCAAAACATTTCTGCCTGAGATCTCACCTGAATCTCCCCTCTGTCGGCTTCAAACCATTGCCCTGTCCTCCCCCTGCCCTCCCTGATCCAGAGCCCCTCCCCAGCTCTCCCGTCTTTGGGGATGAAGAAGAGGATGTCACAGTTAGAATGTGGGCTTCCTTAGGTGGAAATATTCATACCTAAATGCGTGCAACCATCATCTAATCCAAACCACCAAAGTGTATTCATGGTTTGTGTTTATACCGTTTGGCCCTCTAAAAGGCCGTGTTCTCCCTGCTGAGGGCAATGCGGGGCTGAATGAACCGTGACAACGGATTCAGAAAGCATCACCAACTGCTTATGGTCAGGAACGTTTCAGTCAATGCAGGAGTGTGCAGGTCCTTCTGTTGCAGGTGCAGAGGGAGCCAGCTGATGTCATTATTGCAGGAGAGGCTTAGGAAAATGTCTCATTTTCCTGGAAACTCGGGAGAATGCTGAGCAGCATCTACTCAAATTAGGATGCTAATTTAGTCTTTAACACTGTTTTATAATAACTCACGGAATACAGGGAAGGTTCCAGGAGGGAGGAGGAGAGCGGAGGACGTGACCTGGGTGTGTATGGCTTAGTCACCTCCGCGTGAACCTTAAGTCAAACACTTGAAAGCCTCATGAAGAACTCTGTTAGGAAGTGTTGCTGTTAGTTCTGCCAATTAAATTGTATTTATGGATCCCGTCCGAGCGACTTGATGCCTATTTTTATGGGACTCTGGATTTTTTTAAATAGAAAGCCCTTGTTTGGATAGAATGTGTCTGATAAGATGTTTGACTTAGTGCCTCACGTTGTTATGATGTGATGAGCTAAAATAGTCCTTAATACAGTGCTTGTAAGGGGAGCAGCGCTTCTGGTGAGAGGCCACACCTCTCAGCCCGGCTGGGCTTCACCTTTTAGCAGCAGCTTTTGTTGTTAGCCTAGTAAAGGCTGACCAATAATGACGAGGGTGTCTCGTGGCCCCGGGCAATCCAGTCATCTCTGCTTTAACTTGGCCCCGTGTCGGCTTCTCCCTCTAGCGATGGCGAGCGCAGGTGGGACGGTGGTGCTCGGGTACCAGGTTCTCTGGGTGACGCTGCAGGTGAAGGGCGTAGCAGTGCTGGAACCGTTGCAGCCTGGTTTCCTAGGAGTATGTGCCACATCCTTTCCCTCTACCATGGCAAGAATTCCAGTGCTCCTCGTCATCCTGCCATGTTTCCTAAGACCCCCCGTGCTCATCTGTATCTGTACGTGAAGTCCTTGTCCGCCCAGCTCAAGGCAGCTGCCTTGGTTCTGTTGGGAAAGCAGGCTCACCTAAAGTTCCTGGGTTGGACTGGATGATCTTGGAGGTCTCTCCTAACCTTAATGATTCTATGATCCATGTGTTTGCACTGAGAACGGCCACTCCTTGGATGATTTCCCAGAGGAAGACACTGACGCTTCCGTTGGTTCACGGAAGAGCTGTCAAAGGGAGTGAAGACAGGAGAAAAGCCTCCGATGGCTCAGTCTACCTGACAGATGGCTGCGGGTGCCTGGATCGATAGGGGAGGATACTTAAAGGAATTTAATTGAGGGTTCTTCAGCCTTGCTGTGCGACACAATCGATATTTACGGCTGGAAGTTGAAGCCAACCCAAACTCACGCTGGGAGTAACGCAGAAGGTTTTAGATGAGGCAGCCTACCAAAGGTTATTGGGGGTTATTTTCCGTTGGTGATTGAAAGGTACGGCTGTAATTGGAAAAAAGGCTTGATTCAGGAAGCTTTAAAGTTGTTTTGAGCGGCTATTAGTGCTTCTGTTTCAAACACACGCTGATATGGAGTTTGCTGAAAATTGCCCCAATAATTCTCCATCTCTGCTAAATTAGGTGAAATGGAGAAGTTGGTCTCCTGCCATGAGACCTCTTTTGTTGCTAATTGCAAGGATGAGTTGAAGTGCAAGAGACGGAGACTTTTATCTCAGGTCACTAGTTAAGAGCTCAGCTCCGGGTGAACACTTGCAACGACTCCGTGATGAGCATGGTGGTCTCCTCAGGGTGGGGAGGCCCTGGCCCAGGTTGCCCAGAGCAGCGGTGGCTGCCCCATCCCTGGAGGGGTTCCAGGCCAGGTTGGATGGGGCTTGGAGCCCCCCTGAGCCAGTGGGAGGTGTCCCTGCCCATGGCAGGGGTGGGACTGGGTGGGCTTTGGGGTCCCATCCAACCCAAACCATTGGGTCTACGTTGCTGGACAGTAATGAATTCTGCGTGGGATTGTGATAGGGTTTGGTCATGTTGGTCGCAAGGCTGCGCTTAAGGTTTTTTGGGAGCAAAACTCTGGGTTATGTCTTGCTTGTCCGAATAATCCTGATGATCTACAAGATGTAACCTTTACCATCAAGATAGCTGGGGCACTGGAAGCCTCTGGGTCTCTAACAAGGACCACAATTCAAAAAGCTGGATTTCTGTCTAGATGTTGTGTAAGCACTAAGCAATCCATTTTGCTGTCCTAAACAAGAACAATCTGTTTGTTTTGTCAGATTTCTCTTCATTCTGCTGGGACCGAAGGGCAAAGCAAAGTCCTATCATGAGATCGGCCGAGCCATTGCCACTCTGATGTCAGATGAGGTCAGTGTCTTGACATCTCCTTTGTGAAATGGGTTCTCCTGGGTTCCACTTCGTTAGCGAATAGTGATGTCCTGTCCTCCAGCGTGGTTGACAGGAATGGGCATGCGCATAAAGCTGGAATGTCCAAATGTCACCTCCTTACTCCATCACAAGGCTTATGAGGAGTGGCTGAGGGACCTGGGCTTTTTTAGCCTGGGGAGGAGGAAGCTGAGGGGAGACCTCACTGCTGTCTACGACTCCCTGAAAGGAGGTTGTAGAGAGGTGGGTGTTGGTCTGTTCTCCCAAGTGACAGGTGGTAGGACGAGAGGGGATGGCCTCAGACTGCATCAGGGCAGGTTGGACATCAAGAAAAACTTATTCACTGAAAGGGTTCTCAAGCACTGGAACAGCTGCCCAGCGAGGTGGTGGAGTCCCCATCCTCGGAGGCGTTTAAAAGCCAGGTAGATGAAGCGATTAGGAATATGATTTAGTAGTGGAGAGGGACGGTTAGACCTGATGATCTGAAAGGTCTTTCCCAACCTAGGGGTTCTCTGATTCTATGATCAGTTGGCATAATTATTTCCCCTAGCTTCATGGCTCTATAATAGCACGACTGTAGGAAGTTTTGGTCCATCGTGCTTATTTTCGTGCTAGCAGTCGCTCTGTCGAGTAGCCTATGAATTAACCTCGGAATTAATCTCATCACGGTTGTGTGCGGCACTGCCTCCCAGAGCACTTTTTCATTGAGACGGCGTTTATATATTATCCATGAGCAGCCAGCAAGTACAGCTCATCACACACCTCAATGAGATGGCAGAGCTTTCAATGTTCATTTACAGCGTCTTTCTCTCAGCGTCCCCAGGGCTATGCGTGTCTGGGGTTGATTTACATCATGTTTGCTTCTTGCTTTCTCCTTACATTGTTCTGCTCTCGCGTGGTCCCCCTCAATTATCGCTCGTCTGGGCTCAGCTCTTCTGTTTTCCGTCATGCTACTGCTTGGAGCAGTGGTTTAGTTTCCATAGCTCCAAAGTCCTCCTTCCTACCACCAGCTATCACGCCCTATCACGTCTGCCGATCCACCTGCACTCCAAGCAGCCCAAAAGGTTTCTACAAAATTCAGCATTAATGCTCTTTTTCCTCTCATTCGCTCTTCATCTGAGCCTTTCAGTAAAGCTGTTTTGTGCTTCTTGTTATAATTTTTGAGTTGATATTTTCGTTGTTTCTATGTCACAGGGCTGAAAACCAACCTGTTCTTGATAGATTGCAGTAGGTAGGAAAGGCGATCGACATTGTTTTGTCGCTTTTTAGAAGTGTCTTCTCAAAGTATAATTGAAACTCCTTATATATAGGAAAACTCTTTTTTTCGGCTAAAAGAAAGGGACAATTGCTTTGGTAATGTTTTTAAAAGATTAGAAAGGAATATTTCCTAAAAATCAGAGCTAGGCTTGCAAGGTAAGAATCTCTATCATTGAACGACCAAGCGAAAGAAAGGGCTTTCCTGGGCTTCCCCACCCTCGTGCAAAGTGTCCTGGTAGTTTTTGAGAATGAGTAAGTTGGTTTTGGAGGATAGAACTTGGTAGCTGCCTCTGGGGTCTGGGCCACCGAAAATGTAACCCTTTTCCTTGCAGGTGTTCCATGACATTGCCTACAAAGCCAAGGACCGGCAGGACCTGATCGCCGGCATCGATGAGTTTCTGGATGAAGTCATCGTGCTCCCTCCTGGGGAATGGGATCCGGCCATTAGGATAGAGCCCCCCAAGTCTCTTCCATCTTCGGATAAAAGGTAACGGCAGGAGACAGGTAGGTTGAGCTCTGTGATGAGGAGCACTGTGCATCGGTTTGGAAGAGGTGACGGGAAGAGGCAGTTGGTGCTTCGGGTGGGCCAAGTTTATTAAGCACCTCCAGAGCGACCTGCATCCGTTTCTGTTTCTGTTTAGAAAACTCTGGAGATATTTGTAACAAGGGGTAACAGTTCTAAGCTGCAAGAGGGGAGATGGAGGTGAGATGGTAGGGAGAAATGTTTTGCTGTGAGGGCGGGGAGGCCCTGGCCCAGGTTGCCCAGAGCAGCCGTGGCTGCCCCATCCCTGGAGGGATTCCAGGCCAGGTTGGATGGGGCTTGGAGCCCCTGAGCCAGTGGGAGGGGTCCCTGCCCGTGGCAGCAGGGTCGAGTGAGGATGATCTTTAAGGTCCCCTCCAACCCAAACCACTCTGTAATTTTCTTAATAGCTGGAAGGAGGGTGTTCTTGCAATTCCTCACCCTTTCGGGTGATGTTCTGGGCATATGATGTCACACGTAGTGGTTATCCAGACTCTTTGGGGTTCTGATGGGTCTTTCTAATATGCTGCATTCCGCTCTGGCTGCCAGCAGGGCAGCATTCAGGTCTTCTTTGTACACCATGGCTTCAGGAAGAGCTGTGGAACACTTGTTTGAAGGAACTGTGGCTGGATTATATTTGGTGGAGCCACCAGGCAATACAGTGACCCTCAGTTTGGCTTGCCTTCTTGCCTAGGAAAAACATGTACTCCGGCGGAGAAAACCTACAGATGAATGGAGACACCCCTCATGATGGAGGACACGGTGGTGGGGGCCATGGGGACTGTGAAGAACTGCAACGAACTGGAAGGTCGGTAACATCCCAGTTGGTGTGAGGTACCTGCTGTGATCCAAGCAAGCTGGCAATGTTTCCTTGCAGAACTGTTTTGCCCCTTTTGCTTTCCATCACAACGTTCTGTTTGTATACGTTGAGCTGTGACCCCAAAACGTGTCCTGGGGGTTTAGTGCCCGACTGGAGGGCACCTGGCGGGTTCTGAACATCAGCCTCAGCTGATTACAAAGCATCTTAAATGAGGTGCTCGAATGGGCTGCATCAGAAGCAGCGGGAGCAGCACAGCAAGGGAGGGGATTCTGCCCCTCTGCTCTGGTGAGGCCCCGGCTGCAGCCCTGCGTCCAGTTCTGGACTCCTCAGCACAGGGAGGACACGGACCTGTTGGAACGAGTGCAGAGGAGGCCGTGGAGATGCTTTGAGGGTTGGAGCCCCTCTGCTGTGAGGACAGGCTGAGAGCTGGGGTTGCTCAGTCTGGAGAAGAGAAGGCTATGGGTGACCTTAGAGCAGCTTCCAGTGCTGAAAGGGGCTCCAGGAAATCTGGGGAGGGGCTCTGGATCAGGGAGGGCAGGGACAGGACGAGGGGGAAGGGTTTGCAGCTGAAAGAGGGGAGACTGAGAGGAGATCTTAAGGAGAAATGTTTTGCTGTGAGGGTGGGGAGGCCCTGGCCCAGGTTGCCCAGAGAAGGGGTGGCTCTGGATGGGCTTTGAGGTCCCTTACAACACGAACCATTCCATGATTCTATAAAAATGAGCACAGGCCCAGGTAGGTGTTGGCTATTGAGAGTCTGCAGTCAGGCGAGCTGTGAGGGATGTCAATGTGACAGGTCCCACTGCAGTTTCCGTTCAGATTGCTGGAATCGCCTCAGCCGGAAGCTGAGCCATTCCCTTTCCCAGGCATTCCTGGTGTAGCTGGATTGCACAGATGAAGGCTTTTCTGGGATAGGAGTACAGAGGTAGCGGAGCCCCAGGCCTTGCTGTGCTGTTTTACCCTGCTGTGTGCCCTGTAAAAGCCCACCTAAGCGGGAGTGCAGTTCAGGTGGCCCCAAAACGGTGCGCTCGGTGTCTCGGGGCCAATATGCAGGTGCAGCTGTGCCCTCCTGCCCACTCTCCATTTGTGGGAGTTCCAGTAGAGTGTCTAAATTCTAGCAGAAAGATCTGAAAGTCTGAGCTGGTGCAGTGACGCGGACGCAGCGGTCGATGCGTCGCAGTTGTGGGTCCGTGAGTAACGTGTGCCAGTCTGCGTTCAGAGCGTCTGAACGGTCCTGGCGTTCGGAATGTCTGAATGGCAGCGCATTGTACGGGGGAACAAGAGCCAAAACACAAGCAGGTGTCACGTTGGCGGTGTCAGAGCCACTCAGTGTTTACCAGAGTTAAACGCTGTCTTGTCTGGGACCATACAAAAAGATGGTGTCTGCGAGTGGAGCTCTCGCGTTCTCCGAGATGATTTCCCTTCTGGTTTTACTTCTAGCTCTTCTTCTAGTGAACAGTTTGAAGCCTCTTTCCACCTAGCAGATTGTTTGGCTCTCCCAACCATTGCGTCTGCCACGTGGAGAAGTTTAGGCAGGGTTTTAGACTAGGACTGATATATTGTATTACACTGACCAATATAACCGGGAAAAAACCCAACAGACAAGCTTCTGAGCAGCGGACTTCAGCGCTCTGTTTCTGCAGAAGTGGGGCTTGTGTTCCTGAGATGCGTCTCTTTCCAGCTGCATGACGTGTCCAGGACATTCTCTTTCTTTCCAGCATTATCTCAGTGATACCCCTGGCCCATCGCAGCTGTGATAAGGCTGGGATGATCTCACTCCTTCCAGATAATGCTTCGTTTCTGGCAGTGCTTCTGATTACGTATCTTGGTGGATTTCACTGTAAAACATTTTGCACGAGTCCTCTCTTGCTTTTCTTTTCAGATTCTGTGGGGGCTTAATCAAAGACATCAAGAGGAAAGCGCCGTTCTTCGCCAGCGACTTCTACGATGCTTTAAATATCCAAGCGCTTTCAGCCATCCTTTTCATCTACCTGGCCACAGTGACCAACGCCATCACCTTTGGAGGATTGCTTGGGGATGCTACGGAAAACATGCAGGTTAGCGAGAGCTTTCAGAAGCAAGAAATATGTCCTTTGCCTTTTGTTGTCCATAGTCAGAGGGGTGTCTGACCACCGACAAAGCTTGAATTCTGGATGCCATTAATAGAGGTATCCTGTGTTTCCACTGAACGTTGACTTGCTTTCTCTGCTGCCGGATGGCTGTCCTTCCAAAACTCTTACCTTAAATGGTGGTTGAAAGTCATCCAGGCGACAGAGAAAGTCCTTTGTCCTTCTATGTAGGGAAGTTCCGCTGATCCATTCTCTGTATTCATGTCTCGGTCGTACCGTTTCAGTCCAATTACATTTAGTAAGCGTGATGAATACCTCCCACATTGTCAGAGCACAGCACTGTATCCTCTGCATGACTCTTGGATCCCTGAACCTCTGCCTCCCTGGTGAAAAGAAAATCCAAAGAGTCTTAGGAAAGCGAGTAGATCGGGAGATGGGACTGAGGGGAGAAATGTGAGTTCTTTTAGAAAGATGAATTCCCTGACAGTGGAAGATCAGATCCTGCGAGCCATATCATTTATCCAGAGACAGGATCAGCGGTGAAGGCAAAAGCAGAGGCTTCAAAGGATGGCTCTGGTATAGGTGAGGTCTAAAGGAAAGGAATGCTGTGTGGACATCGCTGCAGGTCCTTCCTGGTGGACCGTTGTGCTCTAGCAGTGCGCTTCGGCATTCCTTTGGCTTTTTGAAGAGAAAGGAATTCAAGTAGCAACAGTTCTTCTGAACAATTTGCTGGTGGATCATAGCTTTGGAGAGTTTGGGCACAACTGGCTTTTCTTTTGCCCTCTCCCTTCAACAATCCGTTATTCACCATCCCTGTTGGAAAAGGCCTTGTGTCCCTTGGCTGCTGTGGAAGCCTGGAGAGGGCTTTGGCCGCAGGTTTTCAAACACAATTGTACATTCTTTGTGCTCACATACCCCTGTATTATCATAGCTGGAGTGAAGCATCCCAAAGCTCCAAGGACCTGCTCTGTGGATCGGAGTCCAGGTTCATGTCAAGCTTTGCTCAAACCATTGAGCATTCCTACAGCAGGGAAGGGTTTGGGAGCAGGAGTTTCTGTAAGACGAGTAAGAGCGTGAGCTGAACTGGATCTTTATACTCAGAAAGGTGGGGAAGGTTACACCAGCTGTGGAACAGCACCTGGAACGTTTCTCCAGGCATTTTGTCGTCATAGGAAATGGTAGTTTGGGGGCTGCCACATGGCAGTTTATACTTCTTGTCCCTCGTAAACAGTTGCGTGACTGCTGCTGGGTCAGGCACGAAGAATCGCCGACCACGCTGCCTGCCCCGGCCAACGCTTCTTTAAAAGCTCACTGTGGAGTTCTGTGTTTCTGAGTAAAGACACTATTCTTAGCCACCGACACGTGGAAGAATGCAGGGAAAAGAGATTCCAGATGCGCTGGCCGTGAGGGCCTTCTCCATGAGTAATGCGGGAGGAGCGAAGGGGATCAGCTGTGTGAATGCCATTCCTTGCCCCGAGAGCAGTTGTCTCATCCTCAAGGCCCCCAGAGGCCGCAAGCAAAGGCTCGTAGGCTCCTGTCCGTGTCCCCTGCAGAAACCTGGAGGCTGCAGAGCGTCGCAGCAAGTAGATCTCCCTTGCACTGATCCGTCCCTGTCAGGGCTGTGGCTGTTAGCGATGGACATCACCAACAGCGCTTAGAAATGGAAAGGACCAAGGATGTCACCTCCTGGCAAGGCGTAGTTCTTTCTGTCCACTCTACGGCAGCTTGCCTAGATGGAATCACAGAATGGTTTGAGTTGGAAGGGACCTCAAAGATCATCTAGTTCCAGCCCTCCTGCCATGGGCAGGGACACCTCCCACTGGCTCAGGGGCTCCAAGCCCCATCCAACCTGGCCTGGAACACCTCTAAGGATGGAGCAGCCACGGCTTCCCTGGGCACCCTGGGCCAGGGCCTCCCCACCCTCAGCATGAAGAAATTCCTCCTTATATCTAGTCTAAATCTGCCCCTCTCCAATTTAAAGCCATTCCCCTTCATCCTGTCAGTCCATGCCCTTGGAAAAAGCCCCTCCCCAGCTTTCTTGTGGCTGTATTCAGGTACTGGAAGGTCACTCCAAGGTTTCCCCGATGCCTTCTCTTCTCCAGGCTGAACAACCCCAACTCTCTCAGCCTGTCCTCAGGCGGGAGTTGCTTCAGCCCCCAGATCATCCCTGTAGCCTCCTCTGGACCCACTCCAACAGCTCTGTATCCTTCTCATGTTGAGGATTCCAGAACTGGACACAGGGCTCCAGGTGGGGTCTCACAAGAGCAGAGCAGAGGGGCAGAATCATCTCCCTTTCCCTGCTGGCCCCTCGTCTTTTGATGCAGCCCAGGACACGGTTTGGCCCTCAGGGCTGCGAGCGCACAGTGCCGGCTCATGTCTTGCTTCTCATCAATCCGAGGAGCAGGGTGGCTGGATGTGTGCTGGAACAGGCAGCCTTTCAGCCTCCCTTGCCTTTGCTTCTCTGCACAGCTCTCATGCTGCTGCTTTCATTACCCACCAGTAACAGTACTTGGCCACTGCGGTTTTGAGATCACGTTCGTGGCCAGAAAAACAGTTTAGGATTGTTTTAGAGAAAGTTCTGCTAGTAATTTAGTAGATCAGAAACTAATGTTCCGCTCTACATCATAATGTACTGGTTTGACACGTGGCAGTACGAACGTACTTTCCTCGGTGTGAGCAGTAACTTGGGTCTTTCCAACCCTGGCGTTTGTTGTGCATGGAAAGAAGGTCCTGCATGGGCTGTTGGTTGCTGGTTGCTCAGCACGTGCAGTAGTAATAAGGCTGCTGGTTCAGAGGGAGCTCGAAGAACGTGTCAGCCCGTGCTGACGCCCGCCCCGGCTGCTGGGGACGCGGTGCTGGCGCCTGGGTCTCTTACTCAGTAGGTGATGGTGCTCAGGTGCCTTTAAAGCGCAGCCAAGTGTGCACAGATGAGTTTCTGTAAGAGTGAAGGAGGGCAAGTCCAGTGGATTCTGCCCTGTCTGTCGAAGGACGCATGCTCAGTCTATTATTACATTTTATTGTTGTTTATATTATTATTTTATTGCTGTTTTCATCCACGTTTTGCATTTAAAAAATAGACGTTGTCCAGCTCTAGTTGGACATGGAGATCCGAGAACACATCAAGTGTGCTCCTTTATGCTTCTCCAGCAAAGCTGTTCTGCCACACGTGCCGAAGGTAGTTGTGGAGCCTATTAAATGTGGAATTTATTACTTGCTGGTGGCATCTGTTGCGCCTGGGTCCCAACAGACGACTGCTGGCTGAAGTAGCCCTGCTTGGTTTGTGTCTCACTAAAACAGTTCCTAGAAAGGGAGGCATCTTGTTTGTCTCCAAGGAGAGTCTGCTTAATTGGAGAAGGAGAAACCCCACACTCCATTGTCCTGGAGGATGCCAGTGCTGTCCTCCAGCCACACTCCAGTTCCACATCACATCTGTTCAAGGAGCCCTGCAAACAGCTGTCTTTGCCAACGAAAATGTGGGAGATGCTCTGGGAGTTCTCGAATCCTTTAAATGGTCTTTGAAAACACTCTCCTCCCAGCGTCAAATATAAAATGCAATGTAGCGTTCTTAAACTCTTGACCTCAAAAATAACAAAGGAGGGTTGTCCTGAATAACTGAGAGTTGTGTGGGATGAGCATATCTTTGTGTGCAGCTGCAGGAGAGGGCAGAAGATCAGTCTAAGGCCAAGTCTTCCCTTAGTCTTGGCCGTATCAGCACACAGCATGCGGCTGGTCACTGATGTAACTGCTCCCGGTCTTGCAGCAGTGCTCGTGGCAAGGGTAGTCCAGTAGAACTCACTTCTCTCCTCTGTCTACTGCAGGGCGTTTTGGAGAGCTTTCTGGGCACAGCAGTCACCGGTGCGATATTTTGCCTTTTTGCTGGTCAGCCCCTCACCATTTTGAGCAGCACAGGACCTGTTCTTGTCTTCGAACGGCTTCTCTTTAATTTCAGCAAGTAAGTACACGGGGGAGAGAGGGGAGGAATGCCTCACGCTAATGAAATACCAGCTAGGGAATGAGATGGCTGGCGGTGGGGAAGGAGGGGATTTAGTGCGTGAAATGAAACATCTCTTTATTCCTTGTTGAGCTTTCAGTGCAATCACGCTGGGGATTTTCACAGGCACGCATGTCCCGCAGCACTGCCCGGTGTGGGGGTGCCTGTCTCCTCTTGGCAATCCTTGGCCAAGCCTGCCCTTGAGGAGTTTGCACTTGTGACAGTCTGTGTGCTGCTCCTCCCGAGCCGCTGCTCATCTGTTTCCTGTAGCAGCAAAGAAAGGAATCCAACTCTTGGAGATCTCCCTAACTGTGGGTCTCAAGGTTACCCAAAATTGTCCTTAAATCAGTTCTCATTTGAAAGAATCAGCGAAAGCACCTGTGATAGACACAGCTACCAGACACTGAGTGACCCCAGAATTCCTCAGTGGAGCTTCGCTGCGTTAAATTCATAGAATCATAGAATCATGGAATGGGTTAGGTTGGAAGGGACCTCAAAGTCCATCCAGTCCCACTGGTGCAGACACCTCCCACTGGATTGGGGGGCTCAAGGGCATGGGGTTTTTTTCCTTTGAACTGGTGTAAGGAGGTTCTGCTCCGTCCCTGCCGTGCTGACGGGGATGCAGTGACGATAGCTGGCACCCCAAGCTAAAGGGGGCTCATTCTGCAGGTGTTCTCATTTGCTATTCCCACCTCTGTGATGTTGGCGAAATATAATGTGAATCGCTGAAGGAATCGGCATGTTCAGTGGAGACTTTACATGTAGGACTACAAGTCATACCAAAACTGCCCCCATTCCCTCGCAGCCGTCCCTTCGCCGTCTGTGAGTTGTGAAAGCCCCGTGTCTCACCGCACAACCCCAAGAGCCTTTGGAGTGCAGGCGTTCCGAGGCTTTCTTGCAAAGCCCTCTCCTGCGATGTGGAATGGCTCTTTGGCCCTTGGTGGTTATTTTTAGAGGTCTATTGAATTATTAAGCTGGGCACGGCTGCAGGTTGCAGTAAGGCAGGAGACTGTGGTCTGTGTTTGGCTGTTTAATTGCGTCTCCTCCCTCGTTATGCTTAATCTATGTGGGAAGTTCGACAGAAAGAATTGAGAGCCTCTAATCCTGTCTATCGTGCGGTGAAGTCGTTCAGGGCACAGAGGTTCTGCTAAGACGAGCAGAGTATTTATGATCCCACACACACTGGACTTTTCCGGAGGGACGTGGTTTCACTTGGCACGCTCGGTAACGCTTGTGGCAGCGGGAGCCGGGGCCGGGCAGGGCAGGGTCGGAGCCTCCCGCTGCCTTGTCAGAGCTGATGTTCTTTTATCACCAGTATCGTTGGGTCCGAAGCCCAAACAGCCTCACCGTGTGCTCTGGCTGCTGTTAGATAGAGCTGCAGTCATGCCAAGCCAGGGAGAAGTTCATCTTGGAGTCGAGGGTGGCACAGAGGGGCAACCTGCACCTTCCAATGCAGTGTAGCCCCTCCTGCCTGGTGCCGGGACTGCCGCTCTCCTAGAATCAGAGAATCATGGAACAGGTTGGATTGGAAGGGACTTCAAAGCCCACCCAGTTCCACCTTCTGCCATAAGCAGGGACCCCTCCCTCCCCCTGGATCAGGGGCTCCAAGCCCCATCCAGCCTGGCCTGGAACCCCTCCAGGGATGGGGCAGCCACGGCTGCTCTGGGCAACCTGGGCCAGGGCCTCCCCACCCTCACAGCAAAACATTTCTTCCTAAGATCTCGTCTCAGTCCCCCCTCTTTCAGCTTCAAACTGTTCCCCTCATCCTGTCCCTGCCCTCCCTGATCCAGAGCCCCTCCCCAGCTTTCTTGGAGCCCCTTTCTGTTCTGGAGGCTGCTCTAAGCTCTCCTCAGAGCCTTCTCTTCTCCAGGCTGAGAAGCCCTCGCGTGGGCTGCCCCGTCCTGCCAAAGCAGAGGAGAGCGGATGGGCTCCGAGCCCCGCTCTTCCCCACACTGCAGCTCAGGCAGGGAGGGATGGAGGCCGGAAAAAGTTCTCCTTAACCCAGGGAGGGAAACTGGAAGCTGCTGAGTGGGGAGAGCTCCCAGCAGAGCAAGAAGGGGCACCTTTCTTTCCTTTCTTCAGATGGAGTAAATGTATAGAAGCAGGAATAGATATGCAGTAGCTGTTTGCATCTGGCAGGCAGGTCGAAGCCAAGGTACGGCATGTGAAAGGGAAAGAGGAAGGTGGGAAAACACTTTGCGCGGTCTGGGGAGGGAGAAGGTGGTTATTTTTAACCTGCGGAGGAGGTGGTGGTTATAAAAGCTATTGTCCTAACAAGCTGCTGGAGCAGAATGGCAGGTTTGTTAGAGGGGGCCTTTCTCACAAGGAAATTGGAATCAAGTACTGTGATTTTTCAATAACGTGTTTGTGGTTGTTCATATTCACAACACCCCGTTCCCTGCTGGGAGCAGAATTAGCAAGACTTCCCATGTACCGATTCATTTGAAGCTTGACTCCGTGTGCGTGCTCTCTCCAAGAGCCTCGCGTGCCCGGCCGTGCATCCGGCTCCGGGTGCCTGCAGGAGCGGCGTTTGCCGTGTCGCCAGCAGAGTGGGTCGATGCTGCAGGACTTGCAGAGTCCCTCCAGCTGCCCCTTGGGAAAGGAGTCTGGGTTTCCAAGCTGGAAGCAGCAGGAAGCGAGGCACTGGGCTCCCCAGGAAACAGGACCCCAGGCTTCTGCCTTCCATCCGCAGAGGAGGGCTGTGGGGAAGGGTTCCCCTCCGGAGACCATGGAACGATTAATCACAGCAACAGTTCTCAGCCTGTTGTATTGTGTGTGAGAAACGTCCTGTGCTGCTGGATTTGCTTTGAGGTTCAGAAAGGCTGCAGGACTTTGGGGGGTAAGAAAAGTGTAGTTGAAAACTTTTTGAAGCTCGGCAGTTCTGCCAGTTGTCTTCATGGAATCATGGGACCATCGAATGATCTGGGTCAGAAGGGACCCCAAAGCCCACCCAGTCCCACCCCCTGCCATGGGCAGGGACTCCTCCCACTGGCTCAGGGGCTCCAAGCCCCATCCAACCTGGCCTGGAACCCCTCCAGGGATGGGGCAGCCATGACTCAGTCTTCTCCACACTTGGCCAGATGGGTGGCAGCTCCTGCCCACGCAGGGTGGGGGGATGTGACAGCACACCGTGTCTGCCTGGAAGCAGTGTGAAAAACAAGAATGTGGAGATGCCAGGACATCATTTAGTAATACTGCATGGGGCTGGAGGGAGCCTGTCTGCCGTGAAGACTTTGCAGACGGTGGGACCAGGCTGTAGCCAGCACTGAGGCATCCAGTTTGGCCAAGTTGCAAGCATTGTACTAAGATGCTTTTCTTCTGTAATGTTTTAGAGCTGTGGGTGGTTATCTGGTGTACCCTGCGTCCTAAGGTGTCTCGAGACTGCTTTTGCTGCTTTTTATTTAAGGGCAGGCTCCCAAGGAGAAACATTCAGTTTTTCTTACAAAACTTGATGTGAGGATGGGGAGGCCGTGGCCCACATCACCCAGAGCGGCCGTGGCTGCCCCATCCCCGGAGGTGTTCCAGGCCAGGTTGGATGGGCCTTGGAGCCCCTGAGCCAGTGGGAGGCGTCCCTGCCCGTGACAGCATGTGGGACTGGGTGGGCTTTGAGGTCCCTTCCAATCCAAACCATTCCATGGTTCTGCCATCCCAGCTATTAAACTGCGCCGTGGACGGTTACGGAGTTGGCTGGCTGCAAACAGAGAGCTGACCCCAATATTTTCCTTTCCTATCTCATTGCAGAGACAATGATTTTGACTACCTGGAGTTTCGCCTCTGGATTGGGCTTTGGTCAGCCTTCCAGTGTCTCATTCTGGTCGCTACCGATGCCAGCTTCCTAGTCAAGTACTTCACGCGCTTCACCGAGGAAGGCTTCTCCTCCCTCATTAGCTTCATCTTCATTTACGACGCTTTCAAGAAGATGATCAAGCTGGCAGATCATTATCCCATCAACTCAGAGTTCAAGGTGGACTACATCACGCATTACTCTTGTGCCTGTGAACCAGTAGATCCAGGTAAGAGGGGTTTAATTGCCTCTTCCTGTTGCACATAGAAGATGGCATTGGTTTTTCCTTTTCCTACAGGGCAGATAATGGACGGGGAGGTTAGCCCTTCTTTATCAGTTGTCTTCAGATATCCTATCTTAGCCTTATTTTGAAACTGAGGAGTGAATTTCACCCTGTGTGCCCACCAGAATGTCTCTATAGCTGACGACTCACACGAGCATCACCACCAGTGGAGAAGCTGTCTCTCTGCCCTCCTCCCCTGCATCCTTTGCAGCTCTTAATTCTGCGTGGCATTCATCTGAGGAGTGTGTGAAGGGGCAGAAGTGGTGGCCACGTCACTACCGTGGTGCTCAGGTCGCTCCTTGTATCTGCTGTGCCATTTCGTCAAGTGCCAGAGCTGGATTTATTCAAGGTGTTACCCAAACATGGGTGGTTTTCCACCTCCTGGCTGTGTGTTTGAGTGGAAAAGCACACACAGTTCCTCACTAGAGCGGAAGGGAAGTGTGTCCGGCAGTTGGGTCTGACACCAGAACGTGGGCACGAGGCAGGTAGAGCCAGCATACCCGTATCGATCTGGCAACACAACCAGGAACAAAGGATTACGAAACCCAAATACAAACAGAAATACAGCGGCTCGTACCATTGGGGAAGCTGTGGCCACTCCTGGGGTCCTTCAAACAATGAGGAGTGAGTAAGAAACTTGGTTTGTGCTCAAAGTAAACTTCAGGTTATCTCGAATTGCCTGTCGAACAGGAAAAGCTTTTGGTTGCTCCTGGCTGCCTCTGCGCAAAGGCGTTGGATGCTTAGGAGCCGCGTGCCTGTGTTAGTTCTTCGCTGCAGGATCTTTGCAAGCACTTGGGTGTTGGGCCGGTTCTGCTTCCATCTGCATGGCAGCATGGTTTTGTTGGAGTTAGGAGCATGGGGAATGGTCAGTGCTGAACTGAAAGTCTCCACTTCCCATCTGAACGCCCGCGGCACAGACCCGGTGCCCTGGGCAGGTGTGGCGGTACAGCTGGAGCATGTAGAGGAAACAGGGGGTGTGGCAGAACCCACGTCTTATTTCCGATGAGATTTGTGCCCAGAAATACAGTGCTGGGCTTTGCCTTTGGGGGACGATAGGCAGGGGTGGTTTGATAAAGTTCACCAACCCTCACTGCCAAGCTTCTCCTTTCACCTTCTCCCAAGTGACAAGCGATAGGACAAGAGAAATGGCCTCAAGTTGCACCAGCGCAGGTTTGGATTGAATGTTAAGGAAGAATGCTTTACTGACAGAGTGGAGAAGCCCTGGCAGAGGCTGCCCAGGGCAGCGGTGGAGTCTCCATCCCTGGAGGGGTTCAAAAACCACATGGATGTGGCACTTAGCTCCATTTTTCAAGTGATGAATGCTTTTAAGTCATTCTAGAACAACACTTTGTCTCACGTTACTTGAGCACAGAGGTTGCAAACAGTTTGATGGAGTCAAATGATTTAATAGTTGAAGTTTGCTTTCCTTCCCAGCTGTTTTGTCACCACGCTCACAGTGTTGCTTTGCTTTCCCCTCTTACAGTTAATAGTTCATTCTTGAACAGGACGGCAGCGCCGTTGGCGGATGAGCTGCTCTCTTCCCCGGCTGAGATGGTAAGTGCCGCTGGTGAGGATTGTATGGGCTGTGGGGTCGGGCAGTGCCGTGCGTTGCGGCTGCGCTGTGCCAGTAGATCGGAAATGATCACCTGAAGAAAACCCTCACGGCAACGCTCCCTTGTTGTCTGTGGCATCGCATAAACGTGACACAGCTCCTTTTGACACATTAACTTCATCCTCCACGGGTTTCTCGCACAGAATCCTGCACTACTTGGTATTAATCACTTGCCAGTGGCGGCCGCTGTCTTGCAGCCTGATCTGATTGACGGCCAAGCTCAGGCTTTGTTTCTAGAAAGGGCCCGGAGGGAGATTTTCTGCTGGTGTTGATCTGAGAGATCATAGAATCCCTAGATTAGAGAAGACCTTCGAAATCATCAAGTCCAACTGTACCTGTCCACTGCTAAACCATATCCCTAAGCTGTTTGAGGTCTGGTGTTGCTCACAGCGAACGAGCAGTGGGAAGTGGGTGTAGAGGTGGTCTCAGGCCACTCTGGCTTCTCTGTGTGGTTTCCAACATTGCCTTTCCACTGGGGAAAACGCAAAGCGTGCCTGGCAGCCCATAGCGAGGGCGAAGATCTCCCTCTTCTCTCCGAGGTGCAGGCTGTCCCTTCTGTCTGCGCACAAGCACAGGGTCTTAGCCTCTGCACCGTGTCTTCCTTTTCCTCCCGGTGTTCTTCCCGACACTGTCCCCGCTCCTGTGCTCCGTGGGCGGCTCGCGCACAGCTCTAAGGCAATGTTCTCTCTGCGTGTGCAGTCCAACTCCACCGTCGACTGGTCATCGCTGACAACCAAGGAGTGCTTGAAATACGGAGGGCAGCTTGTGGGCAACAACTGTGACTACGTCCCTGACATCACCCTCATGTCTTTCATCCTCTTTTTCGGCACTTACACCTGCTCCATGGCCCTGAAGAAATTCAAGACCAGTCGCTATTTTCCAACCACGGTGAGTATCTCCTTTCACCCTAGAGGTCTGGTTCTGTACTCTGTCAGAGTTCAAAGCTCGGCCTGCCTTTCGGTGTAGCTGTCACACAGGGAAGAGTGCTTTGCAGGGGAGCCGGCATGCCCTGGCTGAGAGAAAACTGTGGAACTGGTTAACCAAGGTATGTCTGGGATCGCTTGGCTGTCACGCTCGCAGTGTTTCTGGGTAGGGCAGCAGAAGAGACAAAATGAGCCCTAAGCTGTTGTGGGAATCAGAGAATCCTGGAATGGTTTGAGTCAGAGGGGACCCCAAAGCCCATCCCGTCCCACCCCCTGCCATGGGCAGGGACCCCTCCCACTGGCTCAGGGGCTCCGAGCCCCATCCAGCCTGGCCTGGAACCCCTCCAGGGATGGGGCAGCCACGGCTGCTCTGGGCACCCTGGGCCAGGGCCTCCCCACCCTCACAGCAAAACATTTCTCCCAAAGATCTTGTCTCAGTCTCTTCTAGCTTCAAACTATTCTCGCTCGTCCTCTCCCTGCTCTCCCTGATCCAGAGCCCCTCCCCAGCTTTCCTGGAGCCCCTTTCAGCCCTGGAAGCTGCTCTAAGGTCCTCCCGATGTGGGATGTGACAGGGATTTTCAAAGCAACACTTCCAAGCTGAGATATGCACTTAGCAGCCTTAAGAAATCAGAAAGTCCTTGATGCCGATTTAGTTCCGCTGCCGTTTTCAGTGTGACATCCACCTCTTTGTGTGATTTGCAGGCTCTGGCATAGGACGCGTGGCCGCTCTGCAGCCACAGGGGCTGTGGAAGCTCATGTCAGACGTCTCCCCCTCCCTTTTTAAAGTTGCGACACACAGGGATTTATCCTGCCTGGATGTTTATTGTTCTGCCGCGTTACAACTGAACCTCTATTATTTTTAATAAAAAGGAAACAAATTCCATCTGAGCTGGAATGCGGCTCAATTTCTCTGTAACCACGTGAACCCAGGAAGGAACAGCAGCTCTGGAAGGATCACCCGGGTACCAGCGAGCACAGTGGCTCCTGCCCAGTTAGATTTTGAGGTCTGACCAGTGGCAGCTTCAAGTGTTAGTGTTCCAGTGACTTCAGGCGAGTTGTTCTCCTGGGGCATGGAGAGGGTTTAGCTGAGAAGCCTGGTTGGTTTTCCTGTCCGTTCAGGGCCGTTTATTACTTAAAGAGAAAGCAGAGTAATCTCTGCCAGTCACACAGAACATCTCATCAGCCATGGAAGTTTGCATCTTCCCAGCTTCCAAAGGGAAGTTTGGGTTCCATTGGTGTAAAGTACCATTCCTTCCCTTTCTCATTTTATTTTTTAACCTGCATTACAAAATCAGTGCTATTAAAAGTCAGAGTCTGGGGATAAAGCAGTATTTTTTGTTAAAGACACCTTAAGAGTCCTGTGATAACACGAGAACTCCACTTGTCAAAAAATGCAGTGTCTGCAGAGAGAAACACGGACATGTGAACCCTGAAGAGTCAGAGATCAGGAGGCAAACAGAGGGAGACAATATGTTATATGTCTAAAATAGTCACTTTTTTTTGGTTGATTGTTCAATATCTGGTGATATTGGAAGCCCATCCTGAAAAGCCTCTTGAGGCCCTGCTGCAGGGGAGCGAGGTCTCCACTCCAGTGGTTGTTGGCTGCTGTCAGCCTAACGTCAGTGAGGCTACCTTGGAGGATACAAGTGGGAGTTTCTTACAAAAGCAGTTTTCTTATTTTTAATTAGGCTTGTTTCCATACTTCCATTTAGGTTTGATTGCTTGGCTTTCAGATGCCACAGTAAGGAACCAAGGCACTATTAAAGGGCAAACTGGGGTTGCGTAGTGCTAACAGCTGTTCTATCCACTTCTGTTTCAGGCCCGGAAGCTCATCAGTGACTTTGCCATTATCTTGTCCATCTTGATTTTCTGTGGGATTGATGCCCTGGTAGGTGTGGACACACCAAAACTCATCGTGCCAAGTGAATTCAAGGTATGTCGTTGTCAGCTTGCTCGGTGTCCTCTGGAAGGGGTTCCTTTTTCCACCCATCTGCCCTGTATGACTCGCCCTCAGCACAGGAAAGCAGTCTCCTGTCTGGAAAGGGCTGTTTTACTCAGATGATCCTTTTCATGAGCATCCTTTTGGCTACCTGGTTTATCTCCTCCATACTTTCAGTCTTTTATTGCTTTTAATGGGAAGGGTGGAATTGTCAAACCTCAAACGTCTCCCTGTAGCCCCATCTCCAGCAGTACAAGTGTATTTTGGATATCGTCATTCCCAGATTGTGCCTCTCATTGCACCTTTCTTTTCCTTGCCCTTAAAAGCCAACCAGTCCCGAGAGGGGTTGGTTTATCCCGCCGTTTGGAGGGAACCCGTGGTGGGTGTACCTGGCAGCAGCCATCCCTGCGCTGCTGGTGACCATCCTCATCTTCATGGACCAACAAATCACAGCCGTCATCGTCAACAGGAAGGAGCACAAGCTCAAGGTGAGTGCTTTGTGCAGAGCTGCTTTTTCTGTGTTGCAGGAGGGCCTGCGGCAGCCTTGATGCCACGTCGGAACCATCATCGATGATGTTAAACAGCAGTGCTTATTTGGTTAATTGCAGTAGAGTTTTTGCCAGGAAAGCCTCTGATTCGGTTGAACTTCTTGACCGTTGCACGCACGGCGTTTGCCTTCCTCCCAGAGCAAGAACCCTGCACGGTGCCAACTCACAATGTCTCGGTCAGGAAGGACTTAGTGATTTTGATTGGCTTCACCATCGTGAGGCCTGAAGCATTCCCACATGAGAAGCTTTAGGCCTGCTCCTCCCTTTTCCTTCGCAAACAGGTCCCGTGCCAGGAGCGGTCAGGTTTCACAAACCCAGCCAGCTGCCCCTTCCCTCCTAGGGGAAGGGAAGGAGTTAGACCCATCACGTCCTGCCCACTGCTCCTCGGGCAAAGATGAGTCTAGAGCCAGGAGAAAGTAGAACAGCCCTGCTTGGAGAGGCACAATTTTTGTTTAAAGCCCCTTTTCATGTCAGTATAAACCCAAAAGTTTCTTAAAAGCTTTCACTCTTTTGATCTTTCCTTGCAAGAGCTTCACTCTCTGACTGTAAACGTTTGAGAATGGCAGAGAGAACTTCAGTGTAGGCTCCTCAGAGCCTATCTGGTAAGAATGCTGCTGTCAGCAACGTCCAGCTGCCCTCTTAGCCGTGTTGTCCCTGCCACTCTGCTGGTGGTAGCAGTACTGGTCTACCTTAGTAAGGGGACGGGTGAAGCTCGGCATCTACCAGCCTCGACCCCAGAGATGTCGTTTCCCTTGACTCTGCAAGACTCTGCCGTTTGGAAAATGAGGGAAGAAAGAAGGCGCGTGTCTATCCACAAGCATGAGGTTATTCACTTGTCCGCTTCACTTGTCCATCTGGCGCGCTCTGCTTTGCCGGTAGGAGATGAGAAATCATGGAATTAAAAAGAGTCAGAAACTGGGGAGAAAAGTTGCTGTCTGGACGTAGACACTACCAAACCTGTTCATTAGAACAAGTCCCCAGCTCTGAGGTTAAGGAACACCTAGGAAGGGTGGGTTGCTTTCCAGTGAGGATGCTTGGCAGATGTTCTTGCTGGCATTTTCTTAAATGAGGCATTTGGGAAGATGGTTTGGGGCAGCAGAAGGCTGCCTGGTGCGCAAAACCATTGGGTTTTGGCACTGCTGGAGCTTCCAAATGACCCTTTGCTTCACAAACTCCTAGTTCTCTAGCAAAACTAGTCCCAGGCTCAGGTCCAGCTAACTCAAACCTCTGCTCTAGCATCAGATATCTCATTTGCCTCCTACCACCTTCCTGACTGTAAGACATGGGCCTATTCCCTGTCATCTGGTGCTGTTTTCAAGGAGAGCAAGTTGCTTTGTGATTGTGGTCAGCTTTCTTCTTGCGCTTCTGTTCTGGACCGTAAGGGATACTTTATTAACCACAGAATGATGGAATGGTTTGGGTTGGAAGGGACCCCAAAGCCCATCCAGTTCCACGCCCTGCCATGGGCAGGGACACCTCCCACGGGATCAGGGGCTCCAAGCTCCATCCAACCTGGTGCATCAACATGGCAAGGAAAACAGTGGTGGCCAGAGTGGGGCCATCAGGTCATGCGCGGATCTGCAGAGCGCCTGGTTTGGGGAGCTCAGGCTTGTGGTGGAGACACGCTGTGAGCTTGGAAGTGCCTTCCCTCTCAGGAGCTCTGCTTTAACCTGAGATGGGACCTGATTTTAACTAGCACAGCCCTGCGTTATTGCATCCAGGCCCAAACCTCTCTCACCTTATAACAACGGGCAAAGTTCCTCTGTGTCTGACAAGGCCCTGTGTCACTGTGTTTGTCATGTAAGACCATCGTTGGTGGATGTGCCCAGCCACTGGCACTACAGGGTCCCTTTGTGTCGCAGCCATCCCGGAGCGGGCACGGCCCAGCGGTGTGGCTCTCAGCCCCTCCAAAGGTTCTGTGGCGCTGGGGTGATGGCAGGACCCCGCTTGCCGTGGGTATGGCCCTGGCGTTGGCAGGCTCTACGGAGCCATGAGAGACAGCAATAAAGCTGAAGAGATTTGGGACATTCCAAGGGCATAGCCGTGGTTGGACGTTATTTAAAGAAGAGCTTTTGTATCCCCTGACCTGTAGCAGCCGAGGACATAGTAATGTTTTTAAAATAAACTCTCCAGACCGATGCTATGCAGTTTTTTCGTGCCTGGAGCGTTTTTTCTTTCCCTGTACCATCAGTTCTATTGAAAAATATTAAATTCCTTTAAAAGAAGACTCCCTTCCTGCTACGGGACACGATTCAAGTGGCCTCACTCGTGACAGGGAAGACTCCCTCCAAACAGAGTTTGTTGCGTGCAGCGCTGAGTCCTGGCTGATGGTCTTGTGGGGCTGGTTTGAAAGAAAACCCTCAGAGCATGGCTTTGCTCTCTGGATCTGGGCACATCTATTCGGTACTTTCCGGCATCTTCCTTGGAAGGCCAATCCTTGACGTGGTCTTGGGTTTAGGTCTGTCTTCTGCACCTAACTAAACAGGCGTATCATTTTCCTAATCGCTAGAAGAGCATATTCAGTGTTCTTCCCCCATGGAGAAGAGGCCCCTCATCTCTTCAGCTTGTAGGCACTGGATGAGCTGTCAACACTGGCCGCACATTTTTAGTAACAAAGCATAAACACTCCAGCCAAGTGCTGTTTAATATCAAAAAATGTATTTCCTGCTTCCTTTGTTACTGCTGTGAGCACACGCTGTCGTTTCGCTGGGGGTTCTCGAGTCCCATCCTGCTCCTCTGCACCAAGAACCATCTCTGCATACAAAATCTCCTTCAGGCTGAAGGCAGGACGGGTGTTTTTCTGCTAAAGCGTCGGCGGGGCGTCGCTGGGTGCCCGTCCCGGCGCTGCGGGCCGGCCAAGGCAAGCAACGCCTGGATGAGGAACACAAAGAGTACTGTTCAAGGCTGTTGCTTTCCCTTCTGGGTCAACAAGTAGGTCTGGATCATTTGTTCTTTCCAATAAAATCAAATAGGACGGGATTAGAAAAAGGTTAATCTGCTTTAGAATAGCAAACCCTTGAGGTTTCGCTGGTGTTTTTCCGAAGATCCCTTTCTTTGGTGGCTCTTTTGTTCCTTCACTTCTTCTCTTGGCACTTGTGGCTGGTGGATTTACTGTATTACTCCATTAAAGGATTAAAAACTAGAAGATAAGAGGTCTTTCCAAAGAAATAAAGACTGAGGGCAGCTTTCTCCTTTCGATAGGGTGTGAGCCCATCAGCTTGTGGCTTTCTGCAGGAGAGGGGTTGGGTGCTGAGGGAAACTCCTCCAGCCCAGGCACGACCAGCAGGGCTTCAGGCTAAGAAGTCCTGACTGTGAGATCCCACAGCTGCTCCCTGTCCTAAATACAGGGGCTTGGATCTCGTGCTGAGACGGCAAACGTCACCTTTAGGCAGGCCCCGTATTTCTGAATTTCTGCTTCATTAGGCCATTGCGTTGGCCATTAGGCCAACGGCTGCCTCAACCCCAGATTAGACTTTGGGCTGGATTTAAGGGGTGGTTTGGGTGTTTAAAGCTCTGTGCACATCCAGGCTGTTCCTTACACTGACGCAGGATGTCTTGGTGCACAAAGGTACTGATCTTGGCCTCCCACCACGTCAAAAGGTGTCCTGTGCGCTCGGAGCAGAGGAGCAGGACAAAAGCCTTGTACCGTCACATGCTGCTCTCCTGCTTTGCAGCCAATCTCTGTCCCCTCGCTCTCCCCAAACTCTCGCTGCCGTAACTGCCTCGTGCTGTGAGAAGGAGCTGTTATGTTTGTGTGCACAGCGGGCGGTGGGATGGTGCTGGGCTTTGGACTTCTCATCACTGTTAACCTCATTATGAAAATGGAAACCTATCCCTAAACACAGCCCATCCCAGTGGGGTTTCATCCTTGTTCTGTAAGAGGCAGCGCAGAGCTCCCTCAGAATGCTATGGCCAAGGTCTGTCCGTGTGTTTATGCATATAAACCAGAGAGGGAGGTAGATTGTGATGCTGGGGGAGATGCTGTGTGTTTGGTGTGCCTCTGCCCCGGGCCAGAGCCCTGGCTGTTGTCTAGGTGTTTAGAATAACCAAGCTGAAGGCTGTCTGTCTCCCTTTGCAGAAAGGTGCTGGATACCATCTGGATTTATTCTGGGTGGCCGTTCTGATGATCATCTGCTCCTTTATGGGTCTGCCCTGGTACGTCGCTGCTACCGTCATCTCCATCGCTCATATTGACAGCTTGAAGATGGAGACGGAAACCTCAGCCCCCGGAGAACAGCCCAAGTTTTTGGGAGTGAGGTATGTCAGACAGAAAGGCTTTAATCGGCTTGTTTGCCTGCGAGGATCAGCTCATGCTATAAATGGTCTTGTTTGGAGCAGGACACGTGCAGAGCTTCAGGAGGAATAGCTCTGAGATTTGCTATAAATCTTCAGATGAGCTGGGCTTCCTTATGGCTTTTTTTGTCCGCAGGGAGTGTATCCAGTTAGAAGTTTCTCTGGCATGTCCCTTTTGCAAATACTCTCTCTCGAAAAGGAAGAAAAGCGTTGAACTGTAGATGGGGAGAGCCTGTGCGAACGGGTGGGAGAAAGGGGAGGAGAGGCAGGAAGCATCACACTGGGGCTTAGAGCATTTCTTGGTCTGCTTCGGAGTCACCCCAAAATGCAGAAAGCCTTACGGAGCGAGCTGTGGTGTCTATGGGACGCTGCAAAGTTGTCAGGAAGAATTTTGTGCTGCTTTCTTATTTCCCAACCCAGCGGTGAGATTTAGCAGCCCAGCTCTCTGGCACTTCACACAATTATGGAATGGTTTATGCTGGAAAGGGACCCCAAAGCCCACCCAGTCCCACCCCCTGCCACGGGCAGGGACCCCTCCCACTGGATCAGGGGCTCCAAGCCCCATCCAACCTGGCCTGGAACCCCTCCAGGGATGGGGCAGCCACGGCTGCTCTGGGCAACCTGGGCCAGGGCCTCGCTACTGTCACATTAAGTCCCTTTTGGCCAAATCCTGTGTGTCACCTCTGAAGTTTATTTGCCACAGGTTTCCAGTGTTTGAGAAAGGAGATCAGTTCACCGCAGGTTTCTTTATCCGTGGAAATCAGGTGTTCATTAGTGAACATAATGTTAAAAACCATAAACCTGTCATGCCTGGAGTGATGAGGTGGAGCGATATTCTCTGTGTTTGGGCGCCTTTACCAAGTGGGTTGAAGTGCTTTTAAGATCCTGGAGTTGTTTATGTTACAAGAGACCTTTCAAAGGAGCACTTATGGAAATTAGGGCGCTTGTTTAGGCAGCTAAACAGAACTGACTTGCAATCCCCTGATATGTGACTGGTGGAAGTATTTTTGGGTGTACGAGCGGCTGTGGGCGCCGCTGAGGGCAAAGGCTCAGCATCCCCCAGAGACCAGGACCGCACGTCCAAACGTTGGAGTGCTACAAGCAGGACTCCAAATACGCTGCTAATTTAAGAGTGTGGAAAGCTAATGATTTATTGCTGGTTTGCACGCTATAAATACTGCCGCGCAGAGAATTTGGATTGCTGGTTAACGGTTTCAAGTGTTTAACGTGTAAACACAGCCCTTGCTCAGTAGCAGCGCTCTGTTGATCCACAAACAACGGAGCTAAGGCCACGTACAACAACTGATCTGGTGTTTGAAAGCAGAGGTGTGTGAGGCTTGGCCACCAGCAAGAGTCCTGCCTGGGGCCTTGGCTTGTCATCTGCTTTGAAAACGTGGCCGCAGGACTGAGTTGTCTGGCGTCGTGTTGGGTTTGAGTCCTCTGAGAGAGACTAAAAGCAGAGTGAAAGCTGTAGCCATCCTGCTCACCCCGTGATTTTGTTTCAGGGAGCAGAGAGTCACGGGATTCATCGTTTTCATTCTGACCGGTGTGTCCGTCTTTATGGCTCCCATCCTAAAGGTAAGCGCGTCGCCTCGGCTGCGTCCCTCTGCTCACACAGCGAGCGGGCGGCCAGCGCCACAGAACTGTCGGCCTGGTTTTATCTTCCCCAAAAAAAGGAGATTAGTGAGAATTATTAGTGCAGTTTTACCCTTCTGTGGAAGCTTAAATACCATCCATGTGGAAGGAAAAAATAAGATCGTGGTAGTGTGTCAGATGGTGATAAAGTTTGAGGCTGGGGGTCTCGCAGGCAGGGGTTTTTTTGTTTCAAGATTTTTTTCTTTTATATGTGCATAAAGTTATGTTTCCTTCTGTTTTGCACTCTTATCCTTCTGCTGTACATGTGTTTTGTGGAAAATACATTGTGGATAAAGCTTGAGAGCTGCTGGTGGCGTGAAGAAAGGGTGATGGGCCACGCAGTAGAGATGCTCTGTAGAAGACACAGGTTAACAGATGTAAAAGTAGTTTTAAAAGCACATTTGCGTTTATTCCAATGTGCTCACATCTTGACGGGCGTACCTGAAGAAGATCCTTGGTGCTTACCCACTGCGGGTGTGCACGGCCCACGCAGAGGAGGGGGTTGTGTTGAGAGAGAACGCGCAGGACTGGTGGCCATGAGCAGAGCCTGTGGCTGGTGGGACAAGTCCATGGGTACAGTTTTGGCCAAAGCTCTTTGGTGCCATTGCAGTTGCCGTAGTGGAGCTGTGCCCTGCCTGGTGGGGCTGCCCAGGCCACTCCTCCCCAGCACGGGGCTCCCGCAGCCCGCCTCCTTTGGTTAAAAAAGCCAATTGAACAATCGATCTGTGCTCCTAGGCCGGATCCTCCTAAACCAGCACATCCCATGTCACTCAAAAGTGACACCCAGCACCACGGAAGAAGTGTTTCTGGAGGAAGCAGTGCAAATGAATGTGATTTCTTAATCTCCTGGTCTTGTTTTCATGTGAGCGTAGCCGGGGCTCTGGACAGGCGTGCTGCTGATGTACCGTTTAACGTAGGTAGGTTTCTGTTTTCCAAGAGCTGAAGTCCTTTGGCGCATAAGCACAGAGAAGCACACCCTTAGTGGATCATCAGATGTAGAATCAAACTGGAAAACCTGCTGCTCCGTGTCTCGTGGAGGATACTGCCCTCTCCAGGAAGGATGGTTTCGGTGGCGCTGAGTGCAGGTGTGGTGTACGGCAGGAGATGCCGGATGAGAAGTCCCTCTCCGTGGTGGTACGAGCAGAAGATGTCCAAACAGTAACGTTCGTGCTGAAACCGTGGCACTGTGCATCGTCGCTCCGTGGTGAGCAGACCGGTGCCTGGAGAAGCGTTTCTGGAGGAGGCAAATGAGTTTTTGGCCATGAGGAAGTTGGAAGCCATGAGAGCTGTGAGGCACAGTTAGACGTGAGCCTGAAGGGGCCGAGGCCGGCAGACAGCAGCGGTGCTGCCTGTGTGTGAAGTGGAGAACATGGCTTTATGAAGTCAGCACGTTCCTGTTCTCGATTCTAAGGCTGTTTTTGCAGCTAGCAAATCTTTGTGTCTTGGTAACAGCTTCCTCCTCTGCGCAAACAGGCATTTCCGTGCCTGTAGTTTAATGCCTGATTGTAATAATTCTGTTTGTTACTGGACGTGACCTTTCCCTGCAAGATCTCTATTCCACTGGGGTCCGTTATTTCCCCTGTTATTGCTTCATTCATTAATGAGTTGTGCTTCCCCTACAAATGCATAAGGGGAAGGTCCTCGTGGGAGGACGCCTGAGGATACATCGGCACGCTCCTCGCCCACGTGCCAGCGAGAAGGACCTGGCGGCGTTTCAGGACCTTTAGCAGACTCCGGTGGCAGGGTCTCCTGCTCGAGAGAACGGCCTTGCTAAACGTGTTGCAGAACATTGAGGTCTTCTCACGCCGGCGGCAGATGGAACGGTAACGACTCCGAATTCAATTCAACAGAGGAGCCGCAGAATCATCTCTTTTGGGTTTTCTTGTGGTGTTTGTGGTTCTTTTGAACGCCGCTGCTGTTCCTGCTCGGTTATAACCGATCTCCACGGAGATGTCCCGGGTCCCACTAGGAGAACACCAGGCACGTTCCTATAAATACATCTCCAGCTCTGTTGGCCAGCAGCAGGTTTGCTCGGAGCGCCCGAGCCAGCAACCCCATCGTCAGGGAGTGCTTTGCCAGAAGAAAATCTTCCCAGCTGAAAGTGCTGATTGCCGCTCTGCGGGAGAACGTCCTGAAGCTTCTCCGAGGGACGAGTTACAGGATTAATTTTCGTAGAATGGTGAAACAATATTTGGACGTTTCTCCTTATTTTTGAGAAACAGAATAAAGGGAAAGGAAAGAGAGTGATGGAAAGGAACCAGAAAGCTAAATGCTGAAAGCCTCCTGCCCAACTTGCCAGAGAACAGACTGTCTTGTCTCCTCTAACCCCTCAGATCCAGTGAGGCCTTTGGATCCCTTGGACACTCACAGCTCCATGAACCACACACTGACTCCCTGTCTCTCCCCGCATGTTGAAATCAGGCTGCGGAAAGATAAAAAAACGGGCTTTTAGTGTGAAACGTCAATGCAGCTCACTCAAGGAAGCAAATAAACCCATTAGGATAAACTAGAGTCCTAGAATCACAGAATCCTGGAATGGTTTGACTTGGAATCACAGAATCGTAGAATCCCTAGGTTGGAAAAGACCTTTGAGATTGAGTCCAACCATCCCTGTCCATTGCTAAATCAAATCCCTAAACACTTCATCTGCCCATCTGATTAAATGTCTCCAGGGATGGGGACTCCACCACCTCCCTGGGCAGCCTCTGCCACTGCCTGAGAACCCTTTCCATGAAGAATTTTTTCCTAATGTCCAATCTGAGCCTCCCCTGATGCAGCTTGAGGCCATTTGCCCTTGTCCTGTCGCCTGTCCCTTGGGAGAAGAGGGCAGCTCCCGCCTCTCTACATCCTCCTTTCAGGCAGTTGTAGAGAGTGATGAGGTCTCCCCTCAGCCTCCTCTTCTCCAGGCTAAGCAGCCCCAGGTCCCTCAGCCGCTCCTATAACCCTGTTCTCCATCCCCTTCCCCAGCTCCCTTCCCTTCTCTGGATGTGCTCCAGCCCCTCAAGGTCTTTCTTGTAGTGAGGGGCCCAGAATTCAACCCAGGATTCGAGGTGTGGTCTCACCAGCGCCGAGTCCAGGGGCACAATTGCCTCCCTGGAAGAGACCTTAAAGATCACCCAGTTCTAACCAAGAAATTAGCAGTCGAGAAGCTCGCAGAAGGTGACAGGGAAAGGGAAAGGGGGAAATGTAAGCAGGGAAGCTGTGATCTCGGGTGGCACGTGGCCAGGTGACTTGTGTGCTCGTGCCCCAGGTGAAGCCCACACACTCGGGATCGAGGCCTCTGAGATATGTGCCGGCACTGTGCATTCCGACCCAGTAAACGATGACTGGTGTGATGGGGAATACTGTAAAGCCCTATTTGTTGCCTCTTTGATGAGCTCCATGCGCAGGGTGGAAGGCAAACATTCTGTCGGCGGCGATGCTGGCGGTGAGTGTGCGGGAGCCTCGGCTGCTCTGCGGCTGCCGTTCAGTGGCAGCCGCCCGTCATTGCACGAAGGCTTTCCCTTGGTGACCGCCACAGAGCTCTTTCCGTCCTCTTGGAGTTCAAATACACCACACAAAGGCTGCTATTCAGCTCCTGCCTGTGGATTGTGCCCGACTATTGCCATTCCCGTCACGCCGTGCTGGCTGCGCACAGTGGGGCTGTGGGGCTGAGGAGCGCTTCCCCGTCTCGGCAGCCGCGCGGTGGCTTTTGCCACAGAGGAAAGCGCTGGGCTCCAGGTCGGAAGCACAGGTAGTTGTTGTGTACGTCATTACCATTCTCCTTCCTCGCTTCCGAAGGAAGGTGTCCCTGATGGCAGGACCGGTGATGGAGGAATGGGCAGCGCTTAGCGCTTGAGGAAGCAGAAGTTGATGTTTGAAAGGACAGCCCCTGGCAGGGAAGGACTTAACTCAAGGTCCTGTAATTGTGAATAGTTATGGATTTGCGTGAGCGAAAGGTGGAGGGGTCGGAGATTTGTTGGCCTGACTGTCATTGCTGAGGTGGGATTTGACACTTTCCAGATGGATTTTCACACTTGGACTTATCACGGCATCATGCTGCCTTTTCTTCTTCGCTGCCTTTTCTTCTTCTCTGCCTTCTGCTTCTCATCTCACCAGAAACCAAGAGGTGGAGGTTTGAAGCTGACCAGGGCACGGCTTACCCTGCCTCTTCCTTAGTTTGCTGACGGACTGGCACTGGCTGCCTCCATTCCCTTTGATTCTAGGAAAGGTGTCCAGGGCCCAGGGAAGGGGGGAAGCCCAGGGCTCTTTGGCCCCTGTCCTTCTCCTCAACCCTCCAATGACTGCAAAAATGTTCTTGCAGCTCTCAAGACACGGGCAAAGGATTGCTCGCTCTATTACTCTGCCATATCCAGTCATGGGGGCAATTTGAGTTGATCACAAGCCAGGAATTATGTCCCTCCTGTGAGTTAACGGTGCATTGTGTATGAGGAGGTCATTCACTCACTTTCTCCTGCTCTTCCCTGCAGTTCATTCCCATGCCTGTGCTCTACGGCGTCTTCCTCTACATGGGAGTCGCATCCCTCAACGGCGTGCAGGTGAGTCCCTCCGACGGCCGGGAGCAGGCTCTTCTCCAGAGGATGGTGATCATTAACCAGCGTGGGGTTCCTTTCACAACTGGCCTTTCTCTTCTTCCCTGCCTCCTTTTCCTTCTCCAGACACACGGGAAGGGTGGGAAGTGTTGACAGATTGCTCCAAGGGGAGCAGCCTGCTCGGCAGGGAGCGGCCAGGCGTTGCGGGGTGCTCAGTGAAGACCTGGGGTCCATCATCCCACCCCAGCTCCGCGTTGCCGAGGGCAGCGTATGCCTGCTGAACCTGGTTCCCTCGGTTCGGGGTGTCTGGCAGGCCGAAGGGAAGATGATTTATGGCAGCGGGGTTATTCCGCGGTGTTAACGAGCAGGAACGTTGCTGTTTGCCAGGGAAGGGAAGCCAAGCCCCACGCTTTGTCGTAGAGGAAATATTACGTAAGGAGCCTTTCTCACAGCGCCATGTCTGTAATTGGCCTTAGGAAGCTGGAAGGGGTTTTGTTGCTTTCTGGCACCCTATTAATTGTGGCCTTTCTTTATAGCACTTGGTTGTGCTCTGACAGGAAAAGACTGCCTGTTCTGTGCGCACCATGAGAATTTCCTTGGGTGTTCTCTAACGGCTCTGGCTTTCATTCCATCTCGTCAGGGGACAGCGAGGGGATTGTAATGCTCACCCTGGGGTTGGTTCTCCTGGAGGGAATTTGCCCGGCTTCCTGGCCCAGGTGGCCGGGGGACTGGACAGTTTGTTTTCTCCCAATCAAGGATGTTTTTCACTCAATGAGACATCCTGATTTTGGGTTAATTCCAAGTCCATCCGGTCCAGCACGGGGCAAGGGAGGCTGCCGGAAAAGCCGTCCATCTTCCTCACTGTTGGGTTAGGTGCCTTCCTGTCCCTCGTGACGCAGTGTCTGCCATCACCTCTGTTGACCTCTGCTCCTGATATCTTCGGGGCAAAACGCGTTGGTGTTAAACGCTGGCTGTCCTTCCTTGTCGGGAGCGGGGCAGGGCAGGTGCCAGCAGTGCCCCAGAGCTGGGAGATGACCGTGGTTTGGGCATTCCCCTTCTTTGCTCTATTTTGCGGGTAACAAAGTGCTTCCTTCAAGAGAAAGTTCCCTGTGTCCACAGCCGCAGCTGATCAGGCCCGTTCTTTTGAAGCCAGCAGAGCCATTTCTGCTCGCACTTTCCTTCCTTGATTTACACATTGATCACCAGAGCTCATGCAGCGCTGCTCCTTCAAGTAGAGGCACCTCAAGGATGTGCTTTGAGCGATGCTTCGCTCCCGTGTCTCTGTTCAGTTGCCCAATTTAGTGCAGACCCAGAGCCTTCCCCTGACACAGCTGAGTTAACACGTTCGGCCCTCTCTGCTTTAAGCCCACGTCCACCAGGATAGCGAAGATGGGTTTTCTACCGAGTCCCTTTTGTGGAAGGGACATGAGTCGATTCAAGGTCACGCTTCATGGTGGTTTAGTGCTTTGGCATGTCTCTTCTGTATCCGGGGTTTCACGACATCTCTTTCTTTTCCTTTCCAGTTCATGGATCGTCTGAAGCTGCTCTTGATGCCTCTAAAGCACCAGCCTGACTTTATCTACCTGCGCCACGTCCCGCTGCGCAGGGTCCATCTCTTCACCTTCCTGCAGGTGGTGTGCCTGGCCCTCCTCTGGATCCTCAAGTCGACCGTGGCTGCTATCATATTCCCTGTCATGGTAGGTGACCTTCTCCTTCACAGCCCTCTCAGCTCACCCGGTCCAACCCTCAGCCCAGCCCCGCCGTGCCTGCTAAACCGTGTCCCCAGGTGCCATGGCTACATGGTTCTTGAACCCCTCCAGGGGTGGAGACTCCACCACTGCTCTGGGTGGCCTCTGCCAGGGCTTCTCCACTCTGCGAGTAAAGAAATTCCTCCTAATATCCAATCTAAACCTGCCCTGATGCAACTTGAGGCCATTTCCCCTCATCCTATCGCTTGTCACCGGGGAGAAGCTCACCCTGCGATGAGCAGGCGAATCCAACCTCTCCGTGCCAAAGCCCTTGCTTGGGGCTCTGCCTCGGTTTGTGGCACTCAGGCAAGGCTGCACGGGGTCACTGTTGCCGTGGCTGCTTTTCCATGAATCCTTGGAGGAAAACGAGCCCGGAAAGTTAATTTTTCTCCAGAAAGGTGTAGTTAGTTTTGACCGTTCCTGGCTGCCAAGGTGAGATTTGCCATGTTTTCTCCTTGAGCTGCATCAACAAATGAGAGGTGCATACTTTTCCGTTTTTAGTCCACACAATTACCATACGGAAAATGTCTCCCTTGCTTTTAAATAGCACAAATTTACGTCTTTCTTCCTGTAGGTTGCTCCTGTTTGTCCTGACGTGAAGCAGTCACAGTTCAGACTTCCAGGTTGATAGAGATCCCAGGTGTTCACCTTGTTCTCTCCGTGTTCCTTTACTGCCAGAGCGTTCCCAGTGAAAGGTAAAACGTGACTGAGAAGTCCCTCTCTGCCTTTCCAGATCCTGGCACTTGTGGCAGTCAGAAAAGCCATGGACTACCTCTTCTCCCAGCACGATTTAAGCTTTCTTGACGACGTCATTCCAGAAAAGGACAAGAAAAAGAAAGAGGATGAGAAGAAGAAGAAAAAGAAGAAGGGCAGTGTGGACAGTGACAATGATGATGTAAGGAGCTTTCTGCTCTTCTCAAATGACTCATTTCTACCTAGCTGATCCCAGGGGATGGTCCGGGCCCCTCCCCGGCTCGGGGGCTGCCGATGTCGCAGCCTCCTTTGAAGCCCACCAGCTCAGTCTTTCACTGCTGCAGCAAATCTCCCCCAAACAAAACTCATTTTCTACATTGCCTTCCCTTTTCCAGACGTCACCAGCCGGTGGGAGGCGGTGCGTGCATTGCCAAGAGTGAAATCACACTACCCACCAGCACGCTGGCTGCCCGCTGAGCTGTCGTGCCCTTTGCCAGGGCGCCTTTCCTCGCTCTGGTTTGTTCATCTTTCCCTCCTCGCCCTTTTTCCCCCGTTTTGCATTTTAGGAGGAGCGTGGGTTTTGCTCTGTTACTTCTGAATATATCCTGGGTTTCTTCTTTGATACTTCTTTAATTACTCTTTCAAAAGCAGAGACAGAAGCGATGTCATGCTGCAGGAAAGGCTGCTTGCTGCTGGTAATACTCATGACCTGACTATTTTTAAAGCATCCCTTTCATTCCGCCCTCTACTCTGGTCCTCTCTCGGGGTGCAGCATGCCCCGAAATAGTGAAATGTCTGTGTCATTCCGAAGCACAGTGACCTGACCGAAGCAGATCCAGGTGCCTGAGGCGGTTCTAGTTTTTACTCTATATATAAGAAGAAGAAATGTAGTCCTTGTGCCTTTAAACGTCCTCCTGTGCAGGTCTGGCGTGAACTCAGACCCTGTAAGTTTATATTGAGGTGCCACAGGTGGTGGCTCTGTAGCGCTTTGTGTGCCGCGTGAGCTGCCCTTGCGGCGCCGGCTGCCTCCGTCACCGTTGCCTTTTGCGGTGTGAAAAGGCAGCTCGGCTGTAATAGTTTTAGGCGGCTCGGAAAGTTCCACGCACGGCGTCACTTATTCTGCTCCTGTAACCACGCAGGGTGCATGAAGAAGGGCTTTCCCCGTGCTGCGGCAGAGGTCAGGTCAGCTGAGGCTGGAGAAAAAAATCCCGTTTTAACACAGCAGGAGAAACAAATGAGAAGGGATCGCGCTCTGGGAGGAGGCCGACAGCAGAAGAAGACAACAACTGGCCTAGGTTTTGAGCTGCAGCCTGGTGTGGTACGGCCGAGCAGCAGTGGTGGCTGTTCTGCCTGCTCCCTGGCTTCCGTAGTTGTGATGAAGTGGGGACTGGCGATCTCCACAAGAAGGAGGTGCTGCGTCAGTGTCTCTGCTAGGAGATCTCCTTGGAGGGAAGCCTGAAGGTGACACCAGCGCCACTGAACTGCAGTGTCGTGGGTGCTGTCGGGTTGTGGTGCCTCACTGAGCGTTGGAGGCGTCCTCTGCATCCTTTCTGCACCGAGCAGATGTACCGAGTCAGCCCTCCTTGTGGGGTAGGAGACACAGCTGGTGTCTTGGTGTCTTCAGGAGGAAAACGGCAGCTCCAGGAGGTCCCCTGGACCATCCCCATGCTTGTTCTCGCCTGAGATTGGGAGGATGGAAAAGGCAGCCTCAGTCCGGGGGGAGGACGAGCTAGAACCCGAGTGCTTTCTGTGAGAGCTGTTTAACACCTCTGCAGGTCTGTGTTAGAGGCAGCGGCGGGCGGTTCCAAGGAGAAGACAAGCCTTACTCTAAAGAATTCATACTGTCCAAAGTAGAGCTCGTACGCCGCAAGAGACACAACCAGGAGTTTGTTAGGTGAGGCAGTGGCGTTGTAGGACTCAGCCTGGATCCACACCTTGTTAAATCAAGCTCCAGTTAGGAAGGTGGATTTCTAATCAGACAGCAAGCTCCCCTTTTCCTTCATTCCTCCAGTTCCTGGAAGGCCGAGGGGGGAGAGTTTCCCTCAGCAGATATCTGTGTGCGAACCAAAATGAGAGCAGGCACCGTAGTGTACGTAGCAAACAGTCAGCAAGGCTCGGCGCGGTGTGGTTTAAGCCGTCTCCTCTCTTCTCAGGCTTTCCATGAATTTCAGGTACAGAAAATGATACAATGGGTGAGAGAATTTATGCAAAATGTTGTCGTTTCAGTCTTGGTTTCTTCCAGCCCTTCCTTTTACCAGCGTCCTGATGTAAAGCACTCGGCGTTACTGGTTTGATTATTTTCGCGCTTTCCCTTCCAGAAATATGGAGTTAATCCGGTGGGACTTGGTGGGCATTGCTGATGCCGGTGGCGTGTGACGAATGAGCTCAGCAGAAGCTCTCAGTGCTCTTTGGGGTCCTCTGAAGTTCTCACTGGGGTTTGCTAGCGATGGGGGGAGCGGAAAAGGAGCCGCAAAGAAAGATTTCCAGCAATGTCACCATTTTTTTGCCTTTCCAAAACATGAATTAATGCAGCTCACTGCTGCGTTTGCCTAATGGAAACTCCAGCAGCTTTGGTTTTCTCCCCAATTGTATGTCCAAAATGTGCGATCCGAGAAAGGCCAGGCAGGGTTCTTTTTTTTTAATCTTGGGGCAGTATCTTTAGTTTCAGTGTCAGAAGCGCTGTGTAGAGGCCTCTTCTCCCCTGCACGGCGTCTTTGCCACCTGGTTACGTCTTTGCCAGGGTTACTCCCCCTGCCCCTCTGCTCATTTTAGGTGGTGCAGCTTAAAGGAGACGCTGAGCATTAGTGGTGCTGCTTCACAGACCTCTTGCATCAATTTATTAGCGCCGGAACCGTGATACGTGTGGTTGCTGAGCCCTTCAGCTCTGCTCGCACCAGATGGGGCCTTGGGGGTGGCTTTCTAACTGGGCTTATCTGCAGCGTCGTCTTTGTCGGAGCTCTGCTTATCCCTCAGCCTCATAAAAATACTCCAGAGGAAACTTCTGGAGTATGAAATACTTCACTGGGAGTCAGTTATGTTAACAAAGACTTAAAAACAAAGAAGGGAGAGCAATTCCATGGCCTCTGCGACGTTTCCCTGTGCAGATTTGAAGGTCTCCCTGCCTTCTCCACCCCAGCCTTATGGCTGGTGCCGTGTCTGGTTCTCTGCAGGAACAGGGCTGTGTCAGTGCCCCGGCAATATCACCTTTCTCTCTGCCCACTGATGCCGGAGCAGCCTTCCCTGGGTTAGGAGAATCAGAGAATCATGGAATGGTTTGGGATGGAAGGAACCCCAAAGCCCACCCAGTGCCACCCCCTGCCATGGTCAGGGACCCCTCCCACTGGCTCAGGGGCTCCAAGCCCCATCCAACCTGGCCTGGAACCCCTCCAGGGATGGGGCAGCCACGGCTGCTCTGGGCACCCTGGGCCAGGGCCTCCCCACCCTCATCGTTAAGGATTTCTTCCTTGTGTCAGTCTAAACGTGCCCCTCTCCAATTTACAGCCATTGGACCCCGAGGACCTTCTGCTGAGCCTCAGCAAGTGGGGTATTGAAGCCGGGGGGGTGTAAATCGTGCCGGTACCCAGACCTGGGGGACCCGCGCAGGGTTTGTCACTCGGGCCCCTTCTTGACCCATTTGCTGGTTCTAAGCAGAGCTGTGGATATTGTGAGGTATTCTACCGTAAATAGGGGTAATTGAGGCTGGGATGGACTCAACTTAAACAGAAGGAGGAGTTGAGACAGCCCTGCTGGAGGAACCTCTGCCACATGGTGTCTGGTCCTTGTAGAGCAGCTGGGAACCGAAAAGGGTTCTGCCCTTTCTGCCTACGACTGCCTTTTCCGTCTGTATTTCCAGCAGCCAACTGTGAGGTGGACTGGAGGGGCCCTTGGACGCTGGTCTGAGGTGGGGAAGGGGAAGCTCACAGTTGCGCACGGTCATTCTCAATCGGTTTTACTTATGTTAAGGAAGAGGGAAGTGGGGTGCAGTGGGGAAGCGGCGGGACGCAGCGGGCTGGACGATGCTGTGTTATCTTTCCTTCTTTTCTTTTCCTCCTTCCTACAGAAACTCTGAAGGATGATTGTAATTTGTGGGAGACGCTAAGAGAGCGAGCAGTGAAAATATTCTAAGACCTTTTAAACGTTTCTTTCACAGTCTGACTGCCCCTGCTCAGAAAAAGTCCCAAGTATTAAAATACCAATGGATATCATGGAGCAGGAACCTTTCCTAAGTGATAGCAAATCTGCCGACAGTGAGTAGAACCAAGCTCTTGCATGCTGCTTGCCTCTGATTTGCAGTACAAATCTATCTATACTTAGAGTGTTTTCTTTTTAAAAGACAACCTTTACTCTACTTGAAAAGTACTTTTCCTTGTTCTTTTTTCCTTCTCTCTCTTTCTTTTTTTTTTTTTTTTAATTTCCAGGCCTCTGATTTGTCCCAGATTTGGTTTTGTGAGCTTTTCTCTTTGCTTGTTAAAAAATCAGTGTTGTTCCTTCTGGTGCCTCCAGCTTAAGCGCTTTTATCCAGCTCCTCACAGGTCTCTTGGCCACTCACTCACTCTTTCCTCCTCTCTTTTCTGACCTCTCCTGGTTTGTTTGATATGTTTTTTCCCTCTGAGCCTCGTGTTCTGGACTTGCAGCATGTCTAAACCGCATCGCTGTCCCGTTCCTGTTTGTTTCCGTAGGTGCCGAGCAGTCGCAAAACTCAGCGCTTTAATGAGTAATTAAGGTTGCCATTGCTCCGCATTGTGTATTAATCTGACCAGGCAGTGGGCAGTTGACCATTAACCTATTTCCCTTCTTAGGTGATTTCCTTTTGTGCTATTCTGTTTCCTTTGAATTTCTTATATTAATATCCTTAATTGATTATTATCGTCTTCATTTTCAGTCATTTTCCCTTCTCACGTTATAGTTTCCTTAGTGAGTAACCGTGAATAACGATCAACCTTTGCGCATCTAAGAGCGATGGGTGGCATCGGGATGGAAATGGGAGGGGAGGAACGCGAAGGATAGTCACAAATCAAAATTTAGTTCTAGGAGCAGGAGCTAAACCCGCAGGCCTTTAAAGGATCTCCTTTAGTTAGGATTTGAGTTTAAGAGCTGATACCCGAGTCACAGAATCACGGAATGCCCTGAGTTGGAAGGAACCCTCCAGGCTCATCGAGTCCGGCTCCGGTCCCTGCCCAGGACAACCCCAGCGTTCCCCCGTGTGGCTGAGGGCCTTGGCCAGTGGCTTCTGGAGGAAGTCCCTCATCCTTGGGTGGCATTTACACGTGTTAAGCAATGCTGATTGCTCTGTGATTTTCAGGTACAGCAACACTTAGAGATAGGCGCTATAAAACGGAGACAAAGAGACGTTTCATTACCATTTAGTTATACTTAGTGCTTTGCTGGTAAAGGAAAGTTGGGAAATCAGCCTCGGATCCTCCTCCTTTCTCTGCGTGTTGCGATGTGCTAAACCCAAATTGCGTCCTAAATGGGATTTTAGGATGAGACGCAGTGTTTCACAGCTTTAAGGCTGAAATAGTGAAGGACAGGTTAATTCCTCCACCCAAACTTGTTTGCTGGAGACAAGACGGGGTCGACCGCCCCCCAGCCGAGCTGGGGCTGCTTTGCACGTTTGTACATTTTTATAGCCCAGTGATGGCTTTGCTGGTTTTTTACTAGAAACGTCAAATAAAAACCAATTCAGGCCCTTGAACTGGAAGAAGTAGCTGGAATCTTTGAAGGTCCCTTTCAACCCAAAGCATTCTGTGATTGTGTGAACCCATCAGCCAATAGAAGTGTGCTCTGCGGTTCAGAGTGTTAACGATACAGCTCCTGCCGTGAGCTTCCCCTCCGCAGCAGCAAGGACGGCATTATCAGTAGCGGGAAGCACAGCTGCCCGCGCTGGGGCGGGAAAGGAAGGCCGTTACTGGCACAAAGCGCCCCTTTGCTCACCAGGAGTTCGGCTGCGCCGGTGAGGAGCGCGGGGTAACTGAGGAGGGGTGGATGCAAGGTAAGTGTCCAGGTGACGGTCTGGGGAAACGCATCTATTGGCAGCTCAGGGGTCTGGAGAGAGAAAGAGGTCAAGTGTTTCTGTTTCCCAGCTGTGAAATTCACCTGGCAGGCAGGCAGGCAGCAGGAAAATAGCTTTGCCCAACAGGTGAGAATACAGTGGAGGAGCTGAGGCTGGGCTTGAGGACCCGAGAGTGCTGCAGGCGATGACAAACAAGACTTTCTTCCCTCTCCAACAGGAGAAAAATCACCAACATTCCTTGAACGCCATACGTCGTGCTGATACAATTCCTTTCCTTCAGTCACACACCATGCCAAGGTAAGCACCAAAAAAATGCACTTTGTGATGATCCCTCAAAAGCGTCTCAGCCATAGCTGAGTATACAAGGAAAAGTTCCTGTCCCCCTATAGGAAACTTCAGCTTTTGAAAGCACGTTGGGAAAGTTCCCCACGTTGGGTTGCGGCATCGCACACTGTCACTGACACGGCGTTACCTGTCCTGGGACGTGGAGTGGAGAGCCTGCGGGCTCCACCAGCACCGGGAGGCCCCTGCTGCAATGCCAATGGCGGGGCTGCCGTCTGCACCACAATGAAGATGTGGAGCAACTGGGAAGAGTCTAGAAAACACATTTACAGCAGGGAAAATTAAATTAATGGGGATTGTCTGGCCTTTAAAAAGAAACGATACACAGACAGTGAGAGAAAACTGCCTGTCACGCTTCCGTCAGTCATGTGACAGGGCAGTGCAGAGGGAAGTGATCTATTTCCACACGTCTGCAGTGGAAAACAGAGCAAATGATAACCCTAAGTTGCAGCAAGAAAGAGTTAAGTGACCTTTTCTCATGGCTCAGCCCCTTGGGGCCACCTGTGACCCCCCAGCACGGGGGGGCGGATCTAGAGCAAGGCAGCGGGAGCCCTCGGAGATACGGAACAGCTTCTCTGTGTGTGACATCAATCTCAGTGGCTGCAAACAGGCTCTCAAAGGCAGGTGATGAGTGTGGCCACAGCCTGGTGTGGAGCACAAGTGCTGGGGGCTTGGAGCTCCTCAGTCAATGGAAGTGGTAGGTTTGCCTCCCGGCACGAGCAATGCTCAGACCAACTCCAGTCCGAGGGCTGGAACACCTCTGCTATGAGCACAGGCTGAGAGAGTTGGGGGCGTTCAGCCTGGAGGAGGCTCCGAGGAGACCTTAGAGCAGCTTCCAGTACTGAAAGGGGCTCCAGGAAAGCTGGGAAGAAGCTCTGGATCAGGGAGTTCAGGGATGAGATGAGGGGAATGGTTTGAAGCTGCAAGAGGGGAGGTTGAGATGAGATCTCTGGCAGAAATGTTTTCCTGTGAGGGTAGGGAGGCCCTGGCCCAGGTTGCCCAGAGCAGCCGTGGCTGCCCCATCCCTGGAGGGGTTCCAGGCCAGGTTGGATGGGGCTTGGAGCCCCTGAGCCAGTGGGAGGGGTCCCTGCCCATGGCATGGGTGGGACTGGGTGGGCTTTGGGGTCCCTTCCCACCCATTCCCCACTGAGGGTATTGCCTCGGCATCTCTCCGCTGCCGGTTGCAGAAAGCTGTACGGTGTGAGCTGATGGAAGGAGAACCCATCCTGGGAGCTGCGTGTTTGTTCCCTTTCTAGGTGTGACACCATTGTGTGACCCCAGTAAGTCCCAGCATCAGCGCTTTTCCCACGTCACACCTGTTGCCCCTCTGTTTTGTTTACGAAACGCTGAGTTTCTCTTGCAGCGCTGTAGGTGATGAGTTTGGTCCGGGATTTGGTCCCTGGGAGGCTGGGCTGGCGGGAGTCCGGAGCACAGCAGAGTTACGAGTGGCTGAGAAGCTCGAGGCTGTCCCGCCTCTTACCTCATCTTTCCTTCTCTTCACAGCCCTCCACGAACTCCAGTAAAAGTTGTGCCTCAAATTAGAATAGAACTTGAGCCTGAAGATAGCAGTTACTTCTGGAGGAGCAAGGGAACAGAAACTACTTTGTAATTTGTCTGTCTCTTAAACCTGTGATGGGATTTCTTTTGTCACTAGCCAAATATTAAACCGCTCCCTGCTCCCCACCCGCACCGGTCACCGCGACACCGCACCCTCGGCCCCTCGCCCCGTTGGTTCTGCCTTCTCTGTTGCTTCCCCGCGCACGCGCCTCTCGCTGGCGAGCAGAGGGCAGGAGCGCCGACCGGACCGGGGGAGCGCGCAGCGCTGAGGCTGCGAGGCTGCGTGTGTCCGTTCGTCCATCTGTCCTCTGGCAGAACAGAAGCGACCTCCGGGCCGAGGCGACGTCGTGCTGACGTCGCTGGAAGACGCTGGAAAGTGCTGCTGATGCTAACGCACTCTTACAGCCTGTGCTTGCAGTTCTGCAGGAAGGACGAGGAGAAGGTACTTCGCTCCCAGCGCAGAGGAACCGTCGCCACCCTCGTAGCATGTGTTTGGAAACATCCCTTTCCTATGCAATTTTTTTTAAAGGAACACTTTAATGGACTTAATCCGTCAGGTACATGGAAGAGTGTTATTTTCCTAGATTATTTTGTTTAAATTATGGGGGCCTAACCTTTTTTTTTGTCAATTTTTTTAACCTTTTTTTAATTACTGTAAAGAAACAAATGAATTTTTCCTGCAGCAGGAAACGTATAGTTCTGAGTAGTTCTACCTCTTATTTCTAGATGCCAGGCTTTCTGTAAAAACAATGTCTTGTACCATATATAATGTGATTTTTACAAACGGAAAAACAAAAACCACCACTGCACCACAATCTCCAGGACACGGCGTAGGGCTGCATCGGTTTGGGTAACACCCTCTACTCTGAAGCATCTGTTTGATTTAGGGTTGTGTTATTTTCCTTTCTGGTTATTGTATAAATAATCTAATTCGACAGTGAAGGAGACGGGCGGTAAATCTCTTGTGAGCCAGGAAGTCTTAATCGTCGTCGTGGTGAGCGAAACGCTGAGCGGCTGCGGCGCCGGAGGGCGGATGCCGATTGCACTCGTGTTGCTGATCACCTGCACGGTATTGTTTTAGTTATTCCTTTTGAAACGTCAATGTGTGCGCAGGGGGCGGTGTACACACCACAAGATGCCGCTGTTCGGGCACCGGCACAGCACAATGGAGGAGAACGCTGAAGGTGGCCTACAGGGCTGTTCATCCCATCGCTCCTGTGCCAGGCTCGCCAACACCTGCATCCTCTGGCATCCCACATCTACCGAATTGACCCTGAATCTTGGCCGCCCGGTCCTCGCCCCGTCCATCCGTACAAGGTGATGATCAGTACCGAGCAGGGGAGGTGTGGGCACCCCCAGGCTTTTGGTTGGGAATCAGGCAAGGAAGGATCACCCTGGGAGAGGCGATTTTCTCTCCGTCGCACTTATGTGCGTGCACGCATTTGGGAGACGGGGCTCCACCAAGTGATTTCTTTGATATGAAGCGCGGGGATTGCATCTAACGCACTATAAAGGCTTCATCAAAAAGAAATGTCCCAGCTGTAGGGGCTAATTCCCCAGCGGAAGAAAATCCCGGCCCAGAGGACTGGCACATTGCTGCCGCTCCAGTCCTTGTGAAACCAAAGGCTGTGTTGGTTAAGGAAAGAGTTTTCTGGTGGTGCTGAGACCTCAATGCCAAAATCTAGCATCCACTCACTGGTAGCAGCCGTGTCAGCAACAAGAGGCGCAGCAGACGCCGGCCACACCGGTTTCCCTTCAGCGCTGTGGTGAAAGGGAGAGCCGGGAGGGACCGGGATGGTTTGAGCTCCATCTGCAGCCCACAGTCATTGATGATGAGCTGCAGAGGCGGCTGCAGCGCACACACATGCGCACCTCCAGACATTTCCCCTCCACGTTCTCCAGGGGGTTCAGTTGGGGCTTCCACGAAATGTGTGTTGACTTCTGGATGTGCATCTTGGGGACGCAGTGCAAAGGAAAGGAGTGGGAGGTGGCAGAAATGGCCAGAAAAGGAGCGGCTCTGTGGCCTCATCCACTAACTGGAGGACAGATAACAGGGAAGCTCAACGCCAGCTTCAATCCACGGTCTCCATCCCTTGGTGAACACGAGCCCCTGGCTCCCAAAGGGGAGACAGAATGGAGCGTCACCTCCGGAGCAGGCGAGAGCTGGTGGTGTTTTGCCCAGACCTTTGATTTGTAGGAATCCTGATAACCGACGGAGGAAGGATCAGACAAGATGAAGAGAAGCGGCTGTCCTGCTCGCGGTCGGCTCCGCAGGCAGGACGCTGCAGCCACACACCCGCCCCGTGCGCAGCCTCCTGTCACCTGTCTCTGCAAAAATGAGGTCTTCCACTTCCGAACTGCGTTCAATGTACTTGAAATGTGTTGACTGCTGATTGAGATCTTTCTCTCTCCTTTTTATTTTTGGTTTTAACCCGAGGGAGCTGTCGGGCAGAGGGTGGGCATTGCGGAAGGGACGGGACAAAGGTTGCTGCAGCTTTCCAAGGAAAACACGCCACGCCGGTGACAGGAGCTGGAAGCGCTGCCTTCCCGGGTGCCTGGCAGTGGCAGCGCTGCCTCCTTTCTTGGGTCTTCCTTTAAAAAACAAAACAAAACCCAACACAAATTTAGTGACCAAGAGCTGTGCTGGCAGCAGAGCCGGCGGGCAGGGAACGGAGGCCGCAGGTGTCACAGGGAAAGCCTCCCCGTGCATCTTAGAGCTTCAAAAAGCACTTACTTCTAATCAGAATTGGGAATTTTGTGGGAAAAGACCATCAAGAAATTAAGCCCCCAGAGCGAAATAACGCCAGCTGCAGCCAGCTCTGTCCCAGCCCGGGGATGTGGTGCCCGTCTGCCCCCGCAGCCCCCGCTGCTTCGTCATCGCGGCCCATACGGCTTGGGTTTTTTATTCTATTTTTTTCGAATCAAGATGCACTTTCAGATACTTTTCTTATTGTTTTTAATTCTCGCAAGTCTGTATTTGCTTTGGAGGAAAGAATAAAAACGTAGCATGAAATGAAGTGGATCAAGATGGTGGAACAAAAAGGAAAAAAAAGCAGAAAACATTTCAATATATTAAAGTGATTTTTTTTCCAGTAATATAAAACATGAAATTCCTTATAACATTATAGTATTTTACAGTTTTATGAAGCTTTCTATTGTGACTTTTATGGAATCAAAAGATGAAGATGATGAGATATTTTAGCATTTATATTTTTCAAAATTAAATGTATACTGAAAATAAAGTAACTTTATGCATTTCCTGGTGACTTTGTGAGTTTGTTTTCCATTGTAGATGCGCCTCTCTCTCTTGTCCTGATTGCCAGCTCCAAGGGAAGGTGCTCGGAGGCGCTGGAGGGAGAGGAGGGTTAGGAAAGGTTCACAGAGGTGAAGAGCCCTGGGGCTGTTTAGCGCAAAGAAGAGGAGGCTGAGGGGACCCTTCACGGCTCTCTGCATCTCCGGGAAAGGAGGTTGTGGTGAGGTGGGTGCTGGAGTCTTCTCCCACGGAACAAGTGACAGGATGAGAGGAAACGGCCTCAAGTTGCACCGGGGGAGGGTTAGACTGGATGTTAGTGAAAATTCCTTTACTGACGGAGTGGTGGAGCCCTGGCAGAGCTGCGCAGGGCAGGGGGAGAGTCTCCATCCCTGGAGGGGTTCAAAACCCAAGTGACAGTGGCACTGGGGATACGGTTTAGCAGGCACGGCGGCGCTGGGCTGATGGTTGGAGCGAGTGAGCTGAGAGGGATTTTCCAGCCTTAACGGTTCTGTCATTGATTGATTCTGTGTACGCGCTGTGCAGTCGGTGCGGCGGTGGCTGCGGGCAGGAGTGGTGCCTGCCTCGCAGAGGGTTTTGGTCTGGGGTTCTTTGTAATCAGTCCTTGCGCTGCCGGCTCCAACCTCAGGGCTCGCTCTGCTCGGGCTTTGCAGAAGGGCGCTGGAGGTGCCCCGATGCTGGTGACGACCTCTGGCTCTGAGCAACAAGAATGGGTTGTAATTGACAACTTGAGACTTTGCTACTTCTTGCAAATCTTTGGGAATGGGTTAGAGAGCTGCTGAGCTGAGAATGCAGGGGAACTGCCTCGTGCCCATTGCGGTGCTGAGGGCAGGAGGAAAGAGTCCCAGAAACAGAATTAAAAGCAAAATCAAACAAAAAGCCCCGCTGCAATGGAAAGTAGGAAGGGAAAGTGGTTTCTGTGCAGGCTGGCAGAAGGCTGGGAATCCCTTGGGACGCGTTGCTGGCCGAGTCCGTGCTCCCGGCTGGCGTCAGCTGGGAGCAGCTCTGTTTTCTTGGAAGTCAGCTGGGTTTAACAACAAAACTGTTGTGGATTTTTCATTATTTGGACCGCATTTGCCTATTTTGGGGGTTGGTTTTTTTGTGTCCCCACACAGGGGCTGATGGCAGCGGAGGCTTTGCTGTCACAGGGTGCCTTCACCTCGTGCCATGCCGGCACCTCCAGGGAGGTTTTGTTTTCCGCAGGAGGGGCAGAGGCTCGGGGCATCTCCTGGTGGTGTTTCTCCTCTGCTGGCGTGGGGCAGCGCGTGGCTCCTGTGGCTGAAAAGGGGAGGCTCCCAGGCCACCGCGGGCACCTTCTGGAGCAAAGCACAGGGGCCACGTCCTCGTGCTGGGCTGGAGGGGGCCATGGCTAAACTGAAATCCTTAATAATGGGTGCAGAGTCTTTAATGGCTCAGTGCAATCACTCGCCTGATTTGTTGGCAGGGAGGGAAGTGCAGCAGGATTGGGCTTTCCTGTACAGAATTAAATCCAGCGGGAACCCAGACACCCATGCAAATAAACTCGGAATGTAAACACAGAGGGCAAGGCGTACGCCTCGCTGCCCGAAGGCTCTGCCAAGGGAACAGCATTTTCTCACGTGCTTTTAGAGTCAAAAGCATCCAGCAGGGTGGGTTCCTGGCCACTTCCCAACAGGAAGCAGCCACCCACCCACACGCCCGTTGACTTTTCCTGCTGACCACCAGCAGGACTTGGGGGCTTTTAAGCCCCTGGTGGCCGAAAGGCAGGGACAGCACAGCAGGTCGAGCCATCCGCTTGCTGGGAGTTCTGCACTCTGGGTGTGCAGGGGCGAGCGATGCAGGCTGCTCCGAGGAGAGCCTGCCCTTGGCTTTCCGCTCTCTCCAGCGCGCTTGGGCATTAGGAAATACCCTTGGGCTACGCAGCACACACTTCTGGCCCGGAAAGCTGCAGTGACCATCAGCACAGTTCCTAGAAGCAGGCACATGGCACAGGAGATGTTCCTGGCTCACTTAGTTGTATTTCTCCTATTTTTCTTGGAAACCCAGCAGGTTGCTGCAATCGTTAGCTGTTACCGTGTGCCGCCTCGATCTGACGGACGCAAATGTGATGCTGGAAGGGAGCAAAAGCTCGGGCCAGTCCCTGACACCTTGTGCCTGACAGAGACTAAACTGCTTTTCTGGGAGCGGTGGGACAGAGCCCTCCGTCCAGCCAGGACGCAGCTACGCAGTGGGGACCACAGCTGCTGCCTTGGGTACCACCTGGAGCAAGCAGCCAAAATGGGAACACATCTACACACCTGGGCAGGGACGGGGGAGGAAGGGCTTTGCTGGGCCCTCTCTTCCCAGAGATGAGGTTGCCACTGTTGCGGCTGCCAGAGGGACTCCTTCCCACAGCCTGGGATGCAATCCCGCTCCATCCTGCACCGTGCCAGCCAAACCCACCCCATTGCTCACATCGTGGCGAACCGAGCAGGGACCTGGGGCTACTGATGTGCTCCAGTACAGAGAGGGGCCACCAAGAATGGGACTTTTCTTCCTGGTTTTGCTTAAGGTCGAGTCTGGTGACTGTGGCAACTCTTGATGGCTAAAGCTGTCTACAGAGTAATTACTCTGGGGTCTTCATTAACTTTAAATTGATTTCACCTGATTCTGCCCATTAATTCTCCGCCTCTTGTGGAGTTTTCTCTCTTTGGATGGAGTCCCTCTGCCCTGTTGGTAAGGCCATTGCTCCTTTTGCATCCCTTTATCTCATTTATTCCTTTCCTTTGACCATCGCTTCAGCTCACCCCTGTCTTACTTCTAAAGCACAGGCTGCTTTCATTTGCACTTGATCTTTGCTCAACACAGCTCTGGGTGCTAAGGTACCATTATCTGCTTTCTTTGGGATATTTAGATGTCATTCTGCAAAAAACTGTTTAATTTGGGGTCAGGGGAATTTCCCATTGCTTTCTAGGCTGGGTTTACCATCCTCCTGCCTCCTAGCCTGGGGCCACTTTGCTCGCAGCACCCCCAAAACTCAGCTGGTGCTTGGCAGGGCTCAGCTCGGCGGGGTTTGGGGGAGCTGGGATGCCTGGAGGCCCCATCCTGGGTGACGGGCTCCTACCCCAGCCAGCTGAACATCCAAATACCCACAGAGCCAACTCTGGGGGAACTTCACAAGGGGTTTTAGTGTTCCAGCTTGTGTTTTTTCTGAAATAAGCTCGCAGAGCTAGGGCCATGCCCTTTCCCAGCCTGCCAGGGGAGCAGAAAGCCTTCCCAGCAGCAGCAATGGTGCTTTGGAAGTCTTTATTGCAGCTGCAGGGACGTATCGTGGTGATGCCGGTGGGTGGGCAGGGAGCGGCGGGCTCGCTGGCACCTTCCTCCCCTGGTGCAATGAAAAGCAGCCGTCTGCCGGGCATCTTCCAGCCCCGTTCCCTGTGCTCCTGTTCGGCATCCTGCTTCCCTGCATACCCCACAACGCTCAGCCCCAGGTGCACAGCCATGACCCTCTTCCCCAGCCCCACAAGTCCCTGCTCCATCCGTGCTCGCCCAGAGCAGCAGTGGCCGATGCCGGCGTGCCGGGCCCCCACAGCCACTCGGCGGACTAGCCCAGCAGGCAGGAACCCCCGTCGCACACCCCTGCCAGCTCCGAGCTCACCTGCAAAAGGGAGGAATGAGCCGAAAGGCAGCCCTGGGAGCCAGGGCCAGGCACGGCGCAGGGCAGTGGGGGCCGGGGCCTTACCTTGGAGGTGCAGAAGAGAGGGGGTGAATTGTGGGGGCAGCAGGTGGAGGCGAAGTCGGCTCGCTGCTCCACCAGCTGCTCCAGCAGCTCGGGGCTGGTCTCCGGTGCTGTCTGCTTCAAGCTCTCCCGCAGCCTGTGGTGCGGGGACCAGTGGGATTTAGTAGGGAGATGGGGGGGTTAAATGCCCCCATGGCATTTCTGGGTGGGGAAACATGTGCAGCAAGGCTGGATGCCTCATGCTTCTCTGTATTTTGCTGCTATTCAGGCTTAGAACCATTAGTTCATCCTCAAAATCTGGATCGAGTTTTGGAGAACAGCAAAGACTCACCTCTTCTTGAAGTCGAGGAAACTGAGCTTGCCGTACTGCTCGCAGAGCTGGTTGGCTTTATCCAGGAAGCGCGGCAGCTCTTCTCCCATCTGCTGGCGCTGGGAGGCAGAGAATGGCTGTAATCAGGCTGAGAAAGGCCTCTTGTGGGGGGCTTGTGGGGCACAGGGCCAGGGCAGAGAGACAGGGCAGCCAGCAGAGCCATCCCTGCAGCTCACCTTGCTGTCCAGGCAGGCAGGGGCGTTCTTGGCAGAGCAGCATTCCCCCCTGACTTGGTTGCAGGTGTCATACAGCTTGCTGAGGAAGGCATCAGGGACACTGGTGTGCCTCCGCGCCAGCTCAAACAGGAACCTGGAGCAGGGAAAAGGAGCTGTGTGGGTATTTATTACCAGTGCTGCTCAGTGTGAGATGGGGGCCTGCTTTTCGTATCTTTATCATGGAATCATGGAATGTTTTAGGTGGGAAGGGACCCCAAAGCCTATCCAGTCCCACTCTCTGCCATGGGCAGGGACGCCTCCCACTGGATCAGGGGCTCTAAGCCCCATCCAACCTGGCCTGGAACCCCTCCAGGGATGGGGCAGCCACGGCTGCTCTGGGTAACCTGGGCCAGGGCCTCCCTACCCTCACAGGAAAACATTTCTTCCTAAGATCTCATCTCAATCTCCCCTCTTTCAGCTTCACACCATTCCCCTTGTCCTGTCCCTGCACTCCCTGATCAAGAGTCCCTCCCCAGCTTTCCCGCAGACCCTTTTCAATGCTTTCTGCAGGCCCCAGCTGCCAAAGGAAGAGAGGATGCTCCCCAAGTTATCCTGATAATAATCAAACAATCTAAGGAAGACAAGGGGAGAGGGATGAGCAGCTCAGCTGCGGTGGGTACCGCTCACCTCTTGGCATGGCGAGGCCCCTCTGCACTGCACAGCTGCTCGTTCGTTGGCTTCTGTGCCTCCGGCAGTTTGGGGCCAGGCACTGGTGGCAGAGCCGAGATGCAGAAATAGTTTTGCATGAGGTTTTTCCCCTTGCAGCAGTCGGCGATCCTCTCATCTCGGGCTGACAGTGCTCCGCAGGCTTTGGCTGTGTGCTCCGATAACTGCAAAGAGAAGAGCAGCAGGTGTGCAGGACTGGTGAGGCTGTGGATCCCCTCTTCGTGGTGGGGTTCGTGCCCTAAACCGCTGCTGCGACACAGGAGGTGGCTTTGAGGGGGCATCCTGGCTCTCCTACCTTCTTCCCCATGCAGTCCTCGGCCACGGAGTCGCAGCACTGGGCAAACACCTCGGCAGCATCTTCTGCCAGGGGGAAAAGGTCCTCGAAGGAAGCGCCGGGAATCTTCTGAGCAAGCGAGGTGAGGTAGCTGGGCAGGCACAAGAGCGGTTAGGGCGTTCAGCTCCCCTTTTCAAACCACTCCAAGGACGGTTTCACCACCGTCCTTGGTGCAGGAGGGAGATGATGGGGAGTCACGGGGCTATGCACCACCTCTGCATACAGAGTGTTTGCACAGGATGCTACAGCACGCTTGGTTTTAAATCTTAATTAAAGTTTGTCTTTGTGAGCATTGCCTGCAAACAGGATCCGGAGCTTGGAAAGGAATGTGTTCCTGGGTTCAAGGAGAGAAAGGGCCATTTTCCCCTTTTACCTGAAGGCAACTTTGTCCTTCCCATACGCTTTGAAGAGTGAGCAAACACGGTTTGACATCAGGGTGAGGAGGGAGAGGGTTTTTCTTTCCATTTTCTGTCACGAAAAGAAGATGGAAGTGTCCTCAGAGGGGAATGCAAGCCTTTCCCCACCACCTCTCCCCGGGCCATCGGCACGGTGCTTGCCCTCCTCCCCGCAGAGTGAGGACAGGGATGACCTGGGGGATCTGAAGGGTCTCACCTCCTTCAGGAAGCAGGGAGTGGGCTTGGCGGAGATGCAGCAGGTGGAGACCATGGAGAGGAAGGATCTGGTGGAGCCCAGGAGCACAGGCAGGGGTGCCTGGCTGTAGCTGCTGGCGTACTCGTGCAGAAACCTGCAGCAGAGGCAGTGGGGCAGAACTGGCACTACGGGACCGGGTGCTTGGGTGCAGATGGGCAGTTGGGGAGGTTTGGGCTGCTCAGGGATGGGAACCCTCTCCAGGTACCACCCTGTGCTGCTGACTTATTGCACCAAGCCATGGAGCAGGCTGGTGTCCCCTCATCCCTCTCGTAAAATACTGTTCCTGGGGCCTGTTAAAGTACAGGATGTCTTGATCTTTTGCTCTGATGCACTGGTAGCCCCGTGGCCACCAAGATATGCAGCAGCAATGGTAGAGTGGTGAGACCGGGAGCAGTTTGATGGTGGGAACTCGGACATGGACTGCTGCCAGCACGCAACTGGGAGCTATCAGTGAGACCAAGCACTGTCCCCAGTCCAGCTTACCTGTCCGCAAAGTCCTTGGGGTCCTTCTTGAAGGCGTCGCAGAGCTCTTCATTGGAGGGCTGGAGGTAGCGGGGCAGCTCCTGGGGTGGGTGCTGCAGGGCTGCCAGGCACAGCTTCCGCTCCAGCCCCTCGTGGGCGCAGCAGCCGGCCGTGCCAGGGTGTGCCGGAAAGGGTGAGCTCCCGCTGCAGGATTTGGCCGACAGAGCTGAGGACTGCAGGCAGGAGAGGAGATTACACGCTGGGTGCCCTCCCTAACCACCCCCGGTTTTGGGGTCCATCGCCTGATATCTGTCAGCCTCACCCCGGCATCGTAGCAGGAGGGGTCCGCACCGTCGGCGCAGCAGGATTCAGCCAGGGAGACTATCTCATGGACGAGGTCGTTGATCTCCTCGAAGGTGGCGTTGGAGAACTTCCTGCTATTGGCAATGATGGTCCTGGGAGCAGGGAGCAAGGAGAGGATGAGCTGGCAGCATGGTTTCCTCTCTTAAAAGAAAAGTCCTATTGCAGCATCATTCTGCCAAAACAGGGTTTAACGCCACCAACTGGAGCAGAGCAGTTGTGGCACAGCAAGAAATAGCAGCATTTTCCTTGGAAAAGAACCGGAGAGGGTCTTTTGCTGGGAGACCGTGCATCAGGCTGGTTATAATTCTTAATTATTCAGGCATCTAATTGATTTTGAGGAACTCAACAATGAAACAATCTTTTCTCCTATTGAGGAACTCAACAATGAAACAATCTTTTCTCCTATTAAGAGCAATCAGATCCTTGTACGCAGGGAGTGAATAACTATTCCCTTTTTAAAGATTATGCTTATTTAACTTATTTTGGTCCTGGCTCAGGTGCTGCATGTCCCAGGAGGGCAAATGCAGCAGGAGGTACCTACAGGGTTCGGAAGTCCTCCTTCCCCAGGGTCTTGAACTCCAGACAAACTTTGTCCCGGACGTACGCTCTACCTGTAAGCACAGAAAAGGGAGGATTTGTGAGCAGGATTAGTGCCTTGGCTCACTCGGGTGCAGCCTGGGTGGTGTCCAGGGAGCTGGGATCCCAGGATCTGCTGAGGCTGGGGCTTGGCCTTGCCTGCAGTTCCAGCTCTGAGGGGCCACAGAGTTCGTTTCCTGCAACTTTTCTCCTTTCAGGGAAAAACAGCCCCCAAAGGAACATGGCTCTGCTTAATCAAGTCTCCTACAGAGAGTAACTCCAGTCTTTTGCTTTTTGTCAGGGAAAATGCTCATTTGGGGAACGGCTTGTTCCCACCTGACCACCTATTTCGCTCTGCTTTCCACTTCTCTCCCAGAAGCAGCGGTGCTGTGGGAATGGGGGATGCCACGGAACACAGTCCCAAAGGCTGCAGGGCTCCTGATTTATTCACTTGAGGGCTGTTATTTCTTTACACAATTGCTTCTTTTCTCAAGCTGGACTGGATGGCAGCCCCAGAGGATGATGCTGGCACGGAGCTGCAGACCAGCGAAGGCTGCTGCTGTGCTGGTGGCCTCGGAGAAGCATCCCTGGGACTCAGGCTGCTCCAGCTCTGCAAGGGGCAGGGGGAAAGCCCTCCTTATAGCTGGGACACCGATAGGTAAAACATTGTGTGTGTTTGCCCCTTGGAAGAAATGTCTCCCTGTGAGGGTGGGGAGGCCCTGGCCCAGGTTGCCCAGAGCAGCCGTGGCTGCCCCATCCCTGGAAGGGTTCCAGGCCAGGTTGGATGGGGCTTGGAGCCCCTGATCCAGTGGGAGGGGTCCCTGCCCATGGCAGGGGGTGGGACTGGATGGGCTTTGAGGTCCCTTCCAACCAAAAGGGCTGGGAGCTCTGGAGATGGTACCGTGGAGGTCAGGGTCACCCAGCGGTGCAGACACCCCCAGCGACTCTCTCATCCCTGGAAAAACGTGATTGATTTTTCCTGCAAACCATGTTGGTTAGACTTTGGTACCGGGAGGGTAAATACTGATACCAGTATTTACCGGTATTACAGTCATCTCCCCAGACTCCAGGGGTTACGTGCCGTTACACCAAAGGTCACTCTGCTTCAGTGGGAAAAGAAAGGTGAGGGGGCTTTTGTGAGGCTGGTAACACCAGGAAGAAAGGGGGAGCTGTGGCAAAAGGCGATTAATTCTCTTTTCTCACAGGAACAGCGGCTGTCAGCCCTACTGTAAATGCCAACGTGTTGCATTTCTGTTCATTTTCATAGAGTGGTATAGAATCGTTTGGCTGGAAAATACCTTTGAGATTATCAGATATGGGAGAACTAGTGATCTAGTGAGAAGTGTCCCTGTGCTGGAACTGGATGGTCTTTGAGGTCCCTTCTGACACAAACCATTCCATGATTCTATGATTCTAAGCTTTAAGGGTTCTTTTGGCAGGCGGATGATTCCCTGCGGAGCTGTGCAGGCAGCAAGGGGTGGCACAGCACATCATTCCCATCTGAGGAGTGGGTTTTACAATGAAATTGTGCTTGTGAAGGGGGTCAGAACATCCCGTTTTCCATGGCAAAGGGCAGAAGCTGGGTCCTGTGACACCATCCTCTCCTTCACTCCAGATCCCAGCCCAGCCTCTCCCCCTCCCAGCTCCTCCAGCATCACCCCAAACAGACATTCCAGGATTAGAACATCATTCCATGCCTTGAGAGGGGAAGATTTAGACTGGACGTCAGTGGGAAGTTCTTCATGGTGAGGGTGGGGAGGCCTTGGCCCAGGTTGCCCAGAGCAGCTGTGGCTGCCCCATCCCTGGACACATTCAAGGCCAGGTTGGATGGGGCTTGGAGCCCCTGATCCAGTGGGAGATGTCCCCGCCCATGGGAAGGGGTTGGAATTAAGTGATATTTGATGTCCCTGCTCATGGGAAGGGGTTGGAATTAGGTCATCTTTGATGTCCCTTCCAACCCAAGCCATTCTATGATTCTATGACTCTCTTTCCTCTCTCCGGGCTGACGAGAGAGGTCACTAAACCCACCAAAGCTGTTGGACCCCAGCGTCATCCTGTCATCCCCAGAGGAGAGCAAAGCCCCAGGCGTGTGATAATGCCCTTACCTCGGTGCTCGGCACGCACAGCAGCCAAAAGCAGCAGCAGGGCGAGAGCTGCCCTCATATTGGGGCTGGTTTCCTTCCTCTTGCCAAGAAGCAGCACTGGGAATCCCATCCCGGTGTTTATATGGAGGCAGTGCTAACTGCTGGTGAATGATTAATCCTGGTGGCAGGACAGAGGGTAAGCATCCTTGGCCTGCCCAGGCACCAGTGCCTCCAAAATCGGACCTGTTCAATCATTAACTGAGCAAAACAGGGATGTGTTGCTGTGGGACCTCATGCAGGGTCTTCCTGGCCATGACAGATGATTGGTCCAACAGGAATAACAGGAGATGTACTGAGCAGTATCCCATGGGCAATGTCCCATGCTCCCTGCAACTGCAAAGCTGAAAAATGGTCCTGCTAGCAATATGTGAGGAAAGACGCTCCGCTTTTGGGGTGCCAGCATGCCAAGCTGTCCCAGGGGGGTGATCCGGTGGGGACGTCTGCTCCCAATGCAGTGTCCTGCTCTGTCATGACCATGTTGCCCTCATGCTGGGTCAGGGTGACTCCTACCCAAAGCGACCGCTGGCTGTCTGCCACGCAAATCCATGCCTGAGTAATGAAAAAAACAGAAACAGGGTGGATGCTCAGGAGGATTCAGGGCCATGAGACATCAGAGAGGGCTGTGCTGGCCGAAGAAACATGGGTAATGGGGTTTTTGGGTATGAACACAGACATTTGGTCTTTTTTGTGCCTGCCCGGTGTCATGGGCCCTAACCCGCAGCAGTGCCGCCACTCTCTCCTTACCCTCACAGTGGGGTGGGGAGGAGAACTGTAAATAAAGGGTAAATCTCATGGGTTGGGATAAGGACAGTGGAATAGAAAAGCAACGGAAGAGGAAGAATAACAATAAAAGAATAAAAATAAAAATACAGAAAACAAATGATGTACTGTGCAACTACTTATTACTTGGAAAAAAGCAATCCCTCCTAATACAGCACTCTCATAACCCAATTCCCCAATCTGTGCATCCCCCCATCACAGTGATGCCCCCATCACAGCGATTTCCCCCATCTCTATTTCCCCCTCATCACCGCATACCCCCACCACATCAGTGCTCCCCATCTCTGTTCCCCCTTCATCACAGCAATGCCCCATCTCTATTTTCTCGCTCATGACCATGTGCCCCCATCGCAGCAATACCCCATCTGCTTCCCCTCTCATCACAGTGGTGTCCCATCTCTATGTCCCCCTTTATCACAGCGATGCCCCCATCTCTGTGTGTTCCCCCTCATCATAGCGATGCCCCCATCTCTGTGTTCCCCCATCACAGTGACGCCCCCATCTGTTTCTTCCCTCATCACAGCGATGCTCTTGATCTTTTTTTCTTCCCTCATCACTGTGTGGCCCTGTTTCCCCCACCACAGCAATGCCCCCATCTCTGTGTTCCTCCCCCATCATCACAGCGATGCCCCCATCTCTGTGTTCCCCCCCCATCATCACAGCGATGCCCCCATCTCGTGTTCCCCCCATCATCACAGCGATGCCCCCATCTCTGTGTTTCCCCATCATCACAGCGATGCCCCCATCTCTGTTTTCCCCCCATCACAGTGATGCCCCCATCTCTGTGTTCCCCCCATCATCACAGTGATGCCCCCATCTCTGTGTTCCCCCTCATCATCACAGTGATGCCCCATCTCTGTGTTCCCCCTCATCATCACAGTGATGCCACCATCTCTGTGTTCCCCCTCATCATCACAGCGATACCCCCATCTCTGTGTTCCCCCTCATCATCACAGCGATGCCCCCATCTCTGTGTTCCCCCCATCATCACAGCGATGCCCCCATCTCTGTGTTCCCCCCATCATCACAGCGATGCCCCCATCTCTGTGTTCCCCCCATCATCACAGCGATGCCGCCATCTCTGTGTTCCCCCCCATCATCACAGTGATGCCCCCATCTCCGTGTTCCCCCCCATCATCACAGTGATGCCCCCATCTCTGTGTTCCCCCGCCCCCATCACAGCGATGCCCTCATCTCTGTATTTCCTCCCTCATCTCTGTTCACCCCCATGATAGGGATGCCTCCATCTCCATTTCCCATCACAGCGATGCCCCCTCATAACCTCAATTTCCCCCATTTCTGTGTGTGTCCCCCCCCAGCAATGCCCCCTCTCTCTCTTGGTCTTTTCTTTACATGTAAGAGAAGGGCAGAAAAGGCACGGGAGCGGGGTGGAAGCCCCATCAGCCCCTGCCTGCTCCCCCCTCTAAAGGCAGCCTGGGGTCACCTTCAGGCTCCCCCTCTCTCCAAGCTAAGGTGGGGGGCTCTGATGGGGGCTACCCTGCCTTGTTTGGGGGCAGCTCTTATGGGCCTGACTCTATTTTCCAGCAGATCAGCATGGGTTTTGTGCTTTTTTCCCTTTTTTTTTACTTGCCATGGGTTATTTGGGCAGGTTGGGTATGGTTTGTGTTTGTTTTTTTGCAAGCGGGGTCTTTTAGAGTCGGGTTTGCTGCTGCATTATCTTCCCCCACACCCCGGCTGCGCATGGAGTGGGTGGGTGTGCTGTTCATTTTTCACCTCTACTTTCTATTTTTGTGATGTTTTATTTGATTTTTTTCCTTTTTTGTTGTTGTTTTCCCTTGTTTATCTTCTTCCCTTTTTATCTATTTTTTTTCTTTTTTATCTTTTCTTTTTCTGGAGTTCTTTTCCTTCCTTTTTTCCTCTCTTTTTATTTTTCCCCCTTTCTCCCCCCTTTTCTCCTTTTTAATGTGTTTTTTACATGTTTCTTTCTTGTTTCTTTTTTTTTTTTACTTTTCCCATTTTCCCTTTTTTCTCTTTTCCATTTTTCCTTTTTCTTTTTTCCATTTTTCATTTTTCATTTTCCTCCATTTTTCCTTTTTTCTTTTTCCATTTTTCTTTTTTCTTTTTTTCCTTTCTTTTCCTTTTTTCTTTTTTTTTTTTTAACGTTTTTTCCCTTTTTTTCAGCTTGCCCCACCTCTGGGCTCTGCTCAGCAGCACCTGGGGCAGCCCCACACCTGTGGGCACTCCTGGGCTGATGCAAAAGGACCCACAGCTGGGGCAGGAAGGGGACTTGATGGTGGACATGGGCATTTTTTGGCAGTCAGGGCATTGGTAAGTGTGGTTTGGGTGCTGCTGCGTCTGCCTGGGATGCAGGGAAGCTGCAGCTGGAGTTTGGGCTTTGCTACTGTCCTCCCTCGCCCTGGGAGCTCCAGCAGCTTTTGGTTACAGGGGTGGCTGGAGCCTGCAGGCATCCTTGGGGCTGCAGGACCCCAGCAATGGCTTTGGGGCTCCTTGCGATGGTCCTTGCTGTGAGGAGCCCCCTGGAAAGTACTGATGGTGTGAAGAAACGTGGTGGTGGGGTGAAAAACACGGTGGTGGTTGCAAAGAAATATGGTGATGGCTGCGAAGAAACACGGTAGGGTAAAAAAACATGCTGGTGGTTGCAAAGAAACGTGATAGTGGTGGTGGGTGCCAAGAAAGATAGTGGTGGTTGCAAAGAAATGTGGTGGTGTGAAGAACTGACAGGCTTTGTGTGTTTCTGCTTGACATGTGTTTGTGTGGCACAAGGTCTTTGCGAGTGTTTTCAGGGCTCTCTATGCCCTGCAGGGATTCTATGCCTTGCAGCTCACTGTCCATGCTTGGTCTAGGGCACGAGCAAAACCACCAGGAGAGCCCAACACATCGATGTTCGTGTTTGCTGTGGAGAGACCTAGACACACTGGAGAGTTGTGCAGAGAGGAGCTTCATGAAGTTCAACCACGGCAAGCGTAGAGTCCTGCACCTCGGGAGGAACAACCTCATGTTCCAATACAGGTGAGGGGTTGACTGTCTGGAAAACAGCTCTGCGGAGGAGGACCTGGGATTCCTGGTGGACAGCAAGCCAGCCATGAACTAGTACTGTGCCCTCGTGGCCAAGGAAACCAACAGAGAAGGATGTGGCCAACATGATGAGGGGGGTTCTCCTCCCGCTCTGCCCTAGGGAGCCCAAATCTGGATCTGTGTCCAGTTCTGGGCCCCCCAGCTCCAGAGAGCCCAGCAGAAGCCATGGAGATGATGAGGGGATTGGTGAGTGGTAAGGAAGTGGTGGGAGGTGGGAGTGTGTGGTGGAATGAATGCTCAATAACCAGGTTCCTTTCTTGTGTGGGATTATTGCAATGCCTCGGTTATGTGCTTTCCTATTTGATTAATTAAAAGAATATAAAACTGGCTTGGTCATTAGTGGGGAATGAGCAAAAGCCAGTTGCGGGCAAGCAGCCAGAACACAAATAATATTGCATGAAGGTTACCGAAGACAGGCATTTATATACGTGTGTGTATATATATATATGTGATGGTTTGATGGGAAAGCAAGCTGGGGAACATGCTTGAACTTGGGGAAGCTGGAGCGCATCTGTGTCTCCTTACTGGGAGAAGAAGAATGCATTTTCAGACTTAAAATGCAAAAATGGGTCCATTCCTTGCCTATACAAATGTAGTTCATGTATGAAAACCAGCAAGGAAATACCCCAGCAGCCCCTCTGGACTCCCTTGGCTGCAAGGGAACCGGGGCTGCGCCTGGCTGGTAGGTGATGGTGTGGGTTGAGTTCGTACCTGGGTTTTGCTGCTTTGGGTTCTCTGTAATAATATTGGATTGAATAAAGTTTGTGCCGCGCTCCTGGGTTTGAGCACAATATCGTGTGGAGCGGGTTGAGCCAAGCGCCTCATGGGAAGCAGCAGGATGGGTTTCCCTGCCGGCGAAGCTGCCTGGGACAGCAGCACCCAGCTTCCAGGAGGGATTCAAGTCGTGATGAGCAGCTCAGTTCTAATAAATGCATCCAGAGGTAAATAAGGACCACTTCTGCTTTGTCTGCCTGCGGGCGATGCGTGTGGGTTCTCCTTGCAAAGCCGAGAGGTGCATGCGACTGTTTGGGACAACTTAAATGGTGGGATAGTGGCTTAAATGGGGGCAAAAGCCCCCTGGGATCTCCTTGCCCAAGCTAGGAAGTGAGAGGAGCCTAGCATCTAATTTTTTTTCCCCTCATTCTGATCCATAACATAATCATAATATCCCTGTTTTTACTCCATTGTCCTCAGCCCCTGTAATCTCTGCACTGCACTGCAGCGCCACTGGAGCCGCTCCAGCTCCCTGTGCCCACCCCAGCGGGTCACAGCCCTGACATCCAGCACCTCTGTAGGACACAGGGCTAGAGGAAGGGGTTTAAAAGCCCCCACCTGTACGTGTTCTTATGCAAGCTGCTTGAGGTGACCCTGCTTTAGCAGGGGGGTTGGATGGGGTGAGCTCCAGAGGGCTGTGCCAGCCCCACCATTCTGGGACTCTGGGGCATCTTGGTGGTACTCCTTCCCAGAAACGATTGCCAGTCACAGACCCTCGCTGCCAGCACCAGCTCCGCTCCAGGCGTGCGCAGCTCCCGTGGGAAAAGGCTTCTCCCACACCGATACTGCTGGGGATGGGACCCATGGGTCCCAGCTGCCATTATTGCCACTAAAAAGATTATTGTTCCCCAAAACAGACTGATAAACCTTGTTTATTGTCCCAGTCAAGGCTGCTGCTCAGGGGGGTTGCCTGAGGTTCAAATCCTTCTCTCTAAGCACTCAAGGCCCCCTTTCCCTCTTTGCAGTGGCTGTACTGGTGGGATTCATCTCACCAGCCTCAGGATTAAGTGAGGTGAAGTGGGTTTTCCCAGAAAGCTGTTTTAGGCTGTGCCTGGGGAGAATCCCAGGGCTTCTTTGAAGTGGTACAATGGAGTTGAAGTAACAACTAGCGGTCCTGATTGCAACCAATGTAAAAACTAGCTTTGCATTTTGTTTGAAGTTGACATTTTCTGGCTGAGCTCCTGCTTCATGCGTTTTGCCTTAAAAGCAAGGAAAAGGAGAGAAGTAGAAATGAGGACAGGGACACAAGTGGCTGATTTGGCCTCTTGTCCCTTGGGTTGGCCTCTGAGTGTGGCAGAAACGTCAGGCTGAAGTTCAAGGCTGGTTTCTTATACCGAAAGGGTAGGGCTTCTTAGAGTTACAAGTAAAAACATCTGTTGCTTGACTAACCTGGAATGATTTGAGTCTTAGGAGGCACTTTGAGAATCTGCTTTTGTTTCCTGGGGTGCACTGGGGTTACTGGGTAAAGGAAAGGGTCATGTCTGGTTTTGGTCTGCTCGTGATCTGCTCTTATTCTATGAGGTATGACTCAAAAAACCCTGAGACTGTGACTGTAACTCTTTTTTTTTTACTTAACAAATTAAGACAATCAGCTATGATCCCCTTCACAATCGTTTCCTTTTGAGCTGACCCATGGCTGCACACGGTGCTACCAGTGCTCTGTGATCCCACAGGTCATTGTGTGACGGGCTACTGAGAGCCTCCATTAGTTTGGTTTCCACATATTCTACCAACAACAAATGGGCTCCTCTGAGCACTGCCGGGATCTTTGGGACCTCTTCACTGTCAGCCTCAGCCAATAATTGAAAAGTGGATTTCTTCAGTTTCACAAGAAACTGGATGCTCACTTGCTATTCCCTCTTGCACAGTGACATTTCCCACTGAGGGTAAGGGAACCTCTCACTTGAACATGCAACCACTCGCACTGAGTGAAGCGATTTAGCTAAGCTGTGCTCCTTGTGCGAGGTCAGAATGCGTTCTACAGTTGCCTTTTTGCCTCTTTCCTCACACTCTTGGTTCCCAAGCTATCGGGTCAGTCTCGGGCTTTTGTGTCAGACCTCATATTCCAAATCTGAGCAGTAGCTGCCAAAACCGATGCTATAAATGTAATTTAGAGTCTCTATATTGTCCCTTATCCATGATTACAAGTGGTGAAAACCATTTGAGAGCAGCAGCACCACAACCCAACCCTATGCAGATTGTGCAGTACTAATGTATTACTATTGCAGCCGGTGGGTTTATTTTCCCAGATTTCCCCCGTCCTCGGGCGTTGCGGATCCTGAAACGCCAGGCAGAGCCCCTTCTCCATCTCGCGCCCCCCTTCCCTCCCCACCCCCCACCCCCCATTCACAGGGGCGCTGTCACCGCAGGGTGATTTATGGCGCTGTATTGACACCGGTGATGCCACGGAGCGGGCGGGCGGTAGGACCCGGGGCGGTCCAAACGATGCCTATAAAAGGAGTGGGCGGAGCGACGCACTGATACGAATGGAGTGGTTGCCCCAGGTGGGCGTGGCTACGCCGCCACTGTGAAAGAACGGAGCGGTGCCTTTAAAAGGAGTGGGCGTGGCAATAGCTACTAAAGGCGTTGCCGTCACGCCCCCAGGCGGGCGGGGCGGAGGTTATAAAACGCGCGGCGACGGCGACGCGGACTGAGCGGACTCGGAGCTGAGCGGTGGGGTCTGGCGGGCGCGGCGCAGGGATGCGGGGCGAAACCGAGCCCCCGTTCTGCGTGGGGGGCCGGGAACCAGGCTGTGGGGCTGTCTGGGGGCTCGGGGCTCCGCCCGAATCTTGTCTTTTGAGGCTTGAGGACAACGGCCAGTTCGGGGCTCAGGAGCAGAGCCCAAGGTGCTGTGTTTTGGGGCTTCAGAGCAGTCTCCTGTGGCCAACTGGGGCCTCAGGAGCAGAGCCCAAGGTGCTGTGTTTTGGGGCTTAAGGACAACCTCGTGTGGCAATTTTGGGGCTCAGGAGCAGAGCCCAAGGTCTTGTGTTTCAGGGCTTCGGAACAGCTTCGCATGGCAAATTTGGGGCTCAGGAATGGAGCCCAAGGTCCTGTGCTTTTGTGTTTGAGGATAGCCTCATGTGGCTAGTTCAGGGATCAGGAATGGATCCCAAGGTTCTGTGTTTTGGGGCTTGAGAACAGCCTTGTGTGGCCAGTTCAGGACTAGGGGACAGAGCCCAAGGTCCTGTGCTTTTGTGCTTGAGGATAGCCTCATGTGGCTAGTTCAGGGATCAGGAATGGATCCCAAGGTTCTTTGTTTTGGGGCTTGAGGACAGCCTTGTGTGGCCGGTTCAGGACTCGGGGACAGATCCCAAAGTCTTGTGTTTTGTGCTTGAAGACAACCTTGTGCCACCAGTTCAGAGCTCAGCAGAGCCCAAGCTGCTGTGTTTTGAGCTTGAGAACAGCCTTGTGTGACCAGTTCAGGGCTCGGGAGCAGAACCCAAGGTCCTGCATTTGGTGCTCCAGAATAGCCTCACATGGCAAATTTGGGGCTCGGGAGCAGAACCCAAGGTCCTGTGTTTTTGTGCTTGAGGACAGCCTTGTGTTGCCAGTTCAGGACTTGGGAGCAGAGCCCAAGGTCCTCTGTTTTGGGGCTTCAGAACAGACTCATGTGGCAATTTTGGGGCTCAGGAATGGAACCCAAGGTCCTGTGTTTTGGGGCTTGAGAACAGCCTTGTGTGGTCAGTTCAGGACTAGGGGACAGAGCCCAAAGTCCTGTGCTTTGTGCTTGAGAACAGTGTTGTGTGACCAGTTCAGAACTCGGGAGCAGAGCTGTAGGTTCTGCATTTTGGGGCTTCAGAACAGCCTCATGTGGCCAGTTCAGGGCTCAGGAGCAGAGACCAAGGTACTGGTTTCAGGGCTTGAGAACAGCCTTCTGTGGCAAATTTGGGCTCAGAAGCAGAGGCAAAGTTCCTCTGTTTTGCAGCTTCAGAACAGCCTCGTGTGGCAATTCTGTGGCTCAGCAATGGATCCCAAGGTCCTGTGTTTTGGGACTTGGGGACAGATCCCACAGTCCTGTGTTTTGTGCTTGAGGACAACCTTGTGCCACGAGTTCAGGATTCAGGAGCAGAGCCCAAGGTGCTGTGTTTTGGGGCTTGAAGACAGCCTTGTCTGGCTAGTTCAGGGTTCGGGAACAGAGTCTAAGAAGTCCCAAGTTTCGCAGACTCAGAAGGCTTAATGGCTGTTTTGGGGCTGAAGGACAGTGATGGAATCCATCAGGGTTAGGGTCTCACACACACGAAATGGACCAAGCTATACACAGTCCATCTTGGAAACAGAGACCAAGTCCTCTGTGGTGGGGCTCAGAAACTAAGTGCTGCGTTTGGGGAGCTTAAAGCAGAGACCAAAGATGGGGTATTTGGACTTGGAAACAGAGACCAAGTCCTGCGTTTAGGGGGTGGGGGCTGAAATGGGGCTCATTTAGCCAGTTTTGGGATTCAGAAACAGAAACTAAGTACTACGTTTAGTGCTTGAAACCAAGATCGTCTGGCCACACTGAGGACTCGGAAACAGAGACTAAGTTCTGCATTTTGGGGCTAAAAAACAGGCTCATTTGGAACTCAGAATCAGAGATGAAGTAACTGCTGCATTTGAAGAGAAGCTGAAACCAGGCTCATTTAGCCAGTTCAGAGATTCAGAAACTCCTGCGTGCTTGAAACAAGGCCCACTGGACGTCAGAAACAGAGACTAAGTCCTGCATTTTGGGCTCAGAAACAAAGACTAAGTTCTGCATTTGAGAAGCTTAAAGCAGATCCCAAGGCCCTGGGCACACAGACTAAGTGCTGCATTTGGGGGGAAGCTGAAACCAGGCTCATTTGGCCAATCTGGGGATTCAGAAGGAGAAACTAAGTTCTGCTTGTCGAATGCTTGAAACAAGACTCATGGGGCCAGGGTCAGAAATAAAGCCCAGGTGCTGTGTATTGGGGTCTTGACACCAGGCTCATCGGACCAATGTGGGGGGTCAGAAAGAGAGACTAAGTCCTGCATTTTGGGGACTATGACACCAGGCCCGTTGAAACAGCTTTTGGGCTCAGAAAAAGAGACTAAGTCCTGCATTTTGGGGACTTGACACCAGGCCCATTGAAACAGCTTTTGGGCTCAGAAAAAGAGACTAAGTCCTGCATTTTGGGGACTTGACACCAGGCCCATTGAAACAGCTTTTGGGCTCAGAAAAAGAGACTAAGTCCTGCATTTTGGGCTCAGAAACAAAAACTAAGTCCTGCATTTGAGAAGCTTAAAGCAGACACCAAAGCCCTGGGCTCACAGACTATTACATTTTCAGGGGGGCTGAAACCAGGCTCATTTGGCCAACTGAGGCATTGAGAAACTGAGTCCTGCATGTTTGATGCTTAAAACAAGGCTCATGTGGCCAGAGTGAGAAATAAAGTGCTGTGTATTGACTGGGATGTTGACACCAGGCTCAGTGTGGGGGCTTAGAAAAAGACTAAGTCCTGTGTTTTGAGGCTTGAAACCAGCCCCCTTCAGTCTTCCTCCGAGCTGAAAAAACTCTCTAAGTCCTGCATTTGGGGAAGCTTAAAACAGAGACCAAGTGCTGTGTTTAAGGGGGCAGGAACCAGGCCTGTTTGGGTACTCCGAGACAAACTCCTGCAGGTTTGGTGCTTGAAACCAGGCTCCTCTGGCCTGTGTGAGAGCTCAGAAACAGAGCCCACCTTCTCTGGGGGGGCTGGAAACCAGGCTGCGAGCTCAGGAACAGCCCCGGGGCTGCAAACCAGGCTCACAAGAGACAGCGTTCGGGCTCAGAACGAGGGCCGAGTGCTGCGTTTGGGGGGTGGAAAGCAATGTCGGGGGCTCAGGCCGAGGGCTCTTGCATGAACGCCGGGGATTGGGGCTCACCAACAGACCCAGAGCGGCACTCGGGGGCACAGAACAGCAGCAGTTCTCAGCCTCAGAGCCACAGACCGAGCCCCGCGCTCCCGGGGCTGCAGACGAGGCTCCTTCAGCGCCGCCGAGAGCTCAGACACAGTGACCGAGTCCCGCCAGCGGCGCCCGCGGGGCTTGGGACCGCCGGCAGTTCGGGGGCTCGACCGGCGCTCCGAGCCCGGAGCCCACAGGGGCAGCCGCGGGGCCGGGGCGAGCTCACGGCCCGCCGGGGCTCGGTGGGGGCTCACAGCAGCTCCCCGGCGCCGAGCACAGCGGCGCTTCGGGCTCCCCGGGACCGCTCCGAGCGGGGCTCCCGGCAGCTCCCGCCTCTCCGGGACCGGCCACGGCGGCCCCCGCTACCGCTCCCAGGGCTGAGCGGAGCAGAGCGGGGTTACGGTGACTCTCGGCTCCAGCCTCTACCGGGGAAGCAGCGGCTGCAGCACAGCCTCCGCCTGCCGGCTCCGAGTAGTACTGGCGAGAGACCGGCAGCGGGACCAGCCCCCAGGCAGCGCCTCCCAGCCGCCCCCCCCGTCCCTCTCCCTACCGGACCTTCAGGAACGATCTGTGTGAGAGCCGCGGCGCCGCCTCAAGAAGCCCGCGAGGAGGGGCGGGGCGGGAAAGCTGCGCACGCGCGGGGTGGGGCCGCGCACCTGAGTGGGCGCGTGGGCGGGAAAGCTGCGCACGCGCGGGGCGGGGCCGCGCACCTGAGGGGGCGCGTGGGCGGAGACACTACGCACGCGCGGGGCGGGGCTCGCGCAGGTGCATGTGGCGCGTGGGCGGGGCGGCAGAGCGCGTGCGCGGGGCGGGGCCGGAGCGCATTTAAGCCGCACGGCGGCGGCGCTCGCGCCTTCATTAATGGTGTGGCTGACGTTTCGGGCGGTTCGGGGCGCCGCGGAATAAAGGCCTCAGGGCCGGCACCGGACCGAGCCCCGGGGCCGCACGGCGTGCGGGGCCCTTCGTGGGGTCAGGGTCAGAGCAGGGACCGAGCTCCGGGGCTGCTCCCGGGTCACGCTTCCTCGTGAAGTGCGGCCGCGGGGGGCTCCGGGGCCGCCCCCGGGGTCAGCGCAGAGCCGGGGCTGAGCTCTGCGGGTGGGGGTCCCACACGGGGTCCGGGGCTGCTCCCGGCTCAGGGTCAGAGCAGGGACCGTGCTCCAGGGACCGGGATCATGGATGGGGTCTGGATCAGAGCAGGGAATGGGCTCCAGGCATTGGGATCATGGATGGGGTGCGGATCAGAGCAGGGAATGGGCTCCAGTTATTGGGATCATAGATGGGGTGCGGATCAGAGCAGGGAATGGGCTCCATTTATTGGGATCATGGATGGGGTGCGGATCAGAGCAGGGAATGGGCTCCAGGCACTGGGGTTCCACAGGGGTCTCTTCACAGGGTCTCAGTTGGGAGCCAGGATTGAGCTTCAGGCTCTGGGGTCCCACACGGGGTCTGGGGCTGTTCCCGGGTCAGGGTGGGGGGCTCAGGGCTTTGGGGGGGTGGGAGGTTGTAGGGTGGGAGCTGGGGAGGGGGGTTGGGGCCGGGCTGGGGGGACGGGCTCTGGGCTGGGGGCACTGGGGGGGGCGGGGTACTGGGCGGGCCGGGGTGGGGGCTCAGGGGGTGGGGTCTGGGCTCAGGGGGTGGGCGGCCTGGGGCCAGGCGGGTGGCGGGGTCTGTGGGCGGGGCTGGGGCACTGGGGGCGGGGTCTGGGCTCAGGGGTGGGCGGGCTGGGGCCAGGCGGGTCGCGGGGGGGCGGGGCCCCCCGGCGGGGGGAAACATCCCCAAAGCCGTTGCTCTCGTCACGCACCAGGCAAAAAAAGATGTCTGAGATAGTCTCTGGGGCGAAAAGTGCTTTTCCCCCCTTTTTTGTTCATTGTTTGTACAAACACCGGAATGGTTATTGTTTAATAAACACTTTATTAGTCATTGTGTGTGTGTACAACTATGACAGCTCATATTCATATAGGAGCCGTGACAGTGATTGATTTACGACTTGGGCCAAAGCCAACATCAATGCAATCGAGCTGGAGCCATCCAGGAACCGGAGGTGGAGCTGCCAACGAGCCAGAGCCATCCAGGAACTGGAACCACAGCCAAACTGGAACTGGGAATCGGCTGGAGCTGAAGATAGACCAGCAGCACCAAACGAGGTGGAGGTGGAGATGACACAGAGCTGCAGCTGCACAGGAGCTGGACCTGAAAAAGATGAAGGCATAAATGAACCAGAGATGAAAGGAAGCAGAGCCGGAGCTGCAAACGAGCTGGGTCAGAAACAACCTGAAGCTGCAAACGAGCGGGAGCTGAAAGGAATTGGAGCTGCAAACAAAATGGGGGCAGAAACCAACCTGAAGCTGCAAACGAGCTGGAGCCATGACGAACAGGAGCTGAAACGAGCCAGAGCCATCTGCGAGCTTGACCCGAAACAAACTGGACGCTCCACGAGATGGACCTGAAACCAAATGGATGTAGAAGCCAGGACCCAGAGCCTTAAACAAAGCGGCGCTGGACCTGAAACAAAAGAGGAGCAGAAACAACCAACCTGAAGCTGGAGGTACAGCAAACAGGAGCTGAATGGAGCCAGCGCCGAAATCCAGCAGAGCTGCAATTGAACTGGACCATCCATGAGCTGGACCTGAAACCAGAGCAGAGACAAACATGAGCACGAGGCAGCTGGAGCCGTCCGGGAGCTGGACCTGGACGAAACCAGAGCCCGAGCCAACAAACGAACAAACAGGACCCTAAAACTGAGCAGCACCCAAAACAAACAGGGTCCAGACAACCCACCTGAAGCCACACGGTCCCTGCAGCATCTCCAGGCCGGCGTAAGCCTGAAAAGCCTGAAATCTGCCTGAAATCTGCCTGAAAAGCCACCTGCCCTGGGCAGCAGCAGCAGCACAGACCGAGGACCAGCAGCCCTGGGCCGGGGCCGGGGCCAGCACTGCAGCAGGGTCTGGCCTGGACCCCGACAACACCCACCGCCCCCTCCCCAAACACCGCTCACGGCCCTGGAACGCGTGGCCCAGCCCTGCCTGGCCCTGGCTCAGCATGGGGACAGGAACCCCAGAGACCCCCTGCCCCCCACACACACTCCAGCCATGGGGGTCCCTGCCCCACACACACCCTCCGGCCATGGGCGTCCCTGCCCCACACACACCCTCCGGCCATGGGCGTCCCTGCTCCACACACACACTACAGCCACGGGTGTCCCTGCCCCACAAACATCCTCCGGCCATGGGCATCCCTGCCCCACACACACCCTGCAGCCACGGGGGGCCCTGCCCCACAAACACCCTGCAATCACGGGGGGCCCTGCCCCACAAACACCCTGCAGCCACAGGGGTCCCTGCCCCACAAACACCCTGCAGCCACAGGGGTCCCTGCCCCACAAACACCCTGCAGTCACGGGGGGCCCTGCCCCACACACACCCTGCAGCCACAGGGGTCCCTGCCCCACAAACACCCTGCAGTCACAGGGGTCCCTGCCCCACAAACACCCTGCAGCCACGGGGGTCCCTGCCCCACAAACACCCTGCAGTCACGGGGGTCCCTGCCCCACAAACACCCTGCAGCCACGGGGGGCCCTGCCCCACAAACACCCTGCAGCCACGGGGGGCCCTGCCCCACAAACACCCTGCAGCCATGGGGGACCCTGCCCCACACACAGCCTGCAGCCATGAGCGTCCCTGCCCAGGTGGGCGCAGGCGGTGGCACCACAGTCACCCCTGGTTCTGCCCCACTGGATCCATGGACCCCCTCCACCCCCCAGAAGCCCCACCAGGGTTCCACACCTCCCCTCCCGTCCCTCGGCCGCCCCGCCAGCAGCACGAGGGGCAAAGACAACGCGTCCCAAGCACAAAACCGCTCCGAGCTCCCCAGCCCCGGCACGGGGCACTCACCGGGCACATCGTCCCCACCGGCATCCCTGGAACTCGCTGCGCTGGGGCCGTGCTCCTTGCCCAGGCACCGGGATGAGCCTTCCCCACACTTCAGCACAGCCAAGAGGCATCGCCTGGGTCACCAACTCCTCCCGAGGGAACAGCAGAGCCAGGATGGACATCGCTGTCCGTCGCTTCACCCATGGGCCGCAGGAGCTCCTCTGGGTCCCTGGGCAGCCTCTGCTCCCACCGCAGCACGTTCTGAGCTGAAAAAGAAGTTTTCAAGTAAAACAAGGGCTCACAGGGAGCTCAGAGCCACCTTACACGCCCGCTGTGGGTGCCCGGGGGAGCTTCCGGGGACCCCAGTGTGAATGCGCGCCATCGGAGGAGCCCGGTCATCTCCAACCTCGCTGTGTGGCCACGGAGCCTCCCCGGGGCTCCTGGAGGCACCAAAACCCATCACCGCAGCGACCCCGTGTTTACGGGTTCAGCACATAGGGACTCATGCGGCCTCGCTGCCCTCCAAGGGCTGCGCTTGTCCCCTGCCCTTGCTGCAGCCCCTTGGCCCCACCACCCTTCCCAGGCACTGCTGTCGCCATCCCGGCTCTCCCGGCACCCCCCTTGGCGCGGGTCACGGCATCGGCCCTGAACAAAGCCGCCTGAGCTGCCCAAGTCCCTCGGGGTTTGTCCACTTCTCCCTTTTGGGAAAGGACGGTGAGGATGGCACCGAGCAGGGCGCAAGGGCTGAACCCCAGTGCAAACCAGTTCCCCCAGCAGCAGCTCCCACACTCACCGGCCCGAGCTCGCCCTGCCCAGCACCAGGCCAGAGCAGTTTGTCCTCCTGGCTGACGCTCCATAAAGCCATGGGGAAAACCCAGCTGGCACCTGCGCCAGGAGGAGGGAGCCTGGTGGCAGCAGGAGTCATTGGCCACCCCGGAGACCACTGGGTCCCCATCTCCCGCAGGACCTGGGTGGGAGACGCGGCACACGGAGCTCTAATGGACAGTCACTGGTCCCAGTTAAACCCCGAGGTGGAAATCGGGAGCTACTAGGAACCCCCAGCCCCACAGGCCAAGCTGCAGTCGCTGCCCTGGAGAGGGGACCCCAGGGAGACGTGGCAAAGCCACCGTTTCCGCAGCATTCCTGCTGCTCCTCTGGTCATTCTGGTGTCCCTGCAGCCCATCCCACGCAAATCACTTCTCCTGGCCCCAGGAGGGCTGCAAAGCCGCGTCAGAGGGGCTGGGATGCTGGAGCCACCTCGGGTGTCCGGGGGTGTCCATTATTCCTCAGGGACGGCACTCGCTTTCCACCAAGCACAGCCCTTGCGTCCAAGGCTTTCCATTTGTTTGACTCCAGCAGGAATGCTGCCAAAGGGCGAAAGAGACCATTTCAGCTGGAGGGAATGTACAGCGATCACCCCGTCCCACTGCTTGACCCAAAGATAAAACACATTAAGGGCACTGCCAAACGCCTCTGAAATGCTGCCGGGCTCGGGGCATCAACCCCTTCTCCCGGAAGCCTGTCCCAGTGTCTGACCACCTTCCCAGTAAAGAAATGCTTTCTCTTGTCTCGTCTGAAACTCCTTGGACACAGCTTTGAGCCTTTCCCACACCTCCTGTCCCGGGAGAAGAGCTCAGCAGCCCGCTCCCCGTAGCCCCTCCTCAGGAAGCTGCAGAGAGCCAGGAGGTCTCCCCTCAGCCTCCTCCTCTCCCATCGAGACCAGCCCAGCGTGCTCAGCTGCTCCTCACAGGATGCGCTTTCCATTCCCTTCACCAGAGCCATTGCCTCCTCTGGATGCATTCCAGCACCTGAATGCCCCTCAGCCACTCCCCTCCTGGTTTATCCTGGTGCCCAGTGCTTCCCTGTCCCAGGCTGGGGATTGGTCCCATTGGCAGCTGCCCCGTGAGCCCGCCGGCCAGTTCCTCACCCAAGAAAGTTCTAGTTCAACACGTCTGACTGATCCCTGGGCCCCAGTGCCAATCCCAGAGAAACCTGGCAAAGCCACTCTGTTTCCGCAGCATTCCTGCTGCTCCTCTGGTCATTCTGGTGTCCCTGCAGCCCATCCCACGCAAGTCACTTCTCCCAGCCCCGGGAGGGCTGCAAAGCCGCGTCAGAGGGATTGGGATGCCGGCATCACCTCAAGTGTCCAGGGGCGTCCGTTATCCCTTAGGGACGGCTCTCGCCTTCCACCAAGCACAGACCTTGTGTCCAGGGCCTTCGGTTTGTTTGACTCCAGCAGGAGCGCTGCCCACGTCTCTAGGAAGACTCCACTGCCTCACCACGCCGAGGGGCATAACGAGATCTAAAATGGATTAAGAGAGTTAATGTGCATCTGTAGGACAAAGCATAAGGAACAGAATGAGTTCAGATGGGGTTCCCGATCCCGCCCCGCGCCCCGAGCAAAGCCCCCCGAGCCCCCGCTCACCGGTGCCCGAGCAGCCGGTGCCCTGAGCCGCAGGAGCGAGCAGCCCCGTGTCCGGCGCAGCGGAGCCCGCGGAGCTTCCGCAGATGGGGAACATCAGCGGCAGCCGGCGCCTCATCGGGCACCGCATCGAGGGGCTCCAGCAGAGACCTCGCGGCTGAGACCGGGGCACACGGAGGGAAGGGCTCCGAGAGGGACCGGAATAACAAACCGCTCCGGTGCCTGGGGGAGAAAAGAAAGAGGAAAATCAGGGCACCAATACAACACCTGCCGGGCAAAGGCACAGCTTTAGCCTTTAACCTTGGATTTTAACCTCACCCCTTAACGGTAACAGTGCAGATAACACCCAGGGAGAGCGGGAACACAATGGGACTGGAAACACCTGCTTAAACACGCCAGCCAATAAACTGCATTAACCAAAAGGGAACAGAAATGCCTTTAACTACCCCTGGGTCCCATCAGGAACTCCTGCCCAAGGCTGCTCCACTGCCGTGGCCCCACAGCCCCAGACGGGATCCCCCAGACCCGCTGGGATCCAGCTGCGGCTCCCGGGCCGCGGAAGGGAGAAACAAGCCCCCTCCCTCAAGGAAGTGCCCACAGCTGAAGCAGAGAGCCGGCTCCGGGCAAAGGGAAGCAGACACAGGTGGAGCCATTCTGTGCCCCCAGATCCAGGTGCCTCCTGTTCCTCACCCTGATGGCGGCAGCTCCTGCTGTCTCTGCTCCCCTCGTTAGAGAGACCCCCCACAATTCTGCAGTTGATCCGAATCCTGTCTGTGGGGCCGAGGGCCCTGGAACGTCCCATCCGTGCAGCCCGATCCAAGCCGGCCTGGCTAGGCTGGAAAGAGGGGCAATCGAGATAAAGTGTCACCTCTGGGGCCCTTGGCAAACCCAGCAGTACTTGCATTACACAAAAACACAGAATCTGACCCAAACCCCATCACCTCCACCCCAGGACCCCTCGGCACAGCTCCCAGCCCCGCTGCCCCACGGACAAAGCGCCACTGCCCCGAATGCAGGGGGCTGGCACTGTGACCCACCTGCATTCAGGGTCCCAGCCAGGTACAGACCCCGTGTCCCCACACCATCTCACCGTGTGGCACCAAACCGGCTCACCAGGACCGGGCAGCGCGGGCTCCGCAGCCGTTCCCAAGCACAGCAGAGACGGAGCGGGGCCGGACACCCCATGAAGCCCCTGGTTCTCCCCAGCAGCAGCCCTGGGGAGGAGAAGTAGGGCACAAGCCCCACTGTCCCTTTTGGGGAACATGCACAGGGGACATACACCCCCAGACCCCAACCTAAAGATCTTCCCAAACGCCTCTAGCCCCAGCCGCCCCCTCCCCAAGCTGTGACCCAAGCAGACACCCTGCACCCCCAAGCCCCCTCTACCAGCCAGAGTCTCTTCTCAGCCACCCCAGGACCCCCCTCCCCAAGCAGGGACCCCTCCACCACCAGCCAGCTACCCCCTTAGGAACCCCTCAGGCCTCCCCAGCCCCACCACGATCCCCCTCAGACCCTCTCAGCACTACCAGGACCCCCTCCAGACTCCCTCAGACCCCTTCAGCCCCACCAGGACCTCCTCAGACCCCACCCCAGGAAGCTCCCGGTTCCCCTCAGCAGCAGCCCTGGGGAGAAGTGAGGCATAAGCCCCCCTGTCCCTGTTGGGGAGTGTGCACAAGGGATGGGCACCCCCAGACCCCAAACCTGCAGACCCCAACATCCCCACCCTAAATCCAGCCAGACAGGGACACCCTCAGACTCCAAATTCCTGCCAGACCCTCACAGCCCCTTGCCCCTAAACCCAGCAACAGTCCAAATCCGGACCTGGCATCCCCAGCCCCAAAATCCCAGCCAGACCCCAACACCCCCAACAACACCCCCAAACCCCAGCCTCAACCTGGCACCTCCAGTCCCCAAATCCCAGCCAAACCCCGATATTCCCAGTCCCCAAATCCCCATCTGACCCCCAAACCCCAGCAAGCCCTGAAATCCCCAGACTCCAAACTCCAGCCAGAGTGTGATATCCCAGACTCCCAACTCACAGACCCCAGGCTCCTGGCAGACCCCAACACCCCCAAACCCTAGCCTGGACCTGGCACCCCCAGACCCAAACTCCAGCAAGACCCCAAACCCCAGCCAAAACCCCAACCCCACCCTTGGGGGCCTCCCAAGCGCCCCTTAGCTGCACACCGACCCCCCCACTCGCCTGTGCCCGCTCCTCCTAGATCGGCCAAGCCCAGGCTCCTCCAGGCGCCCCCGCACGCCCCAGACAACACTAAGACAGACTCCCCCGCCCCAGAACACGCAGGGGACCCCCCTCAATCAGAAACATCCTCCTAACAATACACAGAACCCCCCAAAATCGAACCCAGGTCGCCCCCAAGTCGCCTCTCCCCGTCTCCTTGCCTCACAGTCGCTCCCACCACCAGCTCCACCGCCCTCCAAGGCGGGGCGCAGCGCCCCCCACAGGCGGCGGCGGGAACTGCAGCGCCACCCGCATGCCCCGCCCGGCGCCTCTTTAAAGCCTCGGGCGCCGCCGCGCACCTGGCACCAACGCGGGGGCGGAGGGGGGCGGGGCTTAACGGCGTCATCCAATCAGCGGCGGCGGCGCGCGCTGTTCGCCAATCGCGAGCCAGGGCGGGAAATATAAACGGCGCGGGCGGGAAGCGCGGGTCAGTGGGGTATTTGCTATTGGTGGGGTTGTTTGGGTGCCTGCAGCTCTTCTGCCTTTTATGAGCTCTGTATTCTTGATTTTGATAGTTTGTTGTTTCGTTGTAGTATGTGGGGTAGTGTTAAATTGGGGCAAGCCTCTTGAATCCTCAACCTACGAGGGATACGGAGCTGTTGCTATGGGTTTAGAGGAGATAATGGGTATGATGTGGGGACTGGAGCTCATTTGTTGTGAGGAAGGGCTGCGAGAGCTGGGGTTTTCCATCCTAGAGAAAAGAATGCTCCAGGAATTTCTCAGTAGTTCCCAGTATTGTAAGGGGCTGCAGAAGGTTTGGGGAGGGGCTTTTGATCAGGGGGAGAGGGTGTAATAGGAGTGGAAGGGTTTTAAAGCTGAATGAGGGAAGGTTTGCATTAGATATGAGGAAGAGATCTTTCATGGTGAGGCCCTGGCCCAGGTCATCTGCAGCAGCTGTGGCTGCCCCATTCCTGGAGGGGTTCCAGGCCGGGTTGGGTGGGGCTTGGAGCTCCTGATCCAGTGGGAGGGGTCCCTGCCCACGTCAGGGGGTGGGATGGGATGGTTTTTGATGTCCCTTCCAACTTAAAACTTTCCCTGGTTCTATGAAGTAATGGTTCCTAGGAACCTCAGACTCAGCCGCAGGTGCACTGGGTTTTGGGGTCCCTTTGATGTGCAGGGTTATTTTCTCATCCTATATATTATCACTGTGCAGCATTATGAGGTGGGGACTCCTAATTTTTTGGTCTGGAGGGCTTAAATTAAGGCTTTTCCCCTCATAAGATGAGAGGAAATGGCTTCAAGTTGCACTGGGGAGGGTTAGATTAAGTATTAGCAGCTGGGCTGAGGCCAATGGCATGAGGCTCAACAAGGCCAAATGCCGGGTCCTGTACTTGGGGCACAACAACCCTGTGCAGTGCTACAGACTGGGGAAGAATGGCTGGAAAGCTGCATGGAGGAGAAGGACCTGGGGGTGCTGGTTGGCAGCGACTGAACATGAGCCAGCAGTGTGCCCAGGTGGCCAAGAAGGCCAATGGTATCTTGGCTTGGATCAGAAACGGTGTGACCAGCAGGTCCAGGGAGGGGATTCTCCCTCTGTACTCAGCACTGGTGAGACCGCACCTCGAGTGCTGTGTTCAGTTCTGGGCGCCTCACCACAAGAAGAATGTTGAGGCTCTGGAGAGTGTCCAGAGAAGAGCAACGAAGCTGCTGAGGGGCTGGAGAACGTCTGACGAGGAGCGGCTGAGAGAGCTGGGGTTGTTTAGCCTGGAGAAGAGGAGGCTGAGGGGACACCTTATTGCTCTCTACAACTGCCTGAAAGGAGGTTGTGGAGAGGAGGGAGCTGGGCTCTGCTCCCCAGTGACAGGGGACAGGACAAGAGGGAATGGTCTCAAGCTCTGCCAGGGGAGGGTCAGGCTGGACATCTGGAAAAAAATTTCATGGAAGGGGTCATTGGGCACTGGCAGAGGCTGCCCAGGGAGGGGGGGAGTCCCCTTCCCTGGAGGTGTTTAAGGAATGGGTGGATGAGGTGCTGAGGGGCATGGTTTAGGGATTGTTAGGAATGGTTGGACTTAATGATCCAGTGGGTCCTTTCCAACCTGGTGATTCTATGAATTTATGGTTAGGGTAGACTTCTTCACTGGAAGAGTGGAGAAGCCCTGGCAGATGCTGCCCAGGGTAGCAGTGGAGTCCCCATCCCTGGAGGGGTTAAAATACTACGTGGATGTGGCACTTTGGGATGTAGTTTAGCAGGCATGGTGGGGTTGGGCTGGGTGAGCTAAGAGCACTTTTCCAATATAAACACTTCTAGGGTTTTATCACTTCCCAGTTTTAGTAGGGCATGGAAAAATATAGTTTATGTGGATGTGTTCAAGCACTAGCGTTTTGTGGTTTTAGCCTTTCTTGTGGGATGGCTGAGTGTTGGGCATAATTGCTCATTGAGGGGAACAGATTTTTTGGGAAGGCTTTCTATAGCCTTTGAAATTAAGTCTTGACCTTTTTATCCTGAAGAGCAAGAGAAGAGGAAGAGCTGGGATTTGTTTGGTGGCCTGAGCAGGAGTCGGAGAGGTTAGTTTGCTTTTCTTACCCTAAACAGCTTTACTTTGTCTGTAGTACTTATTTAATGTGTTACTGTCCTTGCCATTGGAAAGTATGATGATACCCAAGATATTCCTTGCTTCTCATAGCACAACAGGGAACAGAACTTGTGGCTTGTGTTAAAGCTGCTTTAAGCAGTAGCAGCTGTCAAAAAAACATAAGAACTTAGACTATTAGAAACATATGTATTTATGTATTACAATTATACCTTCATTTTTATCTAAACAGGGTTCTTTGGAACTGCTGATAGCAGTGTATTTCCAAACTATGTATTACAATTAATGTATTACAATTATACCTTTATTTTTATCTAAACAGCGTTCTATGTATTACTATGTTCTATGCATTACTATGTATTACAATTATACCTTCATTTTTATCTAAACAGTGTTCTTTGGAACCACTGATAGCAGTGTGTTTCCAAACTATTTTTTCAGAGAATTTGTTGGATAACAATCTTTTTCTTAAATAGGTAGGGCAGGTTTAATTGCCCAGTGCAGGCTGTGCAGCACTTATAAGGTATAATGTGAAACTTAAACAAGATGGGGTGCCTTTTATGCAGAATGTCTTCTAGTTATTATGATTCCTTCCTTAGCTTATTTGGGGCTCTAACCATGGCTGGAATTAGTCCTATTGCAGTGCTGATTTTATGAGCAACTACTTTTGCTCAGTGCTGATGAGGATTAATTGGGGACTCCTGTGTTGTTCTTTGTAGATGTACTCCAAGAGGTCCAGTTCCTCCTGTGAGCTTTCTGCCCTCTGTGTGCTGTGGTATAGTATTCTGCTGTGTCTATGGTACTTTTATGTCCTGCCATTGTGTGACCTGTTTCTTATTAGTCCTGCTCACGGATGCTGTGTGTTTTCTGTTGTATCTGTCCCAGGGAATATTTTCCCAAGCAGAGACAGGGGTTCTAGGGCTGACATCTGCCACTCATTTGCCTGAGGATGATCAAATTGGCCCTGGTCACCCCCTCCCACATATCAATGCTGAGTTACACTATAGCCACAGCAGAAAGAATCAGAAATGATCCTGAAAACAGAAGTATTAAGATTTATGAGTAGAAAACAATGTGTTGTACTTGGGTGACTTGGGACCCCCTGTGTCCCTTAGCAGTGGCACCACTCACCAAAGGTAAAGAAGATAAGGAGCTGGACTAACTGATGCCCCAAATATTATCCCTCTGGAAGGGACTGTAAAAGAAGCCGGTCAAAATCGGAGCTCCCTCTCAGCTACTCTGAGACCTCCACTGACATCAACATCATAGATCCAATCCCTCTAAGCAGCAGAGTGTCTGCAAAACTTCACCTGCAGCAACTCTGTGGAAACATCTAAGAATACTTTATTACTGAACTCCGGACAGGTTGTAGAGTGTCTCACAAACACTTATAGGTTGTTAATATTGGTCTAGTCTTAGGCTTATACTCTTGACTTGTTATATTAAGGTTGTAATACTATAGATCATAAACTACATGTTTAAATGCAGTTCTGGGTCCTACTATCTCTCTCGGGGTGTGACAAAGACCTGTAGATCAAGTCCTGTATTTGATATCAAAGGAGAAAATGTGTTAAGCATGTAAAAATGCTATTACACTTGTTAGGAGCTTGTGCTTTCAGTAGGTGCCTTTCTCTACTGGTTTGGGTAAATATTGCTTTTTTAAATTTAAAATAGCATGAGGACTGCGAGTTCTTTCCTGCTGAAGACCATGGGCTGTGCAAAGGTACGTTTGGAGCTTTGACTCTTGTTCATCTTTGGCTCTCCTGTCTCTCAGCAGGAACAGCCCTGCCTTGACAGCAGGTTCAGCTGCCTGCTTCAGTTTTTAGGTTTATCTTTAGTGGCAGGTCATGTGAGAACCCTCAAAACTGCTTTTTGAGAGCTTTTTCCCCCTTTGTCTCAAAACAGAGGGGAAAAAGCTGTTTCCTTCTGAGTGTTTGGAACAGGAGCGAAGAAGCTCTGCTCTCTAAGGGAGCTATCATTTGTCTTGCATATATGCTTAAGGAGGATTTTTTTTTAGCTTTTGGACTCCTTTTTACAGATAAGAACTTCAATTTTTGTGGATAAAACTCTCTTATCAATGCTATCAATTTATTTCTGTTAGAGCAGCTGTTCTTTAAGGTTTACTTGTTTGCAGGCAGAGGTAATTGGCAATTTCCTTCCAGTAAGAGCAGTGAAAGGGACAACACTAATTCTAATGGAAGTTGTTGAAATGTCAGGTTTTTAAGAAATAAGATGCTGAAGATGATAGTGATACGGAGCCCATAGCGAATGTTTTCTGTTGAGTGTATTCTTGATCTCATGCTGGTCTGTCATCAAGTAAAAACATTCTGATTTCAAAATGCTTTTTGGATGTGTTGGAGGAACAAATTGGAGACTAGCAGACAAACACATGCAGTAAGGCTCATCTCCCTAAGTGGCTGCCTCAGGCAGAGGAGCTTAGTGTCTGAAGCTTTTGAAATACAGAAATTTCTAAGATTCCTGCAGCAAACCTGCTATTGGGAGCGATTCTATGACAGAGGAATAATCAAATTGACATCTTGACTGATAGCTTTTTTTCACTTTAAACTCTCCAGATTATGCTTTAATAGTGTTTATGTACCACTTGAAAACCACTCAGCAAGATAAATGGTATAATTTCGTCTTCCTGCTGTCTTCACTCTCTCAATGTTCTTAAGTAGTAAGGCAAGTGTTACTAATGTCTGTATTAAAGCTTTTGCTTGCCTGTGCACAGCTACGTTGCTCACTAAATGCCTCACGGAATGATCTACTGAGCAATGTGAAATCCAAGTGATTGCTGTGTGCGGTAAAATGTCATTGGTCACTGACAGTGGGAGTAGGGATTCTCAGATAGGGGTTAACACCCCTCCCCTTCTGTTAAAGGATTTTCACCAGACAGTGGCTAACTCTAGGCTTTATTCACAACTTGGAGTTGGCTCATCACCTTGGTGGGTGGCAAAGGCTCATGCAAAATCGCATGTGTATGTAGCTTTACGCAATAGGTATTTTCTTTGCAAAGTTCTTGGTGTTTTTGCATGTGCTCAGAGTTCTTCATTCTTCATCAACATTCAAGTCCGCAGATGCCCACCTTGATAATTCACCTCTGCCTTGTTTCCGTTCTCCCTCAGAAGTGATGCTTCAACAGGTCACGTTCCTCCTCCAGCCACAGAAATCTGGTCCTGATGTTCCAAGTCTGGCACTTCTTACACAATGTCATTCAGCCAGACTGGGGCTGTACGTGGGACAATTGAGCAGTATTTTTGTAGTTGTCACAAAGATTAATTTCCAACACTTGTTCTTGTTATAATCTTAACACAATACTCTATCACAATCAACTATCAATAATATCTATATGGTTATATTTATCATATCTTATTTCCTTTAACACTTCTACCTGACCAAGCCAGCAGTGATAGCTCTTCTGAAAAAGTGTTGCTGGGGCAAGAATCAGAAGTAAAAACAGAACCATGTCCTTCCCGGTGGTTTAAATAACCTGTGCATGAAGTACCTTGAAATCTGTTGTGCTCAGCACCTTTTCCCCTCAAAGTTTTTATGCACTTGGAAACATTTTTCAGACTCTCTCAGTTAATTGAGTTAATGGTACCAGGGAGAGTTGTATCTGCTGACCTAATCACAGCTTTTAAATGTGTGCACCACAGGGCTCGCAGTAGCCTACAGTAACAGAGCAAGGCATGATTTATTATCCCCTTTGGGAGTGGCAGCTGCCCACCAGGGCCAGGCCAGCTAGAACAGTGCTGGCTGCCCTCATTTTCGTGTTTTGGAGGTAGGTGAGAACAACCTGCTTGGCTTTACTGTGCAGGGCTGACTGAGGCTGTTAAATGGGATGCAGAACATCGTCAAGGCTGGTGTTGCCTGGGGATGTGCTGCTTGGTATGCGGATAAAATCCCATCCTGTTTCTCCTGTGTTTGATATGCTTTTACAGGATTAACTTGGCCCGGGTATGCCACCTGCTCAACACTTCGGAAGACCTAGGAGCAGCACATCCCTGAAGCCTGAGGAATAGGAACGAATCAAGGTGGAGGTAGAAAGATTAGGCAATACACCCTTACTGCCCAAACCTCTTTTCCTGCCACTGTTTGGATATGTAAGGGAAAAGACTCTGAATCCCTGCTGAGATGAGCTGGCAGACTGCGCTAGCTCATTAATGGGGCAGTGAACATGAGTCTGCTGGTCATGGTCAGGCGTTGTCTGACTGTAGCACTGCTGTTGTTCAACTGCCATCACCAACTTGACCAGCAGATGTCTGCGCTGATCACAAATGATGTGCAGTCCCACTAAAACCCTTCTGAAAATGGAAATGGAGCCAAGTGGCAGGAAGTGTAAAGGCAAACACACAATTGAGAAGGGCTTTCTCCCAGGTCTGGACACCCTTGAGGCAAGATTAATTAAGTGTTCCTTCTGTCTTTTGTTTCACATTCCAGGATCAAGTTTGTGTTACCTGAACTGGATGCAGAAGTGAGGAGGCCTGTGTTTGGAGAAGAGTAGACGTGTTCTTCCTGTTGATGGTGTCCTTGATCTGGGACTTGGTGGGTGGACAAATCTCATGTTGGTGTTACGATTATTTAATCATAGATGTTAATGTTTCTCTACAGGGATGGAGGGGACAAGTCGGTTAAAGACAGTCACTGTTGGATATTTGGTGAGGTTTGGAAATAAGCAGATGAACCAAAACCAAGGCTTGCTGTGATGCTTGCAGCTTTGGTCCTGACTGGCTGCAGGTCTGTGCAGCAGTCAGACTGCGTGGTTGTGATCCTTTGGTGTCGCAGCTTGCATGCAGCTCTTCCAGGTACCTTTGTGCTGTGCCCCTTAGTTTCAGTTTGGGACTTGGATTTTACCTCTACATCTTTGTTCACTAGCAATTGCATCCAAGGTTAATCCTGAAGCTTGCTAATTGGATCAGAGAATGTGGTTGGGCCCTGGCATGTTGCATCAGATCTGTAGTTTCCTTGCCTCCTACATCTTGCAAAGGAAAAATGTGTCCTTGGTAGTTTGTCTTCCAATTTGTGTCCTGCTGGTGTGATTTTTTTGGGGGGCCAGCGTCCTTCATATTGATACTTCCCACCCCTTAAATTTATATTATTTTGTTTCTTTTTAGTGGAAAAGGGTCTACTCAAATCCTTCCTGCGCTGCAAATAGAAGAACGGGGCATGAAGATGTCTCAGCACTGCTATGAGCCCTCACTGTTCTATTGGTGTCACCTGCTCTTGGTAGAGATAAGTCCTGCGTTGGCCATCCACTTGCGAAAGGTGCACAGAACTGATTATCTCTGGGTGTAACTTTATTTGCTTTTTTTTTTAGAGGGGATAAGATGCAGGGGTGCAGGTAAAAGCTGTTCTGCAGGCAGCTGAGAAGTGTTTCCCGGACTAGAAGACACAGATAACAGTGACAGTGCCCAGGTAGTCTGAGCTTTTCCTTGTCCAGTGTGTCACTTGCTTTCAAAGGCAATGTGGTCTGTGGCTGAATACACTGAGCTGCTCTTACTCTGAACGCTATGCCTGTGTTTCTTGAGCGTTGGTCTGCTTCGATAACAACTTAAACCTCTTCAGAGAGGTTGGGAGTCTGGTGGTACAGCTACAGGTTCTTCCAATAGGTCTTTGTATCATGCAGCCTTTGAGTTGGTGTTAGTCAAGTGAATCAGAACACATAAGGTCTTGTTCCTTGCAGATTAAGAATTCAATATAGTGAAGCAGAGCATCGGCGCTGGTGCTCTCTTGGACTTTAGCTTTTGGCATTACTATATCTAGTCTATCATATACAAGCGTGGAACTTGAACTTAGCAATACTTACTTTTATTAGTTCTGTGTTACTGTACATGAGAACAGATGAAATGATAAGTTGCAGGCAACCCGTTTCTCTTAGTTGTAGAACTAGCTCCAATGCTAGTGGCTATAAGCAAACTGAGAAGACAAATGAATATCAGGAAGCTGGAAACAAGCCCCACGAAGTTGTTATAATAAAATGTGATGAACTTATCCAGTGTCTCTCAAGCTTTTTTGTTTTACCTTGAAGAAAAAAAAATGCTTTGGAAATCAAGTGCTTCTAAAGCTTTTGATGAGAGGTTTATTCAGTGTCTATTTGATCTGCTGTTGGATGAATAAATCACCTTAATTTACCTGTAAGATCATAGCTTTAACTACTTCTCACACCTTGTACTGTAGATTCAATTCCAGTGTAACCTGATGTAGGTGACTCGCGCTGTTCTTAAAACCAGCATCTCTTTCTGTGCTGATGGACCACAGGTGGATACAGGCGTTACGTATCTGACAAGCAGTTTGAACTCTGCAGTGTCTACAAGGCAAACCCTTCAACAGGGCTGTCAATAGCTGCAATTGATGTTTCTGGTCTGCCTGACGCTGTCCTCTTACAGAATAAATCTCATGCAGTTTGATCTCTTTTTGGAAGTGAAAGATTAACAGTGACAGGTGTGGAATCATCTTTTTCTTTGCGCAGACAGTCCTTGCTTGACAGCGATATGATATGAGTCTCGGGTTGACGCTTGCAAAGCACTAGAAGGACTTGAGTTCTACAGGTAACAAATAATTTACTGGCAGAGCAAGGCCAGGACATCGTGGCTTGAGAGGCATTTTTAATAATCCTTTTATTGTGCAGTACACTGAGGTTGCACAACAGGCCAGAGTGCTCAAGTTAATGTATGGCTCTTTCTGAAAGGAAAGCTAAATAGTCCCTCTTGCTTAGAAAGGAGGATATTGGATGTGAAAGCCAGGGCTATTTGTGAGAGTCTATTGGGCAAACGGATCACAGCCAAGCGTAGCCCTGGACAACTCCCAGGTTCGGGATAGGAAGAAAGAGGTGAGCCAGTTCTCATGAAAAAGCAGCTTTGGTGGAACAAATACAGTTTGCGAGAGGTTCACTTGGTTCAGCTGGCCTGGATGCCTTAAGCTTTGACTTGTTCTTGCTGAGGCATGTGTAGCATGTGCTGAGTGAAGTTTCATCTGACAGCCAACAACACAAGACATGTTATTACAGTTTATTTTGGCTGAGATTAAAGCTTGCAGGCATTAACATGAAGAGTGAAAGCTTTTCTCTTGACAGCCTTGGGAAGAAGCAAACATGGTAGAGCAAGGAGAAGAGCAAAACCCATTTGCTTAGCTAACGTGTAAACTCTTTGGCCCACCTAGGAGGTACAGGAAGACCAGCGTGAGTTGTGCAGCCATGCAAAAAGAACAGACATAGACTGATTTGAGCTTGCTTGACTGAAGGCCTGGAGCTACACAGGTGTTATACTAAGATGCTCTGTCTGCTCTTTCGAATCTTCCCCTGTAGGATGTCTGGACTGGGTCAGCTTGTGACAGGAAGTGCCAGTTCCCTTGTATTTATATGAGGTGTTTGGAGGAGGAAGAAATAGGGTCAAAAATGGGGTGCGGGGAGACCACTTACCCAGAGGGTTCAAGCTTTAGGTTGGTGGTGTGTTCAGTGCTCTTTCAGACACTGTTGGGACTGGTGAAATTGGTGGGTATGTAGCTCTGAATGCCAGAGAGAACGGTTGTTAGCTGGAGTAGGCTTTCAACGTTCTCTGAATGCCTGACCTTGTATCTCATAAAATGCTGCCCTTGCCAGCTAGTGCTGGAAAGTTCTCCTTTCCTCTCTGCTTCGCACATTTCAAGTACTGCATCCATGCATACCATGGAGTCCATCTCCTGGTGTATGCTTTCATCAAATAATGATGGTGTTGGGCCCATATGTGCAGAATATCTCTGTAACAGCTGGCTACTAAGAAAATCTGTGGCTTTATGCTTTAACACTTCGCTTTGCCTGAGGGCGTAAATGCGAGATTGTAATTCATGTTCATGAACTGTGCTTGGAAGGCTTGTCTTATGCAATTGTAGCATGGTTGAATAACTGAACTTGAGTGTGCTTTTCTGAGGAAAATAAATAGGCTTTGGCTTCAGAGGCATAACTGACTATTAACTGATGGCTTCAGTAACATCGGGGAAACAAATTCTTCCTCTTTGCAACAATTGTGTCAAAATGTAGGCATCTCTATAAAAATGTAAGGCACAGTTCTCTGTTTTGCTCTACTTGTATCTAGTTAAAATTATTCTATGTTGCTTTATTCATAGCACTTAGATTGTGAATCAGCTTCCTGACTCTACTGTAAGCCTGCAATCCAAGCTTACAACTTCCAGTTAACTACCTGGTGAGGTGCACAAGGTGATTTTACAGGTAGCGTTGTTGCTTTTCTAATATGCTCTTCAGTGGTGATTGTTGCTGTCACGGCATGGAAGGCTCAGAAGTTGCTATTGCTGGTGGACATGGGTTGTTTGTTCCCTTCTGGCTGTGTTTTCTTCATTGGGCTCTTTGTGGTCCTCCTCCCGAGGGCTTATGCGAGTTTGCAGTGTCCAAGTCTCAGCATCTTGCAGGTCTCTAACTGTACCCTAGCTTCTCTTTCCAGTTGAACACACCTGAGCTCAAAAAACCACAGCCCTTTGAGTCTACAAGCATGATCTGGTGTTTGTCACTGCCTCTTTGCCTGTGGACACTTCTTTGCGAAGGGAGAACCAAATACGGACTAATTTGATGGTTTGCACAGAAAGGCTTCACCAAGTTGCTTGCGTGCCTTGCTTCTGAGAGCTGGTCAGTGAATGCTCTAGTCAGAAATGAAACAGCTGATCTTTTGGTGGCCAAAAGGTGTTGTCTGTTTGATTTGAAGCATTTACCCTTCATTCTCCTCTCCAGCAGAGCTGTAAATGTAGCTGTGCAGTGAGGTCATTCTGCCCTTTCTGGAAGGATTACCATGGGGCTATTTGCTTCTCCCTTCTTGCCTAAACTCACATTGAGCCTTGCTCACATGATGAATATTGAAAATATTAGCAAGTAAGCTTTTTTTTAAACCCTCAAACATACAAATCTGGTTGCAAATGACAAGTTTCATGGAAGTAACTCCTGTTTATGTTGGTTGTGGGTATTCTTTCTGCAATTCAGACCCAATTTGTTAAACATTTAATGGTTTAGATTTTTTTTTTTCCTGTGGATGGTGGTTACAGTTAATGCAGAAACCTAGCTTTGAGAGAACAATTTTTCAAGATGAAAATACAGAAATGACCTTGGCAGGAAGGGACCTGACAAAGTAAAAGTAAAGCACATCTAAGCACAAACCAAAAGAACAATTGCTGCTGGACCTTGATGTCCTCCTCTTTTGAGAAGTTTTGTAATGAATGACAACAGATGGCTGCGGATGAAAGGCACGTACATACACTGCCTAAAGAAGAGAATGTGTGGAGAGCAGCAGACAGGAAAAGTTTAAGCCTGCCCTTTGATTCCAGCTCCTCCTGGTGTCTGTGCTGCTGCTTGAAGTACACAGGAAACTGTTGTTAGGCCTTTGTTCCTTTTGTACTTGAACCTACTTGTTCCTTTGTTAACCTGTCATTTAGCTTCAAAGAGACACAGTTGACATGAAATTCCATCTCCACTTGCTACTGCAGTGATGGAAGTGACAAGCAGCTGAAGCAGTTTACTGTTGTTTACAGCCTTACCTCAGTTTTTAACTCGAATAATCACATGTGCATTTTCTTTGTCATTGCTTAAGATTTTTCTAACTATGCAAATAAGTTTTTCTGTGTTTTGCATGTATTCGGAGGCTCTCTCCTAGGAAATGTTTCCCCGTTGTACAGCCTTGTTTAAAAGCTCCCTTGCCGGAGTAACTGTAGTGAAAGACAGTGATGAAAATGGAGGGGTTGCTGTGTAGTGTTTGTTCTCCAGAGGGTGGTCCAGTGCTCTCTGCTCAGTGTTCAGCCTGGCTGGCAGCCGGAGGGGCATGTGGGCTTTAGACTTGGTAAAAGGTTAAGTAGAGGACCTTTGTGGATGGGACTGGTGCAAGGAGTGCTGGTGATTCAGCACCTTGGGGATTAATTTAAGCTTCAGTGCTCTATATTTGAGTGAGAGGTGGAGGATCCCACTCTTGCTTTTGATGAACTGAATGAATTCATGACATGAATTATGGACTTGGCTAGCTCAGATGCAAGGGTTCTTTCCTGGCAGCGAAGACGGGAAAACACTGTCCCCAGCCTCCAAAACCTGATATGATTTTACTCTTCCAAGCATCAGGTGCTATTTTTATAGCTCCATGTTCAACTCATCTAATTGCCTACTGCGAATGTCTTTGTTGCAGCTCAATAAAGTCAATGTTGGTGTTCGCATGTGACTTTTGTCTGTAATAAAACTATTTGCTTCCCCACTCTGTCAATTACTCTAACCTGTTGCCCTGCACACAGTTCACAATTTAGTTTGCTTTGGTCCAAAGAAAATGGGATTTAACGGCAACCTTCCTGGTTATCGTACCCATGCAGAGGTCTCAATAAGATTTCCATTACAATCACAAGCACTTTTCTGTAACCTCCGTTGTATTTAATTAGGTGATTAGAAGCTAGTGCTCTTTTACTTCTTCTGAAGGGCTAGTTAACTTGGGTGTAAGGATAGCTTTTGAACTGAGTAACTGCTCATATAGCAGGTTACGGTGCACCCTCAGAAGATAGTTTCACTTGATGAGCAAACAGCTTGATCCACAAGGCTGGAGCTGGACCTAGAGCTTCTCTCCTCTTTCTTTCTCAACTTGCATGCATCACAACTTGAGTTTTCAGTTTCTCTACCTTCTTCCCTTTACTGTCTACAGTTGAGAGCTGAAAAAAAGCTTTTGAAGTGTCTAAAGTCAGTGGAACAGCACAGCTTATTCCAAGCCACTGCCGGGGGGAAATTTAAAGGCATCAGAAAGAGCAGCTATAAATGAAATGCCACAGAGCAAAGAGGTCAGAGCTGCCCTGTTCTTTGCATTTTGATGGAGGCTGCTCATTTACTGGTGAAGGATTTGGTAGCAACTGGTTGTGTGTTATAGCTTGCCTACCTGCATCGCTTCTGGCCAGAGGACAACTCGGGGTGGAAAGCTTTTGACAGCAAACTGACTTTAGAACTTCCATGTGCATTTTACATGAGATAAAACTTTAGGAGCTGAACTTAAGTAATGTTATGTGGAGTTATCTGCCCAACTCAGTAAGAATCAGGCTTTGTTCTCACTATCAGTAGTACGTGTTTGGATAACAGCAGGAATTTTCTTCGTCTTTGTGTTCACTCTGTATGTCTCTGCTTCAATAGAGTTCCATGTATCTGTACCAGTCTATAATAAGCATTACCTACTGGAGAAACATAGGAATTTTAGTTAATGGTTTGCCTGCTTCTTCAGTTCTGCAGACCCCTTTTGGCTCGAGGCATGGACTGCGTTGTGCCGGTCTCACAGGATGATTCATTATTTTTGGTTTCTCGGTGGGTCTTCAAGTCAAATTTGGCAACACCGGCCATTAGTCATGAGATGATGAAGGATCTTACTGAAATTAGGGGTAGCATCTCACTACTTCTCTTCCTACTGGTGATAATTATGTTCTGTGATACCTTCTGGATTCAAGTCAAGAGCTTATGGCTTGTGCACATCTTTGCTGGCTCATAAGATCCTCTCTTTTCCTATTTTGTTAGACTTGGGACTTCCAGCATCTCCCCGAAATGCTCCTTGCTAACAGGCGTACCCACAGGTTGTTCACAGAACCTACCCTGCTGGATCTCCAGCCAAAATTTCTGAGGGGCAGACTCTGCCCAGATGGGCATAACTGCCTTCTCGTTAGTTCTGCAAAGAGGTGTGGGCTGCTAATTGTTTGTGAAAGAGAATCTGAGGGTTTGAGGGTTCAGGGCAGCAAGAAGTCAGGTTCTCTCTGCATATGGTCAGATCTTATAAAGATAACAACTAAGGCAAGAGTAGTTCACAGCCTCAAAGGTGGGCTTGATGCAAGCACTGGTCAGGGGCAAACAGATGGTTTAAGGTTGGGAGAGCAGCAGGACAGAATAACTTTATTTATTGGACCACTGAAGACTCGCTGGAGGAGAATGAGTGATGGTTTTGGATGAAGTGATTGCCTTGTGCTTATTTCAATGTGATTTTACAGGTTACTGGGGTCCCGTTAAAACTCAAACTGGCCTTGTATTTGGCAGCAGTGCTCAGGAACGCAAGGTCTTAGGAGTTGTATTTATCTCTGTGTTTCCATGACACCAGAAATACGACAACATTTGATGCCAGAACTGCACCGTACCAGGTTGTGTTTCCTTTGAAGATGGAGGTCTCTGGGCTGTTGTCAAGATCGCTGTGCGTTTTTTGATGAGCAATCATCAAATGTGGAGCTCTTTACTCCAGGGGCTGGCTGGAATACTTGCCTTATCCTAACTCAGTTTGTATCTGTGCAAAATTAAATTTGGGTTGGAGAGATGTTGTTTAGGAATGAAGGACAGAGCAAATCTGCCCCATGACTTTGTAACTCCTCTGAGAGAAGAAGAGTCAGTGCTGGTCATATTAAGCAACCAGCTTGTAAATCTGCGGTGTTCACTCACCGGATTATGGCTGGTGTTAAATTTAGCAGTGGCATTCCTGTTTCGTTCTCGCAGAGCGGGCACTGGGTATGTCTGTAACTGCCGCAGTTTTTGGGCTGTGTGCGATTAAGGTGAGAGCTGTTTGAAGGAGTCTCTGGCTGCGATTATTTCTGTTACGTGTGTGGATCTGAGAGCACTAGTGCTACGGTTCGTCCAGGCTGAGTTTTCTGGTGTTAGCTATGGACTTGTGTTTTATCAGACATGCTTTGATCAATTACTTTCTCACCGCATGAGGCTGTGGGTATGTGAACGTTTTGGATGTGCAACTGCGTTGCAGTGACACATGGGAGGGACTGACAGTCCCAGTGAGTGTCAGAAGTTATACAGCTTAGTTTTCACTTAATTTTGAGTTTTCCTGGTGAAGCTTCTTTCCTGACAGGGTCACAATCACAGGGAAATGAGAAGAGCCGTCATCGCTCCATGTGCTCTGGGCTAGGGAAGCAGGCTGCAATAAGCACAGCTATTGTCCAGCTCTCCAGAGCAGGCACTTCCTTGATGAATGACTTGATAGGGGTCACGCTGATAATGTCCTCTTGTTAGGTCTTGCTGATGAATCTGCTTCCCTGCTTTTCTTGTCTTTTGGCTTTGGAGCACTTGAACTGTGTGTGGCTCCTGCCAAGAGATCCTGCTTCGTCACGTATGCGGGAGCCAAACCATTTTGTTAAGCAGCAGCCACGTGAGCTAAACCACTTCTGCAAGCATTTAAAAGGCCCGAACAGACAGCTGTGGGAATAGCTGATGTGCGCAGCGATAGGTATGAGTGATACCTGCAAAAGCCAGGAATAAAGCTTTTAAAGGTCTGAAATTAAACTTAACATAAAGAGCTGAAAATAAAAAAATGTTGTGCTGTAAAGACTGAGTAGTATGAAAGAGCGCCGTTTGTAAAACTGTAAATATTTTGCCCAGATTTGCTGTGAAGCTGTGGTATTGGCAGCTGGATTTCATAGTATCATAGAAGAGCTTGAGTTGGAAGGGACCTTGAAGATCATCCAGTTCCAGTCCCCCTGTGATTTGGTCTATGCCTGTCAGTATTTGCCAAAACCCAAACCCCAACAGGGGCATTGAATACATTCCTTTTTTAAAGAGAGGAAGTCTTTAGTAAATGATCCTGTTACATAGCTAAGTTCTTTGGTATTATCAACAAGAAAACGTTTTGACACAAACCATTTGAGTCAACTTATAAATGGACCTCTCCTTTAGAGAGTCTGTGGCAAAATAACTCATGGCTATTGTTTTCTCGGGGTGTTCTGTTTAATTCCCCGCCTCCCTTCTTTCTTGCTTTTTTCTTTGTTGAGCGTGGCTTGGATAGAGATAAGTGAAATTACTTTACATCTTTTGGAATCTTTCCAAACAGAAGTAGGCTGTTGTCTTGCTCCTCCTGATATTCACGCAAGGCATAATCAAGCAGCGCTGGGCTAGCGTAGCTCTCTGAGTGATAATAATAATGTTTGAGAGACGTAAGGACTGATAATAACAGCTCTATTGTCACTTGATTGCAGAGATTCAGTCCTACAGTTTGAGGCATATTGGGAAAGAAAGGAACAGAGGCTGACCAAGGAAGAAAGAAAATGAAGAGAGGAGATGTGTGGCCAAGGCTCTAATAAAGTACAAGGCAGCAAATCGAGCGATCTCATTAAAATCATCAATTACCTCTTGCCAGCCTCTTGGCACTGCTGTTCTATTGGTAATTTTGCCACCTGCTTCCTTTCAGCAGGAAAGCCTATCCTCTCTTTATGTTTTCCGGAGGCTGCATAGGAAAGGAAGGATTTTTCACTAGCTGGCCTCTTCTCTACTTTCCCTGGTTTTGTGACAGTTGCGCTCCCACACCACAGCACTTGGAAGTGACTCAGGGAGCTTTTGCCATGCCTGGTTTCACGGCAGTAGTCCAGTTATTCAATACAACCAGTGGTGCTCTGCAGCACCCGAGGGCTTTTTAATTCCTCTGAAATTTATTCTGAAGCAAAAACCTGGCAAAATGTCTTGTGGTTTATTTGAGCAAAGCTTCTTTCTTCCTTTTCTCCCTCTTGAGTCCAAGATGACTGTTTGCTCACAGATTTCAGTGCAATTTCGACTCCCCTCACACCTCAAAAAATAGGAATGGGACTCTGGCTGCTTCGGGAAGACGATGGTTTAGTGCCTTTCACATTCACAAACATATCACCTCCAAAGCTCTGAGGGCTGTGCACTCTGGGAGTTCATTGTCAAAAATATAATGACTTTAATCTGTATATTTTCCAGGGCAACAAGAAAATCCTCACTTCCCCAGCTTTCCTGGCTGATCCATGGCACGTGGTATCAGTACTGTCATTCTCATATTCAAAACTTTTGTCTTTTCCGTTTTCATGCAAACCGTCTCATCGACATAGGAGAGCTGCTATTATTCATTACGGAGTCTTTTAATTATGTGCTATGATTTCCCATTGAGATTCTTTTGTTAATGTTTCCTTGTTCCCTTTCCACGCTGTTTTGGGCACTTCTCTCTAGCAGCGTGATAAGAAATCTCTTTCTGGCCAGAAACTCTCACAAGAGCTGTTGCTTCTTCGTTTGTTGCACTGATTTGTTTGAAGTAATGGGAAAGGAGGGATGAATTAACCTTAATGTTGATGTGATGCCTTTTCTCTCTATTAATTGTTTCCTCTTATCCTTAAATCTTATGAGAAAAGGGTTGAAACACGAGCGCAAGTGTGCCTTTTTGAACCACATAAAAATACTCACCGGCACCTAAAAGTTCTAAGGCTGGAAAGGGAGCAGTGCTTCTTGCAAGGATGCAAGACTTACAGGACCAGAATGAGGGCAGGTTGTGATAACTGACATGTTTTGGGGCGTCAAGATCTAGAGGAAGGACTAGCTACTAACATACTGTAAAATTGTGAGTTAGAGGCTCTGTGGCATGCTGAAAACCAGAGTGAGGTTTGGTTTGTGGGGCAGGAGATGATCATTGCTTATCAGTTGTGCCGTAGGCGAGTAGGATGGGCCCTGGTGCTGTGCGTGGCTCATGGATGCGGTCAGAGGGCAGTTATGAAGACCTGAAAAGCACAGTTATCTCTTATTTATGGCAGTATTGCGTCTCTGGTAACACTAGGTTCATTGCAAGCTTTGCATTAGAGTTAGAATACGGTGAGGAAAGAGTGAGTGAGCTCTAACCAGACAGCATTTTAGTGTTCACAGACGCTGATCAAATACTGAACGGGTGTGGGAATATAACAAAAGTTTGGCAGGGAGAATGCTCAAGCTACCTCGCAGCTGGGATGCAGAGAAACATGCTTATAGCATTAGTTGTTGTTTAGTCTTGTGTGTTTAACAAGCAGAGCTATTGTTTAGGTAACATAGGCCTGTGAAACTTGAAGCCTTACTATGAGCTGAAATTCCAGCTCTGTCAGGGAGAAAGATCAAAAGATTGAGCTTTTTTCAGGGCAAAAAGCAGCAGTTTGCTCTCAAGCTTTCACACCCCAGCTCTGCAGTGCCTGCATTCTCCCACTGGCACTTTCATCTCTGTTCGTGTGCTCTAAGCGAAGACCAGGCTCTGTGGTGCCGGCATCTCCATTGCATTCCCTCTGACGGGTGCTGATCTCACAGTTGCCCTGGGTTGTGACTTGAGGGGAGTAACTTGATTCTTCTCAGTTTATCCATGGCTTTGTGGCTATTCCTGTGCTCTGCCTGCATTCAGCTCGTGCAACAGGTGGATGATGATTGCTGTGGGTGAGGATTTTGGAATGGCAGTCTCTCTTCTTTGCTACAACTTTGGAAGCTTCAGGGCAGATGAAGAGTTTCTTCTCAGCAATAACTGTTGTTAATGACATGAAAATATTCCTACGGGGCTTTGGTGTATTCGTATTCACCTAGACTGCTGGGGAGGCTGAGGGAAAGTGCGATTCCGAGATTGGTTTTCTGCTGCAATTTGCAAGGGCTGTAATTCTTCAGGAAAATCTGACCTTTCCTCTGTCTCCAGACTCTACAGAAAACTTGTCCTGGGGATAGGTTTTGTAAAACCAACAAGGCAAAATCTCTATTTAGTGGTGGATCTTGTAATGCCTGTAGTGCCAGGAGGGACTCCGGGCCATGCCAACGTCCTGTCTCCTCTGATACTGTCAGCTCATGTTTTAGAGTTGGAGTTAGTGGCTCGGAGTCATAGAACTTGGGAGATCTGTCTTCCAGCACCTCTTGCAAAGCCTGTGTGACTAAAATGAATACCAGTTTTTGTGATGTTGTGTAGTTCATGAGCTACATGTATGAGGTCCAACACAAAAAAAAAACTAAGACGGTGCCTGTAACCCTTTTTATTCAACAAATTAAGACAGTCGGCCGCAGCCCTTCCGAGCAGAGCCCTTCTGAGCCGACCCACAGCTGCACACGGTGCTGCCAATGTCCGGAGCCACTGCACAGGTCATGTTCTCAAAGGCTGTTGAGGGTCTCTATTGATTTTTGCTTTCACATCTTCTACTGGCAACAAAAGGGCTCCTCTGAGCACCGCTGGGATCTTTGGGAAGGGGTAGAAATGTCGGGGAGCCGGGTCTGGTGAATGGGGTGGGAGCTGAAGCACAGGGTTGTTGTTATCAGCTAAAACCCGCCCCACAGTCAGAGTGTCGAGGCCTGCCGTGTTCCCTCGCTGTTCCCTCGCTGTTCCCTCTTGCACAGTGACCTTTTGCACCTGAGGGTAAGGAAATGTCTCTGTTTGAACCCACGTCCACTTGCACCGAGTGAGGCGGTGAGGCTGAGCCGTGTCTCCCTGGGACAGGTCAGAACGTGTTCCATGCTCATTTCTCCCCTCCCGCTCTTGGTTCCTGAGCTGCAGGGCCAGTGTCGGGTTTTTGTGTGTCAGACATTGTGTATTGCTAAACTTCGTAGAAATTTAGATTTAGGATTAGAACGTGGGGTTTAGAAACTGTTCTCTGCAAAATCTTGCAAAGCCTAAAGGCCGATACTGGTGACTGCTCTCAGCAAAGATTATTTATTAATGTCATTTTTTTCCTGCAGCCATGGGCCGGAAAGCCAAGTAAAGGCAAGGCTTTGGGTTAGGAATTCTGAAAGCAAGGATGAGATGACCATTTATTTATTTATGACTGTGTATGTAATTCTTTCAGGATTGCGATGAGGGCCATTGCAGTTACGGAGCTCTAAGTGCAGTTGTTGCAATTTTGAGCCATCTTGTTACTTTAGAGGTATGATTAGGGAAAATTTCCAAGGATGTTTTGAGACCCTAATGCCTCCTGGTCAGCCTGGCAGTGGCTGTAACTGCCACATATCGTGGCTGCGGTAGTGCTTTCCAGGAAACCAGAGGTGACTAATGGCTGGTGTTCTGGAAAGCATGGACTGTGCAGTTCGTACTTTTCACAAAGCTGAGATGAAGGCTTGTAAAAGCAGCGGAAAATGATTATTCTTGTGGTTTTGGTTGAGTACCTGTTAGTTACCGTTCTGGCTGTACGGGAAGGTTGTTGTTGTCGTCTGCTGGGACTGAAGGCAACCCTTCAGTTAATTTCAGAAGTTAATTTGGTATTAACTGAGTTTGCCAAGCGGCGGGCTTGCTTTTCGATGGCTTTGTTGCGGATATTTTGGCACTGCTGTCATTTCGATTAAATACTTTGATCACGCTTGGGGTCAGAACTAGGTTTCACGGTAAGAGGGACTTGAGGAGCTGCATTCCCAAACTGCGTGATCGATGTGATTAAAATGAAGTACTGGCCACTGCGACTTATGGATTCTGATAATGTGCTTTTTTTTCAGTTAAAACTGATAAACCTACTGCTAATATATATATAAAAAGTACATACTCATTTATAACTAATAAACCTGCTAAACCCTGTTAATACAAGATTTTCATCAGAGATTTGTTCTGGTTTCACTGCTAAAGAGCCTTGATCACTGCGGTTTGTAAAGCCTGGAGACAAAGGAACAACATTTTTACCGCCTTCTAATTAATTTGGTGTAACCCCCTGATCCATTTTGTGCTGTTGTCGTTCAGCACTGCTGTGTTGAATTCTTTCTTTTTCCAGATTGGGATGGAACTGTGTGATTTCTGGTGGGCTGTGTGCAGGTCTGGGCGTTGCTGGTGGTGTTCTCTCTTGTTTTGCCACCTGTGGGCAATTTGCTCTGGGTATAAAATACTACTGAAAAATAAAGAACTTAAAAACAGCCATCAAATGAAATTACACCAGGCATTTTTAGAAGAAAATCAGTCTGAAACAAAGAAAAACCTCTCCCATGCAGAAATTTTAACATGATGCATCCACACGAGAGACCCTTTTCAGGCCCTTCTGTGTTAAAACGGACTGGGATGAAATGTGGGCTGCCAAATAAAAAGGTCTATGCTGCAGAACAAGGGATTTGGGCAACTTCCTCAGGATTCAAAATCTCTTCCAAATGCAGTTCCCGGTTGCAGTTTTCAGCCCCAGCACCCAAACTCACAAGTTTTTTGGGGCTTTATGGAATATGAAAGAGCTGGGCGATACAATCGATGTTTAGCTTCTAGGAAATGACCTCTTAGCAGTTGTACTTAATTGTGAGCTGAGGTTGCTGATGGGCTCTTAGGCAGAACAAACTGCCCCAGGAGGAGTTTGTATCTTTTCTGATCTGTAATTCCTCCACAGGAAAAGCTCCTAGCAAAATTCTACAGGGGAGGAAGAGAGTAAATTTATTCTTTAAATCTTCCTAGCAAAGGAAAAGAGGAGGAAATATAAGGTCTCCTCTGCCAATAAACTGGATACTTTGGGGTTTCCCACTATCACACTTTGCATCCACGTGAGGCACCTGGCTTTAAACAAGCCTTGGAAAGTCTAGAAAAGTGTGGGAATAGTAATGCTTTAGTGTGTAGGAAAAGTGGAGATGAGTGTATTGCCTCAATATCATGAAGATTGTAGGGAATCCTGGTTACATCCAGTTACACATCTGAAGAAAGCAATCCCAGGTGGTTTGTGCTTGATAAACGGGGAAGGGGAAATATATGTCCTCTCACACTTAGAATGTATGTTTTCACTGTCCTGGTGAAGGCTTTAATGGGATTTAACTGGCTCAGGCAATAACTGTGCTTTATTTTCCCACTTATATGTTACATCAGGCATCTAGGAAACCTCGGATGTAACCTGGGCAGTGTGGCAAGATGTGCTGCAGCCCCACAGCAGGTACGTGCTTCTCGTCCCCAGCTCCGACTGACAAACAAGCCCTCTACTGTCGGAGTGGGCAGTCCTGGACTTGCCCTTTATCCTTGCCCTGCCGGAATCGGAGCCCCCTGGCCGGGGCGAAGAGGCCAGAGCAGAGCTCTCTACTGTCCTGCGCCTCCACCTGACACCCAGCCAGCCCTGGAGGGAGCAGTGACACTGACGGGGCCTCTCTCTGCGTCTGAAAGTCCAGGTAACCTGCGCACAGGTTTAAGTGATGCTCTTCAGTGCATTGCATGGCGCAGCGCAATGAATTGAAACACTCTGGGCACTGACTTGTGATCATTTTCCGTTAGAGAAAACTCTGTAGGCGAGACTAGTGAGGAAGTGGGGAATGTTGAGATGTAACTGCTGCTGTGGCAGGGCAGAAGGTGCGAGCTAGTCTTGCTAAACGTGATAAAGACAGGTAGGTGTCAGATAGCTTTGGTCAGTGTTGGGCAGCAACGTACAGTTTTATCTTGCAAAGAAAATGCTGTTTTGCAATTGATGCCACTAGTAATTACGAGTAAAGATGCTTTGAATCGCTACGTTTTTCCCTTACAACTTTTCAGCTGTAATTGTGCAAGTGGAGAAGGGGAAAATACTTCTCCTCTGCAAGGTGCCAGGTTTCCTCTCTCCTGTGGCGTTGGAAGTCAGATGTCTGGTCTACAGGAATGAGTGCAGTAGGTGGTGTGGCCGTTGCTGGTCAGCTGAGGTCACTGAAACCCAGCTGGTGATCTGCTTTTCCAGAGCTAATGCTTTCTCTCAGGGCATCTTTCAAGATGTCATTATCAAGTGTTGGTGCAATTACTTTCAGCAAGCCATTTCTCCATTTCTTAATGCCTGTAAGCACGAGAACCTAATGCTGCCTGTGTTAAGAGCAGATAACAGCAGAGAGTGTCTTCATAGAAAAAATATGCTAACAATCTGAGTGAGAGAGCAAGCTAAGGAGAGGAAAAGCCTGAATGTCGTGAAGGCAGCCGCACCAAACCCAGCTTTTCCTCTCTTTGTGCGAAAGAGTGCTATGAAGAGTGCTGTTCTGTTGCCCAGAACAGCAAGGGGTGCGTGCAGTTTGCCTGGTTCTTGTGGAAAGCAGAGCTGGTCGGGATCAAAAAATAGCCCTGTTCATGCTATAGCCTTTATCTGGCGTTGGGCCAGTCTTGCTAATTTTGCAGACAGTCGTTGGCCACATGCTTTCCACTTGCTCAGTGTCTGAGCGAATAATCTGAAGTCTGACTGACAGCCGTGAAGAGCAGTCGCAGCTGAAAGTCAGCGGGTGCACTCTGAGCTGCGAACAGCACAGTAACGAGCTCTCCAAAGGAAAAGACCACAGTGCTTCTCTCTCCATTCTTAAATTAGTGTGCACGTGTAACACTGATGCCTCTGTACTTTGACTCCTAAGCTGTAAAACAGTTCTGTGAACGTGAAATGATTTATGCTTGCAGAAAAATTGGATGGTGCTGTGCTCACATGGCCAGAAAGGTGGCAGGGAAATAGAGGCATCTGGGTCTAAAGCACGATTTTGATGGTGTGCGGAACAAAAACGACAGTCAGAAAAAATTAATAATTCGGTACTAATGGGGAATTATTCACTGTGCCAAAAGTGATGGAGGAAATAAGCCAGGTCTGTGTCAGTATGCAGGGTCATGGACTGTGTAGATAAAAGGGAGACCACGTGGAGTTATCAGAGTAAGGAAGCAGGCGTATTAAAGCAGCACTGATTTATGTGCTTGCTTATTCTTTCCAAATGAATTTGTCTGGAATGTTTGGGATGAGGCTACAGAAGAGCTCAGTCCTGCTGCTCAGCCCTGGCTGTGATTACAGGAGCGCCCGCAGCTCAGCTACTCCACAATGCTTTGGCCGAGTTACAGAAACCACTCTCCAGACTGTGGGAGGATAATTATGTTTCCAGCTGAGGAGAAATCTCTAGCTAAGACCAGTGGTCCCTCTGCGTATTCTTACATTTGAGAGACATAGTGTAGGCATTGCACATTCTTTCACTTGAAAACAGCCCCTCTTCCTAGGATCCTACAGTTCAGACAAATAAAAGAGGATGAAGGCGTGAATGGCTGTCCCAGGCGGATACAGGCAGCCTAGAAGGTTGGAAGTTGAATTGAGCCGTCTTAGCTTGCTTGTCCATCATCGTCCACCTTGTGGGGATCAGGGAACTGTCACCTGTGAGTGTGTCTTGCATGATGTGACTCTCAGTGGAAACAAGACTGAGATGAGTGAAGCTTTTCACGGTGGTCAGACAGAAGTGTTACACTTTCTTTAGACTCTGCAGGATTGAAACCTTTTGCCTGGAAGAGAGAGGGCCCAAAGGCAAAATGATATAGAATCACGGGATGGTTTGGGTTGGAAGGGTCCTTAAAGCCCATCCAGTTCCAATTATTTCTAACGTCTCATCCCAGTCTCCCCTCTTTCAGCTTAAAACCATTCCCCCTCATCCTGTCCCTGCCCTCCCTGATCAAGAGCCCCTCCCCAGCTTTCCTGAAGCCCCTTCCAGCAATGGAAACTGCTCTAAGGTCTCCCCAGAACGTTCTCTTTTCCAAGCTGAACAACTCCAGCTGTCTCAGCCTGTCCTCATACAGGAGGTGCTCCAGCCCTTGGAGCATCTCTGTGGCCTCCTCTGGGCTCACTCCAACAGCTCCATGTCCTTCCTGTGCTGAAGGCTCCGGAACTGAGCCTGGAGCTCTACGTGGGGTCTCACAAGAGTGGAGCAGAGGGGAAGAATCCCCTCCCTCACCCTGCTCGCCACGCTGCTTGTCAGCTCTGGCTAAACCTCTTGCACGGTGGGAGAAGGTTCTGGGTTTTCTGTGCAAAAGCAGCAGTGTTGGAGCCAGACTGAGCTGACTTTGTGCACAGAGATGCAATACGTTGAGTCTTCGCTCTTCCTGTGTGTGCTTACGGGGTACGAGGCTCCTCTGCCATAGCACTGGGCTGCAACTGCACAGCCCACATCAGGCGAAGACGTTTATAAACAGCAGCTGCAGGGTTGGGCAGGGACTGCAGAGGTGATTATTGATACTATGGACCGTCTTGACCTGAAAAAGCCCTTTTCTCTCATTCCTCCTCCATTTTCACGTCCTTCTGAGGAAGGTTTGTCATGGAAGCTGGGTGTTGTGTAGCTCTTGTTCTGGCATGGATGCTGAAGTGTCCACATTGGAATCCTGCACTTGAGTTCTCCTTCAGTACAATGGAGATGGTGATCATTTCTGCTTTTTCACAGTGTGATTCTAAACAAGTTCTGAGCCTTCAAGTGGGCTGTGCAGTAAAAATCAATATTTTAAGTGTGTAGCATTGACTCTCATGCTGTGATCTCTGGATACTTGGAGGCTTGGGAGATATTTGTGGATACTTCATGAAAGGTAATTAAGGAAAGGCTGTGTCTTTCAGTAGGTTTAGTTTGATTTTTAGGAGATAGGCAGGTCTGCTGTAGGGTCTGAAGCCCAAGGAGCTTTGAAGTGTTTGGAATTACTTGCGAACAAACCATCTTTGAATTTGATCTTTATGAATCTTGTGTGCATTTGTATGTTTGGGGATCACACTTTGTCATGTATCTGTCTTTAGTAATTTCTGCTATACAAGAATTGTTGTATTAATAAGGTTTTGTTGATTTTTTTACAGGCCCTAGTGAGATTTTGGCCAATGAGAAGCACAGGCTTTTACAGACAAAGCAAGAATGAAAGATGAGTCGGGGAGGATGGGAACTAAGTATAAACCCAGGAGTCAGACAGGTTCTGAGCCCTCAAGGTTTGTGCACATGGGATGGCATTTGGGTTCCCCTTGGATGACGCAGCCTAAAGAGCTTGTCTAAATGCTTGTGTGCGTTTGGGAAGACAATAAAGGAGCCGCCTACAGCCAGATCCCCCACATGGGCACATCACCACCCTTTCAGCCCCACAGGCAGTGTCCAGCGGTGGCTTTCTCCACTTGCTGGAGAGGAAAGGCTGTAAATGTCACCACAGTGAGCCACAAGCAGTCTTCCCACAGCAGCGTGGTCATCGGCCTCTGCAGAATGCAGGGCGAGTTACATGGACAAAGGTGATGACTTGTGCAATGCAATTCTTAGAGGAGCTGGCTCTGCTCCTCGCTAATGCAACTTAGGTTGTGGGTTAGTCGACTCATTTATGAATTGTGTCTGTACAACGGTACTGTTCGGTGACACCAGGATTCCAGTAGCTTGAATGTCAAATACCAAGAGCTGCAGTGGGGCTGGGTTGCTGTAAGTAAGCAGTGAATAAAAAGCAACGTGGAGTTTAATAATGTTTCCTGTACATTTTTAGAACTGGAGACTCTGGAAAGGAGTTGGTGCGTGAGCTGTTTGTGAGGCAGAAGACTCGCTCTCCTGTGTTAGTTATGTCCCTGGCTTGGCTCAGCACTTCAGCACTTGGGAGCATTTCTCTTTGACTCTCATCAAGAACTCAAGGTAAGGAATGGGGCCCTTGGCTGAAAAACAGTCTGTGTGAAAAAATGATTTACCATTTATTCAGTACATTACAAGGATTATTAACTTTTCAGGAGCTGTTAAATGCGCATGGGTATTGTAGCGTGCAGTTCAGAATAACAGTGTCTGTTTGGTTTTCTGCCTTGCACTGTTGGCACACTCAGCATGTTTCTCATTAATGGATTCTCTTCTCTTTTTTCTGTCTGTATTTATATTGTTACTCGCCCACCGTCTGCATGGCACGTTTGTTAACCACCTGCAGGGTGGTGGTAGGAGTTGGCTCATTTATTTGCCTTTCTTGCTAGGGCTGTGTGGGCTCGTGGGGCTTGTGAGGTTATCATAAAATCATTAAGGTTGGAAAACACCTCCAAGCTCATCCAGTCTGACCATCAGCCCTGCACAACTGTGTGTACTAAACCACGTCCTGAAATGCCATGTCTATAATAGGATCATAAACCCCTCCAGGGATGGGGACTCCACCGCCTCCCTGGGCAGCCTCTGCCAGTGCCTGAGAAGCCTTTCAGTGGTGAAATTTTTCCTGATGTCCAATCTGAACCCGCCCTGGTGCATCTTGAGGCCACTCCCTGTCATCCTGTCACCTGGGAGAAGAGACCAACACCCACCTCTCCACAACCTCCTTTCAGGCACTTACAGAGAGCCTCCCATCTCCCTTCAGCCTCCACTTCTCCAGGATGAACAGCCCCAGGTCCCTCAGCCACCTCTCATAACGCTTGTTCTCCAGCCCCTTCCCCAGCTCCGTTCCCTTCTCTGGATGCACTCCAGTCCCTCAATGTCTTTCTTGTAGTGAGGGGCCCAGAACTGAACCCAGGATTCGAGGTGCAGCCTCACCAGTGCTGTGTCCAGGGGCACAATCATATCCCTGCTCCTGCTGGCTGTGCTGTTTCTGATGCAAGTATTTATATTGCTGGTGTGAGTGCATAACAAACATGAGAAATACAGTCCGTGTCACAATAAATGTCATTTTTGTTGTAGTACAGTCGGTTGTGGGGAACAGTACTTGTACTTGCTCTTTCTCCAGGGTTAGGCTACTTGTGACCTTAAAGTACTGTTCTTATTAACATAACGAGGTGCCTTAGAGCATTGGTAGGGATAAGCCGTGTTCCCTGTTCGGAGGACATCTGGGCAGCGGCTGCCGTTACAGCCCATGTTGGAGCAGAACCTTTTCTCTCTGTGTGCATTTGAGATAGCCAATACCACTTAAAAGTATTCCCTGGTATGAATGTTGTGAAGTACTTGGTCTTCAGATATTTTTCTAACTGAATATTTAGCTTTTTTTTCATCCCCGGAAATGGGCAAGGTTTATCACTCGATAAGAAGGAATTAAACTTTTGGATGCCAAAAGCATTTTGCCTTTTCATTAAACCAACCTTCACAAATCACTTGAGGCTTCCAAAAGCCTCCTTGCAAGGCAAAACTCCTTTTGCTGACTCTATTCTTTGTCCTGTGGGAAAATGGGGAAAATAAAATGGGCCGTATTGGCATGTATCTACTTTGTGAGTATAGATACATTCAAATATATGATTGATTTTAATCATGCCTTCCCAGACGTTTCCAGTGTATAAAATGAATAAGCTTTCTGCATCCAATAGAGGATGATCCTGCTCTTTTTTCTAGATAAATTGCAGCTTTGTCAGAAATAGAGATGGACTTGATTGTAGGCTTCAGGGTAGCTTTAGCAACGAGATATTCTGCTGTTCAGCATCCTGTGTGGGATACAATTCATCTCTGACGTGACTTACTGACTTCTGTGGATCTAAGGAAGGAATTGGTTGGCCTCTCAGTATTTTAAAACAGGAGGTCAACAGTTCATTGAGAAATGGGGTTATGTGGTAAAGCACGCTGAAATCTAGATACAGTTCCAGTGCCCTTGGTTTTCTTCCCTGAAATGTACTTCCATCTATACCACTTCATTTCACAGGATCGTCATGTATTCACAGGATTCAGCCTTGTGGGAGGCGACTGGGGGGCCTGGAGTTGTTTAGCCTGGAGAAGAGGAGGCTGAGGGGAGACCTCATCGCTGTCTGCAGCTCCCTGAAAGGAGGTTGTAATGAGGTGGCTGCTGGTCCCTTCTCCCAAGTGACAGGATGAGAGGGAATGGCCTCAGGCTGCACCAGGGCAGGTTCAGATTGGACATCAGGAAAAACTTCATCCCTGAAGGGTTCTCGGGCAGTGGCAGAGGCTGCCCAGGGAGGGGGTGGAGTCCCAGTCCCTGGCGGGGTTTAACGGATGGGCAGCCAAGGTGCTCAGGGATCTGGTTTAGTAGTGGACAGGGATGGTTAGACTCAATGATCTCAAAGGTCTTTTCCAACCAAACTAAATGATTCTGTGATTGTTCCTGTGCATGTGAACAGCACAGCGCAATACACGCGGAAAGATCCCATGCATGGGATTTCCCTAGAAGGATTTGGTCTGTATTTTATAAGCCAGTAATAAATGGTGCTTATCCAGCCACAAGACCAATGCCCTGCATTCTCTCCCTGGCGCTTGAACGAGCAAAAAATACTTGACGTTGCTGCAATTACAGAAAAGAGGATGGCACTATTGCCCAAGTGCCTTTGAGTACCTTTGTATGCCTTGTCCGTGACTCTTGCTGACACCACGAGGTCTGAATAGCCCGACCTGCCCCAGGTCTGTGCCTGGTGCTTTGGGAAACCGAGTAGAACGGTCAAAGTAGGTCGGATAGTGGAGGAGCAGTGAGGGAAGAGGTGTCTTGTGTGTGTAGGTCGAGTCAGGTGAGGGAGTCTCTTCTGCACGCGTGCTGTCAGCGCTGAATGTTCCTCATGTGTCCCGCATGGGGGTCAGTGTGGGTGACAGCTGTTGTCTTTGCTGGTGGTGAAGGATAGATCCAATACGTGAATCCTGTGATGAGCATCGTGCAAAATAAGGCTTTATTTGCTGCATATATGCCAAAGCAGCAACCACCATCCCTGAAATTGCCCAGTGTGAAAGTACAAGGAACTTAAGGAATGATACCACCCTGTAATGAGTGTCTGCAACTGACAGTCTGCCTTGGGGGTGTGAGGAGTCTATTAAGTCTCTGAAACATTATCTTAACACCGCTACGCTAAAAAGGCTTTTCCTCCTGCTCATTATTGCACTGCCTAGTGAATCTGAAAAACTCAGAGCTGCTCTTCACTGTCAGATGAGCTGGGTCAACGTGGTATAAATAGTTCCTTGTCCCTCTTCCAGGGTTTGAGTGGAAGAAGTTGATAGGTTAATCATGAGACTTAAATCTCGTTGGTGAATCAAGCGCGCTGTGCACACCGTCACTTGGCTCATGGCTCACACACAGATTTGAAAAGTGAAGGCAGTCCTGTTTTATACCTGTTTTTATAAAGGCAGTCCTGTTTTATAGCCTTTGCCATCGCCTGTGCTAAAGAGAACCTGATTATGCTACAGTTTTACTCCACATTCACTTATTATGGTCTTCTCTACTACGCTGCTGGCAAAAACTTGATCAGACAAATATAAGCTTTTATTTCACAAGGAAGAGAAGTGAGTCAGTCAAATTTGGTGCAGTTGCATCCGCTGTCAATTTCTTTGGCTTAGAGAGGAGTGATTTTTCTGTTCACAAGTCCAGGAGTGGTTACTTTAAAGAGCAGCAAAACTGTCTCTGATGTTGCTGTTCTGGCCTGGAATTCTTTCTTTGCAAGCGCTATATTTAGGAGTGCAGAAAACTTAAATGCTCAGAGTGCTTCCCTCATGCAGCTTAATACTTTATCACTCAGTGACAGGCTGAGCTGCTGTAGCTGCAAATGCCACCTCACCCAGGGAGCTGTTTACTTCTTGCAGCTATTAACAGCCTCCGACGTAAGCCTGTGGTTATGCCTTCTGCGCTGCCTCTGAGTGTTTGCTGGAGCTGTGCGTCGCTGGTGTGAATATTAATGTGGTTTTGGACTGATGGGATGGGGCACTGATGAAGGTTTAGGTTTCTCTGCTTCAAAGTTTGATTTAAAAGTCACCTGAAAATATTAAGTTTGTCAAATTCTCATACTTTCATTCACCGCGTGACAGTCTGTGTTTGCTCTTTCGGTTTCTCATCTCTTTGTAGCTCAGATAATTTAACCTCTTACATTCAGCCCAACACAAAGGCTTTTGCATGAGTCGTTACTCTTTACTTTCCTTTATGACAGCTTTATGTGACCAGCAGGGCGAGGGAGGGGATTCTCCCTCTCAGCTCTGCTCTGAGACCCCACCTGGAGTCCTGTGTCCAGTTCTGGAGTCCTCAGCGTAAGAAGGAGATGGATCTGTTTGAGCGAGTCCAGAGGTGGCCACGGAGATGAGCCAAGAGCCGGAGCACCTCTGCTGTGAGGACAGGCTGAGGGAGTTGGGGTTGTTCAGCCTGGAGAAGAGAAGGCTCTGGGAGACCTTAGAGCAGCTTTCAGTGCTGAAAGGGGCTGCTGGAAAGCCGGGGAGGGGCTTGTTACGAGAGCCTGGAGTGACAGCATGAAGGGGAATGGTTTTAAACTGGAAGGGTGAAGAATTAGACTAGACATTAGGAAGAAATTCTTCGTGATGAGGATGGTGAGGCCCTGGCCCAGGCTGCCCGGAGAAGCTGTGGCTGCCCCATCCCTGGAGGTGTTGAAGGCCAGGTTGGATGGGGCTTGGAGCCCCTTGATCCCATGGGAGGTGTTCCAGGGGGTGGGACTGGATGGGCTTTGAGGTCCCTTTCAACCCAAACCATTCCATGATTCTGTGATTCTAATTTATCTCCGTAAAAGCAAATGGGCTTTTCCATTTTCCCCTGTTATCCTGACAGTCTCTCACTGTACAAAAAGCAGGTTTTTGCCAAGTGCTACTACACTTTGTAACCTGTTTCCTTCTCATATTATGTGACAGGATCAACTCCTGTAAGTGGAGCTGGCGCGTTACTGCTCCATTGACATGTGATAAGCATGTTAAAACCTTGATTTACTTCACAGACAAAATAAATGATCCAGAACTTCCTGTGCTTCAGTTGTTATTATCGACAGTAATTGCAAAGGCTAGAAGAAACTTTCACAGCCAGAGAAACCCTTTGGCCTCCCAAGTCTGTCTCCCTGTGGAATATGCAGACTATGTGATTTAATCATTCATTTATCAGCCTTAATCTTGTGTGATTTGGTGAGATGGGACCGACCAGCCATGGGGAAGCAGCCATTCTGGAAAGGCTGGAGCAAAGCAGGACAAATACGCAAGGTGTATGAACAAGCAGAGATTCGCAGACAGGTAAAGCTCTTTCTCAAGCCCAGAACCAGTGTGGGGTAGTCAGGGTGGCAAAGGTTATTCCACGTGTTCGGAGCAGTAAAGCAGCCATGCACAAATCGAAGGGCGTGAGCTCATATCTGGAAACATCCAAGAGGAAATTTTCGCTTGGGAACTGTCCCCGTGGTGTGTCATGAGAGCTGCAAAGCAGAGCCTCTTTGCCCTTGGTTTGTTTTTGAGGCCGGGTGCCTGCCTCCCACAGTGTTAAGTCATCTCTGCCCTTGTTGTGCCAGTGGGAATGATTGCTTGTGTCTAGAGGTGGGCGCAGTTAGCAACTCCTGCAAAGCCAAGTCAGCTTTTACAAACAAAATACTGTTTTTCCCAAAATCATAGAATAGTTTGGGTTAGAAGCAACCTTAAAGATCTTATAGATCCAACCCCCCTGCCACAGGCAGGGACACCTCCCACTGGATCAGGGGCTCCAAGCCCCATCCAACCTGGCCTTGAACATCTGCAGGGATAGGGCAGCCACCTGGGCTGGTGTTTTTGACGTTTATAAATAGTCCTGTAAGGGAGAAACATTAACTTATTTTAAGGTGTGGGGTTTCCACTACACCAGTGCACCTTCAAACAGTGTGCGTTGCAATTAGCAGTTTTGTTACCTCCTCTCTACTATAATTTTCTTATTACTGCTCTTGCTTAAATATTACCTGTGTCCCGTAGGCAACGTGGTTTGAATCTGATATTTTCTCCTTACCTTCTCTGCAGAAGTTGCTGGACAAATGCACGCGTTGCTGGTTTCGAAGGCTTTTGAACACTGTTTTATTATATTTAGAAGGAGTTTAAAAATCAATGAGAGCGACTTACAAAGCCTCGCTCCAGTGGAATCTGTTTTTCATTTGAAGTTAAGAGGTTGTAGAGAAATTGATGCTGCCAAACACTAATCTAGAGGAAAACTTTTTCCTTTTAAAACAAACCACATGGAAAAGCCACGTAAACAAAAAAAAGCCACGGAAAAGCAAACAGAACTCGGCTAAGGATTTTGACACGTTTCTTACTGCACAATTCACTTGACTCCCTTGGTGTTCTGCTGGCTTTGGATCATTTCATTTTAATGACGTGTCTTTTATCTACACAGCAACAACGTTTACTTCTCTTGTCAGCATAGTTCCACGAATTAGGGTCCCTTTTCTTGTTGCTTTACATCAGCTTAATGTTTTTTAACGTTGCCTTTACCTTACGACAGAAATTTTAGCTGTTTACTTCACGCAGAATGCGAAAGCAGTTAAGTGTCTAAAGGGAGGACAATGAATTTCTTGTTAACATTTCCAGGTTTCCAGAGGGGTTGCTAGGTGGTGTTTCAGTCATTTCCGTATCAATGTCCATGACAGATTCTGTTTAGTTTTCAAGTGACACAGGCAATGAAATAATTGATTTTAGCAAGATAGCAAAATTGTCCCTTAATTCTTAGCAGTGATGATCAGTTGTTGATATTTACTGCGCCTGCGTGAGACAGGACCTCTTTCACCAGGCAACGTTCACGTTCCGCACGAGTCCTTGCACCCAAAAGCTCCTATCGGAAGGGCGGCAGGTAAGTGACAAAGAGAGAGACAGAGAGAAATCCCACACTTGTGCACTAGCGTTGTCAGTTCGGAGCAGGCAGAGGGAAGGAGAGATGGTGAGAAATGCTCAGTTTGTTTCTCTCTGAAAGCAAAGGAACATTGAATTGGTTTTTTTTTGCCATATGGATTCTGAGCTCTTAAAAGTACCCTGGCTTTGGAACTGCTTCAAGCACTGGGACAAGTGTGAAGCGGGACATTTTAACAGGAGCCCCAGAGGCAGGGCATCTTGAGGAACTTGGAGGAGATGTGACGCTTGGACTTGAAGCAATTTTGGTGGTCAGTGAACATGTCTTGGTCATATTACCCCTTCCGTTGCTGCTTTGTCCACATCTTTGTCTGAACGCCCTGCAGAATCCCGGCATCCATGAACACCTGTGGCTGTGCCCATCCGCACGGTGCAGCCCTTTGCTGTGCTAACTCCTGCTTCACTGTGACAGGTCCCGTTGAGGGCAGAGGAGGAGGCGAATGCCTGCCCTGCTGGAGCAGCTCCAACTTCAGATCCAGTTGAAAGCTGCAGAATAGAAGCTTCAGAGATGTCATGTTTGCAGTGGGAAGCGCTTCCTGTGCTCAAGAGCTTCTGTAAGCAGAATCCAAGTGTATCTTGGAGCCTAGGCCAGAGTCCTGATGTGAGTTTTTCACCGAAAGAGGTAAGGTTTTGTACTTTTTTTCTCTCAAGTTGAAGTGTTTTCTCCCTCCACAAGCACAGTGTGGTGTCTGGAGCTACTGTCCTTTCACCACAGACCTCTTTTTCAGGGAGGCAGAATTCAGGGATGCCTTCTAGGGTAACTGTAAATAAATCATCCGCACGAACAGTCCTAATCTGTAGTTTTAAACCCCCTGTGAGGAAAACCCAAAGCGCACTGAGCGTTACCTGAAGACATCACCTTTATCAGCAATTAGGGAGCTTGGTGAAAGGAGTTGCCTCACACAGTTAAGCCTCATGTCCTGAAGAAATCGCTGAACAATGATAGTGGGACAAAGATGATGACAAGGGTTTTGATATGCCTGAAAAGGCAGGATTGAATTCACATGTTCAGAGCACAGGTAAATCCCGAACCTTATTTTTATAACCAGAAAATGATGCCAAGTGAGTGTGAGTGCTCGGAAGAGAGCTGCTTTTGAGAGGGAGAAGGAAATCTTAGAAAAAGAGAAAAATTTCAGGCACGTTACAGCAGTAAAGAGAGACAGCACAGTCCCAGAGGCCTGCGGTGATGGGACAATGGAGTAAGTCACAGATGGCCTTAGTAGTGACAGTCCTGCAGGCAGCAGCATTCCCGGGGCCTTGAATGAGGCACCAGGAACAGGGCGTGTAACTAAAATTCCCTCCTCAGGCTCTGTGCAGGAGAGATTTTTGCTCAAAAGCAACAGAAGACGGAGAGGAAGGCAGTTTTCTGGCAGTATTGAAATGCTGCAGCGAGATGCAGGGCCTTTGTCAGTGTAGTTTTGCTTTGCTGTCCCCTTGTAAAAGTGTTTTGTCTTTACAACCAGCTGTGCGTTTGCTGCAACTTGTGCTTCTGTTTCCAAGCAAGTGATGCTTTTTCAGCAAGCGTCCTGAGCCTGGCGCTCCAGCACAGCGCCAGAGAGCAGAAGGTGTGGTTCGGTGAGTGGATGCAGGGAGCAGTGCTTTCCACCTCTTGGAATGGATTGGCTTCTCTTGCAAATGCCCTGTTAGCCCCTCAAGGGCAGCCCACTCTCATCTCTCCGTGTCCCCTGGCCGTTACTGTGGAGCAGCGACAGTGCGGGCACGTGCCAAACTAGCAGCAAAGGGTATGGTTCACCATCTGCGATGTCTGCTGATGTCTGATGCTTCCACAGTCCCCTGAGAAAATGAAATGAGAGCCATCCTACCAGCAGGACTCTGTCTGCGTGCCACTGTAGCTCATGGGGTAAAGAAAGCAGGTGTGGAATCATGGAATGGTTTGGGTTGGAAGAGAGCTTAAAGATTATCCAGTCCCACCCCTGCCGTGAGCAGGGACACCTCCCACTGGCTCAGGGTCTCCAAGCCCCATCCAGCCTGGCCTGGAACCCCTCCAGGGATGGGGCAGCCACGGCTGCTCTGGGCAACCTGGGCCAGGGCCTCCCCACCCTCACAGCAAAACGTTTCTCCCTAAGATGTCATCTCGATCTCCCCTCTTTCAGATCTTAAGCCATTCTCCCTCGTTCCATCCCTGCACTCCCTGATCAAGAGCCGCTCCACGGGTTTCGTGGAGCCTCTTTCAGCACTGGAAGCTGCTCTGAGGTCTCCCGACAGCCGTCTCTTCTCCAGGCTGAACAAACCCAACTCTCCCAGCCTGTCCTCGTACAGGAGGTGCTCCAGCCCTCGGATCATCCTTGGGGCCCAGCAGTACTGGCTTTCTGGGATCTTCATCCATCACTGTATGTCTTGACTGTTCACAGAAAACCCAGAGATAGAAGAATATTTCCTTTACCACATGAAAGAGTTTGCTAGAGATGAGGGCTGACATAAAGGGCCAGAAATGCAGTCTGAGCCCTTGGCTGAGTTGTGTGGACAGATGTTTTCTTCCTGTTTATGGAGCCGGAGTGCTGACAGCTTCAAAGCCAGATGTCCAGGGAGATGAAACGTTATTTCCCATTTGAAAACAAGGCATGCAGCCGAGTGCTGCCAAAGGGCAGATTAGAGACTTATTTCTATGTGGCATCTGTTGCCTCGCACATGTGCCTGAGGACTTGTTATCTTGTTAATCGAATAGCTGGGAATGGCTGATAGCATTTACAAGGTTTTTAACACCTGTAAGCATTGTCTACCTGGTTAGAGCAAAAATACTTCTCTGGATGCTTTTCCTCTTCTCAGAAAGGGCTGCTCGTGCTCAGCTCTTCTAAAAGTCTCTTGTCTAAACATCTGGAGAGCCCCTATTGTAGAGAACAATCTGAGAGTAAGAGATGGTGAGGAGATGCAAGAAGTGTGGCTCCTCTGGTGATGCCTGCGCTGTGCCTGTGCCGCAGGAAGAACGTGTTTGTGTGTCCGGTGAGGAGGGGAAACATAGGATCATGTGGGGAGCTGATCACTAAATCAGAGCTCAAGGGAACTGTTAGCAAATACGAATTATTCCACAGCAGAACTAGATAAGAGGGATGTTTGCTGTGCCACTGGATGTTTGCTGCCACCCGCGTTAATTCATATGCTCCAGGAGGTGATTGTATTGCTACAATCCCCCAAGCAGCCAAAGATTCCATCTTGAGCCCCCAACAGCTGCCAGAAAGCTCAATATTTTCAAACTGAGAGTGTTTACCAAACCCCAGCCCAGGAGGTTCTGCAGTGAGGGTAAACCACGTATGCTCCCCGGCTTTCAGAAACGTCTTTATTAACATTGTGAAGAGACAGCATAGCTGCAGGAAATTTTTGTTCCTTCCTCCCTTTCATTCTCTCTTTTCATAGAAAACATATCTACAGTCATCTTGGAGGCTGAAGACTCTGAGAAACCTCCTCCTCACCCATGGTGGGGCAAACAGTTGTTACAGTTGTCAGGTTGTCAGCTGCTGCTGTGCACTCAGAGTGGTGTTATGCAGTATGTAAGGCCAGGACGTACAGAATGTTTGGTTCTGCTGCGTCCAAGCATGACAAACATTGATTTCTCCCTGGAAAGTGAGGTTTGCCTCCTGCCAAGTCTAAAATATACAGAGGTGAGAAAGCAGGAGGTTAGAGGAATGCAAATACAGCTGTCACTGCCATGCTCTGTTGATCGGAGCAGTCGTGTTGACAGATGGGTGTCTTTTCCCCGTCAGTTAGGACTTTTTTTCTTCTTGAGATGAAGTGATTTCTGTAATAAGTCAAAAATACAGAAAGTGGTGGACAAGCACTTTTATTCTCACAAAAGAAATGTGTGAGATGTTGTCTGTTCTCTAGTAATATGCTGTGCCATCTGATCTGCAGAATTAGAAGCTTTAGCCAGAAAGAAACGTTGTGTTTTCCGTGGACTAGGAAGAGCCAGTTAGGTCTGATCCAGTAAGTACAGCTCAGTCTTGCTTTGTTTTTTTCTAGTGTGGGATAAAAACTAGCAGTAAATCTGCTGACACCAGTTGTTCATAGGGGTGTTGACAGATTGTAATAGCAAAAGAAGTAATTCCTCAAATAGTGGTACAGAGCGAAGGGAGAAATGTATTACACGGGGACTGCTTAGGGATCTTGAGCTCCTGAGGTTCATGGAGATTGCCTGTAGTTTCATTCTTGGATGTAAATGGAAAAAAGATTTGGGCAAGATCTTTTTAGTTTCTTTCAAAAGATTTTTACTCGCTTAGACTACTCATTTGCTGTCTAGCTGGCTCCACATCCTGAGTTTGCTTGCGTCTCCTCCTCTTTGAAGTCCTTCCTGGCTTTTTGACTTTTTCCATAATTAAATAGTTATTTGCAGTCGTAGCACCTGTAACTGCCTGCAGCCTCCCTCACCTGAGCTCTGTGCCATTTCTCCAGTTATCTCAGTGCTTCCAGTCCCATTCCTTGTGCCTCCATTGTGCTGCCAAGCTCTTTGTTTTGCTTTGTGTAAACGTGAACAGCTGTCACAGACTTTGATCCTAGAAACTATTTTCCTTCTTTATCCTTAATGCCAGTCCCTTTGTGCTCACAGTTACCTTTGTTTTGATACCAAAAATGCTGGCAGATAAACTCTTTAAGACCGATATTGGAGTTTTAGCAGGCCAGCACCCTTTTTCAGAGCTGGCAACACAGCAAGTGAGCTCCATCAGTCGTGTGCAGCCAGACAGCAGCTGGTCACAGAATAGATTTCCCACTTAGATGCATGTGTATTAATTTTCCCAGAAATCTTGTGCATATTCTATTACTTTCCATGTTTTAATTTTAAAAGTAAGGTTCACCGTGACGTACCTCCCGTCACCCTCCTGAGCAGTAGATTTGGCTTCAGACAGACCTTTGGGCGATAGCAAATGAAGTATCTTCCCCTGAAAACAAACAGCTGGTGAGTAGGTTCCTAATAAATGTTTGAGTTGATGTCCAGTGTCTTCATAATTTAGGCAATGCCATTAAAAAGTGAACAAGTCACTTAGTCTAAAAGGCAGAGGAATGACAGAAGGGGGCTCACAGCATGGTCCACCTGCTGTTGGATCCACTTCAAATCCTTTTGGATATGCTGCTGTACTTATACCTCTCAGTTAGGGAGTTTGGTCTTTACCGTTTCTAGTGGCTTCTGAAAAGGCTGTCAGAGAATAAATACGAGTGCATCTTTGCTGCAAGAGTCAGCACGCTGCAGGAGGTAATGGCTGCATAATCATCTTTATCTCTTCCCATCCTCTGTGTCCTGTCTGAGGACAGAATCTTTCCTTTCAAATGGAAACTGAGGCAACACGATATCTGGAGGGTTTTACCCGTACCTCTGTCATCCATGCATTTCACTTTGCTATTTAGTAACGTGCCTCCCGTTCCAATGCAATCTCTATTTTAACATTATCTTTTTTCCATCCTGGGCAATTTCTTTTTTGTGACAACCATCTGTGTAATCAAAGCTGTTGTTGCAGCTTTTCTTCCCCTGACATTTTCCTTATTTTCTGGTATTCAGAAAGGAATGTAGTTCAGAACAATGTAGCTTGAAAAGTTGTCAGTTTTCCTTAACTGTCTAAATCTGTCCTAATCTTGGGGGTGCCAGTTGATGAGAAGCCGGCACTGTGTGCTCACAGCCCAGAAGCCCAAACTGTGTCCTGGGCTGCGTCAAAAGCATTGTGGCCAGCAGGGCGTGGGAGGTGATTCACCCCTCTACTCCCCTCTGATGAGACCCTACCTGAAGCCCCGTGTCCAGTTCTGGAATCCTCAACGTAAGAAGGATGTGAATCTGTTAGAATGGGTCCAGAAGAGGCCACGGAGATGATCCAGTGGCTGGAGCGCCTCTTGTATGAGGACAGGCTGAGAGAGTTGGAGTTGTTCAGCCTGGAGAAGAGAAGGCTGCAGGGAGACCTTAGGGCATCTTCCAGTACTGAAAAGGGCTCCAAGAAAGCTGGGAAGGGCTTTTTTGCAAGGGCATGGAGTGATAGGATGAGGGGAATGGTTTTAAATTGGAAGGGTAAAGAATTAGCCTAGATATTAGGAAGGAATTCTTCACAATGAGGGTGGGGAGGCCCTGGCCCAGGGTGCCCAGAGCAGTGGTGGCTGCCATATCCGTGGAGGGGTTCCAGGCCAGGTTGGATGGGGCTTGGAGCCCCTGAGCCAGTGGGAGGGGTCCCTGCCCATGGCAGGAGGTGGGACTGGGTGACCTTTAAGGTCCCTTCCAACCCAAACCATTCCATGATCTGAAGGGTACTCCATGTTACCTAAATAAGGACTGAGTCCTGATGAGCAAGGATGCCATTTAATCACCGGGGAATGGCGTTACCAGTTATGTGGCCTCTATAGGTGCACACAGGATAAGGCACAGTGATGTTCTAATCCTGTAGCAGATCTGTGCAGCTTGCTCCTTGCGCTAACCTGCACCTCTCCCTGATTTAAGTAGCCTCTGAGATGCTTCCAAGGTTCCTCTCTGCACATTCTGAGCTTTGTCAGACTGAATGAGCCTTAAAGGCATTTTATTTCCTGCTAGTATTGAAATTATAGTCTTTTGGGTGACTTAAAACCTTCCCCCCCCCCCCCAAAATAGGATTGAAGTCCCACAAAAAAGGTACCACAAAAGCCATTTATCATCCAACACGTCTCAAATTTTCACTCTTGTTTATTTTTTATGTCGCAACAATAATCATTATCACAGAGTTAACAAGAGGGGCAACGAGACAGGAGAATAAATGGTACCTGACTGGAAGTACTTACTTTTTGTTATTTGGGCAGGAACCGGTGGGCATTCAAAGTGTCCAGGCAGAAGCAATACAAGTACAACCACTTGAAGACCCAGGAACCCGTGAGTCCAGTTCCAAAATTCAGACTGAATCTCCAATATTTGAGTTGACGCGAGTTACAGAAAAACAGATAGACAAATTTCAGGTACAGGCTTTACAAAAGCAGCACCCAGGACCCAGTGCTGAACAAAGAGGAGTTCGCATTAGATCAAGATTATTCAATTAATCTTGCTTTTAGAGGAGGACTTCTTTATAAATCACATTAGAAGGTGTTTTGGTCTACAGATGAAATGATTTCTTAACGCCCCACCAGGGATACCCTCAGCTGCAGTGGCTTGGAAGCGCTCTGGGCTGTGATGGCCAAACCCCGGAGACGGGGCATATGCCCAGAGCTCTGGCAAGGCTCTGATTCCCTCCTTTATCCAGCTCTGCAGTCCAGCAGGATGCTACGAACAGCAGGGATGTTTTCATTGTCTGACATTAGAAGAAAATTGTAGGTATTGGCAACAACGAGCCTTGCAGGCTGAAACATTACAGCAAATGCTGTTCAAGCAATCCTGCTTCAGCCACTCCGGGAAATTCACGGAGACGAATGAATGTTCTCCTCTTCATCAGTGCGTACCAAGAGTAATTGTGTCTAAATCAATAATCGCAGTTCTCTTCTTCTCTTACTTCACGGTGAATGGAAGGTCGTCTCATTTTAATCAAGTCTCTGCTCCAGCCCGGTTCAAGGGCAGCGGGTCACTGGCTGCAGGGAAGGTGCCCCTGGTTTAAGCTGCTAGCACGGCGGGCTGGATTTGGTTTTCTACTTGTATCACACATTCAGATACCATGCAAGTTGCACATATCCCTCAAAACACAAACATCTTGATGCTTTGGTCACAAAGGTCTTACAGACCATGAATTTCACCACACAATGGATAAACTCTGCTAGGCATAAATCATTCCGATAGCTCATAGCTTGTTTCACTTAATCCCGTGGTTGCAGGGCTCTTCTAGATCCTCCACTATCAGGTCCTGCTGGTTATTCACCCAGTTTCCTTTCTTCACTGCCTTCCTCCCCTCCGTAGTGTTTTGGCAAGCTTGCTCCTGGGCCGTCTGGTAGTTGGCAGCTAGCAAAATGGCATTGCTTTGGCCACGCCGAGAACAGACCTCCCTCTGCACCATCTTCTGGGAGCAGAGCTGAAGCTTAAAGGCAGCCTGAAAGCCTCGTCGGAAGTTTTCATTAAAGAAACCGTAGATAATGGGGTTGATGCTGCTGTTGAAGAAGGCCAACCAGTGAGCAAAGGGGTAGATGTAAATGTTGATGATCTGCAGCTGCGCATCTGAAAGGTTGGCGTAGTCTGAAAGCATCATCAGAGTCCACAACGGAAGCCAGGAGAGGGTGAAAAGCAAAGCCACGATAATGAGCATTTTGATGACTCTTTGTTTCTTCTTAGACACGCTGTGCCGCTGCTCCTGGCTGTGTTTTCCCACTGCGGGCACCGCTGTGTTGAAGAGAGCAATGCTTATCCTGGCGTACATGATAACGATGAGTGAGAGGGGAGCCAGATAGATGTTGGCAAACAGAACTGTTGTGTAGATCTTTCTCATTCCCGGGTCAGGCCAGTCTTCCCGGCACCAGTATATGGGGCGGGTTTCGTTGCCGTAGCCGAGGATCACCCTGAAATGCTTCTCTTCTTGTACCCGCAGCATGACTGCTGATGGACACATGATTGCGACGGCCAGGATCCAGATGACCGCTATAATGACAACTGCAGTTGGAACGGTCAGCTTCTGCTTGAATGGATAAACGATGCATCGGAACCTGCAACAAAGACACGCGGAGAATGCTTTTAAGGAGTGCCTACTCAAACAGGCAAGCACACATCCACTGTTTTAATGGTGTGGCTTTTAAAAAGTACGGGTGGATTCATCTCATCCTGCATAAACCAGTGGAGTTGCATTTTGTTACTCCATGTAAGAGCTGTGTTGGTAAAAGAAATCTTAAAAAAGTCACATTTGTTGCTGAAATTTCCCTAATTTGATCTGTCTCCATACCAGCCTGCTCTGCTGCTTGATTTAACCGAAACAGACGCCCACGCCTCCGCTATCTGGCTTAATAGCTGAGGAACAAACCTGTTCTAAGCAGCCAGGTGTCAGCCAGCTTTAAGAGATACCAGTGCAGGAGCAAATCGCTGTGGCTGCTCCAGCCCCGGCCACGTTTGGTTTTGCTTAATAGCCCTCGGAGCAAAATCCGTCACGGTGTTATTAACGAATTGGCCTTAGCACGGGCAGGTGGCTGGAGGGAGATAAAGGTGATGCTTTAGAGTCTCTTGTCATCTTACCTGTCCACAGCAATCGCGACCAGGGTGAAGACAGAGGCAGACACAGAAATTCCTTGGACCGTCCCGCTCATTTTGCAAACCAGGCTTCCAAATGGCCATCCTGGAAGGAAAGAGGCAATTGAAATTGCTGCTGTCTCACCGCAGCACTGCGCTTATACACGCAGAGGAAATTTCTGCCCTCGAACTAATGGATTCTGTTTGCTCTGTCAGGCCAGAGTGGGCACTGGGGAGGCAGAGGCTGTGGAAACGCTTCACCAAACACACCGGGTGAGTTTCTGGTGTCCCAAAAACCAGCAAGGCAAAGGTTTGTGGTTTAACACCCCGTTAAAATGGGATCTCAAGATAAGAAAGGGACCTGAACGCTATGGTTGATTGTTCTCTGCATCGGGCTCACAGCATCCACTGAGTCTTCCTAAAATACATCCTCAAACAGGGAGAATCCCTTCTTAAAAGTCGGGGGATGTGGAAATGGGCCAACACAACCCCTGTGAGAAGGTGGGTTAGAGGCTTGTCTTCCTCGCCTCTGACTTCCAATGACCTGAAATGCTTATGGAGCCTGTGCAGGAGCGGCAGTGTGCAGGTAGGGCTAACGATGTCTTGGGTTAAGGTGACCTTTAAGCTGCTGCCTTTTGTCACGGCACGTGTTGAATAGCGCCTGCAGGTAGCAATACTCCCCTGAGTAGCTTTAAAGCCATGGCACTTCCAGCTTCCCTGTCTGCTGAGCAGAGAGGGCTGCAAGGGCACCTAAACGTTTCTAACTGGTGCAGCGTGACGTGCGTGAGAGATTTTGCCCAGCATGCAAAAGGAGGTCTCCAGATTTGCTCTAAGCTTTCTCAGAGAAGTTGGTTTCTTTACTCCAGGAGCAATTTGTGTGTTTTGCTGTCACACACCCCCGGGTCTCAGGGGTCCCGAACCCAAAAATGCAGGCGAGTCCCCCTCCAGCTCTTTCTGCCACGTGGTGGGAGCCAACCTACCTGCAATGATGTTGTCCAGGAGGGTGGTGGGCATGCAGAAGATTCCCACCAGTAAATCGCTGACTGCCAGGTTCAGGATGAAAAGGTTTGTGACCGTATGCATATTTTTACTCTTCAGGATGGTGAAGCAAACCACTCCGTTGCCAACCATGCAGAGCAGGAAGATGAGGAGGTAGGAGGCGATGAAGACAGCTGCCACCGAAGGCTGATGAAGGTAGAAGTCTACGTAGGACACGTTGCTCTCTAAGTAGAGGTACTTGTACGTCCAATTGTAATTCAGCGCCTGAGCCCAATCGAATGAAGAGTTTGAGTCCATTTTATTGCTCCTGTTGTAATCTGCCTGGAAATATATTTTTTAAAAGGTCCTTTTAGTACGCTTGAAATGGCCCTGAGGCGGTGTGACTGGTTTCAATAAACCATGTGCTGAAACACAGGTGAAGCTTGTGCATACTCAGCCCTCATGGCTTGCTTTGACAGGCCGTGTTCTGAGCCTCACCAGACAGGAACGGCGACAAGTACCCTTAGTATGATGTACAAAAGCCACCAGTAAGACTGCTGAAGGTGTTCTTCCTTCTGCAGGCCCCATAGATGAAGCCTTTCCCTTTTTAAAGGAGAGGAGAGGCAGGTAGGATGTGAACCGACCCATTGTGTCGTGTCAAGTAAACAAGACAACAACTTGAGAAGCTTATTTGGAGAAAGGAAAATAATCAGAGTTGTTGAGAAATCTGTTTATTCAGCAGCTTGAGCAATCCGGCGCTTAAGAAACAGGGAGATTTCGGAGCCATGAAGAGCAGTGATTGAATTAAAGCTCTCTCAAGAGACACAAAGCTGCTGCCTCTATGTATCCAATTCTGATCCCATCTCAATGAAAATGAAATATTGTTCTGTACAATCGGTATTAGGCCACAGTTGATTTTATTTCCCTGCTTACAAGTTACATAGATCAGAAGAGTCTGCAAATAGGAAAGACCCCAGTGTGTTCAATGCCTGCTGGAGTACAAGGCAGCTGTATTAATTCCCTAGCTCTGCTACTGAATTCCTGTGTGATCTTGGGAAATTTGGAATCCCTCCGTGCTTCATCTTTCCTGCTATAAAATTTCAGCAATACTTTTCATGCTGCCAAGTAAATTCTCCCATTTCATATTTGTTACATTACTGTTGGCTTACTGAACTTTCTCCATACTGGAGCATTTCGATCGGCAAATACCTGTGTGCTCTGTGTTGCAGAAACGACGCTTTCGCTGCTGTCATGGTTTGAAGATCAGGAGCACAAGACTCTTTATCAGACCACTTGATGGAGCTGAAAGAATTCTTTTTAAGGTGGGTAAGGAATTTGATTGCCCCAAACACACTGGCTTCCAAGTTGAACTGATTTATAGGGCACAACCAAAATCAAATCTTAACTGTGACATTCTTTTAATGTGATTATTTTACAAGTCACACGGAAATGATAGCAGCTGCCCTAATAGGCCAACATTGGCAAAGAATAGAATCGTAGAATGGCTTGAATTGGAAGAAACTTCAAAGGCCACCCAGTTCCACCCCCTGCCATGGGCAGGGACACCTCCCACCGGATCAGGGACTCCAAGCCCCATCCAACCTGGCCTTGAACCCCTCCAGGGATGGGGCAGGCACAACTCCCCTGGGCAACGTGGGCCAGGGCCTCCCCGCCCTCATAGTGAAGAAATTCCTCCTTATGTCCCGCCTAAATCTGCCCCTCTCCAGTTTATACCTACTGCCCCTCGTCCCATCACTACAAGCATCTTGACATTTGCAGCTGATCCCCGATAGTTTACCCTTCAAGCAACATTCCAATGTATTTTCCGCATTTATTTTATCTGGCTGCCAGATGGAGACTTTGATATTTGGGTGTAAAAGGAGTAAGGGAAATGATCGGATTGCTGTCTGCCAACACTGCCAGCAAGATGGCTTCTGGATTAACACTTGCTTAAAAGGGGCCTTGGGGTTCTATTTCTTTAGCGGGCGTACGTGTACAGCTGCCTAAAGAGGCTGGGGGGTGGAGGCGTTCCTAACGTACGAGAGCAGCAAGAATAATTGGTGGGAAAAGGCACCAAATCCATCTTTGAGTGCAGGTGCCTTTAGGACATTTAAATTAAGGCACAAGTAGACCAGCCCTGATCAGTTTGTATGTGAGGGAAGGCAAGTGCTACCTACATCTGTCTCTTTATGGCAGGAACTGTGGAGCAGACCTTTTTTTAGATCCCCGATGAGCCATGTGCTGGTTTTCCCGTCTGTGGAGCCACGATGGAAGGTGATGTACTACGGTCGCTCAGCAGAGGGCAGCCCTCTCCCCAGGAGCAGAAAATAAGCATTAGGTAACAGCGCTAAGGGGAACGGGTTGCTTCTTCATTCTTCTTTCTGGGTTTTACTTAAAAGAATTACTAATTTCCCTTCTCTCTCTGACGTTTGTTCCCTAATCTATCGACTGCCTCCCAGCACATCCCTGCTGCTGCGCTTGTCAATGAAATTCAATAGCATCAAAGCCTTCTGAGCTCTACTTCCAGGTAGGAAGCGTAGTTAAAAAAAATACTTACTCTAATTTGTCTGTGGTTTGGAACAAGCAGACGGTGAAAAAACTGTCGTGTTCTGGTGTCTCCTGCCTTTGTAGACGTCAGCAGCAATGCTGTGTTTGTTACGGGTCTGTATTTTGACATATTCATTAAAACGTGTGTGCATTGAGATAGGTAGACAAGAAATCTCTTGCAAAATGCTGCTGCTACGTTTTAACAAAGCATTGATGACAAGTTACCTGTGTAATAGCTGTTTATTCTCTTTCTCCTTATGGAGAAAGACTTTATTTATCTTTACTGCTTTTATTCAGAAGGTATTTTAAATTGTTGGAACTATTTTTGTTCAAACGTGTGACCTTCCAATTGCTTTAACCAGACAGAGGTCAGAGTCAGCCACTGCGGAAACTGTTTTAATGCCTGTTTTGGTATTCACTCACAAAAGCAGGCACTGATGCATTTTGCATACAAACACACTGAGAAGAAGAGTGTTGGCAGAATTCAAATGTAGATATTTGACAGTAGGAATTTCCACTGTTCCTTTAATAACAGATCTGGAGCTGCGCTTTATAAACCCCACGAGATGATGCGTCTCTAAAACCCTGTTTAAAGCTCAGCATCTCTCGTGTAGCCTTTTGGCCCCGTGACAAGAAATGGAGTTATTATTGCTGCCTTCCCTCATGTTCCCCCAGCCAGCTTCTCAGGGCGGCAAAGGGCAGGATGCCAAGCTCTCTCTGCCCTGGGAGAGGCAGAGCACCGATATCCCAGGAGCTTCCATCTTTGGGAAAGGCAGAGGGGTGCCCAGCTTGGTGCGGCTGTGCTGGATGAGGCCCAAATACGTAACGCGGAATCTAAGATGCCAGCATTTGCTCTGTAGCTCTAAGGCGCTTCTGAGGTGGCCAACCACGGCCATTAATCAAGTTAGAAATGCAAGGGCTCTTGAGTCCAGCCTTCTATTCCTGAAGACAGGTGGTGGAAACGAGTGGGGAGCTTGATATAACAAAGGGGAGGGGAAATAGCATGAACGGGAGCAGACAGTGCCAGTGACGTGACACGGATGGGGCTGCCCGAGACCAGTCCTGCATTTCAGACAGGAAATGCAGCCATACGGGCAAGGAGGAGCTCTGCTCTGTATCCAGAGCTTGTGCTCATGGTCCATCTCCCAGACCATTTGGGAAGGAGTAGCAATATACCCAATCCTATGGGTTTGGAAGAAGGCAGGATCTCTGCCCCTCCTCATCCTTTAACCAAAATAAACACACATTTTTAACTCTTTTGGTTTGGTTTCCTCCAGTGCTTCTCTGCAGATGGGTCCAAACACAAATACATATATATATTTCAATTACTGTAAATTAATGCTATTTTTCTTCTGTAAAACCTTATTTCCCAATTTTACATTATGATAAATAAAAGTAGTTTTCTTCCATGTGTTAATTTGATAAGGGCATGGCCTCCCTGCTTCATTTAATATACCAGAGGAAGCTCTGCAAGGCAGTAAAGCCTCAACTAGTGAAAAACTGTCCAGAGTCCTACATGCTGCCATTTTAATGGCTCTGCACTCTCTGCTGAAATCTCAGCCACAGCCCCCATATCCAAATCCACAGCATAAAGTCTCATAGCATAATGAGGGCTATCTCATGGACAATTAATTTTCTATTTCTACAATATCAGTTTAAGGCAGTTATGGAGTGAATGTATTTGTTTTCAGATGAGCTGCATGGAAGAAATACCTCTGGAGCCAGCTAGTGCTGCTTCACCTTTGGGAACAACCATCTGTTTCTGTTGTCTTGATTTCTGAGAGTGTGAAATCTCATTATGGAATCATCTGAGGCTTTAGGAGCTGAGACAAAGCTAAGGGACCTTCAGAGACCTGAAGCACAGAAGCATATTGTCACAGAAAAAGAAAACAATGTGGTAAGCAAGTGCTACAAAACGTGTCTTTGTCTTGTTCTAAGCCCCGTACTCAGAAATGGGACAAATTACTGAAGTGGCCTGGAAAACTTGGAAAGTGAGAGCATCTCTGTTCTGCTGAAGAGTTAAAAAACCCTGCCTGCAAAAGGCACCCACTGAAGGATGGCAAAAAGCAGGACCTCACTCTCTAGGTATATCAGAAATAAGGATGAGACCAATGTGTGGATTATCCCATGGCTCAGTGAGTCAGATCAAGCTATTGACAGGGAAGAACAAATTGCTCTTGCCTAAAAAAACCTAAAAAGATCAATTGTAAACACTTCCAACGTGGTAAAGTGCTGTTAGCAGCTATTTCTAAGAATTAAGAAGGGTGTGCAAAGCAGTAAGAGAATGGAATTGGTCACCTCTGACCCCTGCCTTAATGAAAAGTCATGTTTTCGGAGGAAGGAGTAGTAGGGAAAGAGATCCGATTGCCAGCCAGGCAATTTGTCTGCAAAAGACCATTTCCTATGGAGACCAGCTTAAAATGAGAACGCAATTCAAGAGGGACACACTGCACAGTGACGTGCAGCGAGGCAGGAGCAAACAGGGGAACGGCTGCCCGTATGGCAGTCCTGTGGGTGAGGATCTGAGGTTCCGCACTGAATGTAAAACAAAAGGCAGAGCAAGGTACACAAATGCCAGAGGCCCTAGTGGCACACGAGCAGGACAATAACTGACAGAAATACTTCCATGCTGTTCAGGACTTGTTTCTTGCACTTAGTTCCAGGCAAGTCAATTGAACACTGTTTTGAATCAAGTCTATAGGAAGTCACAGGAAAGATGGGAGGGCTCAGAAGTGTGACCTATGAGGAAAGGGAGTAAGTTAAGGGGTCATTTGATCTACAAAGGTGAAGTGTGGCAATCTGGTCTCCCATTTTGCTGTGAGTGTCAGAAACACTTCATCACAGTGTCATACATTTCACAATGTTACAGGTGAAGGACACGTGTCTGCAGTTCCATATAAGCAGAGCTCATCTTTGCTTCCTCTCCCAGGGGCTTCCGCAACAGCCCAACACCTGAGGCTCAGGTGCGGGACAGGCAGAAGTACAGAAACTCACTGCATGGAGCCACCCATCTTTGCCAAGAGAAAGGCCACAGGCGCAACAGCTGTTTTCCCACAAACTCACTGGATCATCCTTAACTCCTTTGAAATACTTTTAAGGTATGTTTTAACCTCACTTTGCACTTAGCATCTGTTTGCCATAGAAGCAGAAATGGTGGCCTGTGTAATACAAGACTTGAATTTCAAAGTACAAACTCCGAGGATGTTTAGGAGCTAAGGTAGTAGAACTTAATCTTCAAGGGAATATTTTATTTACCTTGCCACCCATCACAATTTGATGACACACCTAGGCACGCCTTGCCTCCAAATCCAGCACAGGGAAGGGGCAGGCTTTTAGCTCAGAAAAAGAAAAGCTGCAGTAAAAATAACAAGTGCAATAAGAAAAAAAAAATCTGTTCTTACTGACATTGGCTCCCCCTGAAGACTTGTTCATCTTCATGGAAGTCAATTTCTCATTTTTAAGTGAACAATTTCAGGGAGACAGACTCATCTGGCAGTTGCACACGGGACTTGATGAAGGGATTTAACCTGTTCATCCTCTCCTAACAGTCTTTTATCTGGGGAGAATGAGGGGGAGCCAAGGCAAATATTTTGTCAGAGTACTTGTTCCAAAGATCTTAACCTCTCCTCCCCTGTCTAATGATAATTAAGAGGGCAGTCAGTAGAACTGCTCTAATAAACACAAGACTGAGTTGCAGATTACTCACCCACTTCAGCTAGGAGTACATAATATTTTGCCAAAAAGCACAATCTCAAACGCAAATCAAGAGATGCTGACAGCAGGTAAGGCATTCACAGCAAGCATGTCACATTTGTCTGGAATATATTGCTTTTTCCATCCCACTTCATTCTTCTGACATTCAAGTGTCAGAGTTTTCACATCAAACATTCACTCTATTGTCACACTAAGTAAGGAAGAGTAAAGCTGAAAATTTACTTCAGTAAAACTTTGCTGTAGCTGAGTATTTTGTGCTGTTTGCTATTATTTCACCTTAGACACCAACGTGTGAATCACTTCCTTTCAAGCATATTCATGACTCCTACTGATTCACACAGAAGCATTCAAGATCGAAGTGTCCCATTTGGCTTATTGTTGAATGTGGACTGGAAGTTTGTCCGTTACTTGTTTTGCCTTTTTATCTGTCCTGAAGCTGCACAAGAGCACAGATCTATAGCATCAACAGACAAAAATGACAGTGCTTTTAATATCGGCTCTTCGTTATGCACCAAAACGAACGTTACCTAAACTTTTGGTAGCAAAACAAAGCAGAATTCACCAATTATCAGAGGATTAGAGCTTAAGCTGCTTTCCTACTGCCTCTATCTATACTCCTTTACTCCCCCCGTCCCCCAAAATGGTTAGTCACCCTTCAGCTTCCCATTTTGAAGTTTTCCTATGTGATATGCCACAGGCTGTTTCAATTTTTAAGTAAAATCTCATTCAACTGTTCCCTGAAATAAGGTTACAGTACAATTTCCACAGACAGGCACACTTACCCAGCTGCTTTATTAAGGAGCCCAGCAGATTTCAGCTCCCTTATTCTTGGAAATGGCTTTTTGTCATCTTCCCAAGAACTCCCCTAAGACCACTCACGTCTCAGAGCTGTGCATCTATTACTGGGCTCTTTGCATCTGGGATTGAAGGAGTCCTTTTAGCTTTATCTCATCTGCCAGCAGCAGGGGGAGAAGCCAGGCTGGTATCACCGCTGATTACAGCAGCACGGGACAAAAGTGTTCATCAGGCAGGTGCTCTGTTCAGTGGACTGCAAGGAAGTGATGCACCACACTCCGTACAAGGTTCAGCCTGGTCCTGATGGAGAGACACGCTCACACCTCAAATTAATAGCTGCCAAGTGAGGAAGCTGGCACCCACAGAGAGCAGCTGTTCAGAAGCGCACAATACCTAACTGAAAGCTCTTGTCTTTCCTGCCAAGGCCAAGTTCAGGTATTAGAACATATCCCCAGGTAGTGCTCGTGTCCTATTGATGTAGTATTGTACTGAAAACAAAATAACTCCCAGAAATATCCTTTTTTAAGTCAGTTGCCTTGGTGCTTGGGATGCTTTCAAAGACATTAACACTTAGAGCGCTGCCCTTTTAGAGCGTTCACCCCACCACGTAGTCCAGCACGAGGAGTATTGGGCTTGCTACAATCCAGACAAACGTTGTAGAAGCCAGGACTGTGCTGGAAGCCGAGCGCACTCGCTCCACTGTCCCTTTGCTCTGCAGACATTGCTGTTCTGCTGAAAGTGTAAGACTCTCCTTAAATTAAGCTGGTCCTCGTGGCTGAGAAGCAAGACTTTAATGAAAGCACTGTAGGAAAAAAGCTAATGTATTGAGAGCAGCGGCATTCCCTCCGTTCACCAGCACGCGCGGAGCTACCGCGCACAGCAGCATTAGCAGCGTTTTAAGAGTAGGCAAGCAGTGCTGTCAGATCTCTCTTCTACTTAACTAATGTTGGCTCATCAGCCACCTCCACCGCTCCTGTAAGCCAGATGTGGAAGCAAAACAGCCTTAGCGCTCCCTGCTACCACCACATAGATTGTTTCTGTCCATTTTTACTAAATACCACCTATTTGTCTGTTTTTATTAGCACATTACTTACATTCAGAAGGGGAAACAAGCCTCTAGTTGAGAGGCTTTCAGTAGAGTTGAATTACTTTAATTAAGTACTCCTGAGATCCACTCTGCAAGCAGCAGCTTCCCCTCCATCACGGGAAAGCGGCCAGGGACCCCACTGAACATCAGCTGAACTGGTCTGAGCTTTTCCACTGGAGAGATACTCCAGCAGGCACTTACTGCTAAGTGTTTCGGATTAAGCTACAGGAACATTTAAACGATCAACTCCAGGCTTTGTGCAGCACTAAACTCCTCACTAAATGGGAGATGAGTCTCCTAAATTGCCACTTCCCAGCTCAGCGGCTGATTTTTACTGTTCCGTGTCGCGTCCCTCAATATTGGCCGGATGGTTGGCACAAAGCTGAACCACCTGACTTTAAGTGCAGGTTAAGGCTCTGCGCATCAATCTCTGCTTGTTAGAGCCGTCAGAGCTGACATCATCGCTTGGAGTGTTAAATCTTAATGGAGTAATCTGGAGAGTGGGTCAAGGGAGGACGCAAGTGTAGTCATAGTTTAGGTAGGAGAACCATCAGACCATCCCAGTGCGGAATAATTGGCAAACAAAACAAGCACTTTAGGAGCCACTCAGCTGAGTTTTAAGGTAGGTGACAGCAGTGACAGTTTCTGTGTACCTGGAGGGACACAGAGCATGCCATCGTCTCTGCAGAGTGAGTGCCTAGAACTCAGCTTTGGAATGCTGACAGAAATGTTTTAGTCTGTACATAAACTCAGACACTTTAGTTTTTAATCTGCTGCAGGGCTGCAAACTGCCAGGAGCAGTGGCAAACAAATCTCCTCTGTCTTGTCCCCTGCAGTAAGCCATTAAGGGCTTCCTCTTGAAGGACTGAGGTGTCCCTAGAGAAAGGGCCGTCCTATGATGTGGGGAGAGAGTGTCCTAAGTAACCAATTAAGCAGGTTAACCTGCTTACCCTTCCACTGCTGCCAACAGCTCCAAGTGGCTGAAGAGCCAGCACGGCCTTACAGGAGTCCCAGTGGTTGGGAAGTGGTTGGGAATTGACTTACAGGAGTCCCAGTGGTTGGGAAGTGGTTGGGAATTGACTGGCAGTGGTTGGGAATTATGACTGCAATCCAGAACGACTCACTCCAACTAAAAGCGCCCCTCGGATCAGACAACTGCAACAGGGCTTCTATTCCAACAGCAACGCTAAAGAAGTCTGAGTTGAAGCCCTGATTCACATGGGTTTGTGTCCAAGTCCAGAGATCATCTTTTAAGGTAGGTACAGAAGCTACTGTCACACAGGTGCTGCTGTGGGGGCAAAGGTGGACAGGATTCACACTGCTGGAATAGTAATGGGATGTGCACATGGGGTAGAGATTATCCCAGCCATCCCTCCAGGGGCCCTTCAGCAGTAAGCACTCCAGCCGTTAGGAAGTTCCTCTCATTATGGCAAACTGAGTACAAACCCAGCAGTAAATAACATAAAATAACTCTAAGCAAGCCTAAATTGAGAACAAAACTCAAGAAACATTATGCTTGTGACAGCTTTCTCACGTGCTATCCTCAGCCCAGCCAGCAAAACTAAAATTTCAAGCCTAAAAGGACAGCTTTTCTTCTGAAATGGAAAGCTTGGACAATAGGACTCGCATGTATTTATGACATCACCTCCTGCATGCCTTTTAAACATAAAATATAGGGGAGGCGGATGGTACTTTCATTCCATTTTACTAGAAAATTGATTTCTGCTTAGAATTATTGAAGCGGAATGAACAATCTCTCCTGTCTTTCCCAGCCCCCGTTCTCCTAGGAGAAGGCGAGATGCCAGCCGCCTGAACCAGAGCAATACCAACGCAAGCGCCACCTCACAAGGGTCCTTTGCACTAGATTATATCTATGCTTATCTTGAAAAATGTGCAAGAGCCCTGAAGTGCTGATTTAAATCTAATTTAGCATAGAAGCTGTATTGCCCAGTGCGAGATGGTTATGAAAGCAAACAGAGCCCATGACCTGGAACGTATTCCTTTCTTAGCTGGAAGATCCACTACAATACAAGACTCACCTTAAGGCTCTAATTGGCTTTCATACAAGAGAAGAAAAAGTACTTCATTTACAAATGAAAACAGGGGGTAAAAGGGAGTATAAATACCAAACCTATAAGAACCTACCCAATAACTACCTAGTTTTGGCAGAAATCACAGTAGCAGTCCCAGAGTTACAAAGCTAACAACACCCTACTTGCAGGCATTTGCTGTGAAAACATAGAAATAAAGGTGCTTAAGCTACCACTGGAATAGATATGGTTTTGGGGGGCTGTAGCCTAAAATAACATCCTTTTATCCCCTCTATAGGACTAGATATGAGCTCAAACCCAGCCAGCTGCATATTTAGTAATAATTACTTTTAGCTTTATATGGTTTGCATTTTACCTAGAAGGAGGCTGCAGAAAGGTGGGTGTTGGTCTCTTCTCTCCAGTGATTGATAGGATGAGAGAGAACGGCCCCAAGCTGCATCAGGGGAGGTTTAGACTGGACAGTGGGAAAAAATTCTTCACTGCAAGGTCTCTCAGGCACTGGCAGAGGCTGCCCAGGGAGGTGGTGGAGTCCCCACCCCTGGGGGGGTTTAAAAGACAGGTAGGTGAGGTGCTTTGGGATATGGTTTAGCATTGGATGGGTACTGTTGGAGTTGATGATCTCAAAGTTCTTTTCCAGCCTAACAATTCTACACCAGGCATCACTATTGTAGAGTTGATTACAGTTAAATAGCCTTTTTACCTCCTCACCTAAGTTCTCACCTAGGGGAATATCCCATTGTGCTTCACTGGAAGCTAAGCAGAAGACCCTGCCTTGTCAGAGGGCAGATGAGATGGACTACACATGTGGCAACTCCAAGATGAATCCTTAACACTTGGCCATAACCAAAGTCAGATTTCTCCAGAGGCAACACCTTTCATAACTGTATAGACTAAGCAGAAGAAAAACCTGTTTTTAAGGCTGTAGCAAGGATTTAACCTGCACAGTATGACCTCAGAGAGCCAATAGCTTGTAGAATGGCTATAGAAGAGGGAAGCACAGTAAACTCTCCCTGTAGCTTCCTCTTCGCTAACCATTTGCTTCACTGGCCAGGCACGGCAACATAAAATCAGTACAGTCACTTGAAATACCCCCTCACCCATCAATCCCTAAGTTAGTTCTGTGACTTGCTTGCATCATTTGAACCCATTTAGTACTCCTGATCTCCAATTTACTGCCTCAGCAACTCATATTTGCTGAGGCAGTTGAGTTGTGCACTGAGCAATTGCCACTCAGACTTAAGCCTCACCTGGTAAACATTGATAGCCACCTCGGAGGGCACATTTCACCTGCTCCTTGTCGTACTGAGAGGTTCTCTCTAACCTGTCAGGTTGAGGCTGTCGTATTTGAGGTGTTTTTCTGTCCAAACAGAGTTCTCTCCCCTAGAGCCACCTGTGCCCCCTTTTCTCACTTTTTTTTGTCCAGGCACACCACATCCTTTCAGGGATGAAGGGGAGACTGGCATGCGGCACTAGTGACTTGGAAGAGCCCCGTGGCTTCAGTGGTACAGTAAGTTGTCCTGCTTTGTCATCTCCTCTTCCCTGATAATCCTTTTTGTAACCCATGAGCATTAAGCACCATTTCATTAAGTTAAGACTCTTAAGACCTGAGTGAAAACAGCTACTGGAAGCTACCGCTGCATGCACATCTTGCAAATTAAACACAGATGTGCATGTTCTGGCCCTGGAAAGGCTTATTCTGTTCTGCACCTGCTCTCTGAGCTCCCCATCATGGCAACTTCACAGGTTATTTCATGAACTGTACCACCCACATCCTAATAGCGCTACCAGCAATTTGCTCCAACCACTTAGGTTTATCCACTGGAAGGCAACAGCAAAACCAACACCCTCTAACTGAATTAACCAGAGTCTTCTGTTGACTAGCAGCAACTTAATGAAGCTTCCAGCCTCAGGATGTTCGGGTTCAGTTTTCATGATAGTTACTACCCAACTGTGTAGTAACTCTTCTCTCATAAAGAGAGTTAACAATTTCCTTCAGAGAAAACTGCTTTTCTGCCAGTGCAGTACTCTTAATATTTTCCATTTTCTAGGTCAAAGCTGGAAGATCAGATTCGAGATACACAACGCTATAAGGAAAGCTCAGGCTGAAACTTAAATAGTACCCTTACATTTTAATTCCAGGGGAAACGTGTTCTGTAATGACAATTCAAAGACTAAAATAATCACCTCTCCTGGTTTAAAGGTATTAGTGCATTGAACACTGCATCAAGTCCTGCCAGACCCAAACTTGCACATGGTAATTCATTTCTCAGACCAGACACATTAAGCCCTGCCTTCAGCTGGCAGGAGTTTGGGATCTTACAGGGGTCAGGGGTTCCAAGCACACATCCCATTTCAAATGGCCCTGTTCAAATCATGGTTACTCACAGTTTAACTTGCAGATACTTCATTCCTTTAAGAAGAAATTGCCTGTACAAGCATTCCCATTCTGCTTCTTCAGGAGGAACAGCTGTACCACACAGACACCCTCACCTGAATGAGGAACTGCAAGTTCCAGGTCAGTTTCTGTGCCCACCACAATTGATGTGGAAGCCACCCAGTGATCCAGCTTGATGAGGTCACATCACAGGTCAATGCTGTGGAAGCAGTTGCTCCAGCTCAATTGACTCATAGCCTTATATTCATCTTCTCCCCATCTCCTTGTTCCTCCTCCAGGGAGCTCTGAGCTCCTAGAGCCGCAGCGGCCACACCACCCCCAGCAGTTCGCTACCCACTTGTCTCTCCCAGCCCTCTTCTAAAGGCCACGAGTGCCTCAGCCTCCAACACTACTGTTCAAGACTGTGCCAGCAGCCTCAATGGATTCAGAAAAAGTTGGGCAAGTCCAGACAAAGATAAATTGAACAACCGCAACACAATCCCATCACATCAGGATGGGCAGGCTGTTCCCTGCAATCTGAGGTCTGCACTCTTAGGTACCTGACCAAATTGTGCTACGTAAAATCAACTCTTGTGCTTCAAAACATTACAGCTCTGTGGGGAAAAGCAAGTTTCACCAAGACGCTGACTAGAAACGAGATGAGCAGTGACCCAACACAAGCTATGATGTGCAATAGGCATGTGGTAAACTAATGGAAATGCTGCTCTGCTTCAGGCAGCGAGAACCAGAGAGGCACTTTCCTTGCCAAGATCTTCCTCTTGATAAAAGGAGCAGCACAGGTCCCTTCCTTTGGTTTGAGGTGCCACCCTACAGGTGCAGCCTCGAGAAAGGCTTTTCTCTCACAGAGAATTGGTTTAATTAGACTTCCTCCAGCAAAAACACTTGAAACTGATCCTACAGCACTTTATCCTGCAGCATTTTATACTCTACAGCCCCCGAAGCATGGTTCCAATTTGAAGAACAACATCCTAGTGTTTTGTAGATCAAGTGGAATAACAAAGGCACTTCAAGCTCCAAATACTTCTCTCCTACTGGAGGCATTCCACTATTGATATAAGAGTGAGATAAGAGCACTTAAAACTCCTCTTGGTCACCAAGGGAAAAATACAGTCACCTGTTGGCAAGCCCTTCTGCTTGAATGAGTACTTCACTGGGCTAAAAGGGGTTGTACTTGATGTAAACCATCCCAAGTTTGTTTCTATTGAGAGTTTTCACACTGATCCCCTTCAAAATAACATTTAAGTTGAGGTTGAATTCTTACATACAGCCCTGCACACCTGGGGTTGGTCTGAGCACAGCTACACTGCTAACACCAACAAACCTAGTGTGGGCTACCAGAGGCACAGACACTATAAAACTTGCTGTAAATCCCGTATAAAGCTTTTGGCACTTCCACCAGCAGCAGAACTAACCTAACTCTGACGCCTGGTGTGCAAGTTCGCCAGGCTCAGCAGAGCAACTCCTAACTGGCAGGATTTGACCTCTGTCCCTCACAACATCATTTCAGCCTTTTTAAACCATTTGTAGTCCATCAGGGAAACACAAAGATACACAAACCGCTCTGCTCACCCCTTATTCCACAGCAAGGCTCTCCCCCAGTGGGAAGAGATAAACCCCTGGTGCTGCACAGAGGGGTTAGGCAGCCAGCGCAGTCAGGTTGCCACTTCCAGCTGCAGCAACACCGGCGCTTCCCTCCCATCCCACGCAGCGGTCCTCGCTGGCCGTCCAGCTGCTGTGTCCCCCCCAGCCACAACGCCACCGCTGTCAGAGGCTCTTGCTGCCACCCCGGTTCCCCCCAGGCAGGAGCTGGGCAGCGGTGCAGCCCTGCCTGGAGCTGGTTCCAGCAGTGGGATGAGATGCCTGGCGTCACCAGGAGCCCCAGGCAGGCAGCGATGTGTTCCCGGGAATATTGGGGCACCCCCGTACACACCTCCGAGCAGCGTCTGCCTCAGGCACACACACAAACCTGTTGCTAACCAAGCACCTGCAGCTGGAGCTCAGCTCCCAGCCACCGCGCCGCGCAGGGATTGCCCACCCCAAGTGGAAAGCGGCCCCCCCGCGGGATGCCCCCACTTACTGGTGCCAGAGCTCCCCAGCAGCCGCTCGGTCAGCGCAGCGAGGAGGGAGACTGCAGAGAGGGAATGGAACCTGCCAGCTCCTGCCTGATGCCAGGAGGAGGAAGAGAGGAGGAAGGAGGGAGGGACTGGAGAGAACAGCCCCAAGCCAGGCTGCCAAGCCCTAGGGCTGGAGGGTCACCTGCTGTCCTCGCACACCAGACTAGGTTTGTTCCTTTTGGAGCCTTACCAAGCAGGGTCAGGAGCCAACCGCTGCAACCACTACACTGGGCGAGCAGCAGCCCAGAGCCATCCTCAGCACGCTGAGTGCTCCCTGGCACAGCAAGCAACTCTCAGCTCTAACAGTTACTTCAAGCCTCTCCGCAGAGAGGACCGTGGTAGCTTTTAAAGCTTCAGCAGGGTAAAAATAACTATTTGGCTCTTGTTCCTAGGATGACAGCCTTCTCCGCACCTCCTTTTATCTCTACAACTTTAACTTGCACCCAGAGCTAGAAAAGTTGGTACTCATCCCACCACAGTCACTAGGAGCTTTCTTCCTCCTTGTAAGTTCAAAGGGTAGAGGAAAGGAAGATCATGAAGGCCAAGGAACACTCCAGACCCAGCTTACCTGTCTGCATCCAGAGGGACAAGTTCCAGGGCTCTGACTTGAACTGGAAGAGGTGCCTTTGCTGTGGGCAGGGGGCTTTCAAGACTCCCCTGGCTTTCAGAGTGCTGTCCCCACAGGGCTAGTCTGCAAAAAGTTACCCCTTTACATCTGGGCTAGACTCAAATCAGCAAGAAAAAAACCACGGTTGAGGCCAGAAGTTCTATCACAACGCTGTGAGCAGCCTCAACATTTCATAAAATCATAGAATCACCAGGTTGGAAGGGACCCACTGGATCATCGAGTCCAACCGTTCCTAACAATCCCTAAACCATACCCCTCAGCACCTCATCCACCCATCCCTTAAACAGCTCCAGGGAAGGGGACTCCCTCCTCCCTGGGCAGCCTCTGCCAGTGCTCAATGACCTTTTCCGTGAAAAAATTTTTCTCCTCTTGTCCAGCCTGACCCTCCCCTGGCAGAGCTTGAGGCCATCCCCCCTTGTCCTGTCCCCTGTCACTTGGGAGAAGAGCCCAGCTCCCTCCTCTCCACAACCTCCTTTCAGGCAGTTGTAGAGAGCAATAGTGTCTCCCCTCAGCCTCCTCTTCTCCAGGCTAAACAACCCCAGCTCTCTCAGCCGCTCCTCGTCAGACCTTCTCCAGCCCCTCAGCAGCTTCGTTGCTCTTCTCTGGATGTGCTCCAGACCCTCAACATCCTTCTTGTGGTGAGGGGAAGGTATTTGTAGCTCTAACCAGGGACGCAGAGAGCAACAGGCACACTTTAAAACTGAATATGCTCTGGCCGTGACTTCATCAGCCAGGAGAAGGAAAACAGCCTATTAACCCACACATTACCACTAACTCCAATAATACAGACACGTTATAACAAAATTGGGGAACAAACAAGCTTAAACCTAAGAAAACAATGCCCCCCCCACACACAGAGCTGAAACAACAGTAGTGTAATAACATCACCCAAACAGAAACAACAATAAAACAGCAAAACCAACCCCAAAAAGGAACCATTACAGCACCGCTGCTATTGAGGCAAGAAAAAGGTTCCCCAACCTGGGCTTAAATGCAGAGCTGGGGCCAATGAGGAAGGGTGGGTGGGTGGTGGGGGCCCAGCTGAGGCCGTCAGGGTGATGGGCACCTGGTGGGATGCTCCGAGTGCCTCCACTGGCGGCTGAAGCCCAGCAGCTCTGACACCTCCAGTCCTTGCTGGCCAGCAAGGAACGGGACACGTGAGCTGTCAGCACGCTTTAGGTGACGCAGGAGCAGCGTCTCCTCTGTGGTGAGAAGCGTGTGTGGGGTGTGTGCTGGCTTGCTGCCCTGGATTCAGCTGGGGCGGAGGCAATTTGCTTCTCAGGAGCTGCAGCATTTGGGTTTGTGGGGGAAGAATGTCACAAATAGATGGGTTTTACGGGGGGCTGGCTTGTGTTTTATGCGCGGCTGGAATAGGATGAGCTTTCTTCTCAGCAGCTGCCGTTTCTCTAGGTTTTAATATAAGAAGAATGCCAACGTTTATAGTTGCTGTTAGGGAAAACAAGGACCTTTTTCAGTTTCTCACGTTTTGCAGGTAAGCGAGAGCATTACACCGGGAGGAGCGGAACCAGAAGTGCTGCCTCATTTTTCAGCCTTCTTCAGTCTCAGAGGTAAAGACCAGAAACAAACCCAACAGGTTTAGAGAGGAGAAAGGCTTGACAGGGCATCTATTGCCTATAAGCTGGCCATGAGCAATTAGAAAGCTTTATCGTGGGAAAAACACGTGCAAAAAGGACGCCCGGATACTTTCGGTGTCCCTGCCCGTGGCAGGGGGTGGGACTGGATAATCTTTAATGTCCCTTCCAACACAAACCATTCTATGATTCTATGATTTCAAAAACCAGAATGGCCGGCTCCTACGCTACATGCCTTTCCTCCTCCCAGTGTGGCATAAACTCCCTTTCTCTGGTTTTATTAGGTGTGAATTTAAAAGCAAACCTTTTTGGCTACAGCAGTTCTCTGTCGCTGGCAACAGCAGCTGTAACTGGAGATTTATTCTGAGTCAGATGGGCTGCGCAGGAAAACGGGCCTGGGGTGACTCTGCCGGTGCCTCGGGAGAGCGGATATTTCCAGAGGGAAGCATTACTGCTAGCGTGAGAGTTCGGCTCCTTGTGTTTTTACAGAACGGAAGCATTTAGCATTAAGATGGAGGCCCTTGCTGAACTGAACTTATAACACTCTTGCAAAATATGATTGTCTACGCTGATTGTCTCTAAGAAATGGATGTTTGTAGAAAAAAAATTGATAAGAATTATTATCTGGTATCCTCATGGTACAGGACACGACGGAAGGTTAAGAATGTAAGGGCTTAACAACAACGGAGTGGGTAAGAAATTTAATATGTAAAAATGAGCCTCACAACAGCTTTGGGATAGGTTGTAAACTTTGGGAGAGGGTGGTCTTGCTTTGAGACGAACGGTATAAAGATTGCGGGGGTTTTGACAAATGCTGAGCACTTTTCTTGTTGTTAGAAGGAGGCGCTCCTTAATAAATAACTAATGCTGCTTCACAAGATGCGTGCCTCAGTTTACCCAGTTGACTCATGAGCGTTTCTCACACTGGAAACAGAGTCCGGGAGCTCAGGTGGGCTCAGCAGTGCTGGCGAACGCACATTTAGGGCGTGGGATGCGGTGCAGCTGCCGAACAGCAGAGGAGCGGGATCTGAGATGCTCGAGATCTTCAGCATGTAATTAATCCCCGGCTGTGACACGATGCTGGACATTTCAGGGCAGGGAGACCGCAGCAGAGGTGCAGGCAAGTCCTGGGTGCTTCGAAATGTCACATCTTCAAAAAACAGCCGGGCTTCATCCCGAGGAGGGAGGGCTGGTGTGGAGGGAAGTGCAGCTGGAATCGGTTCTGGGCAAGGATTCACTCCTGCCTTAATTTTTCACTGTGGAAGATGCTTGACTGACTTACTGTGGCTTCAGAGGGAGTGAGCACAGAGAAAGCTGAAGCTTGCTGCAACTGCAAACCTGTCTTTCGGGTTCGTTTCTGTGCTTAACGTCACTTGTGGCAGACTGACCCCTCTTCTGTAGGTTGTTTCTCTTATCAGATTTCTCTTCTTTCCAGGACGGATGCACCCATCTCCCAGGAACGCGCGCCTTCTCCCTCAGCCAGTACAAAACCGATGGCTCCGTACTTCATTCTGCTGCTGCTTGAGGGTGAGAGTTACTCAGTTGTCATCAGAACCAACAGCAGCCGGGCTTCCCGGGCTTCCCGGGCCTCCGGGCAGTGCTGGAATGACCTCCCCGTGGTACAGCCCCTGTTTTCTCTTCAAACGCTCTCTGGCTCCTCTGCCCCTGTCACAGCGGCGGGCAGCGCGGTGTAGGTGACTGCGCTGGGACCTTGTGGGCTTGGACTGGTGTGTCCGCGCTCCTGCTGCCCAGTAAAGGCTGCTTTGCCCTGACACCTTGCTCTGGAGACAACTGGAAGCTCGGGTCTCCTCTGAGCTCTACTCCCAAGTGTTTCAAAGCGTCACATACGGTTTTCTGCCTCCAGCTTTGCTGCTGCCTGCTCTGCTTCGGTACGCCACGGGCATTGAAAATGGGCACCTGGAAGCGATCTATCTTTGCAACAGGCGCAGAGGTTGTCCCTCCAGCAGGCAGCGGTCCCTTGATAGAGGTAGCTTTGTCTTTTCCTTTTCCGGGAGGGCAGATAACCAACAGGGAGGTTAACTAGTCTTTATCAGATGTCTTTATCAGATGTCCTGTTTTTCCTAAGGCTATTCAGGTAGCCCTATTTTGAAGCTGAGCGGGGGATTTCACCCTGCGTGCCAACCGCAATGTCTCTACAGCCAGCTTTCCTGGGACTCCTCGTTTGAGCATCACTACCAGTGGTTGAGCTGTCCCTCTGCCCTCACTCCTTTGCACCCCAATGGCTTTCCAAACCCGAACAGCATTTCTTTGGGATGCTGTGGCAGGTGAGTTCTGCGGGATGCTGGCACGTTTTGGGCTGGCGGGGTGCAGAGCCCTCGGCCCCTTTGCCCCCACACTCAGGGCTCTTTGGGGGCGCTGGGAGGCGCTGGGGGGCAGTGGGGGGGCACTGGGAGGCGGTGGGGGGCGGTGGGGGGCGCTGTTCCCCCTCCGCCATTGGCCGCCGTGCCGAGGGTACAAGAGGGCCCCCTCCTGCAGTTCTGCCCGCGGCCGCCAGGGGGAGCGCGTGCGCCCGGAATCGGCGCAGTAGGTGGAGGAGCGGAGGGGGTGGAGGACGTGGAGGGGATGGGGGGATAGAGGGGACCCTGGGGGGGGGGGGCTTTAGGGGACCCTAGGCGGGGGAGGGGGTGTCTGAGGGGGTCGTGGTGGGCATGGGGGGTCTCTGGCTGGTGGGGAGGGTGTTCCAGCAAGCAAGGAGCAGTCTCTGACTGGCAGGGAAGTGGGTCGTGGTGGGTCTGAGGGGATCCTGGTGGGGATGGAGGAGGGTTGAGAGGGTCCTGGTGGGGTTTTGGGGGGTGTTGGGGGGGTCCTAGGGGATTTGAGGGGGTTCTGGGGGCAATCTTGGGGCTAGGGGGAGTCCTGGGGGGCCTCGTGGTGTGGCTGACGGGGGGGTTTAAGGGGGTCCTGCGGGGAGTGGGGTGAGGTCTGAGGAGGTCCTGGTGGGGCTGAAGGGATCTGAGGGAGTCCGGAGGGGGTCCTGGTCGGGCTGAGAGGGTCTGAGAGGGATCGTGGTGGGGCTGGGGTGGTCTGAGGGGCACTCGGGGGGGGCTGGTGGGGAGGAGGTCCCAGGGTCAGGGAGGGGACCCTGTCTGGCCGGGAGCTGCTAGTGGTGTCCAGGGCTGGCAGGGAGGGGTCCCTGGCTAGCAAGGGGGAGTCCTGGGGGGCTGGGAGGAGCTAGGGGGGTCCCGGTGGGATTGAGGAGGTCTCTGGCTGGTGGGGGGTGTCCCTGGTGAGGATGGGGGGGTCCTAGTGTGGCTGTGGAGGGGTCCCTCGTTGGGGGAGAGGGGTCCTGGGGTGGCTAAGAGGAGACTCTGGCTGGTGGGGGGAGTTTGGTGGGGAAGTGGGGATCATAGCTTGGGGAGGGGGCGGCTGGGGCTGGAGGCGTTTGGGAAGATCTCTAGGTTGGGGTCTGGGGGTGTTGGGGTCTGAGGGTGTCCATCCCCTGTGTGTGCTCCCCAGCGGGGACACGGGGGTTTGTGCCCCACTTCTCCTCCCCAGGGCTGCTGCTGGGGAGAACCAGGGGCTTCATGGGGTGTCTGGCCCCGCTCCGTCTCTGCTGTGCTTGGGAACGGCTGCGGAGCCCACGCTGCCCGGTCCTGGTGAGCCGGTTTGGTGCCACACGGTGAGATGGTGTGGGGACACGGGGTCTGTACCTGGCTGGGACCCTGAATGCAGGTGGGTCACAGTGCCAGCCCCCTGCATTCGGGGCAGTGGCGCTTTGTCCGTGGGGCAGCGGGGCTGGGAGCTGTGCCGAGGGGTTCTGGGGTGGAGGTGATGGGGTTTGGGTCAGATTCTGTGGTTTTGTGTAATGCAAGTACTGCTGGGTTTGCCAAGGGCCCCAGAGGTGACACTTTATCTCGATTGCCCCTCTTTCCAGCCTAGCCAGGCCGGCTTGGATCGGGCTGCATGGATGGGACGTTCCAAGGCCCTCGGCCCCACAGACGGGATTCGGATCAACTGCAGAATTGTGGGGGACTCTCTAACGAGGGGAGCAGAGACAGCAGGAGCTGCCGCCATCAGGGTGAGGAACAGGAGGCACCTGGATCTGGGGGCACAGAATGGCTCCACCTGTGTCTGCTTCCCTTTGCCCGGAGCCGGCTCTCGGCTTCAGCTGTGGGCACTTCCTTGAGGGAGGGGGCTTGTTTCTCCCTTCCGCGGCCCGGGAGCCGCAGCTGGATCCCAGCGGGTCTGGGGGATCCCGTCTGGGGCTGTGGGGCCACGGCGGTGGAGCAGCCTTGGGCAGGAGTTCCTGATGGGACCCAGGGGTAGTTAAAGGCATTTCTGTTCCCTTTTGGTTAATGCAGTTTATTGGCCGGCATGTTTAAGCAGGTGTTCCCAGTCCCATTGTGTTCCCGCTCTCCCTGGGTGTTATCTGCACTGTTACCGTTGAGGGGTGAGGTTAAAATCCAAGGTTAAAGGCTAAAGCTGTGCCTTTGCCCGGCAGGTGTTGTATTGGTGCCCTGATTTTCCTCTTTCTTTTCTCCCCCAGGCACCGGAGCGGTTTGTTGTCCCGGTCCCTCTCGGAGCCCTTCCCTCCGCGTGCCCCGGTCTCAGCCGCGAGGTCTCTGCTGGAGCCCCTCGACGCGGTGCCCGACGAGGCGCCGGCTGCCGCTGATGTTCCCCATCTGCGGAAGCTCCGCGGGCTCCGCTGCGCCGGACACGGGGCTGCTCGCTCCTGCGGCTCAGGGCACCGGCTGCTCGGGCACCGGTGAGCGGGGGCTCGGGGGGCTTTGCTCGGGGCGCGGGGCGGGATCGGGAACCCCATCTGAACTCATTCTGTCCCTTATGCTTTGTCCTACAGATGCGCATTAACTCTCTTAATCCATTTTAGATCTCGTTATGCCCCTCGGTGAGGCGGTGGAGTCTTCGTAGAGACATGGGCAGCGCTCCTGCTGGAGTCAAACAAACCGAAGGCCCTGGACACAAGGGCTGTGCTTGGTGGAAAGCGAGTGCCGTCCCTGAGGAATAATGGACACCCCCGGACACCCGAGGTGGCGCCAGCATCCCAACCCCTCTGAAGCGGCTTTGCAGCCCTCCTGGGACCGGGAGAAGTGACTCGTGTGTGATGGGCTGCAGGGACACCAGAATGACCAGAGGAGCAGCAGGAATGCTGCGGAAACGGTGGCTTTGCCACGTCTCCCTGGGGTCCCCTCTCCAGGGCAGCGACTGCAGCTTGGCCTGTGGGGCTGGGGGTTCCTAGTAGCTCCCGATTTCCACCTCGGGGTTTAACTGGGACCAGTGACTGTCCATTAGAGCTCCGTGTGCCGCGTCTCCCACCCAGGTCCTGCGGGAGATGGGGACCCAGTGGTCTCCTGCTGCCACCAGGCTCCCTTCTCCTGGCACAGGTGCCAGCTGGGTTCTCCCCACGGCTTTATGGAGCGTCAGCCAGGAGGACAAACTGCTCTGGCCTGGTGCTGGGCAGGGCGAGCTCGGGCCGGTGAGTGTGGGAGCTGCTGCTGGGGGAACTGGTTTGCACTGGGGTTCAGCCCTTGCGCCCTGCTCGGTGCCATCCTCACCGTCCTTTCCCAAAAGGGAGACAGTGGACAAACCCCGAGGGACTTGGGCAGCTCAGGCGGCTTTGTTCAGGGCCGATGCCGTGACCCGTGCCAAGGGAGGTGCCGGGAGAGCCGGGATGGCCACAGCAGTGCCTGGGGAGGGTGGTGGGGCCAAGGGGCTGCAGCAAGGGCAGGGGACAAGCGCAGCCCTTGGAGGCCAGCGAGGCCGCATGAGTCCCTGTGTGCTGAACCCGTAAACACGGGGTCGCTGCGGTGATGGGTTTTGGTGCCTCCAGGAGCCCCGGGGAGGCTCCGTGGCCACACAGCGAGGTTGGAGATGGCGGGGCTCCTCCGATGGCGCGTTCACACTGGGGTCCCCGGAAGCTCCCCCGGGCACCCACAGCGGGCGTGTGGGGTGGCTCTGAGCAACCTGTGAGCCCTTGTTTTACTTGAAAACTTCTTTTTCAGCTCAGAACAACGTGCTGCGGTGGGAGCAGAGGCTGCCCAGGGACCCAGAGGAGCTCCTGCGGCCCATGGGTGAAGCGACGGACAGCGATGTCCATGCTGGCTCTGCTGTTCCCTCGGGAGGAGTTGGTGACCCAGGCGATGCCTCTTTGCTGTGCTGAAGTGTGGGGAAGGCTCATCCCGGTGCCTGGGCAAGGAGCACGGCCCCAGCGCAGCGAGTTCCAGGGATGCCGGTGGGGACGATGTGCCCGGTGAGTGCCCCGTGCCGGGGCTGGGGAGCTCGGGGCGGTTTTGTGCTTGGGACGTGTTGTCTTTGCTCCTCGTGCTGCTGGCGGGGCGGCCGAGGGACGGGAGGGGAGGTGTGGAACCCTGGTGGGGCTTCTGGGGGGTGGAGGGAGTCCATGGATCCAGTGGGGCAGAACCAGGGGTGACTGTGGTGCCACCGCCTGCGCCCACCTGGGCAGGGACGCCCATGGCCAGATGGTGTGTGTGGGGCAGGAACTCCTGTGGCTGCAGGCTGTGTGTGGGGCAGGGACCCCCGTGGCCAGAGGGTGTGTGTGCAGCAGGAACTCCCGTGGCTGCAGGGTGCTTGTGGGGCAGGGACCCCCATGGCCAGAGGGTGTTTGTAGGGCAGGGACCCCCGTGGCTGGAGTGTGTGTGTGGGGCAGGGACCCCCGTGGCTGCAGGGTGTGTGTGGGGCAGGGACCCCTGTGGCTGCAGGGTGTGTGTGGGGCAGGGACCCCTGTGGCTGCAGGGTGTTTGTGGGGCAGGGACCCCCATAGCCAGAGGGTGTTTGTGGGGCAGGGACCCCCGTGGCCGGAGGGTGTTTGTGGGGCAGGGACCCCTGTGGCTGCAGGGTGTTTGTGGGGCAGGGACCCCCATAGCCAGAGGGTGTTTGTGGGGCAGGGACCCCCATGGCCGGAGGGTGTTTGTGGGGCAGGGACCCCCATGGCTGGAGTGTGTGTGGGGCAGGGGGTCTCTGGGGTTCCTGTCCCTGTGCTGAGCCGGGCTGGGCCACGCGTTCCAGGGCCGTGAGCGGTGTTTGGGGAGGGGGCGGTGGGTGTTGTCGGGGTCCAGGCCAGACCCTGCTGCAGTGCTGGCCCCGTCCCCGGCCCAGGGCTGCTGGTCCTCCGTCTGTGCTGCTGCTACTGCCCAGGGCAGGTGGCTTTTCAGGCAGATTTCAGGCAGATTTCAGGCTTTTCAGGCTTACGCCGGCCTGGAGATGCTGCAGGGACCGTGCGGCTTCAGGTGGGTTGTCTGGACCCTGTTTGTTTTGGGTGCTGCTCAGTTTTAGGGTCCTGTTTGTTCGTTTGTTGGCTCGGGCTCTGGTTTCGTCCAGGTCCAGCTCCCGGACGGCTCCAGCTGCCTCGTGCTCATGTTTGTCTCTGCTCTGGTTTCAGGTCCAGCTCACGGGTGGTCCAGTTCATTTGCAGCTCTGCTTGATTTCGGCGCTGGCTCGTTTCAGCTCCTGTTTGCTGTACCTCCAGCTTCAGGTTGGTTGTTTCTGCTCCTCTTTTGTTTCAGGTCCAGCGCCGCTTTGTTTAAGGCTCCGGGTCTTGGCTTCTACATCCATTTGGTTTCAGGTCCATCTTGTGGAGCGTCCAGTTTGTTTCGGGTCAAGCTCGCAGATGGCTCTGGCTCGTTTCAGCTCCTGTTCATCATGGCTCCAGCTCGTTTGCAGCTTCAGGTTGGTTTCTGCCCCCATTTTGTTTGCAGCTCCAATTCCTTTCAGCTCCCGCTCGTTTGCAGCTTCAGGTTGTTTCTGACCCAGCTCGTGGATGTTCCAGCTCGTTTGCAGCTCCGGCTCTGCTTCCTTTCATCTCTGGTTCATTTATGCCTTCATCTTTTTCAGGTCCAGCTCCTGTGCGGCTGCAGCTCTGTGTCGTCTCCACCTCCACCTCGTTTGGTGCTGCTGGTCTATCTTCAGCTCCAGCCGATTCCCAGTTCCAGTTTGGCTGTGGTTCCAGTTCCTGGATGGCTCTGGCTCGTTGGCAGCTCCACCTCCGGTTCCTGGATGGCTCCAGCTCGATTGCATTGATGTTGGCTTTGGCCCAAGTCGTAAATCAATCACTGTCACGGCTCCGATATGAATATGAGCTGTCATAGTTGTACACACACACAATGACTAATAAAGTGTTTATTAAACAATAACCATTCCGGTGTTTGTACAAACAATGAACAAAAAAGGGGGGAAAAGCACTTTTCGCCCCAGAGACTATCTCAGACATCTTTTTTTGCCTGGTGCGTGACGAGAGCAACGGCTTTGGGGATGTTTCCCCCCGCCGGGGGGCCCCGCCCCCCCGCCCGCAGAACCCGCCCCCCCGCGCCCCGCCTGGCCCCAGCCCGCCCACCCCTGAGCCCAGACCCCGCCCCCAGTGCCCCAGCCCCGCCCACAGACCCCACCGCCCGCCCCCCAGCCCAGACCCCGCCCCCCTCCCCAGCTCCCACCCCACAAACTCCCACCCCCCCAAAGCCCTGAGCCCCCCACCCTGACCCAGGAACAGCCCCAGACCCCGTGTGGGACCCCAGAGCCTGAAGCTCAATCCTGGCTCCCAACTGAGACCCTGTGAAGAGACCCCTGTGGGACCCCAATGCCTGGAGCCCATTCCCTGCTCTGATCCGCACCCCATCTATGATCCCAATAACTGCAGCCCATTCCCTGCTCTGATCCGTACCCCATCTATGATCCCAATAACTGCAGCCCAGTCCCTGCTCTGATCCGCACCCCATCTGCGATCCCGGTCCCTGGAGCCCAGTCCCTGCTCTGATCCAGACCCTATCCATAATCCCGGTCCCTGGAGCACGGTCCCTGCTCTGACCCTGACCCGGGAGCAGCCCCGGACCCCGTGTGGGACCCCCACCCGCAGAGCTCAGCCCCGGCTCTGCGCTGACCCCGGGGGCGGCCCCCGGAACCCCCCGCGGCCGCACTTCACGAGGAAGCGTGACCCGGGAGCAGCCCCGGAGAGCCGCGGAGCTCGGTCCCTGCTCTGACCCTGACCCCACGAAGGGCCCCGGGGCTCGGTCCGTGCTCCGAACCGGCCCCGCGGGGCGGCTCGGGGGCGCCGGCGCCGAGGGCTTTATTCCGCAGCGCCCCGAACCACTCGCAACGACAGTCACTCCGTTAATGAAGGCGCGAGCGCCGCCGCCGCGCGGCTTAAATGCGCTCCGGCCCCGCCCCGCGCACGCGCTCTGCCGCCCCGCCCACGCGCCGCATGCACCTGCGCGAGCCCCGCCCCGCGCGTGCGCAGTGTCTCCGCCCACGCAACCCTCAGGTGCGCGGCCCCGCCCCGCGCGTGCGCAACTTTCCCGCCCACGCGCCCCCTCAGGTGTGCGGCCCCGCCCCGCGCGTGCGCACCTTTCCCGCCCACGCGCCCCCTCAGGTGTGCGGCTCCGCCCCGCGCGTGCGCACCTTTCCCGCCCCGCCCCTCCTCGCGCGCTTCTTGAGGCGCCGCCGCGGTTCTCACAGCGATCGTTCCTGAAGTTCTGGTAGGGAGACGGACGGGGGGGCGGCCGGGAGGCGCTGCCTGGGGCTGGGTGCGGGGGCTCTGGGGCTGGGGGTCGGTACTGGGACCGTGACCGCGGTTTCGCCGGTACCGCTCGGAGCTGGGAGGCGATGGCTGTGCTGCAGCCGCTGTTTCCTTGGGAGAGGGCAGAGCCGAGAGTTGGCCTGACCCTGTTCAGCTCCGCTCAGTCCCGGAGAGGCGGGAGCGGTACCGGGGGCCGCCGTGGCCGGTCCCGGAGAGGCGGGAGCGGTACCGGGGGCCGCCGTGGCCGGTCCCGGAGAGGCGGGAGCGGTACCGGGGGCCGCCGTGGCCGGTCCCGGAGAGGCGGGAGCGGTACCGGGGGCCGCCGTGGCCGGTCCCGGAGAGGCGGGAGCGGTACCGGGGGCCGCCGTGGCCGGTCCCGGAGAGGCGGGAGCGGTACCGGGGGCCGCCGTGGCCGGTCCCGGAGAGGCGGGAGCGGTACCGGGGGCCGCCGTGGCCGGTCCCGGAGAGGCGGGAGCGGTACCGGGGGCCGCCGTGGCCGGTCCCGGAGAGGCGGGAGCGGTACCGGGGGCCGCCGTGGCCGGTCCCGGAGAGGCGGGAGCGGTACCGGGGGCCGCCGTGGCCGGTCCCGGAGAGGCGGGAGCTGCCGGGAGCCCCGCTCGGAGCGGTCCCGGGGAGCCCCGAAGCGCCGCTGTGCTCAGCCCCGGGGCAGTGCGCGGCGCCGGGGAGCTGCTGCGAGCCCCCACCGAGCCCCGGCGGGCCGTGAGCTCGCCCCGGCCCCGCGGCTGCCCCTGTGGGCTCCGGGCTCGGAGCACCGGTCGAGCCCCCGAACTGTCGGCGGTCCCGAGCCCCGCGGGCACCGCAGTGCGCCGGGTACGAATCGCCGCTGGCGGGACTCGGTCACTGTGTCTGAGCTCTCGGCGGCGCTGAAGGAGTCTCGTCTGCAGCCCCGGGAGCGCGGGGCTCGGTCTGTGGCTCTGAGGCTGAGAACTGCTGCTGTTCTGTGCCCCCGAGTGCCGCTCTGGGTCTGTTGGCGAGCCCCAACCCCCGGGGTTCGTGCAAGAGCCCTCGGCCTGAGCCCCCGACATTGCTTTCCACCCCGCAAACGCAGCACTCGGCCCTCATTCTGAGCCGGAACGCTGTCTCTTGTGAGCCTGGTTTGCAGCCCCGGGGCTGTTCCTGAGCTCGCAGCCTGGTTTCCAGACCCCCAAGGGGATGTGGGCTTTGTTTCTGAGCTCTCACACAGGCCAGAGGAGCCTGGTTTCAAGCACCAAACCTGCAGGAGTTTGTCTCAGAGTACCAAAACAGGCCTGGTTCCTGCCCCCTTAAACACAGCACTTGGTCTCTGTTTTAAGCTCCCCAAATGCAGGACTTAGAGCATTTTTTCAGCTTGTAGGAAGACTGAAGGGGGCTGGTTTCAAGCCTCAAAACACAGTCTTTTTCTAAGCCCCCACACTGAGCCTGGTGTCAACATCCCAGTCAATACACAGCACTTTATTTCTGACTCTGGCCACATGAGCCTTGTTTTAAGCATCAAACATGCAGGACTTAGTTTCTGAATGCCCAAATTGGCCAAATGAGCCTGGTTTCAGCCCCCCTGAAAATGTAACACTTAGTCTGTGAGCCCAGGGCTTTGGTGTCTGCTTTAAGCTTCTCAAATGCAGGACTTAGTCTTTGTTTTTGAGCCCAAAATGCAGGACTTCGTCTTCATTTCTGAGCCCAAAATGCAGGACTTAGTCTTTGTTTCTGAGCCCAAAATGCAGGACTTAGTCTCTTTTTCTGAGCCCAAAAGCTGTTTCAATGGGCCTGGTGTCATAGTCCCCAAAATGCAGGACTTAGTCTCTCTTTCTGACCCCCACATTGGTCCAATGAGCCTGGTGTCATGACCCCAATACACAGCACCTGAGCTTTATTTCTGACCCTGGCCCCCTGAGCCTTGTTTCAAGCATTCAACAAGCAGAACTTAGTTTCTCCTTCTGAGTCCCCCGACTGGCCAAATGAGCCTGGTTTCAGCTTCCCCCAAATGCAGCACTTAGTCTGTGAGCCCAGGGCCTTGGGATCTGCTTTAAGCTTCTCAAAGCAGAACTTAGTCTTTGTTTCTGAGCCCAGAATGCAGGACTTAGTCTCTGTTTCTGATCCCCCACATTGGCCCAATGAGCCTGGTGTCAAAACACAGCACCTGGTCTTTATTTCTGAAGTTGGCCAGAGAAGCCTTATTTGAAGCACACAGCACTTATTTTCTGAATCTCAAACTAACCTGATTTCAACGTCGTCCCCATGCAGAACTTAGTCTCTTTGTTTTTGAGAGCTCAATGAGCCTGGTTGCAGGCCTTGGTGTCTTTGAGTGCCTCCGCCCCCCCAGTGCAGCACTTTTTGTTTCTGAGCCCAAAAATACAGGAGACAGTCTTTTTCCAGGACAGACCATGTGTGCCTGAGCTTCAAACCCTGCTGGATTCTATCACTGTCCATGAGCTGCTGAGCCCCGTTTTGAGTCTGCAAAATGCAAGACTAACTTACTAGGCTGTGTTCCTGAGCCGCAAATTGGCCACTTGAGGCTTTTCTCACGCCCCCAAAACACAGGACTTTGGAGCCCCCAGACTGCCCCAGCAGTGTGGGATGGTGCTCGTAACAGTCCAAGGGAAGTGCTGGTGGGAAGTAGGTGCCCTCTGCCACCCCCTTTCGCTTGCAGTGGTCTGTGATCCAGCAAAAGGCAGTGGGAGTCATCACATCCCTCCCTACTTGTCCCACAGGGAAGAGGAGCACATGTCCAAGGTCACACGCACTCTCAGAAAATACTTCCAAAATGCACATTTTATTTGAGGAACAAAAAGCAAGACTCCATGTTGGGCTGCATACTAGCTGAAGACATGCAGGGAGCTCTGGTTCTAAACACAAACCAGGTGGGATGGGGCAACTCAATTCTCAGATTCTCAGCTGGAAACAATTACTGCTTCTCCCACCCAGCCTCCCACACAAACTTTAAAGCCCAAGCACAGAGGTGTCTGCCCTCTCCCAGACAGAGGGTGGGGGGCTAAGTGCAAAATGAATTGTTAATGCTAAACTTGAAGGTCTCACCTTGAACGTTGTTCTTTTCCAGGTGGGCACCCAGCAAGCTGGACAGCTGAGAGAGCGTCAACATCTTTAGCTTCATGGTCATCAAATACCGCTCCACTTTTAGGTATGCTTTGTTGTTTCACACATTTGTGACTGAGTGATATACTGGTTCTTCCTTAAACTGTTTATCCAAAGACAGGCAAGTGGTGGTTCTTTACTCCTCATGGAACCAGGAATGCTTTCAGTCCAGGTTCTTCTCAGCATGTCTTGGGTGCTTCATAAAAGCAAATATTATTAGACAGTTTACAAGCAATCTTGATAGGTATTTCTATGGAAACTGGGATAGATGTGAGGAAATACACACATAATGCAGAGCAATTGCGTTTATTGGAAAAGAGAGATTTCTTCCAGTAGCACAGAATTCCATGTGTGTTACCTGCTCATCTTCCAGTTACTCATTTTCACCTGCGTGTGCCAGGCCTTTCATGCCATGTCAGTGGGTATGATCTGCTCACCAATGCACCCTTACCTCTGCTCCCACAGTGCAGTGCAATGGAAACATGTCGGTACAGTACTTGGTAGAGGTAGCAGAAAGTGATAAAAACCTGGAGATCACAGTTGGCACAGGCGGTGGTATCCAGCAGCCTGGGAAATGGAAATTGTGGCCTCCTCCTTTTGAAGCTTTCTAGATTCAGATGGATCACTGCTGTGCTTCAGCACTTCTCTTTCCCTCTGCTGGTTATCAGTGTGGGATCAGCAGTAAGGACAGAAGGAACCTTCAAATCCATGCCTTTCCCCGCCTTTCCAACAAGCAGACGAGTCTCAGTCCATGACTTCTCTGTACCAAAAGTCTTTGGGTGGCACATGGAAGTTGATGTATGGCGTGTTTGCTTTGTGGGACAGCACAGCCACATTGTACCTGGGAGGGAGGGAGGAAGAGGAGAGCATGAGTAAGTGTCCAGGTGCTCCAGGACGTGTTGCTGCGCGTGGGACAGGGCAAATACGTGTATTTATTGAGCAGAGGGACACACACCAACCTGTATTCCTTAGAAATCCTCTCTAAACTGATAGGAACCAGTTACTTACCACCGTGTTCTCCCCTGCGCCGTCGTTTCAGCAGGCCCACTTGCCCAGGACAGGAGATTTTCTGTGCTCTCCAGGTGAAGTTTGAACATGTTGCTGCACACAGGAGTGCTCTTGATTGCTGCTCTCCAGAGGTCACAGGACTGGCACAGTGGAGGAAGCAGCACACAGCAAATCATTTATCTGGCTTCTTTCCTTTTGCGTTCTAGGTTTGCCAATGCCACAGGCAATTTTGTGCCCACTGTGAGCTTCCGTTTCCAGGAAACGGCAGGCAAATCTCCCTTCGCAGTGTAGGCAGCTGCTCTGTCTGTGATGCTCCATCTCTGGGGGAAACGCAGCCTCCTGGATCCTGTCCGTTCTGCCCCATATCCACACAAGTGATCGAGTGCAGCACGGGAAGAGATTAAACAGGGATTGGGAGGGATAGCAGCGATGGGCTGGCCTCCTTTGGGAATGGCTTGGAGAGGACAGAATTTGTGTTGTATTCCAAGGCACTTACTCTGCAATATCTGCGCCCAACCCACCAGTGCTGTGCAGGGCAGTATCGGGGGATGGAAGTGCGTAGATGCTCTTTGGGGCACAGCAGAACAGAAGAACGCTGTGTGTTGCTTCCTGGCAAACATGCAGCTAGGATCTAGGCAGGATGAAAGTGCAGAGAGGAAGTGGGGTGGGAGGGAAAGCAGCCTTCACCCTCCTTCATCCCCTTCAGGATCCCGTAAGGACCGGTTTCCAGGGCTTTGTATCCTTCCAGGTCTCCCTGAATCAGGGACAGGCTTCACAGTGGTGTCTGTTAGACTCATACTCCGGAAGAAATTGTGGGTGCTCAGAGCTGGAGGGAGGTCAGGAAGAGCTCAAGAACCGGATACAGCCATAGGCATTTCTTAGCAGTGCCTGAGAAGCAAAGGCTGAGGCTCCCATGAAGATGCTTTTGGCCTCCCCTGCATCCTTTTTGTTCCATTTGGGAGAAAGCTTTGCGTTTGCATTTGTCCCTGCAAGCTGCCTCTCCGTTTCTTTTAAGAGAATTGACTTTTAATAGCATTGCTTTCAGCCTGTCTTCACTAATGACTCACTCCCCCTGCTAAGTGCATCACAGCGCTTTGGGAACATCCAGTCTGCTCCGAACGGCGTGGGAGATGCTCAAAGCCACTTAGGACTCGCAGAGTGCATTTACCTTGGCTCAGAAAGCGCTCTTCAGTCTTAAACTGATTTTCCTATGCTCCTGTAGTGTAGTGCCTCTTTCCCATATCCTGGGAACCTGGAAGCATGTTACACGTAACCACTTACCTGAGAAAGGCCAGCTGACAGCAACTGCTTTTCTTCAGAAGCATGTTGCGATGGGTTCTGGATACACAACACTCGGAGGAGAAGGCTGCCAGGGAACAGAGGCCATCCTGTGCGTCTCTTTCTCCTAGGGTCTTTCTTTAAGTGCCTGTTATTGAGGTCAGCTGGAAAGAAGATCTTGGGCTCTGCTCAGTCTGTTCTAGGCTCCCTGTCCCCGTGTACTGGGTTTCCTAGGAAATAAGAGGAGGACAATTCTGAGAGTTGCTCCTTTAGATGTTTAATTTTTTAAAAAAATATTATATCTAGAACTATTATTATAGTTTAAAAAATGTGTTTGAGTTCCTATGTGAAGAATTGTGCCTTGCAGAGCAGCTTCCGCATGGCAAGGGTGTGCTCTCCTGTCTCGTTAGAGGAATTTCACCAGACAGTAGGTAACTCTGGGATTATCTTATTTACAACCTGGAGTTGGGCCATCACCTCAGCGTGTCACAAAGCCCACACAAACCATCAGATATTTATATACATTATACAATAGGTATTTTCTTTAAAAAGTTCTTGGTGTTTTTCCATGGGCTCTAAGTTCTCTATTCATTATTCTTCTTTAAAGTCCACCCTGATAATTTATCTCCGCTGTCTGATTTCAGTTCTCCCTCAGAAGCCGTGCTTCATGTTTCTCCACCAATCATAAAAATCGTTTATCTTCTTTCTTGAGAAACTTCTATTTATTCTTTAAAACATTTTAAAGAAAGCCTCAAGCAGTTGCACTTATACCTCTATTTAATCTTATGCCTATACTCAAAGTAGTTTAACCTTTTAATCATTAATTATTATTAAATCAAATACCTATTCTTGGTCTGACATTTCTTGCACAACCTGTTGATTCAGCTAGACTGGGCTTTAAACCAGCCATAGAAAAGGCTCTGCACAACTGAACAGTATTCTTATAACTGCCCCAAAAGTTAATTTCCAAATACCGGTTCTGGTTGTATTCTTAACACAATACTCTGTTTATCCCAATCCACTAACAATAATATCTATGTTTTACATCAATATATTCATCATACCTCCTTATTTCATCATAGAGTGGCATAGCAACGCTGCAGGACAAACCAAGCATCCGCACGTGCTTGCCTTGGAGTCTGTAGGGGTAGTTTAAGTTGTTTGGGATTGGTACTTGAATGCAAGAGCTCCTCTTGCACCCTTTTGTGGGCGGTCATAGCACAGAAGACTTAGTATTTGAGTCCAGGACAGGCAGACATGTAATTAACTTATTTAAATACGCTGTTATAATTCTGATTTCACGCATACCCATCCAATCTTCATGTCACAGTGAATGGAGGGGAAGGAGCAGCTGTGACTCCTCCCCACAGAGTAAATCACTTTGGTTTTACACATACATGATTGATCACCTGTTGAATTTTAAAGGGATTTTACACTTCCCTTACAGTCTGGAATGAAGGTAAAAGTAAACGGCTAAAATAGTGGGTATTGTACCCAAAGAAAAGGCATTAAACCTCATAAAATGAATAGCAAGTGCCACACGCTCTGACCTGCTGGCTCTCCGTCGGCAGGATCCCAGCTCCACCTCCTCACTTATCCCTGGTGTTCCAGTTTGCAGCTGGGTGCCCCAGTCAGGCAGACCACGCTGGACGCTTGTGCTGGGAGGCCAGACCCCTTCCCTGGGATCTGCAGGCAGCTCCCTGGGGCTGGGAGCTTCAGTTTCACTCCAACGGAAATGGCTTCCAGCCTGGACATCATCAATAGAAAAGAACATGCTCCATAAACAGGAATTTCTCTTCCGCTCATCCTAAAACTGAACCCTTGTACCTGAGACACAGCCTGGCACACACCACCAGGCAAGAGCAGAGATTGCTGGCGGCTGGTGATTTAAGTGTCTGAATAATTTATTTGCTTTCCTGCAAATGATCTGTTGTGCACCTCTGACTTCCCAAGTCTGCTGTTGCCCTCCCTGTCCAATTCTGCTCCTGCCGAGGCAGCAACCTGCTCTCCCCATCCCTGCCCTCACCCCAAAACCCGCACTGCGCATGCTGGGGCTGCACAACCCAGCAGCGCTCACTCTGCGAGCAGTGATCCCTTCTCATCCCAGCTTTGGAACAGAGATAGTTTCATATGGAATTTAAAATGCAGACAGTTTCCCCCCTTTTCACCATAATGAGAGTTCTTACCTTGGGCACAACCTTCCTCACAGAGAATCAGTAAAACACCCAGGTGAATAAATGAGGAGTACCTGGAAGAAAGCAGACCTGTTCTGCACTGCGTTAATATTGATTTACTTCAGCCTGACCTTGCTCTGTGCAGTTTCACAACTTGAAATGGAAAAGGGCTTCTATATTGAGTATAGCTGCTTGGCATCTTCCCGAGATACAGGTTATAGCTTCGGGAGTCTCTGCCCTGGGGTCAGGCCAGATTATCTTGTCAAAGATCCCTCTCTCTAAGATGTATTAAAAAGTTAACAACTAAATTTTGTCATGTGAAAAACAACCTGGTGGTCTTGCAGAACTGGTTAAGCAGTATTTTGGCAAGCTGTCCGAGAAACTGCCTTTCATGGAATGGTTTGGGTGGGAAGGGACCCCAAAGCACATCCAGTCCCACCCCTCTGCCGTGGGCAGGGACACCTCCCACTGGCTCAGGGGCTCCAAGCCTCATCCAACCTGGCCTGGAACCCCTCCAGGGATGGGGCAGCCATGGCTGCTCTGGGCAACCTGGGCCAGGGCCTCCCCACCCTCACAGCAAAACATTTCTGCCTAAGTTCTCATCTCAATCTCCCCTCTTTCTGCTTCAAAACCGTCCCCCTCATCCCATTCCTGCACTCCCTGATCCAGAGCCCCTCCCCAGCTTTCCTGGAACCCCTTTCAGTACTGGAAGCTGCTCTCAGGTCTCCCTGCAGCCTTCTCTAGGTGGAACAACCCCAGCTGTCTCAGCCTGTCCTCATACGAAGTGCTGCTCTCACCTGGTAATGGTCCAAGTCACAGCATCCAGTTAAAAGACGTGCCTCTCAGGTATTGTCATTCTGTGAGTGACTCCAGAAGCAGAAAACCAGCACAGTTACCACTGTTGTTACTGCCAGTGGCAAGCCACGCATCCTAAAATCTTGCACTCTGAGCTTTGAATATCAGAGGTTTGATTAATAGAGCCGTGTTAGCTCTCTCAGGTGGTGCTTCAATGGCTCTTAGTACTTTTTGAAGACTTGCTTATGAAATGTCAGTATTAGTTCTCTCTACAAGAATTTGAATTCAAGTAGACACATCAGATTCACTTGCCTTGCTCAAGCCTGTCAAGAACAGGCTGGGTTGGATGCCCCTGATCCTGTGGGAGGTGTCCCTGCCCATGGCAGGGGTGGAATTGGGTGGGCTTTGAGGTCCCTTCTGACGCAAACCATTCTGTGATTCTATGAAGAATGTACTTTTTGGCAGAACACAATAACAACTTCGTTTAGCTGAGACCTGAAGCCAAACTGAGTGATAGAAACTTCCCTTGTCAAGGCCGTGGAAATTCTGCCTTTTAGTGTTAGTTTTCTGAGTTGCTTTTTTTTATCATAGAATCATAGAATCACTTGGTTGGACTTCATCTACTCATCTTTTAACATCATTTAACACTTTTCATCCCATTACTTAGCATTAAAATCAATATCTACAGGGCAAATCCCAAAACACTGCTGTCTACTTCCAGCACAACCCCCTCACCGGCAGTTACTGGCCCACATGCGCACTTAGAGCGAGTTAAAGGCTTTCTTCGTGCTGAAGCGGTGCTGCTTTTGCAGGTGTTCACTCTGGCTGCCAGAACCTCTCTGCAGCGACTTGGCCTCTGTGGAGCTGCCTGGAAGTCATCTCTCTTTGCTCCGACCACGGCTGGCACACCAGGTGGGATGCGGCAGGAGGGACACGTGTGGTGTAGCTCAGGCCTTGTGGTGTTTATACAGACTGGGTCAGAAACATAGGCGTCATTTCCTGCCTTGTTCATTCAGGCAGCAACTGGAGCTCCTGCTTGGCTGCTTCTGCTGAGTAAGAGTCCAGAGCTCCTCCAAACCGAGTTAAACCCTAGAGTTCCTTCAGACCGAGTTAAATCCTAAAGTTCCTCCTGACCAGGTTAAACCCCAAAGATCCTCCACTGGTGTCAAACCCCAGAGTTCCTCCAGACCAGGTTAAACCAGATCCTCCACACCAGGATAAACACCAAAGATCCTCTAGGATGGGTTAAACCCCAAGGTCCTCCAGACAGAGTTAAACCCAAAAGTTCCTCCAGATTGTGTTAAACCCCAAAATTCCTTTGCCTCCACTTCTGAGATGAAGAGCTCTCTGTTTTCTTACCGGATTAGCTTTTCCTTAGAAATTCCCCTCCAGATTTTGATACAGTCCCGGCTCCTTGTTCTCAATCAGCTCTTTTGGACCTACCTGTGGCAGTGAAAGTGGAGTGCTGTGCCACCAGCTGGCTTTCCCTCCGGATGCATGAGCGTGTCTCGGTGGCTCAGTGTGCCTGCCCATGAGTACTCGAGCCCATCTCGTATCCTGTTTCCCGTGCCACTCCATCCTGGGGCCAAAGGGACACAGGGACTTTAGGCGCAACACCAGCTAGGGGTGCAGGGCTGCAGTTGCCAAATGAGAAACACGGCAGTTACATCAAAGGGTGAGTTTTAGAGTGAGTGGTTTTGATAATTGAAGACAGGTGGACTAAAAGGGTAGAACTGGATTTAAAACATCCACCTGTGCTCAAATGACATGGACTTTTTTTTATTGTCTGGTGCAGACCTGAAAGCCGCTCCTCAGCTCAGAAAACACCTGTAGGTAAAAGGGGAGAGCTGCCTCCTGTACCACTGGAGGCAACCCCTTAGCTGCTCCTTCTCAGAAAGCACGCCCAAAATGTTACATAGAATCATAGAGTAGTTTGTGTTGGAAGGGACCTCAAAGCCCATCCAGCCCACCCTCTGCCATGGGCTGGGACCCCTCCCCCTGGATCAGGGGCTCCAAGCCCCATCCAACCTGGCCTGGAACCCCTCCAGGGATGGGGCAGCCACAGCTGCTCTGGGTACCCTGGGCCAGGGCCTCCCCACCCTCACAGTGAAGAAATTCTTCCTTATATTTAGTTTAAATCTGCCCCTCTCCAGTTTATACCCACTGCCCCTTTGTTCTCAGCCACAGGGCTGGAACTGCTACCGAGCTCTCCCGCATCTTCAGTCACCGGGAGTGCACTCCTTCCCCCAATCTCCCTGCGACCCGCTCTCTCCCAGGGTAAAAAGGAGGAACCTGTTTTCAAGAATAAAATTAAATATTTAATTATAATGGACTTTGTAAACAGAATTTTGCAAAAGATGAAATATAAAGTGACCAACTCAGCCCCTGCGCGTGAATGAAACCAGAGAAAGAGTTGTGATGTAAAGGATTTTATTGCTGCGTGCCCCCCAGTACAACAAGCAGTGACAGTAGTGCACACCTGCGGGGAGGAGAAAGAGCTTGGTAGAACAGAAACCAGAAAGGTACAAGGATTATTCGCACCCACACTGTGTCTGCATGGGATAAAGATGGGGAGGAACCAGAGTGGGATTGGTGGGGGATTTTAGAGAAACACACCTCGCTATTTGTCTGTTGGAGGCTCGAGGACTGTCCATACCATCTGCTGAACTCTTTCTGCCTTGTGGAAGGGCGGCAGCAGCTCTTTAGAGGTGCTGGATCAGTTCTTCCCCAAGTTAGATGGCATGGATCATGACGTAGGATGCCTCCGGCACGGTGTGACCCTGTACCTCCCCAAACAGGATCAACCTACCTACATTTCATGGACTTCAGAAGTCTTCTCACAATGCTTTTCACCCTTATTGCTTCCCAGTGATTCTATATCATCCCTGCAGATGCTTCTAGAATTTAACCTTTGGGGTCCTGATCCACTTCATAGCATTTTAGGGGTACCTACTCACTGCACTCTCCATGGCTGGTCAGGAGGGGTTGCGTGGGGGAGCAAGAATTGCACGTTGAACTTTAGTAACTTATTTAGCAGTTAAAATTGCCTGTAGTAAAACCTGTCCTAAGACTTTGTTTTAAAAGAATCAGACCAACAGCTTCTCTGCAGTAGTTTCATTAGCTCAGATTTCTGTTCTATCCATCCGACATCACGCGTGCAGGTATACAATTACAGCTCTACTTTACCTTGGCGAGAAGAACAGCCAACTGCCCTTACAGTAAATATTTAGTACATAAAATACTATCAAGAAATCGACTTTTAATAAATATCTTCAGTTCTCCATCCTATATACAAGTACTTTACAGCAACACACAGGAGCGCGTGTGGTCGGGTGGGCTGTGAAGGAGATGGGCACTGACATAAATTATATGATTGCAGTCGGATGCATTGTGGTTGCGAAGGTTTAGAGGCAAACCGTACTGAAAAATAAATATCTCTCACCTTTACATCAATGCTTCCAGGAGGAAAAAAATATCTTTTTAGGTCGTGCCACAGCTATTTATTTCTCATTAGTGCCTGTTCTACCCCTGGGATGCTTTTCCAGCTTCACAAATATCAAAGAGCACCTGGGAAACTTCTGTGACGGGTGCACGTTACAGTACTTACAGTATATACATGGTTTCCTACTCTGAGCCAGCCTCTTCGGCACAAGGAGACTCACAGGATGGCGCTGCCACTCCTAAACTGAAGCAGGACCCGCTTGGCCTAGGCCATGGGTGTGGCATTCCTTTCACAGGCACGGAAAATCCATTTTCCAGCCCGTGGCTGGAATTACACCAAGGTTTCTAAACCAATTTTCAACGGGCAGGTGGCTCTAAGTACCCTCACACCCTTAGGTTTCCACTTTTTTCTCCTGGTTTCAGAAGAAAGCATCACATAGCTGATACCCAAAACCCCTGTAACTCGTATGAAAATGGAACTCCTCCCTTTATGCTAACGCTGCTTTAAAACTGACCTCTTGGGATAAGGCAGTACTCGACTGCAGGCACCTGGCAACTGTCCGGAACGCAATGCAGGTAAACAGTTGTTTAACAGCACAGAACTCGGAAAAATAACACTGCTTTTCTGCAATATACAGTATTTACAGCTGCAAGCTTGCTCATACAACAGAGATAAATTAGCACAACAAGTCTTACGGATTCTGTTGTAAAAGTATTTTGTATCGTGTAAACGTTTGGTACCTCTTGTAGTAGGGCGTCTTCTATGCGGGAGTGTTTAAAACCCAAACCGATGTGGTAAGCGCCGAGGCCAGGCCCCTTATCTGCGCGAGAGCTTGACCGGCGCCCTCAGCGACTCCTGCTCGCTGCTAGGAATATTCTTTGGTGCTTTCCTCCGACGCACTCACGCTGGCCAGGAACGGGAGGAGGACGGGAACAACCAGAAAGTGAACCAGCACTTCTCATTCTTTGTATGTACACGGAAGAGGAGGAGACAACCTGCAGTGTCCCGCTTGCAGGAAGCAACACGCACCATGGTGTCTGGAAGTACAGAAGCTAAACCCAAAGCGCCCAACAAAGCCTCTCAGCAGTTGTCCTCCACAAGGCACTGGGATTCATCTTTCCACGGTGGAGGACCTCGAAGGCCATCTCTTCTCGCTCTTCCTTGAGGTTCTTGGCAGAGAAACAGCACCTGCCACGGTGGTGTCGGCCTGCACCACAGGAAGAGCTGCTGCCAGCGCAAGGGGGTGATGAGGACTGAGGCTGCTGCTGTTGGCAGGCGGCTGGTGGAGCAAAGTGAACAGCCGCGAAGTCTTCCTTGCCTGAGGAGCTCTCCACTGTGGAAATTCAGCACCTTTGGGCTTAGCGTTGGACGGGGAGCTGCGCGTATCCACGTCCTCTGCAAAGGGAGGCCTGCCCAGAGAACTTCTCCCAGGCAGGTGCTGTGCGTGGTGGGGCGTCGCAGAGGTGGGTGCCATCAAAGCCCTCGGCAGATCGCTCTGGTGGAACATCACCGCCTCTTCGGTTTCAGCAGCTTCCGTAAGGAACGGCGGTGGGAGGGTGCCACTGCGCTTGCTGCAGGACTCGCAGCACAGCTTGTTGTAGCCAGGGATGGAACAGTAACGCGCAAGCACCTCCATCTGACAGAAGATGGACTTGTCTCCCATGCAGGGCTCATCTGCAAAACAAGCACAACATTAAACTGGTTATAGACCCAGTGAAGGGCACTGAACTGCGCAGACGCATTTGGGTGGGCACGGGTAAGGTTCTGCCTGTGTTTGTAGATGATGGGCTGCTCTGAAGAGGCAACCTGAGGTGCTTCAGCCCCAACAGAACTTCCCTTAAAAAGTAACCCGTGTGCACCAAAGAAATCAGTAGACACCTTGAAAACGCTGGCTCTGTGCACACAGAAGAGTTGTGGAAAGGCAAATTGTATATTGATAACCATTTCCAGTGCTCACCTGCCAGAGCTCCCAAATTCCTGGCCTGAGATAGCTCTGCCCACCCCAAATCACCCTCCCTTGTAGCCTGAGGACATCACCGGTAAATGGCATTAAAAGCCCCTTAAAGACATTAAAGCCCAAGCAAATGCTTTCAAAATGTCTTAAAATAAAATGTTAAGAGTTGGTTAAAGTTTGCATAGAATCCTGATATGATTTGGGTTGGGAGCAACCTCAAAGCCCATCCAGTCCCACCCCTGCCATGGGCAGGGACACCTCCCCCTGGATCAGGGGCTCCAAGCCCCATCCAACCTGGCCTGGAACCCCTCCAGGGATGGGGCAGCCACAGCTGCTCTGGGCACCCTGGGCCAGGGCCTCCCTACCCTCATGGTGAAGAAATTCCTCCTTATGTCACTGATCTCAGAGGTGAGGTCCTGAGTTCTGCCGTTACCAGGACTGGGACAGGCACAGAGAGTTTCCAGCACAGCTGAGAATCTCTGTTGTTCGTCTCACAGCCTGTCGTACCGACTGTGTATCGAGGTGTGGACTCCCAGGGTAGCGAGGTGTTCTCCAGCAATGGGAGTTTACGTTCGTACTTCACTCTCATTACCAGGAAGAGGAAATTCTCGGTTAGCATTGGAGCAGAGGCAGGCACCGAGATGATGAGAGGTTGGCTCCAGGCATTTGAAATGAGCCGCGCTATTGGCAGCTTGTAAAACGAGGAGATTTAATTCTCCTCTCTGTGTCCAATTCATCCTGCTGCTCATTTATACTGTGTAGTTTGAAGTATCGTGTGCCTTGGCAGCACAAACACCCAGCAGAGTAACACGGGCAGGCACCTCGGAAGGTCACCTTGTCCAGTGTGGCAGCAGGGCCATCACTTTGGACGAGCACGTGCTGTTCCATAGCCAAGGCAGAGCGGGGTAGTTACCTTCCCACTGACATCTACAGCGACCCTTGAGACAGACTGCGTATTTCGGTGTTGTGTTCCAGCCCAACCCATCTCCCTCCCACGGAGAACTCAGCTTGGCACCTGAGACTCTTGAGAAACGTGGGGCATTCACATCTGCCATCGCGTTCTGCAGCCCTCCAGAATCAGAGCAGGAACCCACAGACACGTAACACCTCAGGAGACAGAAACCCGGCACTGGCAACAAACGAGTGGCTCTGTGCCTCCTGTAAATATCCAGACGCTAATGGGAGAGACCAGCGTAAAGTTTCCATCAGCAGAATTTCCCTGAGGCTGCCTTGAAACAGCACTGATGGCCTTAAAATAGAAATGTGCAAAATGACCATGTGCCAAGGCAAAAGCTGTGCCCAGCTACTGCGAAGGTCTGGTCCCTGTCCCATCCTCCACTGGCAGTTAACAATTAGGGAGCCCCCACTTTAAAGAGCAACGGGTGGCAGGGAGCACTCATTAAACTCTGAAATTAAATCCCCTTTCCGTAGGGTGCTGTGTTCTCGCCCGTGTACAGACGCTGCCTCACCACACATCAACAGGAGGTCAGGCACCCAAGCTGTCCTATTTGAAGGTAGGACCTGTAGCCCAGCCTCTCCGTTGGTGCAAATCAGCCTAATTCCACCAAACTTGGTAAAATTACACACACAGACATCAGAGGAGTTGTGTATAAATAGCAAATTACAGGGTTGCGACGTGTAATACAACATACTCCTCGCTCCTAATGCCAAAGTGCTTCCTCAGAGGGATGCTTGCTGGTTCCCGCCAGACTGGCACTGACTGTGCAGCTCCGCACGGGAACGCGCACGCTCCAGGTGGGCACCAGCAAGCTATTGCCACAGGAACTGAGCAGGGGAAATCATACATTGATCATTCCTCTATACTAGAAAAGCTACTACTGAAACACAAATCCTTGCATCTTGTACAGAATAATCCTTATGCTTCCGTGTAAGTGAAAGCACCTGACCTGGAAAATTACAGCTGTTGTCTCATTAGCGCACTGTGGTTTGTGTCAGTACAGAAGTCAAAGCACACAGGGTCACCTCATGGACCAAACAGTGATTGTTGGTGATGACTGCATCTCATCTGGCCTGTTTCTCTCCCAGTTCCTGTGGTAGCAGTTTGCGATGGATTAGGTGTCACCACTCAAGCCACAGTGCAAAGACTTGGGTTTGTACTTCTCTACTCTCTGCGGGTTCCACAAGCACAACGGTGGAGCCGTATACTCACAGAATCCCCTTTTCTTATGTTTGAGGTTAACTCCGCACCACCTAGCAACCCATTTCTTACTCGTACAGAAGCGCCGGCGTCCTCCCGCTGGTGCTCACAGTAAAAAGGCTCCTTCTCACAATCTGTGCCCGGCTGCGCGGTCACTGACAGCAGAAGACACAAGAGAGCACTGCGGCTCCCTGCAGAATTTTTACAAGATGAAGGTATATAATTTAGATCACCTAAAACCGTTCACAGTAGGTTTCAGGATCACCAGAGCTCTCGCAGGAGGCAGCGCTGCACCGGTGAACGCCCTGCACGCTGACAGTGTCCCACCTCAGCTCTCGCTGCAAACCGGTGCTTAGGGACTATGGTTTAGAGCAACCCATGCTTTCTTCATTGTCCATCTTGTGTTGCAGAGCAGGGAAAGCTGGTATAAAGACGTGTCAAGGGTCTGTTCTGCACAGGCTGTACACACAGCCCACTCTGCTACTCCGGCACAGCCACAGTGACACGACTGCTGCTCTGATTATTGCTAAGGACTCGCAGGATAAAATCCTGCCTCCCTTCTAATCACAGAAACATAGAAAGTTTAAGAGAAAGACCTCTCTGGGAGGCATCCTCATCTTGCCACCCTACGAGACTGGGCTCCACAGAGGTGGGGGGGCTCTTCTCCCGCAGGGAGACACCTTTTATTACGGAATGGAAGAGAAACACGCACAGTGCAAAAGGAATCACAGCAAACGTGTGTGACAGCTGCGTTAAGGTTAAACTCAGGGCAGTCTTGCATGTAAGGTGGTGAATTGCTTGTCAAGCCCACCTGACATTCCCTGAGAGACTGAGTACTCTCACATGGAGAGAAAGAACTGCGTGCTGCTGGGCTTTGAGAGGTAGGAATTTAATGCTGGCTGTTCAATAAAATCCCAATTAAAGTATGGATCCTTTAAGGGAATGCTTAAGATCCAAACTGTTTGAACAGCTTTGTGAAGATATAGCCCTTATTTCTTCCAGTTTTGGAAATCAGTGTAAAAGAGGATTTTAATCAGAGGCACAGCCAGGGATTTGCTCCCACCTAGTGGATGCCATGCTTCCTAACTCTTCCTTGCTCCTACAACTGTTTTCTGCTGAGTTCTGTCACAATCTGGAGGAGAAGCAGAGACCTTTGCCAGACTTGTGGGAATCTGTGTCCACGGGCTCTCCCCAGCACTGTGTTCTCTGCACTGCAACAGGAATCACCCACGCCCTCCCAGTCATGATAAAATGTTCTCTTACCGTTGCAGGGAGCGAGTTTGCAAGCCCTCACTGCCTCCGGCTTCTCTCCGTCGCACCTGTCGCCAGCACGGCACGTGATCTGCCGGGTTTCAGTTCCCTCCCCGCAGGTCACGGAGCACTGCAGGACAGACACAGGGTGCTTCAGGACATTCGGCTTTCACAGCAACGTGCAAAAAACGACAGGTCTGAAATAGCCCGAGGCTGTCAGGTCAGGCTGGGCGTTCCAGGGCTTTGCTTTGAGAGCAGACTTTAGTTAAGGCAGACAAGAAGGATGGCATTTTCCTTGTCTCTTGCTTTCTTTAATGTTAAATTTATTATTCGAGCATATTATCAATTTGTTTTGCAGGACTGTGCACCCAACATGGTATTTTCCTTGCTGGAGAAGCCAGGAGACCTGCAGGAGCTGGAAGGCGTTTTCTGCTGCAGCATTTGGGTTTTGGGAAGCTGCCTGGTGCAGTCCAGAGCTCTCAGCCCTGGCACAGCCCTGGCTTGGGAGGCAGGCCATGTCAGCAAAGGTACGTCCCTGATGCGCGGCCGCGGCGTGCCTACCTCAGACCAGGGTCCGGCTTTCCAGTGGGCAGGGCAGGGCACGCGGTTGCAGGGCCGGCGGCTCTCGGGGCGCTCACCGCTGCAGTACTTGAAATGGACCGAGCGGTTCGCCCCGTCATGAAGGGGCTGAATGCAACGCACAGTTCGGAGCTGGTAGCCTGAATTCCCGCAGGTTTTTGTGCAGTATTCCCACTCCTCTGCCGCCCAGCTGGGAAATAGAAAGGAATAAGATATTATTACGACTTTCACCTATTATCCACCCTGCTCCCAGGTCACGCAGCCATACTGTACAATATTTTTGTGACGAAACCACTCAACAAGATGGTACAGGCAGACAAAAAGATGCATGGCACAGAACTCCAGGCTGGAAAGCCGTCAGCATCCCATGGAGTTTGCCTTGGCTCCACCTTGGAGCTGATCCTCTCTCCACAAGGCGTACTTACAGAGGCTGCGTGCATTCCTGGAGATTGCACATTCTGCGGATGGGCTTTGGCTTTTTGCTGGCTTCACAGAAGCTGCGGTGAACCATTTTGTTATCGCTCTTCCTGCGGCACCCGTACTTGGTGTACTGGAACCCTGCGAAAGGTTTCAGTGGAGTCAGGAAAAACAGGTCCTGGTTAGGATTTTTTTGGTTTAAATGCAAGTTTTGTGGCACATTAAATGGTTTTACAGGACAGGTAAAGTCACATAAAGTCTCTGAACGATTTAAAGATGCTCACAACTTGCTCAGCTATCACAAGGCTGCTGCCCAGCACCCTGTGGATGCTGTTTATAACGTGACGCTGTGAGAGATTTTAAGGCTGGAAGGGGCAGCTGCGACATTATACACAAATCACGGCACAGAGAAGGAAAGAACTACCTCCTTCACGCCACACAGCAGGTAACTGGCTAACACGGGAACGAAGCCACGTCTCAGCTTAGTGGTTTTGCTACCAGAAGCTGCTTAACCACTCTCAGTAAGAGTTAAAGATACTCTGACATTTGCATTCCCCATTCTTTCCATCAATCATGCACACGAACATCCCGCAAGCACAGTGAATGCTCAGCAGCATAAATGTCTGTGTCTGTACCTCCAAACTGCCTTTGGGTACTGAATTTAAACACCAGAAAAGGATTTTTTCTTTCTAGGCACTTGTGAATAATCAGGCACTTGAGGTATTTTAAGCTTGCGCACCCAAAATAACAAATTGCTTTTAAAAAAAGGAAGGCCAAGATTGCTAAAGCTTTCACTTCCACCTTTTACTCTTCCACTTCTGGTAATTTGAATTAAATCATACATTACTAAAAGGTACTACATCATCCCTTTACCTCCGCCACAGGGCTTGGAGCACTGTGACCAACTCTTCAGCGCCCACTCGAAGGTGTCTATTTCTTCCTGCAGGACGTTGTTGCTGTTGATGGTTGGCACCGAATCTTCGTGAATGATGTATTTGTAAGTCAGGCTGGATCTCGTGTCATTCTCCCGAGGGATGATCTATTAATAATCAAAGGTAAACAGTGGTACAAACCCACAGCTGTTATTTATCCCTTTGCAAACTAAAGAAACCAAGGCCTGGCCTTTCTTGTCAACATGGAAGCTTCCACTTAACTCCTAAGGAAAACAAATCTGGTTCTGTCTTCACAACTGGAACTAAGGTCAATACAGAGCCATTAAAAATGAGAGAGGTTGGCCAAGTAGTACACCATCATCTAGGATGAAGGGATGGTGTGCCCATGTGCCCTTGGCTGAAGAGCAGGGCTGGTCCCGTACACGCTTTGACGTGTCTGTGATGCCCTTTTGTGGTCTGCTGAAAGTGTCCCGCAGCGCAGTATTGGGCTTCTCACCACGCCATTGCCACTGCGCTGACAGGCAGCATTTACAAGGTTAGCGGCTAAGGGGAAAAGGGCTTCAGGCCCTCCACCGTCTCGTTGGCAGGTGTCTGTCAGAGAGGCATTGCGCAGCAGGGTTTATCTCAGCATGAGCTCCAGGCTGGCCATGTACTCCTACAAATAACAATCCCACCGTGTTCCCTCTTGGTGCATCACTTACCAGCACAACCACGGCGTCGTGCAAGGGCCCATCGGTGTGGAGGGTTTCGATGTCATCCTCTATGTTGTACTCCCACTCCACGCCCAGGTCAATGAAGGAGCGGGATCTGGCCTCCTCTCCTTTCCCGTTCAGGATGTAGTGTCCCGTCGCCTGGTTCTTAATGGCTGAAAGGATTGAAAACAGGGCCAGTCGTGCCTCCCATCAATCACCTTGTCAGCAGTCGCAGTGGCTTAGGTGAAACTTGGCAGGAGAAGGTGCTATGGGTGCGCTGGCTCAGGGAAAGGCCCTCCAGGGCTGTCTCATGCACCCTCCAAATTCCAGTTTGGTAACAAATTCATCTGCATATTTGCTTCAATTTTGTGCCCCCTTGTCCACATGATTCAAGATACAGAACTAGAACTAGACTGAAGCACCTTTTCCTATGCCACGTGCACATTTCCCATCCCAGCTTCATTCCCAGGGAGCACGGGGAGTAGCAAGGATCTCGGGTCAAATCTTCAGGATCCCCTGGCTTCCTTATTTGTGTATTACTGGGAACGCCTACTGGTGTAACAGAGACCTCGGGAGGCATTAAGTGCACATCTCGTTTCCCTCAGCTCTGAAATGACAATTTGTCCATCATGTTTTGGTTTCGTTAGCAAGCATCTGTGTGTGCCAGACGCTAAAATCAGGAAGCAAAGAGCTGAGGTTCCCTGGGAAACTGCTTGGGTTTGGGGTCCTGCAGCGCACATTATTACACGTATTACAATACGTTACAACTCTGAAGGATGGGACACTCATTTTTGATTTTGTACAACTTCTCCAATGTGAGATTAAAAAGCCCGTGCAGAAATCTGGGTGGTTCCTCCAATCACAGTAACCAAAACGCTCTGCAGCACCGCATGAGCAGCTTTGTGAAGCCGCCTGCTGCCAAAGCAAAGCTGGGCTTTTCTGGACGTTGCCATCAGGCTACACAAAATGAAGCTCTTGGACCTTTAGAAGCTTTAGACTGGACATTAGGAAGAATTTCTTCACTGTGAGAGTGGTGAGGCCCTGGCCCAGGTTGCCCAGAGCAGCTGTGGCTGCCCCGTCCCTGCAGGTGTTCCAGGCCAGGCCGGATGGGCCTTGGGCAGCCTGATCTGGTGGGATATCCCTGCCCATGGCACGGGGTTGGAACGAGATGATCTTTAAGGTCCCTTCCAACCCTTGCTAATACTATGATATGATGACCTCAAAAGCTGCATTTACCCTTTGAGTTGTTGAAACAATTCTTTTTTATTTCCTTTTTATTCCTGCTTCTTTTTAGTAACTTTTCCTGCTCCACCTGCAAGGTGTACAACCCAGGCTCTGCCCAGCGCATGAGGAGCTCACTGAAAAGCCGCTAAGATCCGTGGAGGATCTCACCCTTCTCCTGACAGCTGAAAATCCCTTGGGCGTTGGAAACTGGTAAGCAGTAGGATGCAAGCTGACTGACAGCCACACCAACTGCCCTACACGAGAAAGATCTGACACGAAATGGACTGCAAAAACATTGTGAGTTCCCCCATCCTCTTCCCAGTACAAGAGCTGTTGCTTACAATCTGCAGCAAACAAGAATAATTCCAGATATGGAATTTGATTCATGCAGTAGAACACATAGTTTTAACCCTGGCAGTGCCCGTCTAAATGCGAGTGGTGACAGTCTTTTGTTAGTAAACATGCAAACTGGGATCAGTTTAATAGTTCAAAGAGTTCAAATGAGAAGTGGTTTCTGAGCCTATACTGTGGGGCGCAGTCCTTAACATGCAATTTTGAATGCACGCATTTACCCAAAACACTTAATTTTGGTTCTCTCTTTCCTCAGGCCCTTCAGCACAACTGCCCTGTGCTTCTAGTCATGCCTCAAAGCCAAACCTGAGGAAACACTTACCAAGAAAGTGAGGAGAAGCCTCGTCTTCTTGGATAAACACATGTCGAGCACCAGGAGGGATGTCAAACATCTTAAGGTACCCTTTGGCATGTGTAGGAGTCAGCGGAGAGAGCGGAGATGGGAAGAAAAAGTAATAGCCATGGTTAGAGCGCACTACAGGATCCGGCTTCTCCTTGCAGGAGAGGGCATCCATCACCAACTGAGCAGCAGCGGCAGAAAGCAACCGAGCAAATAGGTTTGTAACCTCTTTGATGGGACCTCTAGCGTTCTTTCTCTTTCGAGAAGCGAAGAGAAACCCGTTACAAATCTATTTGTCGCTTGACACTACTACAGGCTGTATCAAATCAACAATTCAGGCAACATGTTTCCTATGCTCTTCAGCATCCGAGGGGGAACACCAAGCCCTCTTGGTTATTTTTTCCCAATCGCTCATCAGCCAGGCCGTTAGATTTGAGTTTCCTTACTGTCATGGTAGATGTCAATGTCTTAAGTGTGTCTGTTCCCTTCTGAGACACCAGAGATGGGTGGGCGTAGTGCCGAGTGCAGTGTTGGTGCCCGTTGGAAAAGGCCTGTCTGCGTGCGAGTTAGCCCACCCTCCTGACCACTGTGGGTGTAAAACACCGCCGTTGAACGGCTGCTGCTGAGGTGACGGGGCTGGATTCAACTCTACAGCTAAAAGCAAAAAGCTCTTCCTGGAGAAAATGATTCTTATTTTAAATGTCAATTATTTATCATCTAAATGACAAGTAATTAGTGTGACATTAAGTAAATATGCTAAGTATTAGGAAGACTGAATCCACTCCTGGGGACCTGTCAACAGGTGCTTCTGTACCAAGTGTTAAACCAGAGCATCATAAGCACTCTGAGCACGTGGGATTTTCATCTCTGTATTATTTTCTCTTTAACAACTGTGGATTTAATGCTGCTGAATCTCTGCAGATCCCTTTTTATGAGCTGAGTAAGTTTCTCTCTGGTTTGTGCTCTCTCTGCAATCCTCCCAGTAATCCAGCCCCGCTACAGGAGCGGCGTAGATGTGACAAGAGTTTCAGTGATCGTGCACTGCAAACCGAGACGGGGCTTTTACGTAATTCTGTTCCATCCTAGGGGTTCTGGGACTAATGAGTGTGGTGGTGGTTTGCCACACACCGGACGTGCTACAGCTCCTTGGAAAAATCAAGAAAAGAAGAGCTCCGAATATGTAAAATCACAGTCCTGGCTGCTGGGTGACTGCACAAACAGCGTCTGCCAATCTCCTCCTTGATCGGCTTCTGAGCATACGAAACACAAAGCTTTTGCGTGCCTTGGCGCTACCGACCGATGTCTGCACAGCCAAGGACCGCAGCGGGAACTCTCGAGTTGCCATGGATGCCTCTCCTCCTGCAAGCACTTGAAACTTACCCAGCGAGTTCTTAGACTCCTTTGTTTCAGAAAGGGAAACATTGCGAGCTCCTTTGGGCAATGTAAATGCTCCTCTGGTCTTCCCTTAAATAGAACATCTGTAATTAGTGCTACGGGAGCCAACCCTACTGTTTCATTGACTGTGCCGGTCAGCCAGATGGTGTCCACAAGCACAGAGCCGAGACTGCACTCTGCGTTCAGCTGCACTTCAATCAGAACTGGACACATCCAGCAACCATTCACGGCCAATGAAAGTCAAGGCAGTGGGAATTCAGGGAGGTGGGTTTAAGTTGGATACTTGCAGATTTCTTTTTCCAGAAACTTGAATTCTTTTTGGCACCTCTTGCTTAAATGTTTTCCTGTTGGAAGAGGTCAGTTAGTCTTTTTAAGGCCTAGGTTGCCAAAGGTACCGTAAAACAATCAGCATTTCATAAACACTTCCATAAACAAAGAAGCGGCTCATTAACAGCACTTGTCCCTGAACGAGCTTCTGGCACTGTGGAATTGCTTGCTGGACACTGACAGCGCTGTGCAAACACTCTGTCGTGTGCCGTCACCCCACCGGACAGTGCAGGGGTGTTCTCAGTGGCAGAAATGCTGAGCCGGAACGGGTTGAGGCTGGCAGGATCTTTTAAGGGGGTCTCCCTTCCCTGGTTCATCTCCCTGGAGTGACCTGAACCATGGACACTGGCAGTGCCTGGACTGCAAAGTGTTGGAATGGACAGCAGAAACCAGGCACATTAGAGGATGGAGCTGGATCCAAACCTGTGACATGGCTATACTCGCTGTCCCAGATTTCCAGTCATTTTCTTAGTGACAGAATCAGAAGGACTGTGTACTCATTTGGGCTGATTCCTGCTTTTTCCCCCCCAGAAAAGCGCAGCAGCTGCCAGCTCCAGCAACACACACTGATACACGAGGCTCAAGTGACAGCCTTAAATCCCAAAGCCTCCCAAAGTCTGCAAGATCTTGCATTACTCCGTGTCCAATCCACCAGGGTGCCATCCCTTGCAGAAAGGCTCCCTGACGTCATTTGCTAATTACCATCAGTTCCGACCAGTCTGTAATAATTAATTCTAGTGGAATATTTTATGTAGTCGCACATTAACTCAGCTTTGCCCAAGTTGGTTTGTCCGCTCACTGTCCGGATTTACCCACTACAGCGGCAGTAACGCCTGCTTCCCAGCAGCTGCTGCCAGCCTCCAGGCCTTAATGCAGACCTTCACTTTACCTGTCCTCAGCCTTTCTCTGCTCTGCCTGAAAACACGTCTATCAGACAAGTGTTCCCGAAGGAACTGCTCCCAGTCACACAGGAGATAACACTTCCTCAGACTCAAAAAAACCAACTACAGCCTTAAATAAGCCTAAAAGTACAAAATAGCCACTGCAAAATGTCCAGGGGAACACTGCCCGGGTTTAACCAATCCCTGAATGACAGAAGCTGCTGAAGGAGCCCAAGGAGATCTCGAGGCGCTGTTAAAATGAAATGTGTTGCAGAGTACCCAATAGCACACTTGGAAAATAGTAACCAGGTCACCCTTAGCTCTGAGCCAGCAGAATGCTGTCGTACATCCCGCTGGGTCTCAGCCAAACACTGTCACCGGTACAAGAAAGGAGGGCTCCTGCCAAAACGGTTCTAGATTTGGGCCAGAATTCACTGGATTTATTTTTATGTGACCAGCGGGCTCTTGGGAGAAAGCATCAGGAAAAAAATCCAGTTTGATGTAAGGATCCATGTGCTCATTTCATAGGCACAGAAATGCAGCCTTCTGGATAAAACTACTGAATTTGGGGCTGAGAGGGAAAGCTTGGGAAAAGCTTCCTCCTTGATGGGAGAAAAGAATGTTTCCTTAGTCCTGGTACAGATGGAGAAGACTGCAGTATCTCCATGGCCTCAACTTGCACCAGGGGAGGTTCAAATTGGGTACCAGGGGAAAATTACTTTCCTGACAGAGTGGAGAAGCCCTGGCAGAGGCTGCCCAGGGCAGGGGTGGAATCTCCATCCCTGGAGGGGTTCAAACAGCATGTGGCTGTGGCACCTGGGGACGAGGTTTGGGGAGGAGCACAGCGGGGTCAGGCTGACGGTTGGACTGGATGAGCTGAGAGGGCTCTTCCAGCCTCAATGACTCTGTGATCCTATTCTGCGATTCCATGCATTCTGCACATCCCCGTGAGAAGAGCAGTTTGTGTTTGCTCAGCAAAATGCAGTGGTTCCCACTTCTCACCAGCGTTTTCTGGTGGCGCTTTGGCACTGACAAAGAGCTGAACGTGTCCACTCGGCTGAGCGAGCTTTCTCCTGGGACGTCCTGCAGAGGACAGCAGTTGCTTCACCCTACAGGTGTCATTTGTTATCAAGGACTGAACTACACCTGCACAGCAGCTCAACTCAAAAGCCCTAAGACAGACAGAAACACCAGAGACAAGAGAAGCCACACCCGGGCGTGTGGGAGCGCCGTTCCTACCGAGCTTTTTGGGAGTGCGGGTGAAGGTCCCCTTCACGGTTCGGCAGTGAGAGTTATCCCCACCACAGACACCACACTTGTCTTCGACCTTGTTGGAGCCGATCTCCTTGTCACAACCCACTTTCTGCAGAAGGAGGAGCGAAAAGCAAAGAGAAGGCTTTGTCAGGTCTAGTTCTGGTGGGAAACCATCGCAGCAGCAACGCGTAAAGGAAATGAACGCCCAACAAACACAAGTTATGCAATTCTGGTGCTGCATAATGGCTTTCACGGGAAAAATAGGAAGCGATTTTTGTTATTCACTGTACTTAAAGACTGAAAGAGATGAGACAGACAGAAAAATAGACACAATACTTTGCAGACATGAAACTAAGTGCGGAAAAGGCAAATGGAATTATCAGGTGAAGAGGATGTGGGGTGTTCCCACGGAGCACGTCCGTGCCGTTGCTCTAAATCTCAAGGAATGACAAGGAATGTGATTCTGCAAATACTTAATTTAGAAGCATCTGCGAAGTCTGTTCCTGATGTTCCGATCGATGCTAACTAGAGTCATTCCGTACCACAGCCCAGCTCAAAGGCAGCGCTGGCCTCGGGAAGCCGGCACTCACCACGCACTCTCCACGGACGCAGATGCTGTAGGGATCTTTGTAGGAGCAGCGAGTCCCATCGTGTGCCAGCTGCTTCATGTAAGCGACGTCTCCGGTCTCTCTGGACTGGCAGTACAGGTGACATCTCTTCTGGGCTATGTAGCACAGAAAGAGGAGTGACTGCATAAATTAACAGCAATCCAGAAAAATATCTGGGTAAAGGAGGGAAGGGAATAGTGCAGGGATAGAAAGGACCTTTAACAGATAGCCTGGGGGGAAAAAAACAACTAATTTGCTTTTCTGTGCATTATGGGCCTGTCATTTTGAGATATTTTCACAGGAATCAGTCCCTTCCCCGCGCTGGGCTCTCGACTGCTCTGAAAGCAGCTTCCACTCCAATCCAGCTGGGAACGGGGCTGAGTTTATGTCATCACAGGGAAGGAGAAAAGGAGGGAGGGCAGGAAGAGTTCTGCATGGCCCAGCCAGCAGCCCTCCACCCTTTGTGCCACGAGCAGAGAGATGGAGCTCGACAGCATCCACCAAAACTATTGCAGCAGGAGCTGAGGCATCCGGCTTCTCGCTGCGCCATGAAGGATGAGGGGCAGAGGAAGCTGGCGGGCCCAGGGTGGGGAAAGGACAACTGTCTGGCACGGCATCACTTCTTCCTTTCTGAGGCCACACTGTTTCCTGCTTTTTAGTCTCACACACTGATTATTCCCAGTCTCTGCATGGCTGATGACTCCCACAAGCTCTGGGAGGTCCCAGGACTAACTTGAAACAAAGGGCAGTGACAGCACTTACCGTCGGGGTGTTCGTAGGGCAGCCAGTGGTGCTTGCTGTTCTGGTACTCAAAGTGGGAATTGCGCTGCTGACACTGCTGCGCCCTGAAGTCCTCAAAGTGCTTCGGGCACTCCTCTGTGTTGCAAAGCTGAAACTCAAAGTTGACGCCAGCACAGTCTTCCCCGCCGTTAATGGGCCTGTGGAGAGAAAACGTGAGAGAGATCCTAAACCCTCTAGACATCAGCTCGTTTTTTTTTTCTTCTGCTTTAGGTAGAATTATGCACTCTATTTTAAGAGAAAATTTGGTAAAAAAGGCAGGCGCAGTGACAGACGTGGGGACGGAGCTGTTAGGCGGCACAGGCACGACCTCAGTGCTTGCCCGCGTGCCTCCCCAAGGTGTGTGCTCAAACGCAGGACTCAGATGCGCACGCAGACCCCGCCAACAGTCAGTTTACAATTAGAGATTATCTCAGTTTATCCTGCTGCTTGCTGAGCTCACACACTGTGTCCTTTTGTGTCTCTCACACATCAGCTACATCCCTGGGATGGTTTTCCACAGGCTTTCCTCTGGGAACCCTTGGATTCTTCTAAAAGGATTCCATATCCCTGCAAAAAGCCGTCTTGCAAGGGGCTTGCACAGCGTGACTTCTGGCACACTCCACCCAGAACACAAACACCATTTCAACCCACGCCTGTGATGATTCCCAGTTGCCTGGAGCAACCATTGAGCTGGAAGACCTACATGGGATTGTTGCACTGGCGTGTCCGGAACCGAACTCCTGTTCCACAGGTCCGTGAGCAGGAGCCAAATTTGGTCCAGGGTCCCCAGTTGCCGTCCTGCTTCAGCTGGTTGGCGTTCTTCCACATGCAGTGACCTTTGTAGCACCACTGCACAAAGAGAACGGGTGAGAATGGCAACAAAACCCAAACCCGAGTGTACAGACAGAGTGAAATGAAACACACGCAGAGGTGAGCTCGCGGGCTGGGAAGGGACAGCTTGGAGAACAGACTGTTCCCTGGGGACAGAGGGGTGAGAGTCTGTGTACTCCAGTCCCCAGAATACTCAATCCCTCTCCAAAGGCAGTCCGCTCTGGGAATGAGCGGGCAGCACTGCTGGACCCGGGCGGGAACCCTGCCAGCGGCAGACACATGGACCTCAACACACACCACTCTCCTCTACACTTAAGTCTTTGTTTCATGTCAGTTTTAGTCACTACCACCTTTATGAAGGAAGTTTAATGCTCTGGATATCAGCAGGATAAAGATTTTGCTGAGGATTAGCTGTTTTTTCCCTTACGCTGGCCAAACACGATGTGGATGCAAGGCTGGAACAGAAGGCCAGTCACCAGACAGGGTGCTGTTTGCTCCTGGCTAGGCCATCCTCTGATGGTATAAGTGGCTCTCCTGTATCCCAAAATACATGGAATTTGCTAAACAAACATTTAGTTGAGTATAATTTTGTAATTCAAAATGAATTAGTGGCAGGAGATCCACTAATGAGGATATTAAAAGGGGAAAATAAGGAGCTAGTGCTAAGCCTGGGCAGCCACTCGGCCACAGGACGTCTGGACCACAGGTGCTGTGAAGCAGCTTCACAGTACCGGCATTATCTGCTTCCAAAAGACACTTATAGACACTTGCAGAGGAGACCAAGATCCCCAAACTATCCCAAAAAGGCCACAGAAGAGGCTGGGAATGGGTCACACCTCAGCTGGGTTTGTGTCCAAAATTTACTGCAAACCTGGTACAGTTCACAGGATATCACTGTGGGAAAGCACAGCTCCCTCTTTTCCCTTCCTCTGATCCACCCAGGGCTGCTGGGCGATTCCCTGTTTTCCTCTGTGCCCTCCAGCCCGTGCACGCACCTGCGGGGTTTTTGTTTGATACAGACATGGACTCACTTTTCCTGGGGCACACTCTGTCCCGTCGAGTGGAGGCCCTTTCTTTGTCTTGCAGAAATAGGGGTTGTCGGGATGGCTGCACCACAACTGCTTGCAGGGGTCAAAGGTTCGGAACTGCAACGCAAAGCATTTATGAGATGAAACTCAGCATTAGATTAATTCATAAGGATTCCACTCCTCTCGTGCATACGGCATCTTCAGAAGGCAAAGGGCAGCGCTTAATCCCTGCATCCCCTGTTCCTGAGCTGCTGAGGAGAGGAAAGGAGACACCCAGAAGGGGGCAAAAATGAGGTTTTAATTTCCCTTCCTGCTTGGGATTGCTACTGCAAGGCTGTGTGTGAGGACTGTGCTGCCAGGTGCTTGCGCATTAAACCGGTGACCCAGCAGGCTGCATTCCACCCGTAAATCTCTCCCTCCTCTGTACAGAACTGATTAGATCCTATAGAGCTGTTTCTGTTCTGGATCCTATAAATCTGCCTCTTTTCTAGATCCCACGGAGCTGTTCAGCTCCTCCTCTGCCTCCCCGACACCAATGTGCTGACCGAGCCTTTCTCGCTGCAGCGGCTGCCTCGGACGTACCGCTGTGCACATCTTGTAGCCAACACCAAAGTCGAAGCGGCACTGTTCATCCATGGAGTAATTGATGCCTGGCAGTTCGGGAAGCTTGGGCCAATCATGTTCAAAGGGGTCATCAAGAAGACAGTCGTAAGAGCTGGGAAAAGATACACGGAGAAGAAGTCATCAGAAGATGCAGTAACTTATTTTGGTCAGCAAGATGGAGGTAATATTAAGTAATTTTCTCCAATCTGCTTTCTGTCCTGTTCCCACAGCTATCACCCTGCAAATCACAGGTGATCCCTTCTGTAGGAATGCAGCCTACTGCAATGTGATCCTACCGCAAAAGCCCTGCGTTCAGGGGAGAGGCATCTCCAGCCCAGCCCTGCTCTTATGATACAGCGACACTTGCACTTTCCTGGCATCAGAGGTGGAAAACAAACACTCCTCCACTCTCAGGGCACATTTTGATGTGCTTTAACCTGGGGTACAATTCCTAACACAAGGCCTAACACAGAGCCCGCGGTGATGAGAGGGAGTCTTTCCGCTGACTTTACGGAGCGCTGAGAGAGGAGAGCAGGCTGCCAACAGGCTGCCTTACCCAACATCGACCCTGCTCACAGGGATCACAGCCTGCTATGCAAAGGGCAAGAATCATAGGATCACTAAGGTTGGAAAACACCTCTTAAGATCATCCAGTCCAGCCATCAAAGAATAAGGCTTTCTTATTTCTCATTCCTGTTTACTCTGATGCCTTAAGCCAGAGAGTGATACTGGTGGGCCTGTACTGGGATATTTCCCTTCAAGCTCTAAATTACCCATCAGTTACTACTTAAAGCTTTATGTTTCTTCTACAGGACATGTGGGGTCAATTCATGAAGCTTTCACTCGGCACTGACTGGCAACCCCCACTACATGCTACGGAGACAAAGCCTGAGGAACAGTTGGATGAAGACGCACACACGTGGAGGGAGACCAGAGCGGGCAGGTAGAGTGCTGTCCTCCTCTCCCAATGTCAGCCAGATGCTGCCTGCTCTCTTCCACAACGCTCGCTAGTTCTTTCCTGAGTTCAGGGCTTGCTCCTATCAGTTCACAGCATAACTCCCAGGGAAATCAAAAACCTGGGGACAACACCAGCTGCCTGATGTAACACCTGCCGGACAGACTCCCGCTTCCAGCCCCCCGAGGATGCAGCAGGCTTCGAATGCAGCCCCAAGCGAGGAAGCTTCGCTCCTGGTTTATAGCTTTTCCTCTTCCCTCTGTTCTCTACCACACTGACCCCGTATCCCAGGAACTGCAGAGACTTCTGCTTCCCTTGGTAAAACCACCACTGCTGAGCTCGGGCAGGTCCTTACTGGATGTATCTCTTGAGCTCCTGGCCGCTGCATCTGGACCAGTGGTAGCGGTGAAAAGCAGCCTGCACCAGGGGAGCCATGACACTGCCCATGGCTGTCTCATCCCCACAGCGGTTCCCTTGCCCGTCGTGCTCCATTCCCAGCCTGTAACACAGAATCGGTGTCAGGGCCCAGGCGGGCCCGGCTCTTCAGCCGGCCAAACAACTGCAGAGGAAACAGGTAATCGCGAAAATGAAATGGTTCTTTGCACTCTACAGATACCACCTGTGCTTCAAACAGACTTCTTTGATGCCATATCATAAAGACTCTCTGAATACTTTCCCATTCATCCTTCGTTTCATTTGTTAATACCAGGAATGATGTAACCCAATGATGGTGACGTCCTGTGCTTTGGATAAAGAACAGTTCTGCTCCTTAAGGAGCAGTTAGTTCAGACACGGAATTGTTCATGTTTGTGTACTCATTTATCAAAAGCACAGAGTTAGCACAGTCCTCGTGCTGCACCTCCAAACAGCTGACGTGGGTGGCACGTCACATCTCCAGGTGTGCATCGGGGACAGCTCAATATGGGACACTGTCATCTCCAGTTGGGCTCACCGCACAGAGAGCCGAACCAGCAGCCTGTGCTACTGAGAGCAAACAAAAATCAGATCCTCCATGCTCGACTGGAGTTCATCCAGAGAGCCAGCAGAGATCATTGCTTTATCAGGTACTCTTTAACATTTTACCACGCTTGAAGAGGCGCCAAATCTAACAAATTGGCACTTTTAATGAGAAGAAGGAAGCTAAGGGTCCTTGATCAACTACTGTCTACGCTGCCTGGGCCTTCCTGACCTCTTTCTCACCCTGGAGAAAAGATGTTCCCCCTCTCTCTTCCCATTCCTTTCTTCCTCCACTTATCTTCGTCACTTAGCCCACGATGCATTCCAGGGGAAGGGACATAAAATGAGGATAGCTTGATCTAGCCATTAAAATCACTGCCTCGCAGCGAGCAGGAGGGGCGGCCCCACGTTTTGATGGCGGTCTAACTGTACGAGTTGCACTCACACGTGACCGGTTTCATGAGCAACGACAAAAGCTGAGGAGAACCCGTCCTCGTGGTTGAGAGTGCAGCTCCGGACCGGGTGGCACATGCCCGTAACGGGAGCGTAGCCTGTTGAGAGAAACCATCGCTGACTCTTTTGCTCATTACATTTATTTCAAACGAGACCCCCCCAAACGATTTACTGCCTGAAAAGGACTTGGGGTTGTTTTCTTTCAACTGTCAGTTTTTCCTCTGTCAAACCGAGCAAACAGCTCTGACACACTGGGACCAAGTCCAGGAACATCTGGGTAACTTCAGGCACTTGGGCTTTTATCACCAAAAATCACAGACTCATGGAGTAGTTTGCGTCGAAAGTGACTCCAAAGCCCACCCAGTCCCACTCCCTGCTATGGGCAGGGACACCTCCCACTGGAGCCGGTTGCTCCAAGCCCTGTCCAGCCTGGCCTGGAACACCAGGGATGGATGCAAAAACGCACCAGATTCCCGTTCTGTTAAAAGGCAGAGCTGCAGGCTGGGACATTTGCCCCGTGTTCCTGTGAGTGCCTCCACCTGCCTGACGCTCGCTGCGTCCCTTTCCTCAATGAAAGCTAACGTCTCTCCGAAGACAGAATTCCACCTAACGGCTCAACCTGACCAGTTCCACGCCAGGCTCACCAGCCCAGACCTGAAGGAGAACTGGTAACTAGGAGGTCTCCAGTGGGGCAGCCAAAGCATGTTCTCACACGGACTGATCTTCATATGCACTGACATAAACCACACTTTGGGAATGTCTCTGAGTCATAAAGATCCCTGGGGTACTCCAGGCTGTCCCTGGGGGCCTTTTCCAAAGCCAGAAGAAGGAACCGAAGGGCAGGAAGGGCGCACATTGCTTTCCCCAGCAGGACAGGTTCCGCTCTACCTCTAAATCTGAACACCTCCCTAAATATTTGCTGAATAAAGGTCTGTTATTGTCTCTCAATGATGCAACAATGCCATTTTTCAATTTCCCTCTTTTTGGCAGGCACTAGCCAAGAACCACCGAGTCCAGATAGCTTTGCTCCAGGACAGCTGCATTACCTTGCATACCAGCAGGCCCAAAATCTTGCCTGGTTAAGAAGATGGCATGGTCGTGGTGCTCGGAGTGACCGGGATCTGACTTCTGCTGCTGGTAGGCCCAGCGGCATACGTTCTCCAGGCTTCTCGACGGGTTTCCCCTTTCGATCAAGCTGATGGACTGAAAGAGCAACACATTAGACCCATGAACTCCTACAGGTAGGAAAGTGAGTCAAGTTTGAATTTTCTTGGGGCACCAACCAGGTCCCTGTTTCTGTCTCCCCAGCACCCCAGAGCTCTAAAAGTCATGACAGCTGCCTTCCCTATGAGATCAGAAAACGTGTGTGTGACAGTGACCACTCACGTCCAGTAGTGCAACTTTAGGGGCTTTGGAGACAATTTAACGGATGTTCACATCGTCTATGACAGTGACCGCCTCTGGGTGCACAGAAGGAACACACAGCTCAGCGTTAGGACTGAATAAGGATGTTGGTATTTCTTTTGTTTCCTTGCTCCCGTTCTGGGCTGCCCGATGACAGCGTGACTCGGCTGAGACGGATGAGCACGCAGTGATACACGCAGCCAGCGTGGAGCAACACAAACACGCAGGACAGTGCCTCACCTGGCGCAGAGTGCTGCAGGGCCAGTACGTGTGTACAGATGAGCACAGATGGAACATCTGGATCCGTGAGGCTTTTGCCTAAAAGCTTAGTCAATTTAATTATGAGACAAACATCAAACCGGTCTGCCTTGCCCAAATTTAGTGCCTGAGTTAAAAGGAACAGCTGTGATCTTTATCAAACCCTAAACAGCATTAGCACCATCCTCTCATCCTGAAAAACCAACCAAGAGTTATTTGGAAACTCTCTCAAGTGTGTTTCACCAGTGACATCCATGCACCGTTACCAGTCCCGTCTGGGTAAGAAGCAGAGGAGTGTGCTGTGACCCAGCACAGGGCGTAAGCAAAGGGAGAAGAGGAGGTGGTTATCCCAGCAGGCTGCCCGGGGCAACCAAGACGACTGCTTCTGCTAAACAGATGGAATTCCCTGAGGAACTCCTTCCTTTCTCTCTGGAAGCAGCTCCTTGGTACCATGCTGTTCCCCCAGCCCTTCATGGGATTCAGAAGGCTTGGAGATGCCTTGGAAGATGAAGGTGAACTGGCTCAGGGGCTCACGTACCTTCGCGTACCCCAGCATGATCATCCGCACCAGCACAATGTTGATGTGGACGCCCAGAGATTCATCGTGATAGATCTCATTCACCTGCGGAAAAAGGAACAATTATAAAGACAAAACACCCCAATGACACCAAGGAAACTTCTACGGCCACATGCATGTCCTTTCATGTCTTCTCAGGAGAATATTCAAGTCTCAAATGATTTCCGCGCAGTGAGAAACACAGACTACACTTCCCATCACTGCAGCCCCCCATGCAGAGCTTCCCGGAGCTCGTGTCAGGACTCCACTCGAGTTTAAGGGCCCCTGGATCAGGCCCATCTCTGTTGGGATCTCTACATTTCATTTAAAGGCAGGACTGTGATTTGAGGCCTTTTAGCCAAGAGGAATAAAGATCAGGGGGTCACTCCCTCTGTTCATTCGAACGCCCCAATACAGTTTGGCCCCGCTTGCCACTTCCCGGCAACGCTTGCAAATCAAAATAGATCTCAAAGACACTCAAGACCCAGAAATCCTGTGCAAACAAGCAGATGATTGGAAATACCAGTCTATTTACTGCTCACAAGGAAGGAAAGACTTTCTGTCCCAGGAAGGAGCCCAGCACTGAGCCACAGACCCAGCGGGTGATGCTGCAGTTCCATTGCTTGCTGAGCAACTGAAGCGTTGCACCGTGGTTTTGTTTGGAAGAAGGTTTTTTTTTAGAAGCAACTACTACTGCTGCCCTAATTTTTGGTGATAAATTCAACTTACGTGGTCACTAAAAAGAGTATTTGTGGAAGTGAAGTTAAACAAACAGAATTACGGAGATCAGCCAAAAATGGTTCTTCTTGAGGACCTTCCTTGTGCCTGGGAAGGTGAGAAACGTTCTTCTGCCAGGGTGTGAATTAGGGGGATGAAAGGCCTGCAGATCATCAATGAAGTCACTCATCCCCTCAAAATAAAACAAACAGTGGGCTGTGAGTGACTGATGAAAATAAATCCCCGTGGTCCAAGGCAGCAGCTGTATCAGAGGGGTGGGCTTTAGTCAGGCCAAACAGACCCTTCCCCTCCAGGAAAAGGTCGCTCCAAGTTGCCCAGACCTGGCACAACAATGTTAGCCACGGTTTCTCAAGACACCATCCCTTTAGGAGCACCTGGGACCGGTTTCAAAAGGAATGAGGCCAGGACTCGGACTGCCCAGCCTGTGAAGCAATTATTCCAATTACTCACCCCATGTTTCTCCCCATTAACAGCACCCCTCTGATAGACTTGGGTCAGAAATAACATTCACCAGTTTCCTCGTGCCAAGAAACAAGGAGGTTTTCGGGAGGGACCTCCCTGGATCCTGGAACTGACCTCAGGATTCAGTTCTCCTTCAGGATTTCTCTGCAATATCATTTTTTTCCCGGTTCCGTATGGGTTGCTTTGGAGGGCGCTGCAGGACCCCCACCAGGAGTGAGTCTGTATAAACTCTTGTGATGGAAACACAAGTTTTGGAAACCTGAAACCTCGCCAAAGAACACAAATGTTAAAGCAGAGCTGGAAATGTCAGTCAGGCTGCTGCCACGGCACCCGCTCGGTGGTTATCATAGCAAAGGGAGGTACATTCCAAGATGCCACATATGTAAATCCCACCCTGGAGAGCTTGGTTTGCCCGATTGAACTTTGAGAATCCTGTCACAGACAGACAGCCGCGCTGGAGTATCTGAAGGCAAAAAGGGGTCAACAGCAACAGTCACAAGCAGGCAGCACCTTTCGGTGATGGCCTGATAGGGTGAACCTGGAGACTCCACAGACAAAGCAGGAAGAGTCCATTTACTGCACAGATAAAACAACGGTTCAAACACAAAATGAACGTGTCCGGCAAATGAACCATACGGCTGCATCAGGGAGCACTGGGAAGGGGAGATAACCCCTAAGGAAAGGACTTCAGCGCTTCCCTGGAAGCCCACCCGTGTTTACACAGTGCGAATGTCATGGGTGAACTTATATTCCTGGACTGAGGTACTGAGACAACATGGCAAACGGAAGGCACCCTCCAGCCAGAGCTCCTCCCTAAAGGAAAAGTGGCCGGATTCTCTTCTGTCACAGAAATTCCTGCCTCTGGACCTGCAGTTAACCACACCTCCCCAGGTTACCCTGAATGGCTTCTCTGAGCCCCTCGTGCAGCGTGAGCCCTCGCTTGTTGGGCTCTTGCATTCACACAGGGAGTTGCAGATGCAGGGCTGGTTTTGTGCCGGTGCTGCGCGATTCCCTGCCCGCGCTGCCGACCCCGCCTCCATGGTGCCCCAGCAGGGGCTGCAGGCTCATCCACGGCGATCCACAGAAGGGCTAAGGGCCCAGAGCACCTGCCAAGGTGGTAAAGCACCTGCTTAGCGAGCCTCAGCTTCTCTGGGGACCAGAGAATCACAGAATGGTTTGGGTGGGAAGGGACCCCGAAGCCCATCCAGTTCCATGGGCAGGGACACCTCCCACTGGCTCAGGGGCTCCAAGCCCCATCCAACCTGGCCTGGAACACCTCCAGGGATGGGGCAGCCACGGCTGCTCTGGACAACCTGGGCCAGGGCCTCACAGTGAAACATTTCTGCCTAAGATCTCATCTCAATCTCCCCTCTTTCAGCTCAAAACTGTTCTCCGTGTCCTCTCCCTGCCCTCCCTGATCCAGAGCCCCTCTCCAGCTTTCCTGCAGCCCCTTTCAGTACTGGAAGCTGCTCTAAGGTCTCCCCGGAGCCTTCTCTTCTCCAGGCTGAACAACCCCAACTCTCTCAGCCTGTCTGGGAAGAAGGGAAGCGGGGCTGCAGCTGTGCCTTGGCATTGCTCCCAGCAGATGGAGCCACAGATGTGCAAGAGGACACGGCATTAGCTCTCATTTCCACCTGGAAGTTCTTGAAATGTGGAAAACACTGCGATGAGTTTTCGCCTTTATAGAAGGTTATAACTATTGGGTGAGCGATCGTGTCAGAGACTTGGACAAGCCTGGAGATGTCTCAGTTCAACAAGGCATTTATGCCCTGCTGTGCCATTCCAGACAGAGGCGGAGGGAGCGGAAAAGAGACAAGTGATGGAGGGATAAAGAACTGCTGGTAGAGTCTGAGGCAGTTTTTAGACCTATCCGGCACTGCCTGTTCTCACTGAAGCTGATCTCAGCATCTGGACAAGAAAACAAATTGTTCTTTAGGAAGGAGGTGATACCCACAAAACAAGGCTGAGGTGATAGTGATCCCCAAGTGAGGGATTCTGTCAAAAGCAACTTTCAGTATGAGAAAGAATGACGCGCACGTACCGCTCTGCCACCTGACTTTGGTTGATTCTCAAGAAGAAACTGGAAAGATATCAATAGTACCAAGTTCAAATCTGCTCTGAATCTCTGAGCAGAACCTGTGCACACCTCTCTCATATCAGTTCCTTCAGTTCTGGGATGCCTTGTCCTACGTTCCCACCCAAGGCAGTGGGCTGCCCAGAGCAGCCGTGGCTGCCCCGTCCCTGGAGGGGTTCCAGGCCAGGTTGGATGGGGCTTGGAGCCCCTGATCCAGTGGGAGGGGTCCCTGCCCATGGAACTGGATGGGCTTCGGGGTCCCTTCCCACCCAAGCCATTCTGTGGTTCTCTGGTCCCCAGAGAAGCTGAGGCTCGCTGAGCAGGTGGTTTACCACCAAGGCAGTAACAAACATCCTCTGCCCAAGGCAGGAGATCTTTAATCTCTGATCTAACAGTGCTGAAGACCTCACACTTTTTTAAGTATCCACTTAAAGCGTGTCAGGTACCTCTCACTGAAAGGGTGATGGTGAATGTTTCACAGTTCTAGTTTTTGCTGGTTGAAAACCAAATTTCCTCTGAACTGAACGCACTGCCTTCACGGTCCTCTATTTTTCTACAGGTTTCAAACAGGGAGAGGAACGGGATGTAATGAGAGACAACAGAACACAAAAGCGCTCGCTGCAAAGTGCCCGAGAGCAGAAAATGCATAAGAACAACTGTTGGCACAAGCATCCGGACTGACCACACAGGAAGGACTGGAGCCCGGATTCACCACGTGTGTCCTTTGTGTTGGCCGCCCCTCCTGCAGCAGACGCCATGTGCTGAGGGGGCCGAAACGGGGCTTGGGGGCGAGGGGGAAGGGGTGTTTGTGAGCAAAAAAAATAGCAAAAGGATGGAATTGTCTCTCTTGGGAATAGGGGTGGCTGATCCCATGGAAAATAAAGAAATGCTACAAAAGTGATTTGTAAGCCCAAGGAGCCATTTCTTAATTGTCCCAGGAATAAAAGTTGGGCGTGAAAAATAAGAGTCATTTCTACATTCATGAATTCATTACTAATTGCAAGCCTGTTCTAATTTGGATAAGTTTGGTTTTTTTTTTTCCTGGAAAACCTTATGATCACACAGCTTCTAAGGTGTACCCACAGGGGGCTGACACTTAAGATGCATTAAGAAAAGGCAGTGCATCGCAAGGGATTACACAGCTCCTTTACAACCCTTCCTGTGTTTGGTTTAGATTTCTTCTTAAAACCAGAAATCACATAAGGTCAAGCAATTCCAGCAGTCAGTGCTGGAAGAGCACCTGACTTTTACGGCATAGTGTGAACTGTACTATTCCGTAATTTTCATTTCCATAGGATCCAATCATGTTGTTCAACACTGTATCTTTAAACACAGTACGATGCCATTGTTTTTTCAGCCACAAATGTGTACGCAGACACAGAACACTTTGCCAAACCCATAAGACACGCTATGACAAAGCACTCCGATGGGTTCCTGTTCCTTTGCAGTTCGTATATAAACATGGATATTGCCACACCAGTTACGGACCAGACTTTACCACAAGGTTTTCTCTCTTTCAAAGAGCCCTTAGGTGCTTAGAGCACTTTTTTGCTCCGCACCTCTGTTCTTTAACCAGTTTCCTTCAGAACTGTGTTGCAGGAGAAGGCAGGTATTACTAGAACTGCATCAAATTTACATTTTTTCCTCACTATTTCCAAACTCCTGGAATTAGCCAGAAAACTACCGCGGAAAAGAGAATCATAGAATCACGGAATGGTTTGGGTTGGAAGGGACCCCAAAGCCCATCCAGTCCCACCCCCTGCCATGGGCAGGGACCCCTCCCACTGGCTCAGGGGCTCCAAGCGCCATCCAACCTGGCCTGGAACCCCTCCAGGGATGGGGTAGCCACGGCTGCTCTGGGCACCCTGGGCCAGGGCCTCCCCACCCTCATCATGAAGAAATTCCTCCTAATGCCCAGTCTAAATCTGCCCCTTTCCAGTTTATCCCCATTGCCCCTCGTCCCATCCCCACAGGCCTTTGTAAACAGCCCCTCCCCAGCTTTCCTGTAGCCCTTTCAGGTACTGGAAGGTCACTCTAAGGTCTCCCCGGAGCCTTCTCTTCTCCAGGCTGTACAACCCCGACCCTCTCAGTCTGTCAGCACAGCTGACAGGAGACAAAACAATCATATTTATATCGAGCATCGTTTCCTGGATGCTCCTGCGAGAGAACACAAAAGCCTTTCACGTCCTTTTCATGGCGCAATGGAAGATACTCACTATGTTCATGAGGGTGAGGAGGTAGTTCTGAACGTGTTCTTTGCCGTGGAACCGGACGACAGAGTCGTCCACCCCTAGCAGCACCTCAATGTTGTAGTCGTTGTCTCCCGCATGCCGGCGTCGCCTCAGGGTGTCGTTCAGTTGCTGCTCCACGCTGCCGTACAGGGAACTCAGCTCTCCCAGGCCACCAAGAAGAGTGTCTACAAGAAACGGTGAGACATGAACATCTACTCCAACCCTCCTGCACAATGTCCTCGCCTGCAGGGTCCCCACTTCTTTGGATAAATAAACTGGGAGGTCTGAGGAGATGATTCTGGTGGTGTAGGGAAACTCACCAGACAGTGAGTGGAAAAATTACTTCAACCACAGGGTTCGATAATTCATCACGCGGTTCCTCTTTGAGGCATAAAACTCACCCCTAAGGAGATGTAAGCCAAATACTTACCTTCCTAGCCCAGAACTCCCCCTCTCCGTTTTTGCACCAGGTCACGGAGAGCCCCATGGGATGCTGCAGCATTCCCCGCGGATGCTGTACAACGCTGAACGTGCAGCTGTAGTGCTTGAAAGCAGTGTGGTCAGCTCCAAGGCATGGTGAAAAGAGATCAAATAGCAGCGTTGCGGTTCTCCTCGCCGCCAGCCATGGGAACAGCTAAGCTAGAATTCCTGGCTATTTGTGTAATTCTTTGTTTCAGCAGTAGGTGCTGGGATATCCTCTGCCGTGAACGGAATGGCCTCTCCCATGAATGTCACGGAGCACTGGAAGGGGCCCTCGTGGACACAGGTCAAGGGGCAGAATCCAGATGAACCATTCCAGCTCTGCAACTCAACCACAAGCCCTCTTCTTTCAAGCATGGGAACTCCGAGAAAGCAAATAATCGGGAAATTCATAACCGACCACCGATTCTAAAAACTGCCGCAGACGGCAAAGCTGCCGAGCGCGTCCAGCTGAAACACAACAGTGGTGTCACCATATTGCGGTGCCAGCGGCATGAACGGAACAGCCCAAGAGCACGTCAGAAAGAACCACCTACCCCAGCCACCTTCTGCGTGGCCCTCGTTTCCCGTTGTAAGCAGGTGGGTTGCGGTTCACATGAAGAGAAGAATCTCTTCTTTCAGCAAGCAGAGCGAGTCAGGATTCCCTTCTCCACCCCCTTCTAAAACCCAGCTGCTTGCTAACAGATGGGTTCTCAACGTGCCAGTGTTCTTCACGCATGCACCCACGAGATATTTTTCACACGTGCAATCCCGAAAAAGCAAGCAAAAATAACCTCACTCTAGGAAGAAACGTAATGAACGTTTTTGGCCAAGACTTGAAAAACCAGCACTGGCAGCACTTCCAGCCTTGAGCCTCCTGCAATGCAACTGCATTCTGCTCTCTGCAGAAACTCCAAACCTCTCCCTGATGAGGCTCCATAGTGAAAACCCAACTGCTTCACCCGCCTGGATTGCAGTGTGCTCCAAAAAACGTCTCAGGACTTCTGGGGATCTCGAGCAGCACTGGTTTGGGTTGAAGGAACCTCAAAGCCCACCCAGCTTCACCCCGTGCCATGCTGGGGTGAGCAGCATGCTGGATCAGGCACTCCAAGCCCCATCCAACCTGGCCTGGAACACGTCCAGGGATGGAACAGCCATGAATTCTCTTCTTGACTCCACCCTGTGCCCTCACACACCTGCGCATCCTGCTGGCTCTGCAGAACAGCCATCCATCCACAGCGCTAATATATCTCTGTTACCTATTGGAATTTGGCACACAAACCACAGCCAAGTCTCCAGGATGAGGCAATGACTAAGAAACACGCTGTGACTTCCTCTGCGTAGGATTACAGGCGTTACATACAACCAACTATAAAGAAAATTGTCAATCAAACTAAAATGCACCCTATCCTTGCATGTAAATCCAGGGCTGAGGACAACCTGAGGTGGCTGAAGATGGTACAACTCTCCTGAGCATCAGCACAGCAGGGAGCACAGCCTCAGCAATATTTAAACCCTGGAGTGCTTTCAGCATGGAGACGAACAGCTCACACATAGGTTTGTGAGCTCGGACACCTCTGACCCACTCGTTGGAGCTGCTGTCAGTGGAGGGATCAACCTTTCTTTATGAAAGTCTTTCCCAGAGCACACAAAGTTGGAGAAATGACCCCCTTGTTGTGAGTGGGAAGAGATCACGGCAACACTTACTCAAGCAAATTATTTAAATGAATCATCTGAAGACAAAGGTTCTTTGCACATTAATCTCCAAAGCCAGCGGCAGCTCTGAGCGCCTTGTCCGATCCCGCAGACGGCTGCTGTGGAACAGCAACGCTCTCTGCTACGCCCAGAGGAAACCAAGCTGTTTGCTTGCAGATTTGTGCGAGACAGACTAATCCTCTCTAATCTCATTCTGGTATTAGCCGGTTCGTTATCTCTTCCTTTCTTTATCTGGCCAATCACCTGCATCCTATACACCACGATCTCACCTGTTGGAAAAACATCGGTCCCTCCCATGCTCTTTTGCCAAGTGGAATGGTGCTTCCAGCACTTTGAGGGGAAGGCAAAACCCACAGGTTGGTTACACACATGTGCAGGTGGGGATTTTCTTTTCCCACAGTGCACATCACAGCCTGCCTACTGTCTCCTAGCAAAATGGAGGAGAGACACCTTCCTCTGTCCCAGGGGTTCCTCTGCTGGGAAAAGGCAGGAGGAGTTCTGTGCCTGTAGGAAATGAAGCAGAACAAATGAAGCACGGAGGCACCAGAAGGAAATCTCCACCATGCGCCCTGTCATTGAGTGTTGCTAAAAATCAGCGCTGGGGACTTGGAACTGCCTGCTGGAATCCAATGTAGGGTTCTGACACTCCCAAATCTATGGAGCCTCTTCGGGAATGAGTGTGTGTGTGTTCTATAACCCCTGTGCAGAGACCGAAGCCTGCCCCCTCTAAAGCCTGTTTCAGAAACACCGAGTCTTTAACATCAACACTTCCATCAAAAAATGTGCATAACTGTAACCGTCCTGAAGGCATTAAAACAAAAGCCATCCTGGGTCACAGCACGTACCTTTCCTGCAGTGTAACTTCACAGGGATGAAACCACACTTCTTTTGTGACTAAACAAAGCCGTGACTTGCCCAGGTTGAATTCCATGAGTGCTGTTGCCAGTCTAAACTCTGTGTGTCTAAAGAGAACCCACACGGAACACTTCAACAATATTATTGCATCTTGTGCCATACGTGGACTGAATTTTGTGATATGAAGACGGTGATACCAGCAGCATTCCTTCGAGGCATCACGTTCCTCGTGTGCTTACTTGCTTAAGGAGTTACAGGTGTATCTGCCTGTTCAGACACATTTCACTCGGCGTAACAGAGCTGTGTGACCTATCGACACCTCCCTCCTCGTGCGCTGGCACCGGGGCCCTTGGAGCAAGGAAAGGAAGGCAGGAACCGCTCTGCAGTAGGAGTGGGGTTATCTTCGGAGCTGGATGGCTCTACCTTGCTCAGCCCCTGACTGCTTCCCTTGTGCCTAAGGAAGCTCAGCCAACAAGAGAACGCACAGGCCGGGGGATGTACAGCTGCGAGTACGAGGTGGAGGGTACTGCAGCGTATCTACAGACCAGCTGCTGCTGAGGTGCTCCTGGACTCAAAAGCCTCACCATGCATCAAAGGGCGAGAGGACGCCTCCCTGAGCCAGCGCGGTGCCAGGGGAGGACAGTGGTGGGTCGGGCAGGCGAGCCTGGACACCGGAGCAGACCGGCAGCAGGGAGAGCTGCCTGTGGGTGCATCCCTGCACTGCCCTACAGCTGCACAGCAGGTAGGCAGGCCGCATGCTTGGCGCTCTCGGAGCGGGATGATGTCACCGAAGCAGCCACACGCTTGAGTTCCTTTCTGGCAAAAGCTGACCCACTGACTAATTCAGGAGAAGGAGGAATTCAATTGCCTAATTTAGCCTTTTCCTGAAAATACAGCTGGGAACTGTGGCCAGGGAGGCTCCCCGACTGCACTGATACAGAGTGAAAATTAATCAGAGCTCCATTTGGAGCCAACTGAGATCAACGTAGATCCCTTCTTAATGAATGTATGAACATCCCCAGGGACACCTCTATTCCCTAGCAACTGAAAAACTCCATTTATGCTATTCTCAAAGCAAGGAAACGAGGCCAACTCGTGTGATGTCACCCCTCAAGTTGCACTGAGTAGTGGTGCACACTTTTCTGCTTGTTAACCATCGGAGGAGTACGGGTTCCCATGACTGCTCTCTCTCCTGGCTACAGCAGCTCTCAAACCCTGCGTGACCAGGGTGCAGACAGCCACTCTCGCCAAATTCTGCCCTCTGAGTCTGAATGCTCAGACTTTTTAGGCTACTCTAGAGCTCAGTCTGTTTATTTACTGACCTTCTGTAAATCCACATCCAGGACAGCAACGAGAGAAACTACTAGGCACAAAAATAAGCTGCAAGCTCCTCTTGCAGTCGAATGCAGTAAAGGCACAGAGAAAAGGATGGTGGCTCGGGAAAGGCAGTTCATGATACCAGGGGCTCCATCACATCCTGAAGAACGTCTGAAGCCTTTGAAGGCAGCACTCTCATTCTGCAAAGCATGAGATTCGAAAAGTGAAGCGACTTGGTGAAGTAAACAGTGAATGAATGCCAAGGAGTTCTGCTTTTGAGGGTATTCTCTGCTGTCATACAGAGTTCTCCACAGAAAACAGACCTGGACTGAGGTGCATGGAGGTAACCGGCACATCAGGGCGATCCTGGTGTCCGGCAGGTGTCTGGTTGGGCCCTGGGACTCCTGGCGGGGGGGACTAGCCTGGGTGACCACATCTCACACGCTTTGCAGAGCAGGCGGCACCTTACAGCTTCCATCAGGAAGGCAACCGGCAGATGCCTTCCACCAACAGGTCCAAAAGACTGCATAAGGGCAGAATCAGGGCTAACTGAGGAATGCAGCTGCAAATGACCTTCCCTGCCCTGCTCTCAGAGCGAGATGCCCCACCAGAAGCCCTCAGGTCAGAAGGCCCATCTGGAGGCTACTCAGAGCAGGGCCAAAGTCAAACTCACAGGAGACAGAGTTTTACAGAGAAGGAAGAGCTACCACCACTTGAACACACACTGTGAACAGTTTCAGGTTAAATAGTGAATGTATTTCATTTTGAGCCTTAAAAAACACACCTCTCTCAAAAAGCATACAAACTTACTTGCATATCAAAACCCAACCGAGCCGAGAGGTGCTCTAAGTAGGTTTAGATAAAGCACCTGAGGGGAGCTGAAGGGCCAGAAAAGCAGCTTGTCAGACAGCACCCATGCAGGAGCAGTCTGCGAACACTGCCAGCAGCAGGGCTGTCTGCGTGTGCGAGGTAACACTGCCCCTGGGCTGGAGAAACAGTCTGACATAAAAGCAGTGGCCACCGGGGTCAAAGCCAGCTCCCCTTTCGCAGCAGCTTAACCACACTGGGGAACGGGGAAGAGAGACACAAATTCCTGTGACTTCACATGCAGCCTGGGGAGACTTCCCTCTCCTGAGATGACGAAGCGAGTTTCATCAGAGCACGAGCTCTGTTTCTGCTCTCCTGGGTCTCACGGGACCCTGGGGTGACGGGGCCGGCAGAACTACAAACAGGGATTAGGGAAGGTTGGAAGTCTCAGGGCTGCAGGACCAATCATTAAACGCCTGAGCTCAGTGGGCCACAAACACCATCTGACTTTGCTGTTAGACTTAGATGAGAAAAGTAAACACTCGGAAGTGCTGGCTGCTTCTGTAGAAGATTTGCTTCCCCGGTACCTTAGCGATTCCAGCTGCAGAATAGTTCTGGGAAGGACGGAAGGTTTTCTGTGCTATATTCCGTGTTGGCTCTGTGAGGCCCGCATTGCTCTGATGTCACGGGGAGGACGCTTGCTGCCATGCACTGTCAGCGAAACAGCTCTCACTCCACGAGGGGTGGGTGGCAGCGGCGCTGAGGGAGCCACGTGGAACCACCACCGGCAGCAGCCTGTGCACATCTGAGTGTGTTTAGAGCCAGCTTGGGATCAACTTTTCCAAAGGAAATGGGTGGAATTGTACCCCATCGTTTCCTTGTCATCACTTCCCTACCTGCCATGAGGGTTTCTAGAACTGCCCATTATCCGTACCTGCCAGCAGCACACCAAACAAAGCCAGAACTAAATGGAATCGTAGGAAAAAGGATTAAAAGGAAACTGTAATTAAATGCCTGGATTTGGGGCGATGATTAACTGTTCTTTTTCCACCCCATGAGCGAAAACCAGTAACAGAGAAAGCCAAAGAGGAACATGAGCCAGGTTCAGAGCTCCCGCTACGGGAGAAGGCGATCCCACTGCTGTGAGCTTACAGACAACACACCAAGAGGGTGGGCAGCACCCACGGCAGCAGCTCTGCACAGTGGGAGCGTGCTGGGATTCAGCCACGGATGTGCCAGGCTCTAGATCTTGGAAGGGACAGAGAAATGCTGCTGGAGGTGGAAACGTCCCTGTGAGCTCTAACACACACAATCACACTGAGATAAGCAGCAGATGGACGACAACTGCGGGTGAGGGGTGGCAGCAGACACAGCACTAGTGGGAATAACTTGAAATCAAGGTTAACGGACAAATCCAGAGTCGGAGTGAGTCTGGTTCATGTAAAGCACGCAGGAGCACACGGCTGAGGGTCGCCAACTTGACGGGACAGGAGCTGTTTTTAGAAAAGAACGAAGCCCCCGGCACATGGCTGACCTACACCAAAGGATGCTCATGAGATCACTTCTCTCCGGACCTTCCTGACGTGACAGAAGCTGGTTTGGGATTCACACCTGCTAGAAGTGACCTGGGTAGGTTTTACAGCCATAAGCGAAGCCAGCGGTCACCACTCTGCTGGAAGCAATGCTGCAGGCTCGCATGAGGCACACGGCGGGTTCTGGGACGGGCTCACAGAAGGGGCAGGGAGACTGAAAACACAACTCATCTTGCTAGGTTTAGCGGTTGGGTGTTAAAAAGGTGATGCCTAAGTCTGGGGACCAAACAGAGCTCCTTTTGAACACGCTGCCAACCTGCGCAAGGACTACTGGCTTCTGCTTGGACAATCATAAGCTCCAGAGCACAGAAGGATGCTCTCCACAGCCACTACAGCAGCAAAGAGAAGAAAGAGAGGGTAACAACTCACAACTTACCTTCTGTACAGCTCCGTGGCCGAAGGAACACAGCAACACCTCAGCTCGCCAGCACTAATACCTGATCACAGCTCTGCAGTAGCTTAACGTGGGCCTCGGGACTTGTCCGCCCTTGCCCTGGCTCATCTGCTCGTCACCTTATTTTTAGCGTGGTTTGAGGTCTAACAATGGACAGGCAACTGCTGCCTGTTTCTGCTCTCCTAGGTCTCTCTGCTGTCCGGTTTCTCCGGACCTAATGGCCACATCGGGCAGCAGTCTGACCAGCAATGCCCACCTTGTTTTAGCTGTAGCTTCCCTTTGCGCAGCATCACCAAAAAGAGTTGTGCTACAGGTAGGAAAGGAGCTGACAGAACGGGCTGTGGGACGCTGCCTGGGACCTGCAGGTAACACGAGTTACAAACCGGCTGCTTGACAACCTCTAAGAACTGCACTGATGATAAACTGGAATTGTTGTGGATCTACACAGGACATGTTTTCTCCCACCTGCCCATTAGGATCACCTGAGAGAGAAGGACCATGTTGGTGCCAGGGCACGGAAACCCAGCAGCTACGGAGCAGCCTGCTACGGAGAAAGGCTATCTCACCTTCCTGGAGTCAAAGCACGATCCTTCCAGAAAAGTAACGCTTGGCAACAAACTCCTGTTCTCCACAAAGGCAGCTCTGACCAAAGGAGAGATTTATCCATCCACAAATCCCACAACAATTAGTCCTGGGAAACAGCTCATTTTTTTTCCTTCATCGGAGAATGAGGCAGTGACCACGTACATGTGAATTTTCTCCAGACGCTTTGCTCTAAGGAACAGCCCTGGCTGGACACCCATCGCACACTGGGTGACAGCAAGCAGGCTGCGGTATCACCAAGCAGAACTGGGAGCCGGGGTGTTCACTGGGCTTGCACAAATGACCCCGGAACAGGAGCTGAAGCGTACACAGGCAAAAGGGGCCGTGGCAAGAATAACCTTAGCAGTCCCAGGCTTTTTACGACGAGTATTAGGACATTGTGAATAAACCAGTAAGTGATAAATAGATCTTTTTTTCCTCCAGATTAGCAGAATGAATTACGTTCATGACCCGGGTCAGTACTAAATGAAACTTTTTGCACCATGAGAACATTTCATCAGGTAAGGGCCATAATTTACCTGCATTCATGATGAAGGCCTGAGCATTTGGGTCTGTCTCTCTCTGTGCCAGTGGTCACACAGACATACAGCATACACAGCAGAAGCCTCTGGGTCACGCTGGATACATATAAAGTAAGCAAACCCACTCCTTTTTTACCTTACACAACACTAAATTCTTCAGTTAAACATGAGGACGTCTCACGTCTCAATTGCAGACAAACAACACAGCTTCATGTATTTCCCATACAACCCAGACAAGCCCAGGACCAGAACGGCACACTTCTATGTAACGCTAACATCCATCACGCAGTGAACCCTTTAAACACAAATGCAATAAAAAAATAAAAATAAGGAGGCAAAATGTCCCAATTTGCAAAAATCCTCAGGCGTATCAATACCTACACGTGGAAAAGCATCTTTACAGGCTTGGGTATTTGCTTTGCAAATGAGAAAAGTAAGTCAGCAACAACTTCCAGGCTGGTCCACTGCCAAACTGCACGTCTGGGTCCCTGCCCTGTGGAACCAGAGGGATGTTTGGGTGCAGGAGGACTCTCAAGTTTCACAGCCCAGCCCTTCACTCCCAAAGTTCCCAGCTAGGAAGAGAGCAGAGGGCTTGCCTTTCGAAGCCGGATCTTCTCCCAGGAACACCCAGGAGTTCTGCAGTAACAACTGCACCCTTGAAGCGCTCATGCCTTTGTGCGTCAGTAAATGCAGCTGAAAATAGTTTGTATTTCACAAAGGAGCACACTTGGATTCATCATGTCGCTAACACACCATGAAAGGGCAGGCGATTCAGACAGGATGGTAGCTTCACACTCCACCGTGTCTGGAAACCAGAGGTTGCATCCATAATGTACTCGCTAACTCGGAACCTGCTGGAAGACAATACACCGGATGGCTTGAGGTGTCTGCATTTTGGGGCAGCTTCCTTGAGATCCCTCAAGGCGTCAGAAGAGTTCCAAAACTCCTGGAGCAGGTACTCGCAGTAGCAGATCACTGTAAGGAATGTTCGGCGCTCGAGGAAGCTGCTGTAACAGAGGTGCAGCCTCCCTGGCACTCATTAACAAAGCTGTTACGATAAAGTTAATTTGCTGTAAGGAACACTACGGTCACAGATGCTTATGGTTACTGCCGATAAAGGCAATTACAATTCACCTCCACAACTCGGACAGATCTGGGGACACAAGGCCTTCCTAGATGGATTGCAACCTCCTTGGAGCACTGACAGCTGGCTAGAGAGTGTTGAGTGCTCTCTGTGTTAGCCAAAATGACGTTTATTCTGCTTTATTCCAGCCCTAAAATGCTGAACTCTCTCTTGTAAAGTTTCTAAGCCAACCTGAGAAGACATCCACGAAAGGCCCAGGAGCAGTCGTGCCAGCACTGACCACATTGTGGCTTCACACCTCCCTCTGGGCTCCACGTATGGACCAGCAGGGGAAGCTCTGAACCTCGGATGTGATAGAAACACATCCAAGAGGCTCTTCCATCTTCTCTTTTGTGGGACACCCAGCTACTGCTTGGTTCATTAGATGAAGTGTATTTATATTCAGTTAGTTATTGTGAAATGCTGTGAAAGGAATCTGCTTCTCACCAGTGGGACTTGTTACTGCCCCAGCAAAGGTTTAACGGGAGCACGGCGCGGCCTGTGCTCCTCCGGACTCCCTGCCACAGGCCTTATCTTCCCTGAGCCGCTCCCTGTCTACTGTCAACACCAATTACACCCTCATCATCGCTTTATCTGCCTTAAGCCTCCGAAAGCCGGCACAGCCAGACTGAGCAGCGAGGCAGCGAGCCAGAACTCGGCTCCGGGTGAGGTGGGATTATTTGGAGCAGGGCCTGCCTGGCTAAAAGCAGAGCTGCAGTGAATCACCCAACAGCTTGTCCTAGGGAGGTGTGGAGCGTGGCCACTACTGAGGAAGGACTTCTATGGGCCACCCTGGAGGTGTTTAAGGCCAGGTTGGATGGGGCTCGGAGCGCCTGCTCCAGCGGGAGGTGATCCTGCCCATGGCAGGGGGTGGGACCGGATGGGCTTGGAGGTCCCTTCCAGCCCAAACCATTCCAGGATTCCACGATACAATAGAATTTAAAGGTTTGCAGAAAATAAAGTCTCTTAAAATTATCTTTCCCTCCTCCGCTCAGGAAAGAGCCCTTGCCCTTTCCCAGCACAGCTCTGGTTTTCTCTTGCCCATGGAGCAGCAGAAGGAAGGGCTCTCTGGCCGCAGCAGAAGCGCTACGCGCTACTGGCACAGCCTGAGCCAAACCAGCCATCCAGCTGGAGAGGGGAGCCGCGAAAAGCTGAGGCGGGTGCAGCTAAGCTTTTCCATCAAAGCAATTACCAACAGGGAAAACACATCATAAAAATCCAAGGAAAAAATGTTAGTTGTGAGAAGGCGGGGCACAGCAACCTGTGACTTGAAAAATGTCGGAGCGTGAGGACATTTTGATGGCAACGTGCTGGAAACCCCAGATTTCTGTCTGTAAATGGGACGGACACAAACACCCTTCTCACCGACCTGCACTGCTCCAAGCTCTCTTGAACCACCACAGAATGGAGCACATCACCACCACCACAACCCAGTGCTAGTGACCAGTTAACGCTGAGCACGTGGTCCTCTCCTGCCGTAGCAGCCCTCCTCTGAGGAGTTGCTCTGAAACCTGGAGGACTCCGGCCAGAGCGGACAATGAAACACGTGAAGTCTAAAAGGACAAATGAGAAGTGGAGCAGCGAAGAGACAAAGCTCTGTCCAAGTGGCAAAGACAGCAGCTTTGCAAATGAAGACATGGAAGAAGATTTCTGAGTTTTAGCAGGAGTGCAGTGATTTCTTTCTGGGTTTCATACGTTCACACCTCTCCATGGAGGAGGAATACACATTGCCCAGAGCAGCCGTGGCTGCCCCATCCCTGGAGGAGTTCCAGGCCAGGTTGGATGGGGCTTGGAGCCCCTGATCCCATGGGAGGTGTCCCTGCCCATGGCAGGGGTGGGACGGGATGGGCTTTGAGGTCCCTTCCAGCCAAACCATTCTATGACGGTTTTCTCTCCCCGACAGAGCGCTGGAGCGTTACTGCTAATTATCTACGTCATTAACTCATTAAATAGACAGAAACGACAAGAGAAGATGTAAAATCCACTTGGCAGAAGCTATAAAACTGCATTAAAGGCTTTCATTAGAAAGCTGTCCTCTCCAATCTGTGTCACCGCTCAGTGCTTTCCAATTAATCCTACGTTTGGTGCACAGCAACCCTGCTGGGAAACCCCAGTCCATGGGGCTTCCTGTCTCGCGAGGGACGTTCATCCACCGAAGCCCCACGTGCCACTGCTTTACCCTTCACAACCCCAACCCAGAGCCTGCTTTTCAGGGAAGGTGGCAGGGAAGAGCGCTCACCCCATGACTCACTCCAAGAGCGCTCTCTTCACATGGCCACCAACGCAGATGAAAGCAAAGGTGGGGAACATCACGGGCAGTCTCAGCTGCGAGATGGCTTATGCAGAGATAAACGTTTAAAGAAGAGAGAAGAATGGAATCCACAGCATTCGGTCACATAAAAGGAATAACTGAGTGTGTAAAACTGGAAAAAAATGTGGGACAATGTTCACGCAGGCCATATTACCCAAACAAAGAGAACTTCAAACACCCTTCCATGGTGCCATGACTCACAAATTACACCGGTGTTCGACAACGGGTCGTTTCCTTCCACTGTCTTACTACGGAACGCATAATTGTCCTTAACTGTTCAGTTGTCACTAAGTGGATTCGGCCCTGCTGGCACTGCAAAGCCCAACAGCTGGTTCTGGGAGCCTGCACCTGCAGCCACACCGACCCGCGGCAAGGCAGGCCTCCTCCACCGCCGGCACCCGACTGCCCGGCAGCATCAGGAGCCAGGGGTTAGACAACAGCCTGCATGTGTGACAGCTCGCCGAGGGACACTGAGCTGTGGGCTCGACGCGTGTGCCCCAACAGATGGCAACCGAGGACAATCCTGGCTACTGCAAACCAGTTCCTCTCACACTTAGCCTGGGGCATGGCAATTTCCACCCCAGAGTCCCCTGGAACTCTGCTTTGGGCAAACACATCCGACTGTGGATCTCACCTAAAGCCTGGCGACCTCAACACAAAGGCCTTCGCTGTGTTTGGGTCAAGGCGAGGTTGTCTAAGACAGTAAGTGATGCATTTTAACAACCAAACTTTCAACAGCCCATCCTTCAGTGACACCACACATCGTGACCACACTGTAAGGAGGAAACTAGATGTACCTAAGCTCATTTCCTTAAAAAGCACCATGTGATGTATATACACACATATACTAGACAGAAATATTATATTACAGTTATTAAGGTGTCTACAACTGAAGCTTTGAGCATCGTTTCATCTGATGGTTGGACTGGATGATCTTAGAGGTCTTTTCCAACCTTAATGACTCTATCTGGCCGTCAATCCTAACTCAAACTGAAACATTTCAGGTTTTAACTAACCTGTACACAAACACTGGCTGGAATAATGGAGATTATATAATTTTTTTTGGGGAAAAAAACCCCTTCATCATAGAATCACAGAATGGTTTGAGTGGAAGGGACCTCAAAGCCCATCCAGTTCCAACCCCTGCCATGGGCAGGGACACCTCCCACGGGGCTCCAAGCCCCATCCAACCTGGCCCTGAACTCCCCTAGGAAGTGGAAGATTACAAATATATCCCAAATAGCTGTTCTGAATACACAGATTGCGGGTGTTCGCTACAAAATAGAAATTAACGTCACACAGGGACACACCTGTAGATTCTGTGAACTCCTCGAACACCGTCAGAGCCTCTCCTGAGTCCTCGCCACCCGTTCTGTGTCAGACAGCATTTTTAAAACCAGGAGGGCTCAAAGAGGGAAGGAGCAGATCCTGAATCAGAAGCCAGTTCTCAAATCTTACTCATTCCCTAGAAAGCAGAATCTCCCCCACCTCCAGCTCCGGCTGCAATTACACAGAAGACGACCCCAGTGTGAGGTACTTACGAACCCCACACAGTCCGACACCACACATGTATTGATGTTGCAATACTTTCAGTTCAAACCCAGCGAACAGGCAGTTCGGCCTTTTAACTTCGACTGACGTACCACAAACCTGGTTTGCAAACAGGACGGGATCCCATGTGCACTGTCTCCTTCCAAGGAGGGAAAGATGGTCTCCTGCAAGGCAACAGCAGTCATTCCACGGTGGACTCCTCCTCCTCTGACACTTGCCTTTTTTCATAGACGCTCTTGCACAAAGAAGCACTTTTTTCCCTCTTTCCACCTCCCCACATTCCTATGAGCGAGCCAAACTCGACTGCACCTCGCACAGATGTGTTATGAATATAACTGTGTTTCCACACAGGATATTTTCATTATTCCCCTCGCCTTCTCCCCATCCCAAGTCTGTCCAAACCAGCAGAGAGTCATAAATTGTCCCATTCTGACCTCCATCTCTTCCTGGCCTGAGAGACGGTGCCATTTCTATCTGCTTGCAAAGCGATAAATAAGGAGAGGGAGTTTTTCAAGGAGTTCCTTTCTGCCCTGCCTGCCCTCCCTGGCCAAGGCGCAAGGTGAAGCCTGGAAGCGCCTTTGACGGATCACTACACACGCCAGTCACTTCCGTATGCCCAGAACCAAGCTTCTCCCTCCTGACACTCACAGGTTGATCTTAACAGTGCTCAGATAAAACCACACATTTCCATCTCTTATCTTCAAATTAATTTGAATACAACACTTGAAAATTATTGATAGAACCTCACCAGAATGGGCTGCATCCAAAGCAGTGGGACCATAAAAGCTGGAGTGGGAACTCTGTGCCTCTGCACCACTCTGGTGAGACCTCAGCTGCAGCCCTGCGTCCAGCTCCAGAGTCCTCAGCACAGCACATGGAGCTGTCAGAAGGGGTCCAGAGGAGGCCACGGAGAGGATTCAGTGCTGGAGCACCTCTGCTGTGAGGACGGGCTGAGAGAGTTGGGCTTCCTCAGCACGGAGAAGAGAAGGCTCTGGGGAGACCTTAGAGCAGCCTCCAAGAATGAAAGGGGCTCCTGGAAAGCTGGGGAGACTCTTGATCAGAGAAGACAGGGATAGGACAAGGGGGAATGGTTTTGAGCTGCAAGAGGGGAGATTGAGATGAGATCTTAAGCAGAAAAGTTTTGCTGTGAGGGTGGGGAGGCCCTGGCCCAGGGTGCCCAGAGCAGCCGTGGCTGCCCCATCCCTGGAGGGGTTCCAGGCCAGGTTGGATGGGGCTTGGAGCCCCTGAGCCAGTGGGAGGTGTCCCTGCCCATGGCAGGGGGTGGAACTGCATAGGCTTTGATGTCCTTTCCGACCCAAACTATTCCATAATTCTATGATAATGTGAAACCCAAAACACCATTGGAGCAGTGTACCAAGCAGCGCTTTGTGCCCCGTTTGCCTCTTCAACAGCGCACTCTCTCTATGAAGCTGCTCCATGAAGCCAAGAAATTTCCCTGTTGGAGTTGCCAACTTTCCCTCTCTGGCGAGCAGGGTCCATTCCTGCACAGCTCTCCATTTCCTGCATGCGGCTTTAATAAACTCTCCAGACTGGTGCAAAGCTCGCAGAGACGGCGACAAAATAATAATAATAATAATAAAAACCAGAATAACCTGAGGTGGGAGAAGATTTAGGAAGAAATTTGAATGGAATATACAATGAGTCTGACTAGAAATATGACGGAAAGAGAGTCCTTCTCAAAAGGCAGACTGAAACAGTAGAGGGAAAGCAGCCCTGAGCGGGTGAGGGTGGAGAAAGGGGATAAAGGCAGCCAGAATCCGCAGAGCCGGTGCTGTGCAAGGCGATCTGCCTTCGCTCGACAGCCACAGAGCCGTGCACAGCCACGCTGGAACCCACGCTGCTCAAGAGCCAGCAGGCCTCTGGAGAAGGGAATACACAGGAAGGGAATACAAGTTCCTGATTATTAAAGCACTGAGACCTTAAGGTAAATGAAGAACTTGCACACAGATTGTGAAATACTGAGTTAGTAGGAGACAGAGGCAGCTGAAAGCTAAAATATGGGAGAAAGGGCAGCAAAACACAGGCAGTGTCACCACCAAAGGGCACTGGGACAAGGGACACAAAATTCAGTGCAGAGGTGAACCAAAAGAGTAGCAGTTGTTACAAAAGGCACCAAAGCAAAACACAACACCATGGCACAAATCCACAGCGCGTCCCCATCCCGGGGCACTAGATGCAGCCGCCCGCTCCGCTTTCTCCCAGGACGGAAGGCGGGGGGGAAGGTGACAGGGATGGACACAGCTATGGAACTGCCTACAGGTCATGACTGTGGAATAACATATGCCCTCTGACTGGGAAAGAGAAAACAAGGAAGGACAAGCAAGGTCAATATAAACCCCCAAATCAGACAAAGGCTGAAGGAGGTTCTCCTAACACAGGACGCAGAGGGTTTCAAATGGAACAGCCATGTAGCAGGGTCAGAAGAGCAGAAGTGTTGAACTGAGTTGGGGATGTCATTCATATAATCACAGAGGTTGGAGAAGACCAATTAAGCACATAGAGTCCAACCGCCACTGCCGTAGGAATAGCTCTGAAAGCATCGAAGCAGCAAAGGCAGGAGAGACCCAGCAGCAGCAGCTGGGGAGCGCAGCGCCTGGGGAACGACGTATGGGAGCCAGGAAGGCTTCATTGGAGCACTGTTCCCACCCACTTCCCTACATCAGCCCCTGGGCGATGTCATGACAGGTTGCTGAACTCAACAGCTCTTTCCCAGAACACAGGAGGGATGATTTTTTCTCCCTGTATCCATACAATTCAGTGCTCACAGCACCACAGCTAAGGCCAAGCTTGATCAAACAGGTCCTGGCCCAGAGTGCCCAGAGCAGCCGTGGCTGCCCCATCCCTGGAGGGGTTCCAGGCCAGGTTGGATGGGGCTTGGAGCCCCTGATCCAGTGGGAGGGGTCATCCCTGATCCAGGGGTGGAACTGGATGGGCTCTGAGGTCCCTTCCGACCCAAGCCATGATTCTATGGTTCTGTAAACGTTTTCTGGCTGCAGCCACTACCAGCCAGCAGCTCGCCCATATTAAGGAAAGGGAATTTCCTTAATACTTGCATTTTTTTTGTATTAATAATTTCTTCAGGCTTCAAAACCAGAGAAAGGGCAGCTCAAGACAGAGAATTCTGGGTTGAGAAGGAGCATTACATCTGACAAACAGCTGGGAACCAACCTGTGCGGCGACGGCTCAAGAACACAAGCGCTCAGCTTTCAAATCCTATTGGTACAGACAGCAGAGAACCTGGAGGAGACACTGCTGGCTTTTCTCCACATGACTGCCACGAGTATCTTCTCTACACAGGAACAAACATTCCAGCACCCTAAATATCTGGTATTAAAAGCCTGGCTCATATATTTTTTTTGGTTTTAGTGCTTATCAAGTTTCTTTCACTACCAGCAATTGCAGATTTGCCTGGAGGTGCCAAGAGGAGCCTCTGCTCCCTGCAGCGCCAGCAAGAAGTTCCTAATAACGATGCGGATGTCTGCAGACAGACAGTGGAGCGATGCCCAGATGGCTTTTGCTGTCAGATGTTTCCCAGCAGCTGACAAACTTCAGCTGTATAAAGATAAATATGAGCCATGAGCCCGTCTTGCCGGTGGAAATGCAAAGCGTGTTTGACAGTAGAGCAAACAAAGCAGATCTGCCGAGGTCAGAACGTCATCAGCCTTTGGCTAATTAGGTTAGCATATAATTAACCACCAGAACATTGCACAGCATTACGGCACTGCTGGCCACTCCAGTACCAGATTCTTTTAATTGATTTATCTCACCTTGTGTTCCTTGTTAAAGAACAGCTGTTAATTAAAGGAAGACTCCGTTTTTCTCCCGGTAGTAAATGTTCTGTGTCTCAGAAAGTCGGGAGTATTGAAAAGATACCGCTACTTGTTCTTGGCAGGGCAAACTCTGCAAACTGATTAAGAGAAAGGGCTTGAAATAATTCAAGAATCAACACTGTGAAAGCAATTTGAGAAATATCATTAAATATCAACCTCATCTCACAGCAAACTCACTTGTGAGCGGTGCTAAAGCCCCACCTCATCGGCTGTGGAAGAACCCAAGAGGAATCCAGTGACATGGCAGTGAAGTTTCAAGGACAAGCTACTTACAGTAGTTATCAAAATTAATTGCGTGGTTCCTGGATACTCACTGAGCATTGGTTAAATATGAGTATTTTGGAAAAAAAGAAAAAAAAGAGGTAAGAAATTGATTCATGACCTGGATTTCTGCTGCTGTCATGGATCTAAAACAGAAATCCACAGCTCTCGCTGAAAATCAAATGTTATTTGCTATGTCACCGATGATGAAAATAATTACCTTTTATTCATAAGGCACGGAGCATAATGAGTTACTCTACCATCATAAGGGATGCTCCAGGGATTTTTAAAGCAGCTTTGACCCCAGATCCAATTAAAGCAGCAGAGAAAATGCAAATTACTCCAAGTACCGGCTGAATTTTCCAGAAACAGGGCAAATCAAGCTTGGGTGAGTTATAATGGAAGCCTAAATGAGGTAACCAAGCAAGAGGAAACAATATGAGACTGAAACAGCATTAGGACAACTACCCAGCATGGTGTATCTGACACTGGGAACTCGGCCAAAGGGACTGGTTTACAGCTTGGAGAAAACAATGGGAATAGTATTTGACTCCCCGAAGTTCCCAGGTGCAAAGGACCAGGTATCTTGGACTGAACCCATGCAGAAACATTCCATATCATTCTTATAACCTGCAAGCATTCCATTTCTGGTTGCATGGACCTTCTCAAACACATGCATCCTGCTTCGCAGCACGTTTGGAATATGTTCAGGAAGAGGCTGAGCACAAGGGAACCGATTCTGTATCATGCTGGTGAATTACAGAATCCTGGAATGGTTTGGGCTGGAAGGGACCTCAAAGCCCACCCAGTTCCACCTCCTGCCACGGGCAGAGACACTTCCCACTGGCTCAGGGGCTCCAAGCCCCATCCAGCCTGGCCTGGAACACCTCCAGGGATGGAGCAAAACTGCTACAACACTGCCCACCGTGTGAAAGAGACAAAGCCCACCCAAACCCTTCAGGCACAGAGGACTGATGAGATGCTCCAGGGCAGGGAAGGAACAGCTGCAAACTGGTCACCGAGTGTCATTCCACTCCAGTATATCATTAACAGTTACAACTACCTTAAAATCACAAACAGATTTATTGTTGAGGAGAGAAAACTGCAATTTCTCCAGGAATGAGAACATTTTCTAGTGTTTTCTCCAACCACGGAGGCCACAAGCACTCAGATCAGACAGATATCTTCAACACGCTTTGACACTAACTCAGCCACGGCATTTAACCCTGTGAGACACTTGATTAACACGGGACTGTGGCGAGCTGAAACCCTTCTACGCTCAGCCACTCTATGACTCGGGGTCTGCTGGCAGCCTCTCTGCAGACACGAGCAGAATATCTTGTGCTGTCTGCTAGGACAGAAGCAGCAAACCACTCCGGAACTTCATTCAGCAAACATCCCCACTTCTGTCTGTCCCTGCACTTAAAGGGCCAGAGCCTGACGGGTTCCCAAGGAGAAATGATGACAGCAGAGCAGCTGCCTGTACCTCCCAGGGATGAAACATGGCTCCTGAATTCATAAGAGGCTCTATAGAGCTGGTGCTGGAGCAGGAGCACCACCTCTTCCTCAGATAACCCAGTTTTAACATATTCTTCGTCAAGTTTCTAGTAGAAGAAGGTGGGAATGAAAAGGTATGAAGCCATTTTTAGTATGTGACCAAGACCTTCTTGGCAGTGTGTCTGTCCCAGCACAGGCCTGAGACAACGGTGCATCAGAGCAGCACATCGAAGTCCTCACACCTCCCTTGCTCCCCCATCACGGCTGACCCTAAGCTGGACTGGCAGCACGTATCCATCCCTTGCTCCGACGCAGCCACCCAAGCCCCCTGAGTCCATTCTGCACTCACGGCCCATAGCTTCCTGTCCTCCAGGGAGGATGCAAGCGCATCAATCCGGCGTTCTCCAAGGGCCGGAGCTCACAGTTAGGCAGCCCTTGCAGAAATATGGGAGAAGGAGGACAATCTTACTTGTTTCTTGCCACCTGACAGACAGAATCCCTTGCCATGAACAAAAGAAAGGAGAGCTTCTACCCACAGATGTGAGTCGTAAGCTCAGTGTAAGCAAATACTTGAGTACGAGAAAGATCTCCGAACTGCAGCACCTGCTGAGCCCCACACAGTTGTTTTTTCCCTGACTTACAGAAAGGCAAGGATGGGAAACCATGTGTCAGCTCCACCTCTGTGGGTCTCACGAGTCCCTTAGCCGCTTCATCCCGGTCTGGGACAAACGCGCTCCCTGGCACGGCTCTCCCACTGCCTTTCTGACAAAGCAGCCTGCTTGTTAATAACCTCCCCGATCCCAGCTCTCTCACTGACTGCATCCCACGTTATCAGAGCGCTCCAAAGCACTATTAGGCGCAGCATTCTGGCAAACCCGCACTGTCTGCACAGCAAACACCGGTCGGGCCAGGCTGTTACTCGGCACTGTTTTACTATCTGGAAAGACTGACGCACTTCTGCAACCCAGGAATGGATCTGAAGGAACTCGGTCCACCGGGAGCAGAGTGAACAGCAGCGATGATGTTCCCACGTTAGTCACTTCCCCGCGCATCCCTATCGGCTTCATTTGCCCAGTCCTGGGTCATCCCATGCAAAGGAAACAGGATGAGTTCACTCTGACTCGGCATCCGTGCAGTGCTTTAGAGGGACAAAGGGAAGCAGGCAGGGAAGCCCAGGGCACATCCCGGTGCAGTGCTCGAGTGGCTGCGCAGGAACCCGCCCGGTCCTCGCCAAGGGGACGCGTCCGGCTCAACAGGCAGTCTGCAAGCACCTGCATCCCCCATCCCAAGCACACAAGATCTATTTTCCCCTCTTCCCTATGGAAAACCAGGGCTGACTACATCACATCCACAACTTTTCAGGTCTGTAACCCTGATTAAGTGGCCCAGCTGCCTCCTGCTCTGGAGTCTCATCTATTTCTGCAGTTCTAAAATCTTCCTTAAAATACACCGAGCAAGAAACCCATCAAACCCCAGTGTCCCACAATGGGGGAAAACGCCACCACGCCATCAAATTCAGGGGAAAAACCCAGCAACAGTGACAAGGCATGAAAATTGCCATTTTTAGGAAACAAACTGCTACATTTTAATTCATTTTCCCATCACAGACAGAGGTTAAAAAAGCCACTGTAGAGCGCAGACTGATTAAAAAGGATCTTTTCTTCCAGTGAAAGAGCCTCCTGGTGCTTTCACAGCATCTGATTTCAGTCCTCGATCTCTATGACGCGCATGTAGAACACATAAACAAGCAGCAGCCCCCGCAAGCTGTGGGAGGATTCATTTCCTCCTGTTCCTGACCTCAAATTCACATCAATTCATCCTGATAAGGCAGCTCTTCTGCATCCAGCAAGTGAGTTTTCCAGAGAGGGCCTGTCCTGGTGTGGACTCTTGTCCAGCTGGAGCTGAGCGGGGCCAGGAAAGGGCAGGAGGGATCAGCCCAGCACGCACCACTGGGTACCACCAACCTGCTCCCATCGCTACCTCACCCGGCAAACTTCAAAGGCACTTTCAACCATCTCACACGTATCTTTCCTATCACACGCAGTGGTAGAAACGAGCGACTTCTCATAGGAGCTCCATAGCTCTGTTCTGGAGCGCTTCTGACAGATATTGTTCATCTCTGTTAACATTATCCTTCCCTCCGGAGCCTCTCCTCACCTCCCACCTCAAACAATGAGAATGGAACTGGCAGCAGAGAGGACATCTCAGTAAGATCTGCTTACTGTCCTAGAATGGTTTGGGCTGGAAGGGACCCCAAAGCCCACCCAGTCCCACCCCCTGCCATGGGCAGGGACACCTCCCACTGGCTCGGGGGCTCCGAGCCCCATCCAACCTGGCCTGGAACCCCTCCAGGGATGGGGCAGCTGCGGCTGCTCTGGGGAGCCTGGGCCAGGGCCTCCCCACCCTCACAGGAAAACACTTCTCCCCAAGGTGTCATCTCAACCTCCCTTCTTTCAGCTCAAAGCTATCACCCCTTGTCCTATCGCATATTCAGAATCAGCTGTCCCTTACCACCACAGTTGGCTGAAGGCTTCCTTCCTCCTGTGCAGTTTGGAGGCGTAAGGAGCTTTATCAGGAAGCCCTGGAACAGCAGCAAGTCCCATGTACCAATCTTTCTCCATTTTATTACTTTCCCTTCAGATTTCTGTGGGTTTTACTGCTCTGGCTCTGTGTGCCTGTGGTTGGAATCAAGTCTTTATCCTTGGTTTTATTTAAGAATCATTTTTCTTTGTTATTGCCAAAAACCGAAGACGACTTAACCAGCTGGATGTCCCTCCTCCCATCACGGGGAGGGAAGCACGGCCTGACGGACACAGCCTGAGCGCATAAGGCACTTTCTAGTGCTTTTTGATCCATCCCTGCTCAAGCTTCTTTCTTTCTCCTTACAAATCCACAGCTTTTCCTCAGCTATGAGTCGGTGTTTTCTTTCTCTCACATGCATTTCAGAGCAGACAGGATAAACCCTGCACAGCAGGGACTGTGGATCCAGAACTTACATTTAATTTTATATTTACGTGGCCCTCGTGAAGGGACTCTGCCCTACTGCTCTGAACCTCAGCTTTGTTATCGTGGCCTCACTGGTGAGCAGTGCAGCAGGTCTAAACCACAGAATCCTGGAATAGTTTGGGTTGCAGGAGACCTCAAAGCCCATGCAGTTCCACTCCCTGCCATGGGCAGGGACCCCTCCCACTGGATCAGGGGCTCCAAGCCCCATCCAGCCTGGCCTGGAACCCCTCCAGGGATGGGGCAGCCACGGCTGCTCTGGGCACCCTGGGCCAGGGCCTCCCCACCCTCACAGGAAAACATTTGTTCCCAAGATCTCATCTCAGTCTCCCCTCTTGCAGCTCAAAACCGTTCCCCTTATCCTCTCCCTGCCCTCCCTGATCAAGAGTCCCTCCCCAGCTTTCCTGGAGCCCCTTTCAGTCTCGGAAGCTGCTCTAAGGTCTCCCTTGAGCCTTCCCTTTTCCAGGCTGAACAACCACAACCCTCTCAGCCTGTCCTCAGAGCAGCGGTGCTCTGGCCCTTAGATTATGTCCATGGTCTCCTCTGGACCTGCTCCGACAGCTCGTGTCCTTCCTTAGGTGCACTAAGGCAGCACACTTCAGGAACAGAATTTCTGCGATGTACCTTGAACATAATTTCAACACATCTCACCGACTCTTCCAACTCTTTAAAGAAGGATGAGTATTTCTGAGCAAACGTGGTTCCGTTCCTAGCCATGCCACACACCTCCTGTTTGATTGCAGCAGATTTACGTTCCCCGTTCTCCACTTGCTCTTGACCCACATTTTCCAGCCTTGTTGTCTATAACCCGCCCAGTTACGACTCAAGCAAAAGCTTTTCATATATTAACTCAGTCTCTAACGCAGAGCAATTATTGAACCGAGTCAATGCTGGAGAGGAATCTGCCAGGAAATGCCCAGCTCCCACACCGCCTTCGGCACAGCCATCACCACTGTTCAGAAAGTTTGTACTGGATGAGAGGTATGGGACTTCAGTTGGAACAAGAGAATGTTCAATTAGATAGGAAGAGGCAAAAAAAAAAATAACTAGTGTCATCAAACCTTGGAACAGGAGCCCAGAGAGGCTGTGGGATCTCCATCCTTGGAAACACAACGCTGAGTTACCGTGCTTGCATTCGATGAAGCGCCGAGCCGTAGAGGCACAAAGGGCACAGGGAGGCCTCCCAGAAGCCAGCATCTGACTGACTCATGGTCTACAGACAAACACCTTCATTTTTCTCCATCCATGTCATAAGGTTTGGACGCTCAGCTAAGGGAAGAATTGGATTGGGCTCCTGTTGCGAAGCTGGATGGCAATATCGGCACACAGGAGGACACCACTGATCATCACTGAGCTCCGGTGGACTCGCTGCCAAACTGCATAACTGGAAATGCTCAACATCCAGTTGACTTCAACTGGGAGGAAAAACACCTCAGTGAGCCAACTCCATACCCAGCCATCCAGTCTCCAGTGACAAATATCATTAAAAATGAGAGGGGAGATGGGAAGTACTGAAACAAAGGCACTTTCCAAGTACAAGGTGAATCCCAAAGAGTATCTGACAACTAGTGTGTCAAGTCCAGCACTGAGGGCAAAGAAAGCAGATCTGAAACCTACTCATGGACAAACCTGGAGTACAAAAGCGAAGGGAAAACACGCATGCCGGGCTGTGTTCACCAGGGAGTGTCCTGGTCCAAGACCAAAGCAACAGTGGTTCCACAGCTCTGTGGAACCCAGCCATACATGTAGCTTCCTGGCTACATTTTACAGCAATCGGTCGATCCCACAGCAGACCTGTATAGACATCCAAGCAAGGGAGAGAAAATCTAATTCAGGTTACATCTAACTCGGCTGAAAGCACGCTTCTGTCTGCGGTGCACACATCCACCCAAACTCTTGGAGAGGGCTGTAATTCCATTGCGCTCAAAGATATAACTCATCTACTTCCAGTGCTAAAAGTGCTTGATGGTTTTCTCATTACGTTTCCTCCCACTTCTCCTCCGGAGATCCCTTCTCCTCCTTCCCCTGTCAATACATCCATCACCAACACTCATTTGCCTTTGTACCGTGCCGTGCTGTTCCTGATGGAAAAGCACTTTCTTTCCTACCTTACCTTTGATCAAACAAACTGAAAACAAAGGAAAAAACTAAGCTCACCAAGCAATCAAGAACTTCAATGAATCCCACTGAGTTTCAATCTTACAGAAGGCGGCTTCTTTAAAAGCAAAAGCTCTAGCAGTTCTGGGTGAAGAGGCAGGATGTCTTCAGGTGAGTGCTTGCACAGAGTATCGCCACCGATACCCTTATTGTGACAGAGCATGGCACAAATTGTGGATACTATGGCTCCACAGAAATCAGTCCCATCTTTCCCATTATTACTGACGCACAAATCCCCCACCAGGGCATGAGAAATCCTGCTGAGAAAGGCTCCAGGCACCTTCTGGCAGGCCGACGTCTCCCCGACGTCTCCTGGAAACACTGATGTGCCTGGAGAAGTGCTGAGGGAGGTCTCCGAAGCAGGCAATAGTCTTCCCATTCTTCTACCTCCTGTCCCAGGGCTCCTTTCCCAGGCAACCAGGAGCAATTCCCAAATAATTTCTTCCTCCTACATGTTTCCCACCTGGGACAAAGATACTTGAAGCTGGCACCATGGTAACCCCATCAGCCACGCAAGCACTTGGGTTCCTGGGGGAAAATGAGAGTTCTGAAAGGAAGCTGGGAGAGAAAGGCTCCTGTTCCTTGTTTCCCACTGTTCGGAAGTAATTACAAAACTGCTTTAATCTGAAGTGCTCTCGGGATGAATAGGTTGCCGTTTAATAAACACACGACGATGTGAAGGGGAAGATGAAGTAGGACAGCCTTGAGTGCACTAACGTGCTGCGTAACCTCCGAGAGTAAGGCTGGTGGTCATCATTATAACATACCAAAAGAAAGGGCTTGGAACAAAATAATAGATGAATGGAGGAAAAGCAAACCAAAATCTTTCTGATCAGCTCGAGCAGAATATGACCCCAAATCTGCCCCATCAAACCTGAGTCTCCTCGCTGACTCCAAAGGACTTGCGTTATGTTTCTGAGAAATCCAATTTGGATTTATTTTCAGCAGAACCTGCAAAGAAGGGCTCCAGGATGCAAATCTGATTCTAAACTCTGCAGTTTGTTGTCTGTTCCTATTGTTCCTTGAACTCTATCAAGGAATAAAGTTCATGTTCACACATCCTGGTGATGTTTGTCAGCTCGTTAACAAAGGAGAGCGGATCCTTTTCACCCTGCCTAGACAGAAGGATATCACCATCAGGCTGCCAAACCCTGCCAACTCCGGCCGCTCCACAGAGCATCATTTTCTGTCCCTCACTGAAAAGCTACTTTGGTGAAAAGCTCTTATTCAAGATGTATTTAAATGATGTTTCATCACAACAGCCCCACACATTCCTCTAGTTTTGTCAGCTTTCTATGCTGAGCTCATTCACTCTCTGTTTCCAGACCCTTTGCCCCTGATATGGAGTCTTTTCATCTCTGTTTCTTTCTACCCTTAAGAATAAGGATTTTTTTTAACGCCTGTTATCTGGGAATAACTCTGATGATGTGAACATGGATCACAAGTACCTGTAAGTACTCGACTAATGCGAAGCACAGATGTTCAGTATCTTCAGGATCAAGACTTAAATTACCAAGGAAGTCAAGCTGACAACATGTCATCCCGAGGCAATCCGATACGGAGAAGCCGTCAGGAGACAACCATGTGTATCTACACCCATGAAGAGCTCTGGAGATTGTCCTGCTCCATGATAGGATTCCCAGACCACTCCTAACCAGATGCTCATCCCAGATGTTTAAAACCATCCAGTGTCTTTAAAACCAGCCCAAGAAGCTGTCCTGCTCCCTGCTCCTGGGCCGGCACTGCCTTCTCACTGCACCCCGGCACTCACTGCCACTCCCCAGCTGGGTGACCCAACACTTCAGCTCAGAGTGGGCTTGGTGGCTCAAACTAGGAGTTCCCCGTTTCCATACCATCCGATTAATGCATGCTCGGAGCCTGGTAGCTACAGAAATGATACCTCCTCCTCCCTCTGCTTCCATCATCTTTCCTAAAGCTGAAAGGATTCGTTAGCATTGCCAGGATGCTACGTCCCCACTGTCAATAAAAGCATTTTGGCTTGTGTTTCTCTTCCAGAACCAGTCAACTATTAAGTGTGCTGCATGAGAACGGAGTTTCTGTGGGATTCTGAGAGCCACCTACTCTCTATATTCCTACCAAATCCGGTGAGAAGGTCCTCTGCAGCCCAAGCCACCTGTCTCAGCTCACTGTCATTTGCTGTGAGCACGTACCTCTTCATTTATACTCTCCTACCATGTTCACGGTGGTCGATTCCACCTCACTTCTGAGCACGGACACGCTTTTTCAATAATTTTCTCGAATTCAGACAAATACTGGGACAGAAAATGTGGTCTGAGAAGTCTTGTTCCAGGTCGTGAATACAGTATACATTACTAGCTGACCCGTTTTGACATGGTTTCCTGTGTGACTCCTGCCTGACTCTTCACAAGGAAGAACAATCAGGAGCCTCTGCTGCTCCCAGGGGAGAAATCCACTCAGCGTTTGTTGATACAATGTCACCATCTTACTGCATTTCAGTGGTTTTCGATAGCTGAGACTTCCCGGAGGAGGCCTTGGCTGCCATCCCACAGGAGAGGAAGAGCTTCCTCTGCCCAGAAGAACTAACCCAGGCTCAGCCCTTCGAACCAGCAAACGCAGCGCAATGGAGACCATGGGTACCGATTACCTGAGGGGGTGGTTAAATGATTTTAACATTCACTGCTCAGCACCTACTGATTCTTGCAGGTCCCAGTGTTGCCTCGCTTTAGCAGGACAAAGACCACATTCCAAGGAACACGGTAAACCATGATAGTTTGAATTGGTGGATTGATTACCCATGAAACACAACTAACCAGTCCTGACACCAGCCTGGCACCATACAGAAAATTATCCATGTTTCCCTGATGTCACAGAGTGAGAGCAGAGGCTTTTACAAGCATCGAACAACCACCAGTTATTCTGGCAAGAAACCATATTTACACCAGAATGATGGAAGAGGGTGAGGTATAAACAAGCAACAATCAATGACAGGCTCTATCGAGAAGCCTGGAGTGGGTGTGCACACACAAAGAACAACAGATGCCCACAGCTCAAGGGGTAACTCTAGCCCTCTCCAGAGGCTCCACTGGGAGATTTTCCCAGCTCCTGAGCTCGGGAGATGATGAAACTTCAAACAAAGACTAAAGAAAGAAAATAAAAGGAAGGAAAACCTCCCATGTGCTACCTTATCACTTAATCTGTCTGAAATATCCAATTTCTTTCCTATCTTTTAAGTGGTTGTGAGAGGCTCTTCCCTATACACAACAAAAGAGGTGAAAAAAAAGTCCTTTAAGGAAGCCTATGGAAGCATTTCCGAGTGTGATGATGCCTACGCCCCCAATACTCCCAGGGAAGGAGAACTGAGGCCCAGTCATAAATGTTAATAGGCTTGTGATCCTACAGCAGTCCTCAAAGGAGGAAGGCCCAATTTGATTTCCTGAGCGTTTCACCTAACGCACTTCTATGGGAACCAAGCTCCACACGAAGCAAATGATGGAAAGAAGTGGATGCCCTGCGCTGTTATTCCCTACAGAGGCTATGGACACACAGGGATACCATGAACAGGAACCAGCACAGTACCAAAAAGGGAGCTGCTGTCCTTTAGGGCTCCCTCTGTTTAGTATTTGTAGCTAATTCCAGTTCTGGATGTTGTATGTGGTTGTTCTTCTCAAACCCTTTGAAGTTCCATGAACATGTGAACACAAATGGGAATCTGAGAAGCTGTGAGATGGTGAAATAAAGGCAGAGCACTGAAGGGGAAGGGAGCTGTTCTTTCATCCTCAGCCCACAGCATCAAAAACCTCAGCGTCACCACGCAATGTCTTGCCTTGTAAGGAATTATGCAATATCAAAAGCAGGGAGAAGCGTACACAGAACTGGATTAAACCACACAATAATTATTCTCAGATGGACCAACCACATTATCTTCAAGACAGAGGGGAATCCTTGGATATGTCAAAACAGATCCCATCAAGACAACTGCCTTCAAACCACACGAACTGCAACCATCAGAAAGAGGAGATGGCAATAGTCATCGGCACAAGCTAGCCCTAACTCAGAAAGAAACAGGACCCAAACTCTAACCAGCAGTTGTTTGGACAGGTGAGCCTCAATAACAATTTAGAACGCTAAAGTCATATGAGTGTTTCTATCAGTGTCTCATACCCCGCAGTATCTTACCAGCTTATAGAGAGCTCAGCCTTATCTCCACTTAAATGACTGCAAATGTTGCTCTTTGTTTAAGGAAGGCAAACATAAGCATTTTGCTGCCTGTCTGGAGGAGAACACCTTGTGGCTGAGTTCTGATGAATACACGTGTGCTCCCCTCAGCAGAGAAACTGCACATGTGATTCCGATGCTGTATTTCAGCAAAACGTGTAAATGCTTCATTTCCAAACAGCTCAGTGAGCACTGTCACTCTCAAAAGCAACCACAGCCTAGAGCGTACCTGGAACAGACCTGCAAGCAACCAACATGGGGTACTGTACCTTCCCTGTGGACATCCGGGAGCAATTCGGGAGGATGCTGCACAACAGCCGACCGCCTGTACACCATGTGGATTCTTCCCTTTTCCTCTTCCATTTGCTTTCCTCTTTCCAAAGGCTCAATGAAGTATTCATCCTTATCGGTCCGTATCATTCCAGCCTGGTGAGGAAGAGAAAAAATAGGCCAATATGTCATTTGAAAGCCTCAAGACGTGGTCTGGCACTTTAAAAACAAACACTAAGAGGGATGAAGTATAAAACACGCAACACAGGACTGGACTGAGAGACTCAAACTACCAATGGGCTTTGTTTGCATGGACTTCTTGCCAGAGGCGACATCCCTCCGTGCTCTGGGATGTTCACTGAGCTGAGGCCACCGCTCAAAGGCATCAAGAGAAGAGTTTGTCTATGTACAAGATCCATGAGCCCTTCAAAACCACAACTTAAGACTGAAATCCCAGGGGAGTTCACCGTTTGTACCTTACGCACAGCTATTCTGTAATCCAAGCGCGGCCCACAGAGCACCGTGACTGCAGTGTCCTGCTAACCCTTAACCCACGTGGATTCCCAACCTAACAGCTCAGGCCCTTCACTACTTTACTAAGAGCAGTAGGAGCCGTGTGGTTCCCCACTTAAATGAACACACATGGCTCCATCCCGTAACTATGCAGCTACGGACAACCCTTCAAACCCCTTTCTGTTTGCCTCCCGCCTGCGAAGGCTGTGGGACAGGTTTGCAGCCAGGGCGGATTTACGCTGGTCATTCCCACAGTTAAAGGCCCTGGAGTTGGTGGCACCTGCCTGAGTCCGGCGTGAGGGGAGGGAGGCTCATGCCTGGGGGACATCTCATTGCTGGCACTCAGATATACATCACAATAAGTAATGGTGGAGGGAATTTGGCACTGCACCCAAGGAAATAGGCACTTAAACTCCTGCTTACATTGAAGAGCAGCAAGGCTGAACTGCTTCCAGCACAGCCAGTGGAAGCAAGGACAGCGTGGAGGGAAAAATGGACACAGAATATGTAAAAGCACTGGAAAACACTAATGGGATGTGTATTTTGAGCAGTCTGCACATTATTATCAAAGATACTAACATATAAAATACGAACGTTAGTATAAAACGCAGCAGAGGAACTGCTAACAGTATTATCTTCACAATCTTTCTTTTCGGCAGTGCTCTCCTCCTTGCAAGCCAGTGGTACGGGGATGGCACCCACGCACTCCCCCAACCCCAGGAAACCAACACTGAAACTCCTGCCAGCGGTTTGCTCCAGAGCTGAGGTATGAGCTCTGCTCGGCTGGAAAACAAAGCAGCAGAACCTCCTCTTCCCACCCGACCCGCATCAGCCCCACGTGAGAGCTCAGCTCTCGCACAAACATGTATGAGATCCAAACCAAAAACCCGACACTGGCCCTGCAGCTCAGGAACCAAGAGCGGGAGGGGAGAGACGGCTATGGAACACGTTCTGACCTGTCCCAGGGAGACACGGCTCAGCCTCACCGCCTCACTCAGTGCAAGTGGATGTGGGTTCAAACAGAGACATTTCCTTACCCTCTGTTGCAAAAGGTCACTGTGCAAGAGGGAACAGCGAGGGAACAGCCAGGGAACACGGCAGGCCTCGACACTCTGGCTGTGGGGCGGGTTTTAGCTGATAACAACATCCCTGTGCTTCAGCTCCCATCCCATTCACCAGACCCGGCTCCCCGACATTTCTACCCCTTCCCAAAGATCCCAGCGGTGCTCAGAGGAGCCCTTTTGTTGCCGGTAGAAGATGTGAAAGCAAAAACCAATGGAGACCCTCAACAGCCTTTGAGAACATGACCTGTGCAGTGGCTCTGGACGTTGGCAGCACCGTGTGCAGCTGTGGGTCAGCTCAGAAGGGCTCTGCTCGGAAGGGCTGCAGCCGACTGTCTTAATTTGTTGAATAAAAAGGGTTACAGGCACCGTCTCCTTTTTTTCTTTGTGCCAGACCACCTGCTGGAGGAGGTGCCATTGCACTCCAGCCTCAAACACCATCGCACTTAGTTATTTATGGCAATGCTACACAGGTTTAATTTTTAATTATTTTTTTTTATAACAAATGGAGATGATCCTAGTCCAAGCTCAGACAATTTGTCAAATACAGGTAGAGAGAATTGCGAAGATCCATGACAGAGTATAAAAATGAATATTTTAATGAAAACCATCAATATGTTACCAGCAGGAGCTCACCGCAAGCTCCCCATTTTGATTTAGACTCAACAGGGACAGCTGGGGTCTATTTTATGAGCCCCCTGATCCAGTGGGAGGTGTCCCCGCCCATGGCAGGGAGTGAAACTGGATGGACTTTGGGGTCCCTTCCAACCCAGACCATTCCAGGATTCCAAGATTTTAACAGCCTGCAGGCAGGCGCGAGTGCAGAAGTCACTTACCATTTCCCCCCGCCCCCAATTTCATCATTAAAAGGACTTCCAACTTTCCTGCTGAATGGACTAAGAGGGACACAAGTAGGTACTGCATCTTCAGGTGAATCTGCCCTGGAAACCCCAAGCCTTTTCCTCCCGGCTTTTCCTCCAGGACAGAAGAGCAGGCAGGTGTTTAAGCCCATATTTTAAAGGCTCCCTTGGAGAGAAGACTGCGGTGGATTTTCAAGGAAGTATGTTGTGGAACTTTCTTTTCCAGAAAAGCACATTTATGGAGCAGCACAGGAAAGCACAGTCTGAAATCCTGGAATGCTATTAATTTTACTGCTTTTTCTTCTAAATTAACAATGTTCCAAATTTCTATCAACTCGAGGATGCCATTTGAAGTCTGTGCTCTGTGCAGTTGATCTGGAACCATCCACATCAGTCTGAAAATGTGAAACAAGACAACAAATTGCCAAAAAAGTGGGAAGCAGCCTTTGAGGCACAGCGGCTGGAAAGAAACCCGTCTCTGCTCAGCACCATCTCAGCTTTGGCAGACCTGGGGGGAGCGAGTGGAATTCTGAGCTTTCCTACAGCCTCGCTGCTTTCATTTGGGAAATGGCAGTGAATTCCCCTCCCTGCAGGATGTCATAGAACCACGGAATGGGTGGGTTGGAAGAGACCTCAAAGCCCATCCAGTCCCACCCCCTGCCATGGGCAGGGACACCTCCCACTGGCTCAGGGGCTCCAAGCCCCATCCAACCTGGCCTGGAACCTCTCCAGGGATGGGGCAGCCACGGCTGCTCTGGGCAACCTGGGCCAGGGCCTCCCCACCCTCACAACAAAACATTTCTTCCTAAGATCTCATCTCAATCTCCCCTCTCGCAGCTCAAAACCATTCCCCACATCCCATCCCTGGCCTCACTGACTCGGAGCCCCTCTCCAGCTTTCCTGAAGCCCCTTTCAGTCTTGGAAGCTGCTCTAAGGTCTCCCTTGAGCCTTCTCTTCTCCAGGATGAACAATCCCGGCTCTCTCAGTCTGTTCTCAGAGCAGATGTGCTGCAGCCCTCACATCATCACATCGGGGATACCTGAATCCATTCTCACTTCAGGTCACAAACGGCTTGTTCGACTCCCAACAAAATCTATTAAAATACCCTCCAAGTGAAAATAAAACCCACTGGTGCTGATCCCAGCCCTTGCAGCCAGCATCACCAGTTACTTCTCCTAACACCAATGCCAACCAAGCCAGAACCACAGGAAAAGGACAACAACAGTCAAACACACTCAATGTCGCTGCCTCCCAGCAAACGCTCTGCACTCTATTGACGGAATGGGGAACTGTTTGCAGGGCTCTCCCCCAGCCCTCGTCCTTCTCCCTCTTCCCCACTGGACAGTCACAGGTGGCTGACAGCTCCCTCCTGCCGCTACCTAAATAGAAGCCCCATTGAAAGGCATCAAGAGCGCTGTGTTCCCTCGGTTCAGTATCGCCGCGCAGCCAGGCAGACACCACACGCTGCCAAGACAAACACGTGGGACGCAGCACGGGGGAGGCAGGTCCTGGAGACAGCCCTCCAGTCTAAACTTCTTAAGGAGTCCATATAAACAGGCTCTTATAAAAAAAGGTGCTGCCTTGCTCAAAACCCAGATACAGCGCAGAAACACTGCTACCTTTCACCCTCTCTGTTAGTTTAAGGTGTGTTCAGTTCAGAGACGGTGCGAAACCTGCGTCACTGCTACCTGCTCCTTGCTTTTTTAATCCAAAGCCGAAAACTTCTCGGAGCCGCACTGAACACTGCTTGATTTATTGGAAGGAAAATAAAAGCAAAGAAGGATGCTTTGCCCGCAGCACATTTCCCTTTGGCAGAATGGAGCTGCAGTGGGTGGAAAGTCAGGCTAAGTTTCCTACCTGTGTAGCTCCAGGGCTGCACCTCCAACACACGGGGTGAGTGTTATTTCTCACGCCACACAGGATCCATATTTTATCAAGAATTAACTGATTCTCTGGGTTTCTCCTTCTAAACCGTTGAAGTTGTGGGGTTTGCCCCGCGACGCCCCTCACAGCTACCCAGTGCTGCCCTCCGGAACACCTCCACGCACCAAGCTCCCATCTCCGTGTTTGGAGCACACGACAATGCCTCCCACAGCGCTACCTCACGCTAACGTGGCAGCAGAAGCGCAGGCTCTCACCTCGCAGCACGCAGACAGTAGATTAATTCCAGCTCTGCTGCAAATAGGCGCCTGACCCCAAGGATCAGGCGGGCAAGCTGGCTCCGAGCCCACGGGCATCCCTTGCTCTGTGGACAGGGCCCGGTACACTCCATCATGGAGACAGGCTGGGAGGCATCAATTCTTTGAGATGAATGAACAAGGAAAGGCACCAGAGCTCTACTCACACAGAGCAGGGCACCCCAGCAAGATGGTTCACCTGGCTGCAGAGCTCACTCACTCCCTTGGCTTTGCCGACTCCTCCAGGAACGCGTGAATTGGGCTGGGATTTTGGCAAATCAATCTGGCCGATCCAGGCAGGGGCCGTTCCGCCTGCCCTGTCACGCCACCAACACGTGGTATGAACGCAGAGAAAAGGTCAAACAGCTCCCGGCAAAGGTAGAGACCCAGCAGCTTGCACGAGGGGTCAGTGCCGCAGACCGTCCTGACACCCCTTCCGGCTTGGGCGCCCTGGAGAGGGATTTACTCGAGCACAGGCACTGTGTAAAGCACGCACATCCCCATCACGCTGCTGAACACCTAGAGCAGGGCGAGCCAGCCCCGTGCCAGGACAGCGCTGTATCGCCGACCAACGGCACCAGCGTCTGACACCCAGAGGAAACGGGGGAATTGTAGCAAAGAATAAATCATACAAACAAAACAACAGTAGTAATACAAAAGGAAAAGCAGAGCACAGTCTGCCACCACACAGAAGTGGCAAACAGAAACCCATTTGTGCAGTCGCGTAGCTTGGTGTACTACGCCCGCACGGATACACGCGTATTGCTCTCGTACTGAAGCGCATCCATCACCTGCTGGGGTTAAACCTGTGGCACAACACCTACAGACAGCTTTCAGACAGCACCCATACGTTTTCCTGCTAGGTAAGAGATTTGCTGGATGAAGAGTCCCCTCTTCCAGCTTTCCAAAGCAGCGCTGTGCAATCAGTGCCCACGACACTAGTGCTCTGCACCAAACAGGAGCGACTGCTATGCAGTATCTGCCCACGCTTACCTCATTTTTAGTCTATACTTTGTATGGCTATTACCTGCCTAAAAGGCATAGAATCATGGAACGGTTTGGATTAGAAAGGACCTAAAAGCCCACCCAGTTCCAATCCTGGTGAAACCATCCCAGAGAGGATTGCCAGGAAATGGGGAAAATGCATCCACAACTGCAGTCTTTACATCCAAAACTAGTCAGTCAAAACGGTCCATGACAACGCCCAACTACATCTCGCGACAGGCTCTGCAGGGGCTGCATGAACCGGGCTACCAAACTCTCCTTCACCCTGCTCCTCAGGCTCCCTCCCACCTATTACCACATTTTCCAGCATTTCGAGAACTTCCTCCAACAGAAGGTTTTCCACAAACAAGCACCACCTCAAAACGCCTTCAAAGAATTTATCAGTTCCAAGACTCCAGAATTCTCTGCTACCAGAACAAAGAGGCTTGGTTTCTGTGGGCAAAAACGGAGATTCTAATAGTTCTTATTGCAATTAGTGATTTTTTTCTAAGCTGAGACAGACTGCTTTAAAGGTGATGGGTAAAAACGATGATTGTTTTTGCAACAATTTAATAAATACATTGCCGCCACACAAATTTACAAGCAGACCAAGGTTCACGCTTAAAGCCACCTCAGAAGCAGTTTGTGAAGCCCGGAGACAGCACCAGGTCCCAAGGACGGTTTCCAGGGACCCGGCGCGGGGGGCACATCGCTCCGAGGCGCCGGCAGAGCCCGCGCGCAGTCCCGTATGGAGAGCCAGGTCCCACCGAGGTCTGTCTCGCAGGACTGGCAGGGAAGGGGCAAAGCTGTCCAACAGAACATACTTCTCTCGCTGCACATCTTCTGCAAGTTAAAGTATTTATGGCCTCAACATACTTGGCGCATAAAAAATACTACACATTAAAGAATGCTGGAAAAAAGTAATATGGCAGCGGCACGCGCGTTCTGAGAAACAGCTGTGACTGATCCAGGCGCTGGGTGCCTGCAGCGGGGAGAGGGCTGCAGACAGACCGCGTCCTCCCCCACAGATGGCCCTTCAGCCCCCACAGACCCTCTGAGGCTGGGGATTGGCACCACGGCTCTGAGGGAAAACAGTGGCTTCGAGGGAAAACAGCAGCTTCGAGGGAAAACAGCTGCACTTGCCGGCTCCGGCAGCACAGGCACGCTCTGAGGTGTTTTCAGTGCAGCAAGCAGGAAACCAGCAGCTCAGTTTCCCCCTCTGGAAGATCAGTGTGATATAAAAGCCATGTTTTATCTGCGGCGGATCTCCTGGCAGTGCATTTCCACATGCAGGCAGGAGCTCCTGAATCACTCCAGTCTCTTGAAGGCCATTAAACACAGATGGCGCAGAGCACTGTTAAGATTTTTCTTATTAAATGAGTGCTAAGAGTGCGAGAGCGTTTGTTTAAAAACATTAACCCCGTTCTGAATGCAATGAAATATTCAAACGGGATGCCTTTGCTCAGGTTTCACAGCCCGCTCAGTTACTCGCTCACGGGAGGTGGTGGCTCATCACCCAACATCAGATCTCTAAAACAAAAGTCTTCTGCAGCCACAAAGCAAAATACGATTTGTGCAACTGAATAGCAGGATGGAGAATCAGAAACAGGATGAAAACACAGGAATGTCTGATATCCTCTGCCTAAGGGATACAATTTAGCAATAAGAAGTTAAGACGCACTCTTCCTAAAACACAAATGTCAAGCTGACCAGAAACAATGCTCTGGTTTCCTTAACCAAGGAGAGCTCTTCCTGTGGCCAACTAATATGTTTTAGAAACGTGTTCATTTTAATCACACTCAGCATATGCAGTGTCACCTGAATCGTAACAATGAGATTCCTGATCCTTCTGGAGGTGAAAAGCAGTCAAATGCCTCGCACAAACAACCATTCCGCAGTGCAGGTGACGCGTGAGTTAAAGAACGCAAGGAAGGGACCATCAGCTCTGAATGGTCCATCAACATGCTAAAAGATGGAATAGAAAGAAAGAACAGAGGATTAAACTCTACAAATCGGAAATATGCGGTGTTTTTAACGTCTGCTTTCAAAACTGAGGTCTTAAATCAGTGATGACCCCAAACCACAGCCATAGCAGCTTGAACCCAGACTGATGTTCCTCTGAACCCCGCAGCCCGGGGCAATCGAGGGATCCTCAGCTGGCAGCAGGAAGTGCTTTCTGAAATGCACGGCCCACAGCAAACAAGATTCCAGGCTGGAGAACGAAAATGGAGTCATGTACCTACAAAAACCTGCAACCACATTCAAAACGCGCAGTACTTATAATGAAGCCCACTCCTCTAAACGTCTGCATCCCAGGAAAGAGGACAACATCCCTTCCCACAGTTTCTGCTAACCAATGCACTGTGCTAAGGAGCAAAAGGCCTTTGGAAGAGCCACCAAACTAACCAATGTTCTGTCGAATTCGCGCAGAAGAAAAGAAAAAGGCAACAAAACGGTCACCGTGCAGGGCTGAAATTCAGCTTTCAGCCTCCTCCCCAAACACACATACAAAAATTCCTTTATGCTGGAATCTCTCCTGTTTGGTTTTAATCCAGACGCTGGGTTTCTTTTCACCCCTTTCCGAAAGCAGGAGTCATCGGAGCCCTTAGGAGTCAGAGGAAAGGGAAAAGAAAAAAATAACGGCGATTTTATGTGGAAAAATGTGCCTCTGGTTTTTGTTCTTGGAAGGCCTACCCAGCCTCACAGCAATGTGCCGCACACAACTGGCACGGAAACTGCTTTGTCCTTAAAGCGGGAGCTGTGGTTTGCGAGTATCGGTTATTAAAAACTGAGAGGTATGCATGGAACACGCTCGGTGCAGGCAAACACAACCCTGAGCCAGCATCTCCCTGCACAAATATTCACCGTGTGCAGTTTTGTCTGCGACGATGGCAGCAGTGAAAGGCAAAGCTGCTCTGTGTCAGCAGCCTGGAGGTGCGTGGAGAGGTGTGTGCCGGCCCAGTGCCACAGCGACAGTTTACGGGTGCTGGGTTGCCAGTTTCTGCAGCAACCCTGGTGTCTTCCCAAGTCCCGGAGCCACGGGATTACGTGAGAGTCAGAGCTTCCTCTTAAGAAAAGAAAACAAAAAGCAGGGACATTCGATAGTCTTCGAAGGAGGACAAATAAGAACTTCAGATCAAGCGCTGACAGCTCCAGAACTACACAGCACATAAAATAATTCCCAAACACCAACAACCCATGATCCAGAGGATGGGAAAGGGGACACCTGAGGCCAGAAGCATCGTGACAGATAGCAGATGCCCTATTTGTTTATCTGTTGTTATCAGTCGCGCACCAACAGCCACGGATCACAAACATTCTGAGTATCCAACACCAGCAGTGAGCGCACTAAACAACGCTGTGGTACCCCCCGAACATCACTCGCTGGCTGACCAGAGCCCAGACCACAAATTCTCCAGTTCTGCCACAAGATTCCCGTCACTGAGCATTCCAGACCTATCCAAAGGGCTCCAACGTAACAGCAGCTCCACTGATTCTACGGGCAGCGGGCACCTCAAGCCCTCACGCAGAACCAGTATGAACCAAGGAGATGGGTACCTTCCCCTTGGCACCCACCAGCATGATATCTCCGGTGACCCTTCTGACTCCTCCGGACTCTCCTCTGCTGTATTTATAACACAGGATTCATTACTTTTTGCATCTCCCTCCCTGAGCAGGAGGTAGCAGGCCCCTCCCACCACACCAGGCTGTGGTTCCTGCCCCCCGGGAGCTTCTCCTACAGGTCATGGTAACAAAGTACAGAGTACTAATTACACAGCTCTAGACTACCAAGTGTGTTAACTCATATGCTCTTGAGAAACAATCCGACTCCAGACAGCTTGGCTCAACCTTAATAAAGTCCATTTCCACAAGCATCAGCTTACAGGGTTTGCTAATTTATGTTGGAAGGAAGACGTAAATCAGCTCTGCAACAGACTTGGCTTTCACCACAGCTGAGAGCATGGCACTCACCCGTCCTTTGCTACCAGAAGACTTAACGCTACGAGCAGGGTACCAGTGTAGATAGCAAAGATGTCCCTACGGAAAAGACCTTCCAGGGTAACACAAACTTCAGTCAAAACTAACGGTGAAAAGTGCTCATCTCCTCAGACACAAAGTACAGAAGAATCATAAAATCCTGGAATGGTTTGGGCTGGAAGGGACCTGAAAGCCCATCCGGTTCCATCCCCTGCCACAGGCAGGGACCCCTCCCACTGGATCAGGGGCTCCAAGGCCCATCCAACCTGGCCTGGAACACCTCCAGGGATGGGGCAGCCACGGCTGCTCTGGGCACCCTGGGCCAGGGCCTCCCCGCCCTCACAGCAAAGTGTTTCTGCCTCAGATCTCATCTCAATCTCCCCTCTGATCTGTTTTACCCTGGATGGAAACGTTCTTTTGATCAAAAGCTTGGAAGCATCATTCCAATATACAGAAAGTTAGTCGCATTTACAACAAACTCATTATTTTGACTCTGTCTATACCTTTGTGCATAACCCCAGGGTTTTCTCCTCTTGAAGGAGAAGCAGTTTGACACATTAGTGATTTTGTCAGGCATGAAAGAAGAAAGCCAAGTGACAGCGCAATTTGTAGGGGGTTACAAAGTTAATTTACTGTTGTGTGATTGCTGCTTTTTAAAAGAGAAAGTTGGTCATTTATTGAAGCTATCAGCCAAGTCGCAGAAGTCGTCTATGAAAAGTGTCAGTTTGAACCCAAAGACAAAGTATTTTCCTCCATTGGCAGGAACAATCCATTGTTCCGAGAAACTCCTGCTGGAACCCGAGGCTGGGAGGTGCACCTGCCCAACTCTCATTTCATAGCTTCAGAGTGGGATGGTCCGAGTGGCAGCGTGCCCCTCCGGAGAAAGGGAGAACTGGCATACAGGAGCTGAGCTCCCACAAGAGCCAAACCTCCCCCGTCTGCCTCGCGCTCTGCCCTTCCTCCTCATCAACCCGTGCAGTATTTGCTGCCCGGCCTCATTTCCCACCCTCTTTCCAGACCTCAGACCATGCGTCTCCGAGCTCAAATTCCAGATATGAGCAAGTATGGTGCTGAATAAACAGGAAACATCAAAAAAGGCGTTGCTGAACATGGCTTCTGTGTCTCTCCCCGACAACACATAGCTCCAGACGCAGCACAAACTCCCCAGTCAAAGAGAACCTTGAGAGGGGCACAGGGACGAAGGTCTGAGAGCGGGGACTATTTCAGTACCTATTTACCTTCTTTCACTGCACCACGTGTGATGCATCAAGGCAAAACACAGATGAGAGCTCAATTCATGCGTTATCAAGGGTCCACAGAAGTTACACAACCCGGGTTTTATTGCTAGGACTCTAAAAAAGGGCTGTACTTGGTAATTTTAATAACCCTGGGCTATTTAATAAACTGTGAGCCTCCAGGAGTGAAAAATTTAAGCAGCATCTGCTGCTTCGGGAACAAGAAAGCAAAAATCCCGAAGGGAAATTATTTGTCAAACTGCCTTGGGAGCCCTGTTCTGCAAAACACTCCACCAAGGTTAAAGGCGTGATTCGATAACAGAATCGATAGCAGACGCCCGAGCAGCCCCCAGCCCCGCGCTCGGGAGTGGTTCTTACCCACCGGCGCTGAGGACACACCTCTGCGGGCTCCTCTCTGACACGGCACGGGGGGAAGCAGCGCTGGATTGCCTCTGCCTTGGCTGGGGAGCAGGGCTTCACACGTGAAATGGAAGATGGCACTGAAGCAGCAGCCCCTACAGCAGAGAAGCTGCAGAGAGCAGCACGTAAATCCCCCGATTTCAGCCCCACAGAGCACCCCAGGCTGCTCTCCATCAGGAACTGTTTCTGCTCTTGGTCACAGGAGATGGACCAAACTGGGGAGATCTACACTGACGCATAAACAGCATTTCCAGCCCCTAAATACAGTGCTTGAAGAGTGCGAATGACACACAAAACCACCCTCTGTCGTAAAGAAAAAAGTCTAGAAGTTGTGGCCATCAAAGCTGAGACAATTTAGTTTCATGAAGACAGAACTTTTCCTGACAGATTTCCTACAGCTGCCTGTTCCTAAATCCCTTTCCAGAACAGATGACCTGATAAAACACCCCCACACTCAGCACAAGCACAAGCAGCGCAGCTCAAAATGCCAACTGCCTGCTCTTCTTGCCTTTGCCTAACTCGCCACACACCGAGAAGTGTCTTCATTAACCTTCAAACAGTCATTCTGATCTAGAATGACAGCAAAGAAGAGACTAGTAATGGACTTAGACTTGTTAGGAGAAGTATTTTCCACTTGTGGACATGTAGCACACAGACTTTCTGGCAAGCCTGAGGCGGTTCTTAAGTTCCCAAATCCATTACTTTGGGTTATCCATGTTGGGTGTTCCAGAGCACCCCCAGAGTGAAGTTCTCCTGTCCCAAAGAGCTCACAGGTAAAACTTAGATTTTGTCACTTCAGGTCACTCAGATGTCAGCCTAAACTGACTTCATCTCCTCTTCCCTTGCACCCCCCGATGTACCACTGGAGTCCCCTCCCTGGCCTCGTACCTCCTGGCTCCCCAGCACATGAGCAGCACTTGGCACAACCATTTAGCGTTACAGCTTTCGGAATTCCAGTCACCGAGGTGCAAGTTGCAGCAACAGCTCCTCCAGCCGTTGGCTTCGGATGGACAACTCGCTCCGGCAGAAGGCTGGCCAGCTCATTACACAGATGCTCATTCCAGAATTTCACCTCTTTATGATCAGATGAAATACTATTCCATGCCAACTAAACAATTAGGCCTTTCTGTGAGTGCCAGTTAAAGCTGCTTTTCTGGTTTCCGACCTCTTTTCTCTTGTATCACAACCCAGTGTTACTTGGACTTTCTCACAATGTCTGCTCCAGGCACCACCTCCATCGCTGCTGCCACAGCAGAAGGCACGCAGGAAGCCAAGGAAAAAGTCATTAAGTCATGGCTGCCCCCTCTCTGGAGGTGTTCCAGGCCAGGTTGGATGGGGCTTGGAGCCCCTGATCCAGCGGTAAGTGTCCCTGCCCGTGGCACAGGGTGGAATTGGATGATCTTTCAGGTCCCTTCAAACTCAAACCACTCTGTGATTCTATCATCACATTCCCAAGTGCAGCAGAAGAGGTGACAGTGCAGTCATGCTCCAGCTTGCTCCCCATCCCCCAAAGACCCAAATCCTGGAGGGGGGATCCTCGCAGCAGCACCACAGACGACAGCAGCCTGGTGCAGATGCGTCCTCTGCCTGCCGCCTCCCTGTGGCATGAGGATGTGTCCCTCTACATCCTGCTCTCCGTCTCGGAAAGCAAAAGGCGTCGGGATGGCCTCAGCAAGGGCAGACCCACAAAGGATGCACCCTACCATACCCTCCATCACTGCCTTTGCCATGGAGTGACTGCAAGCGCTGCTTGAGAAGGTGGAAAGCCTGCCTGGGATGCTACAGGAAGCTGTTCCTAAACCCCGACAGTGGAACAGAACTTCTTTCAGTGAATGGAAGCAGCTCAAGTCGCAGACCAACCTCATTTTTCAGCCACCCGCTCCCTAACCACGAACACCCACGTACCCAGTGACACTTACAGAATGAACACTGATGAAACAACTACTGAATCTCACGGTGTCGCTACCCATGGAAGAGGTTACGTAGGCAAAGCAGGTGCCAGTATGAGGACACTCAATGCAGAGGACTTCTTGAACCAGATGCTGCTGTGATGATAAAGGCAGCACTCATAACATCAACTCCATCCCACCCACCGGACTGTGAGGTGTTCAGCACCCGCTCTGGCTCCTCCAGGGCTCTGCACAGTCTGGAAAAATGTGGATGCTAGAGCGGACTCAGTGGCATTCAGAGGGTGATGTGAAGGGATAATGGTTCTTTTTTTTCAAATTATGCAGAAACAGGAAGAGTTTCTGCCCCCCCTTCACCCACTTTGCAGAGCACCCACCCCACAGAAACGCTGGTGTAGGTGTGCTCTGCATGCAAGGCTGAAGAGCAGCCTGGCAAGATGTACTTTCCATTCAGATTGGCTCAAGAAGGGCTATAAACCCACAGCTCTTCCGCAGGGACATGCTGTTGGAATACAAGCTCAAAACTGTCCAACTCCATGCACCAGAGACGTTTATTTTCTCATATTCATGGCCACAAACAAGTGTCCCTTTCACGGCTTAACCACCTTCTCGACTCTGGAAGTCACCCCATCAGTGAAAGGAAGAGTAAAGCAACAGAAGATGTTAAGAACGGAGTCACTCTGGTTTTTAAGACACAACACCTCCAGCGGGGAACGTGTGGACTTTAAATACACAGCTCCACACAGAGATCCTCCCCTTAAAATTCACCACATGAGAAATATTGTTAAATAAACCCAAAAGCTAACAAGCGCTATTTTTGAGCGCCACTGTTGCGCTCCCCTGGAGGAGCACAAGGTTTTGCTGCATAGAAAATATTCATGCGTGCACAAAATGAAACGAGTCCCAGGGCCTTCAGCAGCAGAGACGGCGATCTCAACAAAACCAGGCTAGAGAGTCCGCCACGCTGCAGGCAGACACGTACAGAACTATTAACTAGTAGGTTTATGCATGGCTTAAATCTGTGTTATCGTGAACCTGTTTGTGCCGCTGAGCAGACTATTCGGAAGCCAAACGCACACAGCAGTCCCTGATCTGTTCAGACCTATTTTACCTGGCTAATAACATGGAAAATCCCATAAATACATTAATCCTCAGATAAAGATGCTGTTAAGTAAGGAAAAACTTCATTTCTTAATCAAAAAATAACTGCAAACGCTATTAAAACAGACGTGTTTTCTACAGTTGGCTGTTATTAAGCAAGCAGAAAAAGGGTTTTGCCCTCCTTTTTTTCTGATCCAGCATCAGTGACACCACGGCACGAATGAAAAAGGAATTTAAAGCACTTACTCTCATGGACAGTGCAGGTAGAGGAGTGTTGAGCCCCTGAAAACACACTGCACACCATCCTGCAGTGCCCTGTACAGACACCTTGACTAACTCCAACGCCCGCGAGATGGCAGGGGTGCAGACCAACCCCAGCCGGGACCTGAGGGAACCACGTAAGCTCCAGCAGCCCAGAATTCCATCAGGAATCACGAGCCACGGGCTTAAACAAGGAATTCCCACAATCAAAGTGATGAGGAGGGAGACTGCACCACTTCAAAGGTGCATGCTTACAATCCCGCTTCTGACCTTCTCCCCATGAGGAATCACGCCTGGGGAATGCTGCCGGAGAGCAGGAGGAAAAAAAAAAACACTCAAATTTGTCCACAATCTCTTTTCTCTTTGGGGTTTTCTTGTTCCTGATTCACACTCCAGGGCCTGGGAGATCTGCAGTTCCTCTGCTGATGCTCCCCAGCGGTCCCCTCACCTTCTGCCATCGCAGGAGCTGCGCTCTTTGTTGGGTATCAGTCAAATCAACAGGGACCACGGGGCAGGGATGCACCACACACTTCATCCATTTTATTGATTCAGCGCGATCAGGCTCCACTCCCAGTTTTTCCTTACCCTTTAGCAGAGGAAAGCAGCCACAGGCAGGGCTGTGTCCGCCCCTCTTCATGCAGGATGAGAACAGCTCCTGCAGGAGAGATTTCTTAAGGTCACGGAGACTGTCAGGCCTTTGCTTTTGTGCTCCGCTTCAAAAATACATGACATCTTTTTCCATTTGGAAAACCTATTACCCAAACTGATCGTGTCTTTCCGTGCTATGAAAGCTATTTGTGCAGCTTCTTATATTCTGGCCTGATGTGATCGAGATGAAGCCCATAGCAGTGCTACTGTCGGCCTGTTCAGATTTTCCTATGACCACGCAATCCTTGGAACAATGGGAGCTGCAGCCCATCGGAAAATGACCACTGCAGAGGAGGACGTAGCGGTTCAATCATCACTAAAACTGTACAACCAAGTGGAAACTCCTGAGCACAACCCTTGTACTATTTCCTACTCCGTACACCAAGTACAAAGCATGGTGGCTTCCCCCGCTCACACCCTTGACCAGGCAGCCAGAAATCAGTACCAACAACAGGTTTATAGAATAATCTGCTGAAGCGAAGAGATCCTCTCTGCGCCTCTAAAATCAGCTTGGTTCGCTGTTAGGTTTAACCTTACTTTGGTCATGGGCTAAGGTTCCCTAAGGAACAGGGCAGGAGGCAAAGGGGGGCAAGAGCTGAGGTGGGAACTCCCATACAAGGACAGGTTGGGAGAGTTGGGGTTGTTCAGCCTGGAAAAGAGAAGGCCCAAGGGAGACCTTAGAGCAGCCTCCAGTAGAGGAAAGCTGGGGAGGGGCTCTGGATCAGGTAGTGCAGGGGGAAGACAAGGGGAATGTGTTTGAGCCTAAAGAGATGAGATTAAGATGACATCTTAGAGAGAAATGTTTTGCTGTGAGGGTGGGGAGGCCCTGGCCCAGGGTGCCCAGAGCAGCCGTGGCTGCCCCATCCCTGGAGGGGTTCCAGGCCAGGTTGGATGGGGCTTGGAGCCCCTGATCCGGTGGGAGGTGTCCCTGCCCATGGCAGGGGGTGGAACTGGATGGGCTTTGGGGTCCCTTCCAACTCAAACCATTCCAGGATTCTATGAAAAAGGAAGTTTTATGTGGTAAAGGACAGTTTGTTTTAAGTGAGAATGGGAGAAAGACAAAGCAGGGAGAGTGAAGGAGTTGCGAGGCTGAAGAAGTGAGACAAGCCCTTCGCTAGCCCAAAGCTGGTGGCAAACCTACCCCAAACCTACCAGCCCAAATCCAGAACCATTAGAAAAACTTATCAAAACAAACAACAAGTAATAAAGGAGAATGAGCCACCACCTGCCTCAACTCTGCCTGCATCACACAAAGTAAGGATGAGGGACCTGCTGGGTTTGAGTCACAGCTTCAAGAAGCAGCAACCCAGGCATATAAATTACTCTATTATATTATTTTACACTAAATTGACGTTCAACTTCAAATCACCACCCCTTCCCTCCTCAATTATGCAGGAAGCCTGAAGTCCTGAATAAGTGACACAACGACCCTACATTTTTCCAAGGTTCTGGAGTTTCTGAAGTTTAAGAAATCCCCATTACTGGGGATCACTGCATCTGAGAAGTTTGTACGGGCCTCCAGGAAGTGGAGAGGTGACAGGGATGGAGTCCAAGCCCAGGCTGACAGCGACTGATGGCTGCTCAGCCCAGCGGGGAGAATGGGCCGAGGTCACCAGATGGGCTCCATCGATGCAAAGAGCCAGCTGCAACCCATCCAGCCCGGTTCATAACTCCGCAGGGCTGCCAAGTACAGCCAACGCGAAGGGTAAGAACAGGCCTGGAAGGCTAAAGGAGTTCACAGCAAGGATAAGTTACTGTGGGAAGTGTGTGATGGGGCAGGAGAACATGGAAGGGGAATGTTAAATCGGCGTAAGACACTGCTGCTGTCCACAGATTGCAGAACATGGCTGGATGCAGTTCTATCTCCCTGGCTGTTTATCCTGCCTTCCCTGTGTTTCACGGTCCTGGAAGGTACTGGATTACCAGGCCTGGGCAGTGGAAGCTTCAGCTTCCCAGCAGCCCCCACCCTGGATGGGAGAGACCTCTAGGGCTGAGGGGACGGCCCTGTTTCCAGCTGTGACGCCCATCCCGGCCCTCCCAAGACTGCTCGCACCTATTCCTGCCATGGCTACGGCCCACTATGCACTCACTGCGATCGCACCAAGAAGCCGAGATGCTCCCAAGACCGGCCTAACGGCATTCTTTAGGATGCTGGAATCAGCCTCGGCAAGAGTCTCCCCTGTGCTGTGTGTGACCAGAATCTCAGCTCCAGTGGTGGTCCCATAATGCTGTTCTAATGCGTTAATACCACTGCTCCTGGAAAGCCAATTCTCCACTAAGCAACACCATCTTGCCAGCTTGCGGGAGATCCGGAGGAAACAATACTTTGCTACCAACACATGGACAAGAAACAAACCTTAATGCTTCAGTCCTGATGGAACAACAGTAACTAAAAAGCATTTGAAACAGATCACAATGCCCTGGAACTGCTCAGATCCTGGTATGCACTTAACCACATGCCTGAACTGCAGCATATTTGTAAGACTTTTCCTTAACTATGACTTAAGCCTTTGTGCGTCTCCAGCCTCTGTTTCAAGCGTCTTCGCCAAGGGGAAGTCCCTGTGCCCATCACTGTCCATGCTCCTGTTCAGACACCCAAATAACTCCACCATTAAGCAGAAGAATGCCAACGCTTCCAAGGGCATGGAACTCAGCAGCCTCCTTTCACAAGAGGCAAAGCTAAGCCACAAAGTTGAGGGCAGGCTGCTGAAGGGCAGCTGTACGTTCAAATGAGCGTACTCAGCCCTGGACATGGTCTTCCAATACAAAACCCAGTCACGTTTTCCTTGGTATCTGAAGCCAAAGAGCACAGACTTGTCGCACTGGCTCCAACCCTTTTGTTTCAAACATGTAAGGCTGATGTTCTGCAAGCAGTGGAGGGCACAGTCACGCTCGGCATTGCATGTACATTAATCCAGAGAAGATCACAACTCAATGTGAGTTCCATCCCCATGTTCCGGAAAAGGAGCCATTGGGGGAAAAAATAGCTTGGTTGAGTAGGGAGATCTTGAGAGATATCAAAAAGAAGAGGAATGTCTATGAGCTTTGGAGGAAGGGACAGGCTTCTTGGGTGGACTACAGGAAGGAAGTGAGATCGTGCAGGGAAAAAGTCTAGAAGTAAAACTGGCTAAGTCTGTGAAACATAATAAAAAATCTTTCTACAAATACATTAACAATAAAAGGAGGACGAGGGAGAATATTCAGTGCCTATTGGATGCAGAAGGAACAACAGTGACAAGGGATGAGGACAAGGCTGAGGTACTTAATGCCGTCTTTGCCTCAGTCTTTAATAGTAAGAGAAGTTGTTCCCCCTGTGTACAAACCCAGGAGTTAGAGGAGCAGATTGAGGCTCCCATGATCCAAAAGGAGGCGGTTAGAGACTTGCTTGCCCAGCGAGACAGCCACAAGTCTATGGGGCCGGATGGGATCCACCCGAGAGTATTGAAGGAGCTGCCGGATGTCCTTTCCAAACCCCTATCCACCATCTTCCAGCGGTCCTGGCTGACTGGGGAAATTCCACTGGACTGGAGGCTGGCTGATGTTGTGCCCATATACAAGAAGGGTTGCAGAGAGGATCCGGGGAACTACAGGCCTGTCAGTCTCACCTCAGTGCCGGGGAAAGTCATGGAACAGGTGATCTTGAGTGCTATCATGAAGCACATGCAAGAGAACCGGATGATCAGGCACAGTCAACACGGGTTCACAAAACGCAGATCTTGCCAAACTAACCTGATCACCTTCTATGACAAAATCACTCAACTACTGGATGAGGGAAAGGCTGTGGATGGAGTTTTGTTCTTGGACCTCACAACATTCTGCTTCAGAAACTGTCTGCCTGTGGCCTGGACAGGCGCACACTCTCCTGGGTTGAAAACTGGTTGGATGGCCGGGCCCAGAGAGTGGTGGTCAATGGAGTTAACTCCAGCTGGAGCCCAGTCACAAGTGGGGTTCCTCAGGGCTCGGTGCTGGGTCCAGCCCTGTTCAATGTCTGTATCAATGACCTGGATGAAGGCATTGAGTGCACCCTCAGCAAGTTTGCAGATGACACTAAGCTGGGAGGAAGCGTGGATCTGCTGGAGGGTAGGGAGACTCCAAAGGGATCTGAACAGGCTGGACTGCTGGGCCGAGACCAATGGCATAAGGCTCAACAAGGCCAAATGCCGGGTCCTGCGCTTGGGGCACAACAACCCTGTGCAGTGCTACAGACTGGGAGAAGTCTGGCTGGAGAGCTGCACGGAAGAGAAGGACCCGGGGGTGTTGGTTGGCAGCGACTGAACATGAGCCAGCAGTGGCCCAGGGGGGCAAGAAGGCCAATGGCATCTTGGCTTGGATCAGAAACGGTGTGACCAGCAGGTCCAGGGAGGGGATTCTCCCTCTGGACTCAGCACTGGTGAGACCTCACCTCAAATCCTGTGTTCAGTTCTGAACCCCTCACCACAAGAAGGATGTTGAGGCTCTGGAGAGTGTCCAGAGAAGAGCAACGAAGCTGGTGAGGGGGCTGGAGAAGGTCTGACGAGGAGCGGCTGAGAGAGCTGGGGTTGTTTAGCCTGGAGAAGAGGAGGCTGAGGGGAGACCTTATTGCTCTCTATAACTGCCTGAAAGGAGGTTGTGGAGAGGAGGGAGCTGGCCTCTTCTCCCCAGTGACAGGGGACAGGACAAGGGGGAATGGCCTCAAGGTCCGCCAAGGGAGGTTCAGGCTGGACATCAGGAAAAAATTTTTCACGGAAAGGGTCATCGGACGCTGTAACAGTCTGCCCAAGGAGGGGGGGTTGTCCCCTTCCCTGGAGGTGTTTAAGGGATGGGTGGACGAGGTGCTGAGGGGCATGGTTTAGGGAATGTTAGGAATGGTTGGACTCGATGACCCAGTGGATCCTTTCCAACCTGGTGATTCTATGATTCAAACAGAGAGGCACAGTCAACAAAACGCAACTCCAGGTGTCTGTACAACCCAAAGGCATCGCACACCAATGGCCATTTGGGTTCTCTTACAGAAGGAAGGAAGATAAATGAGAAGCTGAAGAAATCTTCTCTACAACAAAAGGCAGAGAGGAATTTAAAACTTCTTCTTTGTTATCTTTAAATGCAAAGTCTGCTGAGCTCTGCTTATTTACACCCTGATGCATCTGCAATGCCTGTTGAGACTGGCCATGTTCTGTGCCTTCTCCAGCAGAGCCAGCCCTGCACCAGGCATCACCAACCCAGGAAAACAGCCATCGGCCACATCTGCTTTCTGCTTTGTTCCACACCCTGTGGTTATTTTCCCACTCTCCAGAGCCCTACACCCCTGTAGATGCACACCAATACAGCAAGAAATTCCATACTCAGATAAATTTTAGTACCTTTGGAAGAATTAAGCTTTTCATTAAACCTCCTGTAGCACTTTGGCATCTTCGAACAGGAAGCCGAGCACACAAGTCAGACACCAAAACATCGTCCAGTTTGGGCTCAGCGAGCAGCAGATGAGCTGCCTTGCTTACATGAAACATTTAAACTGGAGCAGAACCACACCGACGCATCCCTGCAGCCACTCAGAAGAGAAGACACCCTCAACACAATCGGACGTGCCAAACCCGATAGGTTAAACCGAGTCCTTTGTGACTGAGTGACCTCGTCGTTACACAGAGGACAGAAGGGAAGATGCTGCTCAGATGTAAATGGGGAAGGGGTTGGGCAATCTCTGCCATCACCTTTAATAACACCTACTCCCCTCATAACCCCGAGTCTCACAAGGCTCTCATACGTGTGGAGGTTTGGGAAGACAGCAACTACTTCATTAACTGAAAACACAAGCAGCTTGTCGGCCACATGGCAACCCCTGCCAAAGCTGCTGTGCTCCTTAATCTAATTCCAGTTAATCCCACTGATTGTCTTAAAGTGCTGTCTCACTTAACACAAGAGCTTCATTCAGGATTACCACTAAAACACAGTTCTCGGGGTCTCATTTGCTGCAAGAACTACATCTGAAGCTGTCTCCATCTAGGCAGACGTCTGCACGGCCTCTGGAAGCACAGCACACCACCAACATTCTCCTAAACACCCCCAAAACCAAACAAAACACACCAAACCAACGTGAGTAGATGCAAACACCACCAGGATTTCCTTTCTTAGAGTCAGGAAAGTCGTGGAGTTTTGGCTGTGCAGAGCCCTAAGCTCGGAATCAGGAATTTGAGACACTTGGGCAATTCCTCGCAGGGTGAGACGCACTGCGGAGGCGGGGAGCTTTGCTCGCCAGCACTTATCGCAAAATGGAATCAGACCATTAACAGATGGCACGTGACAGGACGAGGGAAACCTACTTCCAAGAAGGGATACTTGTTGCAGACTTATTCATACGATTCCTCTCCCAAACAGCAGCACAGTAACCACCACATTAATCCTCCTGGATGCTGTAGCCGTGTTCCACCACCACTCTGCTACTTAAAGAGCACAAGGTAAGCATTGTTCGCTTTCCTTACCGCATGATTGACTTAGCGCATGGTATGTGTGCTGCATATAGGCCCGCTCTTTCAATATGGGATTTGTGTACCAAGCAGTCGTCGCATCTGTTGCGGCCACCATGAAATACCTCCCATTTGGTACAAGCGCGGCCATCAGGCCAGCGCCACTTTGAGCACGAACTCTTTATAGACATGAACCACTCACTTCTATGTGCTACCTCCTGATGAAATAAAACTGCACGCCAGAAAACAAAAACCGGCCTTATTTCAGAAAGAAGCCCTTTAAAACTGAAATCTGTTGCTATTCTTGGGCAGTTGTGATTTTGCTACCCGAGAAGTACACAGCGAGGATTTGGACGCCAAACTCTACATTCACTCACCCAAAGGTCACCTTTTAAGTCTTAAAATGGCTTCACTATTGATTTTCCCATTTGTAACACCTCATGAAAGCAAAAAGGGGAACCAACAAAGCATAGGTTTGATTTCTGTCTCTTGCACCAGTGACATCAAGGACTTTACTCATCGAACTCGGAGATTAAAGCATCAGGACTGTATGCAGCAGTAGGTTCCGATTTAAAAAACGAAGTTCTTTACATGATATCATTAGCAACGTGGAGGGAAAAGCAACAAAGGTGCACACCAAGCAGTGAAATACCAGACATGAATGCCGTGAAACAAGCCTTACCAGCCCATCGCAATTGCTAATGGCCACAGAAGCTCCAGGGATGTCAGTTATGTCTCCCACGTATGCGCAGTTGGTCCACAGGGGCTCCCTCTTCCATAATCTCTCTGTAGAAGTTCCAGCTTGACTCCCATTACCAGTATGATATCCGGTTTCCACGGAGTCTTCGTACCACTCTACGACAGCTTCGGGAGCCACTAACCGGGTGTTGGGTTTCAGCCGGAGATGGAATTCCCTTCCAAAGGCAGTGACATTAAAATACAGCTGTTTGGGGCTCTGGGATACCTCCCGTGTCGATCTTCTTTGGTGACTAGCAGAGAGGATGTTGGAGATGTAGGTTCCATCCGCATCAGTACTAATGGGAATCACTAATCCGTATGGCCTCGGTCTGCTTTTCTGGAATTCTGCCAAGAGAAATACCCAAAACCAAGCGAAAATTAGAACAGGAGCATGGAGGGAGCCTGGACTGAAGGCCAGAAGCGCAAGCCACCAGACGCAAGGCAGCAGCAGCCAACTGGACTGTTAGGGGCTGCAGCTCGGGCACTGTACAACGCACCACAACCGCGGGGCGTTCGGCCCCATCATTCTGACCATGACTTGTGCTGCTTTTACACAGACACCGAGATGTGAGAAAGAAGAAGAAAAGCGCTGGACACATCATCACGTTAAGCAAGGAGCAACAAACCAGGGATAAAGGCCTGGAGCACAAGTCTTATGGGGAGCGGCTGAGGACCCTGGAATTGTTCAGCCTGGAGGAGAGGAGGCCAAGGGGACACCTCATCACCCTCTGCAGCTCCTGAAAAGGAGTTTGTGGTGAAGTGGGTGCTTGGCTGTTTTCCCAAGTAACAAGTGGCAGGACGAGAGGAAACAGCCTAAAGCTGCATCAGGGAGGGTTAGACTGGATATTAGGGAAAATTCCTTTACTGAAGGAGCGGTGAAGCCCTGGCAGAGGCTGCGCAGGGCAGTGAGGGAGTCTCCATCCTTGGAGGGGTTCAAACAGCACGTAGATGTGGCACTTGGGGACAGGGTTTAGCAGGCGCAACGGGGTTGAGATGACAGTTGGACTGGATGAGCTGAGAGGGCTTTTCCAACCTCAACATTTCTGTGATTCTATTCTATGATCCTATAACATGAGAGGAAGGTCACTTCGACTTCAGGGAAAGCACACGGATCGTGCCAAGGCGGACAACCACAAGAAGCCGCGTGCCCAGTTCGGCACCTCAAGTAAAAACACACACACACACACACGATTCTGGGATACAAAATAAGTGCATGCAAACTACCCTCCACATGCCAAAATTTTCAAGCAGCAGGTCTTTCATGACTATTTCCATAAAACCCCAAAATGTTCATTTACATTTATCTGGGGTGTCTCGGTTTAGGTTTGCTCCACAGCTGCTGAAGAGGCAGCGACCCTGCAAAATTTTCCCTAAGGCATGCCATGCAATTCCTTCACACGCCTGAGACAGAACCGCTTCCTCCTGTGTCAAGACCTCCATTAAGACTTGGAAAATGAAGTTTGTTACAAGTGCAATTTGCATACCTATTCCTGCAGTCTTAGGAAATGGAAATAGGGAAGAGAACCCAGCAAATATCACAGACGGCTGAGAAGTTCATTGATGTCAGCAGTGGTATAAGCATTAACCCTTCCCACACCTCTTCTAGCAAATCCCCTGACGCAGCAACTCGCTATTGCCCTTCCTCTTCGCGTACCTTGAGTAACAGAGCTCAGAAATGACAGAGACACTCATTATTAAAGAAAACCGACACAGAACTTGACAGTGTTGTATCTAAATCCCGCACTACAACACGCAGAAGCTGTGAACCCCACAACCCTGCACTCCAGGAATACCACGGGAGCTCACTGGCACAATCCTTCACTAGGGCTATGTGCCCTACACACAAGGTGGGCTTCCAAGGAGCAGCCACTGCTGTTAACACCTCAGATCGGTGCCAGAGCATCCTGAATACTTGACCAGACAAGGCTGCGGGCAACCAATTCCTCGTAGACGTTATCCCCTGGCTGACTGGCATCAGCAGAGGCACGGGCCAAGCAAGCAAAGCCACTGTGGAAAAATGGTAATGGCACTGAAAGCCCCACTTCCCTATCACTTCTTGCGGTTTTCTATAGTCAGCTCAGGATTCCTGCTGGATTCTTGTCTCATTAGCAGCAACATTATCTGCCTGGAAACCTTCCCACCGGGGTCTGAATCTGTCTAAGTGAACACAATACTCCCCAGTCCCCAAAAAGCCTCTTTCTGTGCAATCCCTCACTCCTGAAAACAGCATTATTAGCCTGAGAGAGCAATTTTCCGCTCTCCACCCTCTGCTATTCGCCGGCACTGATGAGCGAAGGAAGAGAATCCTCTCCTCTGCTCAGAGAAAGGTCTCCTGTTATCGCTCACCACGCCTACGGCCCTGTGCCAGCACACGTGTTTCCCGTTGCTTTAAGGCAATTTCACACTGCTGTAAAACAAGGCCATGAAACAAGTTTATCTTTTCTGAGAGACCTCTGTAATCTGGAAGTAATCAGGATATTCGGTGTCCGAGTCTCATCCTGTGAAAGGAGAAGGAGAGACATTCCCGGGCCAGGCCAAGCAGCTGCCAAAAACGGGACCAAAGCCCAAGTCTTACTGGCCGTGCACTAGAGCACATCAGAGTTAAATGGACCCTTTGCACAGAAATAATTATTCCCTGGCTCTTCTCTTCCCAAGGGAACCGGCTGAGTAATATTAGACTGCTATTACTGACAGTTTTCATTTAAAAAACCACAAGATTGGGTAGCTCAGGTGCTACCACTAAGCACCACTGAGAATTCCTCAAATAAATACACTTAATTAAATGAGCTAAATTTTACCTGCTCCCAGCATGACTCACACTGGAACAGAGAATTAATAGAGAAGAAGCTCAGTAGCCAATTCCTCTCCCCTGGTAGCAGTGGCTGCTTATTTTAAGAGACCCAGGCACTCAATTCATTAAGAAAACGTCCCTAATGGCTTAACGTAACTGTTTTTTCATCAATTTTCTTGTACATCGGTCACTGAGGGAACTGACAGAAGAGCAACGGATGGCACTAGCAGAAGGGACAGGGACATTTAAGTTCTTGCACTACAAATATCCTCACAGAACACCCAAATACCGTACACCCCAGGTAAGTGAAGGTCTCCTTCCCGTCTCCCAATCCATCACTCCGCTCCATGTCTATAGCCAGCAGTCCCAGCCCGGTCTGCAGTTGCAGCCACCTCCACCTCTTTTGCCACACACCTACAAGATCAGGTTCTAAACCGGAATCCTAATTAGGCTGTTATCCTTAGGCTAATTCCCATCTAAAATACTGCGAGTTCTCAGTGAGGATGGCTAATCTCTCTCCTTAGAGAAGGGAGCAAATTAAAGCTCTAAAGCAATTTTTATTAATTAGACACCGGGCCGTGAACAGGAGCCGGAGCCTCTGGGCTGTGCATCCAAACTGGGTCAAAGTAAAAACCAAGCTCTCCGCATTCCCCCCACGCCAGCACTGAGATGCCATTCACAGGCTGACGTTCCTCCTTTAACCTCCTCGAGAGTCTTTGTGGCTTCTTCTTCCCCAAGGTGGGACGCTCCACACCAGAGCCCACAGTCTGGCCATCGAGCCCTCTGGCCGGCGCACGGCCGAGACACCGCTTTGCACATCAGGCAGCAGCCTTCCCACCCCGCTGCCTGCGGGGCAAAAACAGGGACTTCACTAACAGCAAGGACAGCCACATAGCCACAAGAAGGCAGCAACAAAGGGTGGAAAATAAGATCCGTCAAGTTTTTGAGTCAGCAAAAGCCTTTCCCAGAGTCTCTGAATGCTGAGCTGGAAGAGGAAATGCCTTTTGTTCAAAGGCAATTAACATTCAATGTGACATGACCGAACGCTGAAGACATCTGAGCTTCTCTGCAGATTCCTGTTACCCTTTTTCCGCAGGCTGAGGAAATGCTATTCCAGCTGTGGGTGCTCCCTTTCCCGCGCTAACGTTTCAGAGTTGATCTGTTCTGCTAACTCAAAGCTTACAGCAATGATCAGAGGAGAAACAGAGATAAAACCCCGCACTTAACTTCACATTGTCTTCATTTTTCATCCGGCTTTATCCTGCTGCTCATGCTGGCTGATGTTTAAGTTGAAAGGAAGCACTTTGGAATGAACATCGCATTCTTCCCCTGTGTGCCAAAACACAATTAACCAGAGAATGCTTCCGCACAGGGCTCTCCCTGCTTTTTGTCCAGGAATTAACACCACTAACCCACAGCTGTTGTCCCTGAGCTTCAAGAGTCCTAAATGGTTTTTTCCTTCACCTGCATTTGGAAGAGCGTTATTTTTTTAGGCATAAGATTTTGTGAAATACATTGATCAAGAATCGTTTGTGTGGTTGTCCAGAGCAGAATTCCAACTGCACAAACATCCACTTAGGGAAGACGTTTCCAAAAGCACAGTCTGGAAATCAGTGGAAAAGGAGGGATTTCTGAGAGCTCAGACAAACCATTTCTATGTCTGAAACAAACCGCCCAAGTTCGAAGACGTTACTTTTTCTTCTTTTAAAGCTCATTTGGTATCCATTATTGTGACTGGTTTTGGTTCACACTGCACGACGATAAATTTTGACAGCAGGACTCCCTTTATCCCAGCCTTCCACAGTGCGTTTTTTGATTGCAGGAGCAACTTGCCCGTCCCCACGACCTGGGGAATCACGGCCACTGAGAGCAAGTGTTGGTAGCAGCCTCTTTTCCCAAACGTTTGCCGAGCCGTGGCAATGAGATGCATATAAATTACGCTGTGCAGTCATCACACCTGCCTCTTCACTAGCAAATGTTTCAATTCGGAATAGCAATGCAAAAATCCATTAAAATTACACCAAAATCACAACTGTTTTGGCAGAAATGATGCTGGGTAAGGAAACGAAGGGGTGGGAACTGCTGGTAATGTCCCGTCCAAGCCGCCCCAGCATTGGGCTGTCTGTGGCATCCCAGACAGTACCATACAGACATGATGGAATGACCAGCGATGTACCATCAGGTTCCACAGCTCCCTCGCCTCTCCTGGAAGGTGTATCTGACCGTGGCTTGTTGTCAGGAAGCTCAGCTATCTCAGCAAAAGGACTGGATCTAATGTAGCGCCTTCCGAGCATCCCTGTGCCACATCCTCTGAGCCGAATTCACAAGCTATGATGCAATTCGACTGCTGGATGGCAGACGGCCAGCTTCCCCATGGAAGTACTGGAAAATTAAGGATTACCTACTGCTGCAGGGATTAAGAGGCCAGCATTTTGATAAGACAACTGTTCCACGTTCTGAGAGCTCATCCATCTATCCCAGACAACCACAACGGGATGAGCACAGAGCACTTTAGCGAAAAGCTGCCCAACAACAAAAGAAGACGGAGTAGGGACAGATAGGCGATGCTGACAGAGGTTCTGCCGTCACCATTTTTCGCCATCCTCTTTGGTTGCTTGTCTCCAGAAACGAGGCAGCAGTTTTGGTCCCTCTTTTCAACAATTTGGATCTTTTCCAATCTGCCATTTGCTCTGTATCGGGCTGCCTTTAGGTGGCAGAAATGCCCAGGGAGAAAGACAAGATAGAGAAGGGGGATGGATTCCTTAAGTATTCCCCCACAACTCTGCACCCAATGGGGATGTGGCTACGCAGGATACTTCAGCACGAGGCACTGCAAGAAGAGAAGCTCACGTGGTCTCCACAGTGTCCTCATACCTTTCCTTCACTGTCAGCTTGTCCCAGGGATACAAACAGTTCCAGAACTTCCTTGTGGTGTTTTCCCAGTCTCTGCTGAACTGCAGGTGAAGATGTTTTATCCAGGTGATGGGGCAGCCAGGCACTGCCATTCTGCAAGTTCGCCATCCGTGCTTTCTTCCAGAAGTAACATCGGGTAGCAATGAGGCTGCTCCGTTGTGTGGGAGGCGAAGGCTGAAGAAGCGGAGGTAGCACCATCTGAAGCGCCAGCATCTTTAGGCTCACAAGTTTCCTCCTGACAGTGTCCAGGATTTGCAGCCCATTATCCATTAATGCAGTTAGTTAAGCTTGAGTCACTCTCTATCTCGTACCGATATTTCAAAAAGATGAAGTCCTATGTGCTTTAATTTATCCTAAGTGACTCTCCAGGCCAGAAGGAATGACGAGATGCTCCCAGCAGCCAGCCCGGGGCCAAATCTGAGCATACACCACCGATGCAGAGCGACACCGAACAGGGATGTTAAAGCAGGACAACCCATTTGGAGACGATCCCAACGCCAGCTTGGCTATTGCCATTGAAACCCGAACCTGAGTAAGTTGTGCTTTGTGAATTGGAAATTACAGGAGCAAACTTTAAATATTAACAGCTTCAAACCACGAAGCGCAGGACTAATTCCAAGAGCTAACATGCTACCTGTGCTTCGAAAACACAGATTCCCCCTCACCAAACACCATCAATCCCCAAAAGTCAGAGCAACTCACAGCCTGCCTGGTCTTCATGCTAAGCCATCAGGCGGTTGGCCTGAACCCAACGCTGCCGAGACGCTGCATGGCTGTGCCGAAGAGACAGGGATGGGCAAGCAGCTCTATCGCATTAGACACCACCCGAGTCCCAAACTGCAGTGCCCAGCTGCACAACGGGACACCAAGGAACCATGGAGGGGCGAGTGGGCAGAGCCCTGGCCAACATCCCCTCCATTTCCCACCCAGGTGGAGGAAGGCGAGATCCCATCGGCTACAAAAGCTCCTGAGGTGCCAGAAGGGGCAGGCGGAGAGCCCAGCACACACTGAGCACACAGACCTGGCCCTTCACCCTTGGCTTACAATATCACCCCGCCATTCCGATGCACCTTAAACACTCCCGACTACTGCAATGCTGGGACTGGGAAAGAAAGGAAAAAGTTAAAGTTCTTTTCCAGGTTAAGGAATTTTCTCTGATGTCCTGCATAATTTAAAAGACACATTCCTGTGTAGCTGATGGTTTCTGAAATTCAAATACAATCCATTTCTCATGGAAACGACTAGAAATAAAACTGAGGCTCAGCATACTGCTGGAAAAAACGCCTGCTTGCCAGCGAGGTTTCAACGTACCTAACGGTCCCAGCTCCCAGCATTCACTGCTCCCAGTAGAAACCAGTCTCAGCCCAGCAGAACGCTGCACCAACACTGAAATGGAGATAAGCTCTCCAAAATTCAGAGAAATACTTTAAATTCCTTTCTGAACACAACTTCAGCTCAAACCCGAACCAAAACCTCAAAATTAGAGCCGTAGTGGCAACTGGAAACAGAAATGCCCGAGGCCCGTTCCCACCACCGCTGATCTTTGCATTGAAAAGCTCCGGAGCACGCTCTGGTGTGCAGACGCTTGCAGTCCACAGCAAATTAAGAGGCTCATTTCCCAACTGGGCAAGCTAAGGAGCGTGCAAGATGGCAAACCCTTGACAAATGCCCTGGGAGGGAGAACACCAGCTTTCCACAGCCCCTTTCAACCCATGAAGAACTAGTTTAAATGAACACTAGTTTCATTTAAACACACCCACTAGTTTAAATGAACACAGACCTTTTGAAACCAAACTGTGGGCGCATGCCCCCAATTAGAGGAAGCTTCCTGTCTTTAGGAAAGAGTCAGAGAGGTTTAAGTGTCCGTTTGAAGCACCCACACTCATCCCAGACACCAACTTTGCTGCACAGCGCTGCTTTACATCGATGTATCTGCTTGCAACATGACAGCGAACAACTGCTGTCAGGCATGCAGCAAGCACGCTGTGCCATCGTGAATGCAAAGGGGCCTCCGCAGCAGACTAAGTTTTTCCAGCTAAAAGAAAAGGCTGAACGCTTCCAATACAGAAGAAAAATGGTCTGAAGACAGGGTTTGCCCCAGCCAAACGGAGCAGGCATTTCCTCCTGGCTTCAGTGACGCAGGAATGAAGACAGAGTGTCTGACCCAGAGCTGCTCTGCCCTGGTGTTCCAGGGACTGGCTCAAGCATGCTGCACTTTTTAGCTTCTGGTGGTTTAAGAGGGGAAGCACGGATGCATCAGGATGCACAACCGCCTGACGAGAGGGCATGCGAATTCTAATCATGCCACATCACTGTGAAACCACAACTGCTGCCGGGCGGTAACGGCGTGTGGCACACGCGGGAACGCCTGCCTGCATACAGATAACTTTCCCATAAAATACTTAGTCAAGCTTCTTTTATTTCCATTTTGATAGCAGCAATATAGTAGCTAAAGACACTCACCTGTCTGGATCCGTTGTTCTGTACCAGTCTGCAGGAGAGAAAAGAAACACATGCACAAAGTTGTTAGTGCCATCAGGATGTGTGACAGCCAAGCACGTCTAGGAGGCTGAAAAACTACTCGGTCCCTATTGCACCCTTCTTTACATTTCTGCTTCTGGTTTCCAGGGAAAGCATTTTCCCTAACTGAATAACTTCTGTTCCTATCAATATCCTAACGTTCTCCAGGGCAAGTTTGATATGAACAGAGCTGCTAACAAGTCCTGGTTCTGAGTGACCTGTTCTATACGTTGTGACACTGGGCCAAAATGTGAATTCAGTGGCCAAAGAAAGCCCACACGTCCGTGCAAGCGATGAGCTGGGAGAGGGACGGGTGCCAGGGTGCTGAGGAGGCGGGCGCGCTGACAGTTCTCCTGCCAGGGAATGGGAAATCCATCGGGTTTCGGAGCAAGGACAGCAGCAGCTCAGTGCCAGCGCCAGCTCAGCACCGCCGTGGCATCGATACAGGGACCAACCTCCCTGGCTGCTGCAGGATCAGGCCCAGCACCAGGGATGCTGTGTGTCTGTAAGGGCTGCTCTGCAAGAGGGGGTGCAGCGATCCGCAAAGCGAGAAGAAGCGGCAACGCGCTGGGGAGAAGGATGGGGTGATGGGAAGTGCTCCCGGACTACGGCTTCTCGCTTGTCCGGGCTCCGAGAGCCACACTGTGGCTGTGAGCCTGGGAGAGCCTGAGAAGAGCCCGCGTAGAACAGAACTTGGGAAAAGGAGAGCCTGGGGAAGAGAGAGCCCAGGGAAGAGCTTGGGAAGAACACAACTTGGGAAGAGGGGAGCCCGGGGAAGAGCTCAGGAAGGGCAGAGCCTGGGGAGAGGGGAATACGGGAAAAAGGGGAGCTTTGGAAGAGCAGAGCCTGGAGAGAGAGAAGCCTGGGAAGAGCTCGGGAAGAGCTCAGGATGAGAAGAGCCCCGGGAAAGCCTGGAGAGAGTTTGGGAAGAGCTCAGGAAGAGCAGCCCCTGGGCATGGGGGAGCCTAGGGAGAGCGGAGCCCGGGGAAGAGGGGAGCCCAGGAAGAGCTCGGGAAGAGCAGAACCCGGGGAGAGGGGAGCCCAGGGCCGCTGCCGTAGGAAGGCGCGGAGGGAAGGGAGGGACGGGGGAGCCGCGGTGCCGCACTCACCTGAGGTGCGGGCGCGGCGCGGAGCCCCAGGAGCGCGGCTGCCAGTACCCAGAGGGGCAGGAGCACCATCCCGAGCCCGTGGCCGCCTCCTCTCCTGTGCCCCCGGGGGGCTGCACCCCGGGGCGGTGGGGCCGGCGGGGCGGGAGCTGTGCCTGCTCCCCGCCTGCCCTGCGCCGCTGATAAACCCGCACCGGCCCCGGGCAGCGCCCCGCCCCGGCACCGACGTCAGGGGCACCGCCGCCCCCGGCCCCGCACCGAGCCGCGGGGCATCCTGCGGCCGAGCGGGAGCCCTGGCGAGGCTGCAGCACGGAAAGGGGCTCCGGGAAAGCTGGGGAGGGGCTCTCCACGAGGGCCTGGAGCGATGGGGTGAGGGGGGTGGCTTTGAATCGGAGACGGGAAGATTTAGATTAGACACGAGGAAGAAATCCTTCACGGTGAGGGTGGGGAGAAACTGCCCAGAGCAGCCGTGGCTGCCCCATCCCGGGAGGGGTTCCAGGCCAGGCTGGATGGAGCTTGGAGCCCCTGATCCCGGGGGAGGGGTCCCTGCCCACGGCAGGGTGGGACTGGGTGGGCTTTGGGGTCCCTTCCAGCCCAAACCGTTCCAGGATTCTATGATCTCTGTGTGTGTCCCATGAGAAAGCTGCGGTTTCCATCCCATCTGCGCTCCGAGTATTGTCCGGGGCTGAAGAAAAAAAGCCACAGACAAAAAAAAAGTCTGGAGGCAGCATGCCAACAATGTAGATTATTTCCAAGGCTATTTCACTTCATTAATGTCTCTTCATTAATTTAATTCATGACTCATTAACAGGAAGGGACGAGTCCCTCTGCTCTCAAACGCCTGTTCCGATTCCCTAAGCTGAAGAGAGGCAAGAACGATCCTGGAGCCCTGTGTCCAGTCCTAGAATCCCCAACAGAAGAAGGATATGGATGTGTTGGAAGGGGTCCAGAGGAGGCGACAGGGATGATCTGAGGGCTGGAGCACCTCCTGTCTGAGGACAGGCTGAGAGAGTTGGGATTGTTCAGTTTGGAGAAGAGAAGGCTCCGGGGAGACCTTAGAGCAGCTTTCGGTGGTGAAAGGGGCTCCAGGAAAGCTGGGGAGGGGCTCTTGGTCAGGGAGAGTGGAGACAGGACAAGGGGAATGGTTTGAAGCTGAAAGAGGGGAGATTCAGATGAGACCTTAGGAAGAAATGTTTTGCTGTGAGTGTGGGGAGGCCCTGGCCCAGAGTAGCTGCCCCATCCCTGGAGGTGGTCAAGCACACAGTGGATGTGGCTTGGAGGCCCCGATCCAGTGGAAACCCTTTCATCTGCTGAGCTGTTGCTGTGCTTCACACTAAACACTCTGGCTCGCCAGGTTTCCCTCCATGCACCCAGAATCCATGCATGAAGAGCACATTCCCCTCTGTTCAACCTGCCAGCGCAGCTGCCCTCACGGGACCCCCAGCTCCTCTGTCCAAGGACGACATCTCCAACTTTCCATATTTCCTATCAACCAGCAAAAGGCTGGAATCCCCAACTCCCAGCAGACTGGAGTCCGGTGGCAAAGTGACCTCTTTCCCCAGCCAGGAGCTTGGCACGCAAACAGATCTCTGCTGTGCAATGGGTGATGTCGCCCAGCACACAACCAAACTTTTGCTCTGCAATAGGCAATGTCACCAGTCTCCGTCAGAAACCAAAATCCACTCAGACCAGGCATTCCCCACACTGAAAACCTTCACGAACATAGTCTGTGCCTCCTTGATCCCTCCTGTTTCCCAAGGAGCTGTGACGCAGTTGAGGCTATGCATAGCTGAGGTGGTAACGGATATGACCAGGGCGATCCCCAGGGAGAACAAAGAGCTTTACAAACACTCCAAGGAGCCAGAGATAATCCACTCCCATGCCCTCGCGCTAGAGCAGAGTTCCAAGTGAAGGCCTAGTTTTGTCAGAGTCAGGATTATCTCGTCTCACGCAAGATGGTTAATGCAGGACCAGCAAGATCTCAGTTTAACATCGCACTGTTCTGCAGCCTCTTTCGTGTTTCCACTTGCGATGCGTCACGTCCAACTGACAGACCTTGCTGTTGGCCTCCAGCAAGAACAAGCAAGCGGCTTGCTGCTGCCCAGTGGTTTTCAGAAGTGATTGTACTTAGGCTTTCGCAGGTGTAAGTTGAGCTGCCTGCCAGAAACCATCACATCTACATGAGAAAGAAAACACGCTTCCTACTAAACCTGTGTTGCCTGATAGCAACAGTTGAGAGGAGGAGACCTCCAGCCATGATTTGTGGGAGCTATCTGGAATTATTTACACCATGCCAGCCTGCAGAGCAGCCCTGCTGCTCCAGAAAACACACACTGAACTGCATTGTCTTTTCTCTTTCCTGAGCCAGTGGGAATGCCTGGATGTGCATCTGCTATAACAGGTGTAAGATCACTTCTGTACCAAAAATATCCGAGGCAGTATTTACTCTCGGCACGCTGTAACTGCAGGTTGTCGCACAGTGCACAAGAGGTGCTTTTCAGAATGACCAGGATGACAAGGGCTGCATCCTGTAAATTGCTGGCTATGTAATTATACGTTAAGGGGAACTTAAGGACTGTAAGTTCACAAAGCCAGAGTGAGAACTATCAGTTCAGAGCCGCCACCCTCAGCCTGCTTCCATCCACGCCCTTGCATCACTTGCTAAAGCACCACTTCTCCCACAGCACCATTCTCCCTGTCCCAGGACACAAAGCAGGCACTGTGCACCTTATGTGCAGCTATTCCACATCTTATTTCCTGCTCTGATGTTCATTATGTGACCTCAGACCTTCTTTATCGCATGTTATTCAAATCCTGACAATAATGTTGATTCCCTGGTGGGTTTTTCTGTAACACAGCATACCCAAGGCCTATGCAAACTGTCCATTTTCCGCAGAGAAATGATGGGCCAGCACAATCCCTGGTGCCTCACCCAGCCTGGGTACAGGTGCATTCGTTATTTGATCTCATTTCCTTCAGCTCAGCTCCATGCGCGGCTCTCTTTGATTTCACTCCACAATCTTACAAACAGAGGAAGTCAGACAGATATAAGGGAACCAAACTGCTGGCACTTTGTAACGCTGTTTCTGTGGTCTTAAAATAAGTCACCTTTCAATAAAGCTGTATCTGCTACACCCCAGGTGGTTGAACTTTTCCAAATTAGATAAAAAAGTTCCTAAACACCAAAGAAACCAAGACACACAAAAGCCAGAGCCAGCAGCCAGGGCAGATATTCTGTTTCGTGGTGTCGGAGAGCAAAGAACCAACGTTTGACAGAATTGCAAGGGAGCAAAAATAAGGTGTTAAATTTAGATGCCTCGTCAGCCATTTCTGATAAGAAATAAGACCGAGTACCCTATCTGTAACAAATACACACCCAGGCAGGATTCCAAGGTTAATTAAAGACAACTCTCATCTGCAACAGCCATATCTGGACATGGTATCATCAAAGAAATCACAGCGGTTCCAGTCTGCACCCTATGTACAGACGCACTGAAATATGCAGGTACACATATACATCTATTAAAGATCTGTTAAATACTTGCGATTCTGAAATGACTCTTGCTAACAATTCATCAGATAAGATTTCTGTACCCGTGCAGTTCCTGTGATGCTCTAGACTGACAGCTACGGTGTTCGATAAACCCAACTAAGGTGAGGCCTCGAAGCGAAGAGGCACCAAAGTCTAAAAGGTGTTGCACGGGGCCAGATTCTGGGGCACAGTAACTGCAGCAGCATTTGCACGACAAGAATAAAATGTATGGGAGCAAGCGTTCGGGCATTACCTGATCACAAAGGCTGTGGAACATGTTTTCCATAAGATGTCACACCCTCTCACAGCAGAAGTGCCTGCAACACAAACCAGTTTCATTCAAACTGAGAAACTTGGGAAAAAAAAAAAAATTCCCTCTATGTAAATGAGAGGAATTAACTGAGCAGGAGGTTTTGCACTGCTATTTCATACAAACTTTCAAATATTACTTTTTCTTGAGACAAGTCCCTCAACCATAACATCCAGGAATAATTTCTATAGTCTAGACAAACCACAGCCTTCACCCACGGTGTCCACACACATGGTTTGATATTCAGTTTTGCACTGACAGTTCCTGCTCTTTAGGAATCATTAGCACTGACCGAGTTTCTGATCTGCTACAATCTTTGCTGGTCTGCATTTGATGACCTCTCTCAACAGCAGCCAGGTCGGCAAGCACCAATTCTGTTCTCTCCAAGCCAGGCATCACCGAACACCAGACAGGGGTAACACAAGCTGCCCGTTTGGGAACGCAGCCATACCTGCTCCGAGCACCTGCTTTAGGCAACAAAACCCACTTCCCAAGCACCGTGCAGATGGTTCCCTGCATTCTGCACAGCTGCCGTAGCGGTGAGCTATGGAGGACAGCTTTCCTTAGCAAAAGATATAGCAGGCTGGCTCAAGAAAAGGCACAAAACAGTCCGGATAAGAGAGTTACAGGTTAATTTACTGTCTTGGCCACCTCCACATCCCTTACATGATGCTCAGGCTTACTTTTCACTTCTTCTCCTCTAATCTTTCCCATTTAACCCAGCTTGTTTCTTACTTCCCCATATCAGCTCTGCTGCTTTGGTGTGAAAGCCTGGCTTTAATGACTGGGACAGTGGGCCTCTGGTTCTCCTCCTCGGTGAAGCATGCTCTCATCTGAATACAACCACTGGGCAGGATCCCCTGGAGAGCAGACACCCGGATCATGTTTCTGGGAGACCAGATAAGGTGGACGTGCCCTGATCGGGCCGTTTAATGAAAACTGAAATCTTTTCCCCCCAAGTAATTAGAGATGCAGGAGGCCCACAGTGCAATCACTAAACCTAAGGCAATATAATGTGTTTCTTAGCAGAGGATGCATCTGAGAAGTGATGCCTGTGGCTCCCTTTTAAAACGCATTCCTGTTTGGGTTTCGGTAACACGCAGGTTCCCCTCTGTGGGCTGGAGCCGTGCTGCAGCAGGCACTGTGAGTGCACAAAGGCCCTGTACAAAGATCCTTCAGTCACACTCCTGCAAAACCCTCCAAACTCACCCAAATCCCTGAAGTCCAGCAATACAGAACCACATTTTGCGTCCTCACCTGGAACTTTGTCCCTCCGGTGTGCTTGTACACGGGTCATACAGTGGGCCCCAGGCAGCAGCGCCTTGGCTACGGCTGACGTGTCTCCAGGCGATCCGTCAGCAGCACAGGGAACGCGGATGCCACAACCGGCTCCAGAGCCGCTCTGCCATCACACAGGTGTGATCGATATCGCCGTGGCCATGCCACAGCCCCACAACAGGACAGCTTGAGTTGGGCACGCCAGTGCCGCAAAAGCTTTTTCTACTGAGAGACCACATGCACCATTTCATCCGTTTGCCATCCAGTGACTTCCACCATTTCATTTCCCCAACCACAAAGAAGATCTCTTTGCTATCATCCTTTTCTGGTGTGTTTAGCACAGTCGAGTAACACAGGGATTTCCGAACCAAGGTGTCCTACAAGAACTGCCAACAAGCACATGAGATGCCAGTGCTCTGTAACTGAAAATGGCTATTGTTTCTCCTTCCTGCTGCACTAAAACTGGGAACATTAAAGCCCACAACTGTATTTAATTGTTTTCAAGACACTATTAATCTAGCAGACTGTTAAATGAAGAAATAGAGTAGACTTATTATTTTTAAGAAAGCAGTGTAAGTTTTATGGTAAAGGTTTAACCACAGGACATAGGAGACTGGAGAGAAAAATGTGAGACATGAAAATTATAGCTGTAAAATACGTTATGAAAAATGAAAAGCACTGGAAAGAGGCAGCGCTTGGGACAATGTTGGATAACAGATACATTCCATAAAGCTGTTCCGATTTTAAGGTGCTTCATTTTGAAACGCTGTGTGCCAAATAAAATGCAATTAAACATACCTTGAACCCACAAAAGAAATTAATCAACAAATACCCATAAATCATTCTAAAAATAAGACCCAGCAAGACCCAGCTTTTAACAGCCTGCGGTATCAATTCAGAACTCAGTGGTTCTTGTGCTGCAAGAGGTTCTTGGAAGTGCTGAGGCAGCAGCTGGGATGCTCCATGCAGATGCTGAAGGCTCATTTAACCACTTGCACTTACCTTAAGCCCTTGGAAGGAAATGAAGACAGAAAACATCTTTCCCATTTTGCACAGCCAACATGTGTGCTCTGCTTTAACACGTACAGAACTGCCTCTGTGTGTGGTACAGATATACCCGAACTATACCTGCGTGCTGGGGCACAGGGAGGGTCGTGTGCCCCCACACCTGGTTTGCCAGTGTTTTCCTGGTTGCGACAATTCCCAATTTACACTTTCATCTGCATGCGCCTCTGGGCAGCAGAGAGCTCTGCCGTTTCCTTGTGTTAGTAGATGGATGGATGAACCATATCCTATGGATAATGGGAGCCTGAGCACTTACTGGACGCACAGAAATCACTGCTCACAAACTCGCACCAATTTTTCCAGTTATTTAAGTAATTATGGGCTTCTGGGAATCTGCACTCAGAGGTCTTAAACAGGAATTGCATGCGCCAGGGATTTCTTTACCTCCCATCTCCCCTTTTATGCTCCCTTTGGGTCAAGAGAGCACTTCCTTCCACCACGAAGCACTCAAGTGGACTACAGTCCCACTGCCCGGTGCTCTCTTAAATGGGAATCCCCTCCTGGTTATGCCAAACAGAAGAGCTGCTATAACTGTTGTGACCACAGAGTGGCTGCTCTTTCGGCAGTGTTTGTTGTGAGATGAAGCGTGACAGTAATTTGAATTTCTGGAAAGGTCCAAGCAAACCTTTCTGTCAGGGCAGCCAGACAGGGATTTCGGTATCTTTTAATTCCCAGGACCTCATAACCAGTGAAAGGGATACGGAATGGAAGTCTGACAAATGTTCCAGTGCTGCCAATGTCCTAAGATAACAGTCTGGGCACATTTATTAACTCTGTAGCCAGGTGCTGCCCAACCAGACACCCCTGAATATGTGAGAATGCTTCAATTCTCAAGCAAAGGTGATCGGTCACATTTTACAGAAGGGCACATGAAACAATTTCTGGGAAGAACAGGTGAATGAATTCCCAGTGTATCAGCACGTAAAGCTGAGCCTGTGAGAAGCAAATAGGGGACAGAGAAGGTGAAGACACCAGAAGATCTGCAGTCCCCTGCAAGAGTTCTCACATGAAAAGTTGTGCCATCCATATTAGCTTATGTTGGGTTTTCAGCACAATGACCCCCTGCCACAGCACAGGGATACCCCAAATAATTCCAAGTCTCCTTCTGGTCAGCAGATTTAGAGACAAGCCCTCCGAACATCTATTTCTTTGCAGAAGTTAGTGGCCAGCTAAAATCACCATGCTGAATGCATGGCTGGCCCTCCCCCAGCCACCACCGACCACAACAGACTTGTTCTCAGTGGAGACGATGGACATTGACATCCTATGCTGCCAGCTGACTGCCTGCAGCTTCTCATTTTCTGCAGCTTTTCATCTATCCTTTGTGCTCATCAGTGCAACACTGGCCTTGAATCAGCGCGTGCTACGTAAGTTTAACCTGTAGCAGCCCAGACAAGCTGCTGACTGCCAGCATAGACGCTGCAGAGCCTTCTCCACAAGGGCCGTGCCCTCCACAGAGCTGCCCGATTCCTGAGAGCTCCCATAAAGCTATAAAATTAGAAGACATGGATCAGGTAAGCTTCTTACCCTGTCACATGTGCACCTCCCGCTGGCTGCACCAGCTCGACACTTTCCCTTTGGGATTGTGAAAAAGGGTTTTAGTTGCATCTTCATAGAAATTTTGGGAGAGAGGGATGACTGCAGAGAGAGAAGGTGGGCCAGACGGTGAGGTCACAGTCTAACTCTGGCACTACCACTTGTGTTTTATCTGAACAGTTCTATGCACTGCCTCTGGTGTGTATTCCACACTGTACGCTGACCCCAGTGCACAAGGAAGGGTAGCATGGGTAGGATGTTCAAAGAATCTGAAAGAAGCCTCACCGAAGTGCCCCACGCAGTGCTCGGGCCATCAGGACACAGATGCCCAGCTCACTTACGCTCTCTTGACAACCCCAGCCATGATGATCCATCCCTTACAACGTGCACACAGACCACTAGCATCCACACACTTCACAGGGAAATGTTCAGGCAGGCAAGCGCTACCGCTGTGACTTCAATTCACTGGGATGCTTCCAAATGACTTCCATTTCCAGCAGGAATTAAAACAGGTGTTTCGTCTCTGCAAAGCAGCTTAAGCTAAAATCCTGATCATGCTTGCTGCTCTCACACGGGGTCACGGTCATTCAATATTTAAGGCAAAACAACAAAGAGTTGAGATGTGAGAGTAGCAATGTCTAGAGATAAACCTCCACCTGTCGGGACTCCACTTCTCCGCTCTCTCTTCCCGAGGATCCATCTTTAAGAGATCACCATAACCACAAAGAACACCTCCAAATACTGTTTGAAGAGCAGAAGCTTAAATGAAAGAGACCTGAGCTTCTGACCTTACCTAGGGTCGTCTTTCCATGTCAGGGCTGGGGTTATTTCCAGGGCGGCACGTGAGAGCTTTCACTGCGGCTGCTGGAATGGTGCTTTGCCTGCGGATTAATGGATGACTTGGGCTTCTCACTCACACCAGCCTCCACAATTCAGGAGAGCACACAGAGGAGTTCTTCTACAACGCTGAAAGGAAAGGGACAAAAGTAAGCTAACCTCCTGACCTGTAAAACAGCCTTGGAGAGAAACCCATTCAATAGAGCCGCTCGCTGTTTCTGGGAAAGGGAAAAAAGAGGTTTTGCAAGAGGAAACAATAACTTGGATTCTGTTGAGGAGGGGAAACCACCACGGCACTGTTTCTGATGAATTTACATGGGGCAGAGGAGAGAGTAAACCCAATGACGACCAAGCAGCAGTGAAATGTTCCACAAGCAAGGATTGAACAGATTGAAAGCACAGGACTCCCACTGTTCCTACTGGCATTTAAACCAAGGAAACACTCCGGTAAGATGGGGAAGCAGCTTTGTAGGAGATAAGTAAAGAAAGTAGCTCTTTCTTTATCACTGGCCTGCTGCTTTCAAACCTCTCTCCAACAAATACTTTTTCACTCCAGAAGTTCCAAACAAATGCCAAGCTCAAAGCTAGGTGAGATCTGCTCTGGGTTCCGAGGAAAAGCAGCACTCCTTGCAAAGTTTACTTTTCCGAACCTTGTGTCTGTGAGAGATGTTGTGAATAAGAAACACAAAATACCTTGACAAGGTGGTGGCGATACGACTCAATAGGCAGTTGGACACAGAGAATAGGAAATAAGACGACAGCAACACGAGAATGGCCAAACACATGGGACCAAATGTCCGTCCAACCCAGTACCTTGGCTCTGAGAGTGGACAAGAGCCAAGGAGGTTTAAAAATGGAGCAAGTCTCTTGAGAATGCTTTTTGAATAATGCACACATCCAGCACTGAGCACCTAAATCCCTGTGAACTTACAGACAGCTGCCCTGCAAGCTTCAGTGCAAGTGTGGGACAGTTTGGCATCACCTCAGCCTTTCCAGAACTGCACTGTCATGCAGGGGCTGCAACACCTATCTTTCGTTCTTCTCACTCACCCAGAATCCTCACGACAGCACGGGGCATCTGGATGCTCTTATATGCTTTCTAAAAAGGATAAAAACACTAAATAAGGTATTCTTTTAGGATCGTTCTGGGTTGATTTCATTTACATTCCAGTCTGTTCATGCCAAATTGCAGGATAATATCTAAAAATACCTATCACCTCCAGTTAGTAGTTACACACAGATGGGCACATAAACACACATGAAAATATATGGGAGAAGACACAAACAGAGACTCTCTTCATTGCTTATTGTTTCTTTTCTGCCTGTCAGTCAAACCCATCGGTGTTGAAGACACAGACCACAATGGACTTGCATATTGTTGCGCACAACACTGTTACAAAGAGCAATAGTTGAACTAGGCTTTAAAAGCCAAGCACTGCATTTCAAAGGTGAAAAGTCAGCCTCTACTAGAGCTGAGTAGCACCGAGCTGTACCCACACCAGGGAGACATTCAGCCCAGTTCCCCGGAGGGAGAAAGCAGTCCCCGTCCTGTAACTCTGCCGCTTGCCCTTTTTTCTGTAAGGATGATGTTTGACTCGAATCAATCCCATCACCAGTCTGCAAGTGCAGAATACCAGCAGGTTTACCAGCACAGCTCAAAGGAGAAAGGAGTATTTGAGACAAAATGGAGGTAGGAACTCTCGTCCCGCTTCACCTGCAAAATCAGGTATCACAAAACCAGCTCTGTGCCTACTAGCCAGTAGGACAAACACACCATCCGGCACCCTTCTCACACAGGGGAAGTACTCAACGCAGATTTATGCAACTTGGGCATTCGACCCCCACTCTTCCTGGGTTTTAAAAGTGCAGCACTCCCACTTCTGTACGATAACCACATTGAAAAATATATAGAGTTGTGCACTCAATTTTGTAAGCTTGCACACCTCTATCCAGACAGGAACGCTCAGTTTTAGTGGTGTGCCACACAGTTTTAAGAACAATTACATCTGAAGACTAAGAAAATACTTGAGTTTATTTATGTCCAATATAATTTCTAATAGGATATCAAGATCAGCATAATTAAGGGGAATCAATCTCGCCTCTTTCTGTTCTCATTTCAGGAAAATGGCACTCAGACAGCAGGAAGTCATTGCGAAGTCTACAGTCCTTTCTCTTCAGGGGAATACGGGGGGATGGAAAGCAAATACACTCTTGTTATGAACAACTGCCTCGCTGGATCCTGACCTCCATATACATTTCTGCACAAAATCCTACTCAGATCTTTATTTCAGAAATGAAATCACAGTCTATTTTGCACCATTTCCATCCCACGCCAAAGGCCTGCCTGGCAGGCTGATCGCTTACGCGCCTCATCAGCATTTTCTCCTAGCAGCTCTAGTTCAGTTCAGTTTAAAGTCAGAGAGCTGCTACAATAACCAGAAACAGTAGACCTCACTTTTAAAGTGGCTCTGTTCTCAGATGTTCATGTTCTTACTTATCCACTCTGCTGAGGGAGCCTGAGAAAAGCAGGAGAGCAGAGTGGGAAGAAATGCAACTGCCCAGCACTAGAACTAATCAAGCCTAATTTCCTGCAGAGCCCCATCACACGCTTGCTTGTTGAGGAGCTTCTCCTTCAACAGGGAATGTAAAAAGGCTCCTTCTCAAGTCTCAAGCCACATGCAGCAGTGTGTGAAGCCACACAATGCATGCCATCGATCGGACCTGTGATCCCCGTGTAGATTTATCAGGCTCAGTTGAGTTCAGCCAATGAATTCCGAAGCTGGGGAGGAACATGAACAACTGCAAGCTCACAGGGGCCCAAGCATTCTGCTGGTTTTCCTGGACCTTAAGTAATAACAAAAGAGAATGATTAAAGCATTCCTTACCTTACAGCTTCCAACTTCAGTTTGAAGTCTTTGCTTTCCCAGTGTCTTTCTCCAGCTTCCCATTCCTTGGAGCAGGTTTTGAGTTCAGGACAAGCTGTAGGAGGAGGTCCAAAACTCAGGTGCAGCATTTAGCCTCAAACGGGTGAGTTCATCATCTAAGGGAATTGGAGACACATGTAAAACATTACTAACTGCCACCACCCACTTGTTTCAGTCACTGCCATCATCATTCACCTGGCTCTCCCCTGCAGATCCTGAGCTGTAGTACAATGTCCTTTATTAAAACAGCCAAATAATTACAATGTGTGAACTTGGATTCCTATTAGCAGCCAACTGCATCTTAACAAAACACATATTTAAAGTCTCCAAGAAAGAAAGGGCTCAGCCAACCCCTGTTCAATAGAAAATGCCTTAGGAAAGCTCTCATCTAATGATTCTCCTGCAGTACCATGTAGCAGGAAACACGATCCTTTCCCTATTCTATTAATTTGCTGTTTGCTCCCTTGCTCTTTGTTGGAGGAGACACTTGATCCCATGGCCTTTTCATAGGTTTCATTCTACGCTCAACTGGAACTTTGAATTCAGCACATGAGAAAAAGGGAATTCAATCTGCTGGGCAAAGGAAAAGGACCCGCGTACCACTCCGCAGTCCCACACTCAGAACAGACAAACACTTAAGACCTCTCAACAGCTTTCTTCATTCAGGGGAATGGTTTTTATCTTTGCTGCTGTGTTTCCATTCTTTCAAATGGAAATAACATGAATTCATAAACATGGGTGAAGCTTACAAACCACATATAAATTGCAGACCCATACACAGTTACTAGAACAAACATTAGAAATCCCACCTCAGTGTTCCCCCAGCTGATAAGCTCCATGTAGAAAATGCTCCTTAATCCTTCTAGTACCAAGCCACCAGCTGATCCTCTTCACTGACAACTCAGACCACTGATTAAGATACATCAGATGAACAGCTGAGCCCTCAGTCTGGTTCTTCTGATGCGACAGCAGCAGAGGGAACTTCGCTGAACAAGACTGCCCAGCCCCAGCTGCTGGAGCAGGTTCAATACCGGTCTGCACAAACAGACAACGGGTAGTGGAAGAAAGGAGCGAGGAGATCAGGGGTTACAGCCAGCAGGAGGGAGCAAGGACAGGAAATGTTTGACTTTGAGCTCAGAAGCTTGCTCAGCCAGGGAAAGCAAGAGAAACCACCACTTTGGAGGGACAGGGCACTGCTACCTGACCCATCCTTCTCATTCTGATCCAGAGCAGAGATCTTAATCGGAAATACGACAGGAGCAGCTACTGTAAGACTTCCTTGATGTGTACCGAACAGCAAACAAAGTGCCTTTCAGTCATCCTCAGTATCTGAAAGTCCACGAGCTCTCTGAGCAACCCGTCCCAGTGCTCTGTTACCCTCACAATGAAAAAAAGCATTTCCTGATGTTCAGGAGGAACCTGCTGTGTTTCCTGTCAGTTTGTGCCAATGGCCGGTGATCCTGCATGGGGCACCCCCAAAAAGTGCCTGGTTCCATCTGCCTTGCTTCCTCACTTCATGTGCATAAATACACACAGTGAAAAGATCCCCCTGTGCCTTCTTCTTAGGCTGTCTTACCCAGGACGCAGCAACACAAGCTGTTTAACGTGACACAGCCTGGAACAGCCCTGTCAGAACACCACAAACACAGCTTCTGAATAACCTGGCTCAGCCACCATTGGGGGTCTTGCGTCCAAAGGCAGCTGATGCCTTTTCTTTATGTTTTGGTTCTTAGGTACCACCAGGTGCTAGTTAGCAGCTCTGGCTCTAGCTGGCAGCTCTGGCCAGGCACGCGGGGGTGATTTGTTACCTTTCTCGGCTATCTATGCCAGAAGTGAGCTGTCCCCCTTTAACAGGGGACAGTGTGGAAAGCAGTAAACACTAACTCCTTAAAATCACCCTGGCAGGAGCTGCCAGAGGTCAGGAATCACAGCCCTGCTACTACTGAAGCCCTTCATTTAGTGCTCAATGTTGTAGGTGTGAACTGATTTAGTGGTTGCTGTGTTTTGCCTACCAAGGTACCTTTCTATATTTAACACATTACTGTATAAAATGCTTTGGTAGACCTCAAGGATGGGAGGCTCCATGTAAAATTAAACGCTACCTTAAATCTTCCTGGAAAAGCACCCCACTTCTTAAGAGCACTGACTTTCCTTTCACTGCTCAGACCTTCCAGTAGGCAAATACATCTGAACAGTGCCGAAGAGAGCCCTGTGGTTCCCTCCCCGGTGCCTGTGCTGCTGGCTTTGACGTGTTCAGTCTCCACCTGTGTTTCACACAGTTACTCCATTCAGCTGCTGCAAATGGTTGGGCTGCCAGTTGAAACTCCAAAGAAACAAAGCTATGGTTTGGCATCTTGATACGTGGTGAACACGTTCCCCCATGATGGAGTGCAGAAACAACTCTCCTTGCAACCAGCTACAGTAAGAAAAAGAAATAAGAACTGATGGTATCCTGATATATTCTGGACTGAGAATCACGTTGGTCCAATAAAATATTGGGGTTTTTCCCAAAACAGCCTTTAAGATAGATAGCTGCAGGATAGGAGCTGCCCTTATCATCGGAAACAAAACCAAGCCCGTGTGGTGGGCCCACTCCAAAGACCACAGCAGGCAGCCGGAGCTGTTAACTTCCTGAGCCTTTCGCCAAGTTCTCTTGATTGCCTTAAAGCACTGACAGTGCAGCGATGTTTGCTTCTCATTTTCATTTGTGCTATAACATCACTCATAGCCCTTCTCCTGTCCCGTCTTCACTGTTTCTCCACCTAAGCCTTCCCCGAGTCAGCAGCTCATCGGTTCCGTGCTGCTCTAGCTCAGATCGTTCTTGCAATATCAATGCCGTTATTTCCATCATTCCACTCTACCCACACAAAGCACTCACATCTTTTATACAACGCTACAGGAGAAGGACAGATCCACAGTCAGTATGAACAGAGTTCCTCAGAAGACGATGCATTGCTGCCAGGCGAGTGCCTGATCCCCCCGGAGTGAGCACATCCATGTATGAGAGGTCTCCCATACCCCAGAAGAAAGATTAGTAAAAAATATTGTTGCGATGCAAAGAAACAAAAGGACAAGAAGTACGGTAGGAAAGCCAACTGCTCCTTGACAGTGAAGAAATCTAGAGCCTCAGCTCACACATCTGGAAAACCTTCTGCTGAGCGGTGCCACTCCTTGTCAAAGAACCCTCAGCCTGCTCTGCCTTACTGATAAGATGAGCAACCTTTCATGTCTTATTTAAATGAGTCTATTTTTGGAGTGAGCAGGAGAGGGACTAAGTAGGGATGGAGTCGAGGCATTGATTACCAGAGGGATTAGAGGCGAGGGCTATAACAACTCCCCAGCAGGAAAAGCAACTTGCCCCCTTTAGCTAACGGCACTGAAGAGCATTGGTCTTACTCTCTCACTTCACGGATTTGATAGCGTACAGCTTTGTCTAAGAACATGGTTTTGTCTAAAAAATAGGTCTAAAGATCAGAGCCCAGCTCTATTATCTAAAAGAGCAAAGGGTTCTTCACTTCTCTCCAAACTGAAAGTTATTTTAAAGCACCCAGTTTCAAGTGGGGAGACGATGCAGCTGCTCCTGCAGATTATGCCCATCAAGGCACTCACTTACCAGGGCATCATTAACCATCGATGGGATGTAACAAGAGGGCAGTGCCAAATACAGTAGCAGTGGTGGCTGGAATTCATTTGGTCAAGATAGGGACAGTTGTTTAAAACTGGAAGAGCCAAGGAAGGACAAAGAAATGTCTCACCGTAATTCTGCAGGGAAAATCACCCAAAATCTGTACATCAGGTTACTTATTTCTGCAAACAAGGCAAAAAAACCTCGATGTCAGATGCCCGGCTCCCTTTCTACTGCTCCTGTCCCAAAGCAGTAGCTCTCTCTCTCTTTCTTCCTCGCCCTCTCCTTTTTCCCCTCTGTTCAGCAGCCAATGGATTTGACTATCACCTGCACAACTCCCTGGCAACACAGACTGGAAAACCGCACAGGGCCTGGACGGATTGATTACAGGTCAAGATGCTTCCTTGCTGCCGTACTCCCTCCTGCTGCTGCCGGCTCCAGCGTTCCCCCAGCAGGGCCACTTCTTTGGAATATATCACGACAGAAGCTATTCCTGTCACCGTGGCGTCCCTGCTTGGCAGCACTTCTGCGTGTCTTGCCTTAAGTAATGCTTTCCTCGATTCATGTCCTTCCCTCAAGCTACAGAGAAAGACAAAAACTGTTCAACAGTGAAAACACCTGTAAAAAAGTCACCTGGCAACCTAAGTTATGAATTCTGCTTTTTAGGGAGAGGAAACGTGCACGTTGCCAGATATAAAGGCTGTTTTCAGTACTATCTAGCAGTTTTCTGTGTCTGTTGCAGCTGATGGCAGCACCTCCATGGGGTCAGGGGATGCTGTGGTGAACCTGATCTAAATGAAAACTCTCAAGCAATGTCTACTTTCTATCATCTGTTGGTAAATGGAAAAGATTATTCGTGTGATTCGTAAAAACTCATAAAAGCTTCAACGCTTGTAGCACAAGAGAGAGCACTAACTCATCAGAAATCTACTCTAACATCTAACAGACAAGTGAGCTGACATTTAACCACATCTGAGGGAAGTAACACAGGATTATCCATCCTCATTAGCACTGCAGTCCAGGCTGCCAGCCAAGACTGCCTCTGTTGTGCAAGGGACTGAACGTAAACACCTGACAATCCTGCAAAACGGAATCATGGAACGGTTTGGGTCAGAAGGGATCTCAAAGGCCATCCAGTCCCACCCCCTGCCATAGGCAGGGACACCTCCCACTGGATCAGGGCCTCCAAGCTCCATCCAACCTGGCCCTGAACACCTCCAGGGATGGGGCAGCCACGGCTGCTCTGGGCAACCTGGGCCAGGGCCTCCTGGCCGTCACAACAAAACATTCCTCCCCAAGATCTCATCTCAGTCCCTGCTATTTGAGCTGAAAACTGTCCCCTTCATCCTGTCCCTGCACTCCCTGATCATGAGCCCCTGCAGGTACAATACACAATACGCAGGTATATTTTTTTTCCAATTCCCGTTCCTCCAGAAGGGTGTCCCCTCAGTAGGGAAAATGATCACTTGATGGTTTGGGGTTGGCTTTTCCCCCTGGGACAATATAAGCCACTGGCAGTTCAGGTACACTGGCCACTGAACAAAAGCAAATTACAGCTCAGGGTCACATTTCCCTCCCCGCGACCACTGACGCTGGCTGATGGCGCAGGTCTCAGGCAGAACTGAGAGCGCGGACAGAAGGAGCAGCACTGGCTGAGCTTTCGAATGTACGCAGCATCACATTGTCTAAAGGTGAGCGCCCTTAAGAGCTCACAACAATCACATAGGTGATTAAATACCCACAGAAACCCACAGTGAGGGAGCTACTGACACATTCTTGTTCCTTCCAAAAGCAAAGCAAAGGAAAACAGCCTCTCTTCCCCACTGAAAGGAGCTGAGGAAATTCTTTTAACACCTCCACACATTTCAGAGGACATGGAAAGATATTTTGCTCCAGGAAGTGGTCTTCAAATGAAACATGGACTGCCACAGACAGACTTGAGACACTCCAGCACTTCATGCAGCACCCCTGACTTAACAACCAGGCAACTGCACTCAGCTTCTTTGGGACACTCATGACACGGAGATCACCTTGTTTGCAAAGGTCCCTGTCGATCCCTCAGCAGTTTCCAGCTCCGTTATTATTCTACCCTGCTCTGCCTGGACATCCCGTTACAGTCACTGGGACGAAGCACGTACACAGGGGGATAACAATGGCAAGCACACAGAAAATCCAGCTCCAAAAGCAACACTTGAGCATAGTTGGCCTGCTCCCGCTAACAAATCCAGATGTTACTCCCAGATTTGATCCTTGCTGTATGCACCATCCTTCTGTTACTGCTTTAACTGTGGTTTACTGCTTGGAACTGGGAAGTGCTTCACTCTGAAGAACGCAGCCTTAAACAAAGACTGCATTTTAAGTGAATGTTTCTGTTTGGAAAGCTAAGCTTCAGCAAATCAAGCAAGTCACATCATGGAGAAATGCTTATCGAATGGCTGCATCGATCAGACTGCAGCAGAATGGAGCAGCGCAGCTGAGAACAGCCCAAACGGAGTAAATAGGAAACCTCTTCAGACTGTTTGACATTGCGGTCTGGTCCTGGAACTGGTTAAAGAACCCCAGGGCTGAGAATGTTATCCAAACTCTGACCCCAGCTAAATGGAATTATTTGAACAACACAAATTAGAAAGAGATTTAACATAAAGTAGCTTTGCATGAAACAGATTAATATTTCATAAAGTGAATTCATCCATTTACTCTATAATGAACAGACCTTGCTTTCTCAAAAGCACTGCTATTATCAGCTTCAAGCAGCTTTTTTGTTGAAAGACGATGGTGTTTAACCTACTTGGCAGCACCCCACACTGAAATACAGACAGAAAGATATTATTACATCTGTCCGCACCTTAGTTCCTTCCCCTGTTTCTGTGCATCGCTTGATTCAATCCCTTCAAGAGACAAGATTTTTCCAGACAGCGTTTCCATAACAGATGAAATCCCTCCAGTAACTCGATATGATTTAACAAATACCCAGTTCTGTCTAAAACAGCACTTACAGACAATGCAGCAAATACTCTTTTCTGGCTAGCTTTAATGTGTCAAAATTGCAGCAAGCACTTGCACTGTAAAAAGGCCCTTCCTTAAAGACCGTAAGACAGCCACTTAAAATACATTCAACCTGAAACATTTAAAGCTGCATTCTGATCTCCTGAACACAATTCCACATCACTTCAACCCCATTAAGTTCAGGGCAATTACTCCATTGGCACGAAGAGATTGTTCCCGCCTACTTACTCTGAGTCTCAAGTTGCAGGCTCTGATGGTTCACCCCTTGGACTGAATTGTCTTGGAAGGAGGCAGAATCCAGGATGAGCAAAGATCAGTTAAAAAGATGGGTGTTCCCTGTGCAAAACTGCACACCTAACTGCCTCCATTGCCCTAGAACAGAGACAAGGAAGGGTCAGAAGAAGCGACAGAAATCATCTGTAGCTGCATCCCTATTCCCAAGTAGATGTCTACACCATCAACACAATATACACTGAAATCATTCCTGACACCTACCTGCAATGGTTCCTCTCTCTCAGTCTTCCAATTCCTGCTTTGCTGTTGATGTCGCAGTGTTGCAGCTCTGCACTGAAATCAGGCTGAAATCTATTCCTGCAGGAAACCCCAACGGCCATTCCACAGTTCCATGGTGTGCTCTTTTGTCCACTATATCCTTCAAAAACAGCACTTCCAAGGATTGAAAAATCTGTTCAATCTGCCACTCTGCTACCAGAAACACAGACAAATGAATGGAAATATCAGTCCCAGAGGAAAACAAATACTCACTGTGACATTCTACCGTGCAGAAATAATACTGATTATTAGTACAATTTGTAGAACAAAGGAAATAAAACCAAAGGACTGCCCCATGAAAAGGGTCCTTCATCTCATCCTGGACTCAGAGAAAGCAAGGCCTGACTAACACACACACAAAGATCTTAACATAGTTGCTGTTCTTATTACTATGTTAAGTCCAAGCGAAAACCCAATGAGTAACACTTGCAGAGCAGAAGAATAAAACACGCAGAGTGTCATAAAGAAATAAACCATGGCAGGATGCAGTGATATAGATTAAACCTTCCACAGCAAAAGGAACTCATCGGTCCAGAACTCTTCTCATTCCTTCAAGACACAGAGACCCTCAGAACTGGATGATCTTTAATGTCCCTTTTTATGATTCATTCCGTGATTCTACTCCAGCCACCTTGACAGGCTGGGTGAGTCCACTTTGCAATGGATTTAAGGACTTGGTTGCCTGATTTTGTGGATACAAATATGTACAGACATGAAACACAGACTTGGTTCAAAGTCAGGATACACACTAATTTCAAGCTAACTCTCAAAACACCTCTCTGAACTCTATATCAACAGTTTTCCCTTTTGCTTGCCCCCATGCCTGCCACCACTGGATCTCAAGAGAAGGAAGCATTTCAACGCCACCTACTTATCAGCATGCATTGTGCAACTGGCTTTCATACTAGAGCACTGGCAGATAAGGGTATCCAAATAGCCTCAGCTGGCATAAACAGATGTGAATGTGTGGAATTCAAGAGAAAACCTGCATCGACTGATACCTGAAGGGCAGTTAGATGTCCTCAGAGGGTTCTGGCAACTCAGCAGGGAAAGCAAGGTGAGTTTTAAGGTGAGTACTTTGGAGACTGCTGCCTGGGAGAAACCCCAAAGCAGTGCCAAGAAACACTACCATCCTGCACCAAACAAGCAAATCAGACTTATCGAGAAGTGAAAGAGCTTCCTTATTTAGAAAACAAGAAATGAGGCTCCCGTGTTAAGTGTTGAGCTGAAAACCTGCTCTGTCCAACAATCCTACATGGGAAGTCACTGGAATTTGCAGTGGGTGCTTGGTATCAATAGGATCAGTGCCCTTTCCAGCTTTCGTACCGAGCTCTTCGCTGGTCTCGGAATCACAGTAAATCCACAGATGGATGCCATCAGCGCGTGCACTATGTAAAATGTTGGAAAGCAGAGAAGCAAACCCCAGCTAATTTTGCAAGGTAGGAGATGCCAGAAGGCTAATACCTACGGCCAGGGACACGGTTCTGGTATATCAGGAATCGGTTCCAGGGCACCATTCCAGGCCATTCCGACTCCAGATGAGTGCTGTGCAATACCAGTAATCCATCACCATTTCACATTGCCCCTCGGTGTCTGAAAAATGGAGAAAGAACTGCAGATTAATTTACATATCACCATGTCACAACATTTCCAATTGCGAGGGGGACGCAACAGCAAAGGCCACCTGAGAATCGCAGCTGTGAGTATCATGGATTAAGGGATCGGTTTGATTTACAGCTGCACGACTTAGTGCCACATCTGGAGGTATAAGGCTAAGGAATTTTACGGGGAAGGAAACCCCACTTGATGCTTTTATAATTGAAGCAGACAATATAGAGATAGTTTACACAAAGCAGCTATTTTCTTTGGGAACAGTCACTTCAAAGCCTGTGCCAGGAACAGTGGGGAGACCACATACCAAATAACAGTACGGATAGCTTTGGACATTCATTGCCGGGCTTTTCATCACTTGGAACAATTCACAGCAGAGACTTAAGATATGGTTTTAAATTCCCACTGCTCACCTGTATGAAATTATTACAGGAAGAAAAGTGTTTCTTTTCTGAAGTATCGACAGCAAAGGTTTCTGAGGGCAAGTGTCTGTGGAGATCGATTTACTAATGGAATATGGAATGTTCCACAGATCTGATAACTGCACCTTACAGCTGGAGGGAGTTAGGAACCCAGTGAGGGCCATCCCTCCAGGGAAAGTCAGAAAAGCCAAGGTGACCCATCTCAGTGGAATCTGCTTTGCTCACAGAGCCTTCAAAACTCTGGCCCAGCAGCAGCTGCCAAGTCCTAGGAAATGTAGCCACAAGTTCTTCAGGCAATTTAACTGAACAGACCAATAAACCACAAATTAAAACGGTTCCCCTTGCCCTTTTCCCCGCCCTCCCCGATCAAGAGCCCCTGCCCAGCTTTCCTGGAGCCCCTTTCAGTACTCGAAGTTGATCTAATGTCTCCTCAGAGCCTTCTCTTCACCAGGCCGAGCAATTCCAACTCTCTCAGCCTGTCGTTGTATGGGAAGTGCACGTGCCAATGCGTGGGCAGTGACACAAAATTGTGTTGGCTTTCATTCATGCCCAAAGACAAAAATCATCCCTTACCACTGAAGCATAAAACGAAACTCTCCTCTTTCCTTTGCCCTCTCAAAGGAACTAGATTAAGCAGAAACATTTTCCTATCGTTGCTAATCTAACCAGCCCCTTGTTTGTCGGTTTAATGAACTCCTGCCTTACTCTCACAGAAGGTTTTCTCCTGTACAAAACAGATTGTGGGGACCAACATAACCATGGCAGGGTAAGCATTTAACACATACCATTCAGCTTCTCTTTATCGTTTAAGGGGAGACTTTACTGTGCTCTACACCTACCTAAGAGGAGGTTGTAGAGAGGTGGGTGCTGGTCTTTTCGCCCATGTGACAGCTGAAAGGATGAGAGAGAATGGCCTCAAGCTGCATCAGGGGAGGTTTAGATTGGACATTAGGAAAAACTTCTTCATAGAAAGGGTTCTCAGGCAGTGGCAGAGGCTGCCCAGGGAGGTGGTGGAGTCCCCATCCCTGGAGACATTTAAAAGGCAGGTAGGCGAGGTGCTCGGGGACATGATTTAGTAGTGGACAGGTACAGTTGGAGTTGATCGCTACAATCTCTAAGGTCTTTTCAACCTACTGGTTCTATGATATCTTTGAATACCTAATTAACTTCTTTCTAAACACAAGGTTACAATCAACACAGGAAAGAAATGCATTTGTTGGATCGAATCCATAGGCGGCCATGGAGATGATTTTGGGGCTGCAGCACTGCCCGTATGAAGACAGGCTGAGAGAGTTGGGGTTATTCAACCTGGAGAAGAGAAGGTTCCAGGAAGACCTTAGAGCGACTTCCAGTACTGGAAAAGGGCTCCAGGAATGCTGGGCAGGAGCTCTTGATCAGGGAGAAGACGAGGGGAACCTCTTTTAAGCTGGAAGAGGGGAGACTGAGGTGAGATCTTCGGAAGAAATGTTTTCCTGTGAGGGTGGGGAGGCTCTGGCCCAGGTTGCCCAGAGCAGCTGTGGCTGCCCCATCCCTGGAGGGGTTCCAGGCCAGGTTGGATGGGGATTGGACCCTTGATCCCGTGGGAAGTGTCCCTGCCCATGGCAGGGAATGGAACTGGGTGGGCTTTGAGATCCCTCCTGATCCAAACCATTCCATGATTCTCCTGGAGAATTTCTCAGACCATTCATTCTCAGAAGGAAGCCCCTCGAGAACCTATCACAAAAGATTTGTCTTATAGGAGGGAATCCGTGAACTCCATTTTGCCCTTGAAAGCCAACAGCGTCTTTTCTGTAAGCATTGGCTGCGAGGATTCACGCCACCGTGTCAGACATCCCTAACTGAACCATCGCATATCTACTCAGCAGAGCCAAACCAGTTTCTGCCCTTTCCTAAGCACTCACTGTGTTAGTCTGCACACACAGCTAGCACAGACAGCACGACAGGCCCTTTTGCTGCTCTCCATCCTGCTCAGGAGGCACGTGGAAGCCAGGCCGGGAATTCTTGCCCTGCATGCGTAAAGGCTTGGCAACAGCAGAGTCTCCACGGGGCATTTCTGTAACAGCAATTCCAGCAGTGAAACATCTCGGCACATCCAGAACTGTGAACGACAATCAATGTGTCTGCAGAAGCCTGAGCAGCACTGGACCCCTGATCCTGCTGCGGATGCTGCTGTAAGTGGAGCTGTGCACTCCAAAGAACCTGAGCCCAGAGTACTCAGCACCGGTTTTGATTGTTTAGCCAAGGCAACGTGTTTTATCTGGACAGACCCTGGTCCTTAAACTTCTGCAGGTTTTGGGAAAAATTCCAGCTCAACCGAGGCAGTCTGAGCTGTCAGACAGAATTCATGCTTCTAATTACCATAATTCACTGCAACAGGCCTCTGAGGGCTTCCCACTTCTGGCTACATTCTCTTAATGAGGCTCGAGTTGGATCTGCGTGTCTTACATCTTAAGCTATTTTAAATAAATGCCTCATGTAAAAATCTTATTAATCTTCAGAAAAAAATAAGCATTTGCTAAAACCGCAAGCTGAAAAACCTGTATTAGTACAATGAGACAGAACAACTTCAGGTGAAGAAGGATGAGTACCGTCCCAATGAAGTTTGCCTTCACCTCCTGTCATCTCCTCCCACTGGATGTTTCCACCAGAACGATGGCATCTGTGCTGAAATGAGACAACTGTGGATTTCACTCAGGATATATTAAGAATGTGTGCTGACCAAAACCATTCAGGGAAGAATTCTGACTAAGAGTTTGACTGACAATAATTCCTGAAAGGCTTGGCTAAGGAGGGACAGATTTAGAACAAAAATCTTGTAACAGACACTGAGGTCCACGGCTGTGAAGTCTAGGTTTAATGTCAGTCTTGGGGAGAGAGAAGTGTCTTAGTTTGTTAAAAGCTTAACTTATTCCACTTTTTCACTGTCCTCCTGATGCAAAATAAGATCTCCACAAAATCACTACTTAACCAGGGCTGGAAGGAGCCTCTGGAGATCTCTAGCCCAACACAGAGCAGAGTCAATCACAGTCGGTGGCTCAAGGCCTCATCCAGTTCAGCTATGGCTCGATTAATGAAAACATTTAAAAAAGAACATTTCCACTGTTCTTACACTAAATAATTGCTTCCCTGTGATCAACATCAAAAAATGGATGGAACTGCTCTTACATATATGATTTGATCAGCTTGAGGAAAGCAAGGGAAAGCTGCAAGTCTAGGAATTGAAACTACAGCTCTAAAAATCATCCAAGTATCAACACCTGAATATTTGTGCTTCCTTAGGAAGAGAGAGCAGAGAATAGCAAGGGGGACAGAAATACCAAACAGAGTGAAGTATGAAAAAGGCAGAAATACTTATTTCGAAGGTAAAAATCTGAATGCAAAGATGAAAAGAAGTCCATAGAAAAATAAAAATTCAGACAAAGACAGCTGTTGTTTCCCAAAGAACTCCTACAGAAAATGTTACAAGTGAATATAACCAAAGCATCTGGGCAGCACCCACATCACTACCTATCCTTTTTGGGCAGGATTTTCTTAAGCCTTCACCATCTGACTTCACTCTGATCCCACTAGAACACGGACGTGGTCTCAGCGACTCCAAACCAGAATAAACTAGAGAAGGCAGACCAGCCTCAGCATTCCTGTACCATGAGAACTGAAGACTGAAATACGGGTGCTTTCCTCAGGGTCTGCTTATGGTAATATCAGACCATGGAAAGGTTAGACTGTAAATGGCAATCATGGACTTTATTCATTCTCATTGAACCGGACAAGGCTTGCTTGCTCTTAGGGATGTATTTTGTTGTGTTTAGCTGCAACGTAATCCAGAGGTAACGGAACAGTTAATGAAAAGCTTGTGTCACTCAAACGGGATGTCACTTAAAAAAATCCACAGCACTGTCACACAACTTCCCTAACTCAGCAGCTCCGAATTTTGAGGAATAGAGGGTTGTAGATGCAAGCCTGCAGGAAACCCCAAGGCAGCGTGAGGCTCTGATGCAGCAGCAAAAGGAGGCTGGCAATGGTGTTGCCGTAAGGGATCTCAGTGTCTGAGCGTCTTGAGGATTTCCGCTCCTCACTAACGGAAAGCCACTCTACCAAAAGCTTACCAGCAACCACACAGACACACTCAGAGCTTCACGTTCATGGTAATTAACACAAGACCAACAGTTCTGTCAGTTTTGATTTTCCATCACCAAAAGATGGATTCCAGAGAGCTCCCACTGCACGCTGTGTCCTGGGATTCCCCCCATCCCCACGGGGATGATTTCAGCAATGCTTGCATCAGCTCTGCAACATTAGATCAGATACTGTGCGTAAAATCTCAAGAGATCATGACTTTGAACAATTCCTTGCCCTGTTTCCCCACCAAAGCACCCCACGTTCCTTGGCACACACTTGTCCTTGAATCTGATGGCCTCAAGCCAGTAAAATTCACGGAGTTAGTTCTAGATTTTTTCCCAATCGACTGACCTCCTCCGCCCCAATGGAAGTCAATTCAACCAGGTACACATTGGTAACTCAGTATTCCCATTACCAGAAGCCAAAGGAAGACAGCACAGCCACGCACAGGACACAGACAGCACAGTCAATAAAGCTCTGCATTAACACCGGGTATTGCTGCCGAGGCAGCTCTCTGGCGCCGGCCTCTTGCCGTTACACAAGACTCAAGCATTGATTTTCTCTCATGTCTGTGGGCAGCAAGGATTTCGCCTCTTAGGTTATTCATTTAAAAGAGCAGTCCCAGCTCCCCCACGCTGGCAGAACAAAGAGAAGCAGTGACAGTCCCACAGAACTTGTGCTTCCCACAAGAGAGGCACAAACCAGAGAAGCGATTGGGAAGGGCATGGACAACTCCTCCCACCAAGAGCCTGGGATGATGCCAAGAGGAGTTTTCCTTGGCAAGAATGGGTAGAAGCCTGAGGATGGAAAACGGATGAAGACTGATGTGCTCTTAGTGTCTCCCACACGACATAAATACTCTGTAACACAATACAAAGGACTTTCTGTCCCAAGGTAACATGTCCCTATGCCTCTCACACAGTAGTTAATGTCACGTATCACCCCCCCCACGACTCCCATCCTGCTAATAAAACATCATCATTTATATTAAATAATTTGTACTCTGGATTGACCCAAACTCAGAACTGGCCGATCTGAATCACACAACTTATTTCCCTAGTCCTCTGCTAACGCTGGCTGCTGGGAAATCACACACTCTATACTGCAGACAAAGAAGGCGACCACTCATCACCCGCATCCCGCAGAAGGCCCTTAGGCATCCCCTAAAGCTGCAACTGAACTGTCCTCCACATCCCAATGTTACAGACATGGTTAGCAATCATCAAAATATGCAGCCCATGAGAAAACCTAACCTCAGCATTTCCTTTGATTCTACGATGCTGAAGTCAGCTCCTACGCATCCCACAGATGTTCAGTCAGCGTCTGCTCAAAGGCCACTGCCCTTTTTCTGTACCAGGTGTGCCTTTATCCTCAGCACCTAGGAAAGGATGAAAGAACAAGAAGGTAAGCACTGATCCCTTTACATTTGGATCCCCTCCTCTGTTTCTCCCTTACAGACTAGGTAGGCAAACCCCAGGTTTATCCCCTCCTGTGCCTGCCTTCCCTCTGTGTTTGAATCCTGTCCTCCTGGCTGCACCCCGGGAACACAAAGCAGTAGCAATCTCTTCGGGTTTCCTTGGAGTTTTGATTTTGTAACTCATTCTGTCGCTTTTCCTCCTCTTGGTCCTGGAACTGAACTCAGACTTCGGCTGCAAGAATCATCTCAGAGCCTGGGTGGTCTCTGCATCACTACAGACAGGACAGAGCCGGGCCAGCAGACAGGAAAACACTAATTCTCTATTAATACATAAATGACTATGTCCCACTTGCTATTAGAACCAAAGAATTTCACTCCCAGTCTGACAGGCATAACAGAACTGGCACCTTAACAATATTATTACCAGCCTTAACTCCTGACTGCTCCTGAAATAAGTTACTGCTCTGTAAAAATTAAGTTTTCTCCTGCTATGTGTTCACTGGAATCATTCAGCTTCTGAAAAAAAATACAGTGCTATCTATAAATGTATCTGAAAAGGTGTTTTTCTAAGGTTTCCCTTTGGTATCAAACAATTTAACAAAGACAGAGGCAGGAAGGATGAGAGCATGCCCTTGGGAGCAGATCAGTTGAGCCAGGGCCAAGACCTCCATCCGCTTCAGTAGTGTAAAATTAGAACTAATTAAAAGGAAAGATCCATGCTATTCTGAAACTTAGCACTCCTCACCGGAATGCCTTTCCCCAAGAGGCTGCTGCCTGCCTGTTACTCTCTTTTCATCCCACTGCTTTCTTTTAGCAGGTCCAATCCTGCTCCTAGGGAAAACCCAGGGCAACACACAGAAGGATTTCTAACAGTAAAGATGTTCATTCCCACCCCTCTTCCAATCCTAAGCTCTTTTGCCACCTTTTCCTATCGGACTACTCTCCTCCCAACCTCTGTCCCTCCAGCCCTTGTCTCCAGTGGAACACAACACCCTATCTGAACTGGAGGCCAACCTTCCAGACGTAAGGTAAGTGGGCGACTTTGAGCCAGGCAGAAACACCCTCCCATTCTGACAGGTCCAAGCGCACACGATCGCTCTGCACAGATGGAGGAGCGTTGCCCACTTGCCTTGTCTGCCTTCCCGTTATCTAAATGGGAACGTGCAGCAGGGAAATGTCAGCAGATGGAAGTGATGTGCACCTAGGCAGCATGTCAAAGGAGATGGCGGAACAGAAAAAAGGGAACGTTGGCTTCTGGATAGCCTCTGACTCAAGGGGGACAACAGCTGACATCCTCACACCACTGCTTCAAGGAGAGAAATCAGCTCCTGCGGCCGCGAGGTAGAAGGGAACAGAGGTAAAGGGGAATTCATACAAGTAAAATAAAAGATTAATTCAGTGCTTGTGCAGATAAAATCATTATAATGCAGGCAAACACTCTAGCAGAGATGATAAAGGAAATCCAAGGTAGTGAATTGAAAAATGCCAAGCTAGAGCTGACCCAAGCAGTAACTGCCAACTGCAGCATGCAACTTGGTCTCAGCACCCAGCCAAGAGCATCCAGGCTCCCTTCCTGACCCCAGGAATCTTTGGAACAAGCTTGGAAGATTGCTAGAGGCTCCAACTGCAATGAGAGGAATACAGGACTTCAGGAGTTTTATCTCCTTGCTACAGCTGCTCCTGAAGGCTTGTTCATGATGAATACAAAGCACGTTGACATTCCCTCAAACACAGGGGAGCATCCTCCTCCAAAATGGACCAGCAGCATCGGAGGGTTGCTCAGTAGATCCTGAAGTGGAAGACAGGAATCAGAACAAAAACTCCAAACAAAGAGTCCTTCCTGGTAAAACTGATCAGATTGACAACAAAATCTTTGCCAGTGCACCCTCAGGTCCTCCTGGCTGCTCCCCGGTACTCCAAGGGAGCCTGCCTGCTGCAGTGCTTCCCGGGCAGCCTCTGCTCTGCTTGGAATGACAGATGAGGCAAGCATAAAGCTGTGTGACCACTGCAAGAAAACGGGAGCCAGGACTCACCAAGTGCCGACAAAACAGGCTTTACCAGGGAAATTATGAAGCCATGAGTAAGCAAGGAGAACTTTCCCTGGAGTCTGCATTTCTTCCCATCCAAGCAGACAGCTGAGCTAGGACTTTCAGAAATAGCATGGAAAGGGACCTCACCACACAGAGAAAAGACACTAGTTTTCTGATCCTTACAGCAGTGCATGCAGTGGTAATTATCAGATCTTCTAACTCCAAGCTCTTAAACTTTTGCCTGCTTCAGGTGCATTTCTGCCCCCATGGATCTGTACACACAGAAGTCCGACTGCCCATCCCAAAGGAAACTCTTCAGCCTTAAAATAGCAGCTGGATCTCATCCGATGCAAGGGCTACTGAAGCCCCAGATATCACACTTACCCACCAGCTCTTTTACTAGCAGCAGGGGATTTCATGGTACTGTTAATACAGCAATAACTGGTGGGCGAGAAGCTCAACGCGAGCTGGCAATGTGCGCTCACAGCCCAGGAAGCCACCTGTGCCCTGGGCTCCATCCAGAGCAGGGGGACCAGCAGGGCGAGGGAGGGGATTCTGCCCCTCTGCTCCGCTCTGGGGAGACCCCACCTGGGGTCCTGCCTCCAGTTCTGGAGTCCTCAGCACAGGAAGGACATGGAGCTGTTGGAGGCCACAGAGATGATGGGAGAGCTGGACAACCTCCTGTATGAGCACAGACTGAGAGAGTTGGGATTGTTCAGTTTGGAGAAGAGGAAGCTCTGGGGAGACCTTAGAGCAGCTTCCAGTGCTGAAAGGGGCTCGAGGAAAGCTGGGGAGGGGCTCTGGATCAGGGCAATGGTTTTAGGCTGAAAGAGGAAAAATTTAGGAAAAAACCTTTAATTTTAACAATGATTGTCTTTTGATATCTCTTCTAAAAAAAAAGTTTTGTTTGCTCGGCAACCATTAAAATATCAGCCCGCGTGGTTTCTTCCTACACCCTTCCTGATGAGGCTGGAGACAGGATGAGAAGAGAAGGTCAAAACCAGAATGAAAGCATGCATTCTGGTTTACAGAGCCTGAAGGAAAGAGCTTGTTAAGTGTGAAAAGAAATGAATAGAGAGTAAATTTGGTCAACCAAACTGGAAAGAGGGGTGGGGTTTGGTTTGTTTGTAATTGGCACCATTTTTAAATGAAGGAATCTGGAGAATATTAACAGTTGTACCTGAACCCATGCTGGAAGGATTCATGTAATATCAGAGCCAAATATATCTGCCTGCCAAAACCTGAAAAATGCTTTAAGAAAAGGGAAAAGAAAATAAAGGAAAAGAACAACAACAAAAAAGAGAAAATAATAAAAAAGAAAAGGGAAAAGAAAAGCCGCTTCTAGCTGGACTTCTCTGTTCTCGTGGGTAGGTGCTCATCAGCTCCAATTAATTTCTGGCAGCAGAGTCTGAGCAAGAGCGATGGACTGGGTGCATCCCAATGTGTTTAGTCTAGACTAACCCACGCTGGAATTCTCCCCAGGCCAGCCCTCAGCGCTCTGGATGCGGGACAGCCATCTCAACTAGTTGCAGACTCCACCGCAGCTTGGATCCCATCCCAGGCCACGCTCCCACCTCTCCCTATCTACTCCTGTTGCCATTCCCCCTCCTGCCTCCCCAGGCACCCAGGGCAACATGTGAAAAGCTGCTGACTGCTGCGAGTAATTGAAGGCTTGTTAATGAATGCAGGTAATTCTCCCCCTAATCATCTGTACAGTAAGCGTGTGAGCCAAGCCCAAAGCCATAAAACCAGGAAAACATGCCCATCTGCTAGGGAGCAGCCAGCCCCAACTGCTGCCAAAGAGAAGAGAGTCTGGAGCTAATCTCTATAAAGTTTTGTCAGCACAATTAAATCTGAAATATGCTCTGGAGACGGAGAACATGGCCCACGTGTCCCGGCTTCTTGTGTATTTGATGCCTTATTGCATAGGTCTGAATATAATCCGAGTCCTTCCATCCACAAACCCATCTTTCCTGGCCACAAGGGTTGGGCAGTAGGAAATGATTTCCTCCTTCCTCACCCTCACCCTGAAGCAGAGCCTCTCCCACAGCAAAGACCATCGCTAACTGAGGAACTCCTGTGCCCATTCCTGCCGTGATGTGCCCCCCGAGGACACTGCTGTGGCTCTGTTGGCAGAGACGAGCAGAGACAGTCACTCGCAATATTTAGCTGAATAACTGAATAACTTGCAGTTTTTTTACTGAATAACACACAATTGGTGAAAACTGCTTGGCATTTCCCTGTCCGGTATTTCTTTGGAAGATTCCAACTGTGAAAATGTCTACTGAATTCCCATTCTTAGCTGCAGCCATGTGAACCACTAGGGCATTTACTCTTGTAAACTGGTCTGGACTGGCACCACATACTTAGTTTATATCTCCACTTTCTTAACACAGGAAGGTACCTAACATTAAAATTATTTATTTAATACACTTTGTCCTAACAGCTCTATCTATGCCCTGAATACAACCATTCGGAACAGCACAATCCTCATACGCACATTCTAAACTTTTCCAATTGGGATTTCGATGAATTCTAAGTTTTGCTGGGAAAACAAGCCCTGAACCCCATTTGGACTAGTGAATGGCTGCATTTATTTTGATTATGAGATGTAAGCGAAATAAATGCTTACATGATATGATAGCTGCGCACAGTAAAATAGGGGCCTCGGGTGGACACGGGCACCGTGGTTAACCAAGCAGCCATCTCCAATTACAGTCACCCATCGCTATCCTTCTTGAAGCCACAGCAGATGTTTAAAGGGATTCGCCTGGGATTTAAGAGTCCTTGCAGGAAAAAATAATACATCTTGAAGCAATCAGGCAAGGAATTGGAACTCTAATTTAAAGATAACCATTGGCAAATTAAGGACATTTAAGCAAACTTTCCTAAGGAAACAATACCTGGTTTTCTCGGATATATGTGCTCGTCACTCACCCTGGGTCAGACCAGGCAGCTTCTAGAGAGCAGGCAGCACCTACAGACCAACCATTCTCATGCTTTTGGGGTAGACTCGGCCTTCTCTTTGCACGAGCGCTGTGCCCTAGCCGCCACTCACCCCTAGTCCAAGCCTCTAAAGCACTGGTTCCCAACACACCATGCCTTACACTGCAAAGAGAAACCCACCAGGGACTCCTTTCCGTGCCACCTTATGGGCACACCGGCCTTGTCTGACCTCCTGTCTCGTGTGCTATGAAGAAGACACCACCTTTGATGTGGCTGCTAGAGATAGGAGAGCCTTCCAGATCGAGAAGCAGGAAAGGGGAGGATGGAGGCCAGCTGGAACTCCCTCGGAGCCCACCAGCCTGCTTTCTCCATAATCTCTTCTACCTCTCCCCAGGGAAGCTCCCCGGTTCTTCTGCCCTTAGCCAGTTCAGAAGGTGACACAGAGACGCTCTCAAAACCTGTGTGTGAATTTGCATGCACATCAAAAGCGACGGAAGCATCCGCAGTACAACAATGAAGTGGCACACAAGACACACTTCTAAAAGTGCTTTTCATCCACATGTTCCTCCTGGGCAAAAATGTCCCATCCACGCACCTCACTCACCTCCCTTATAAACAGAGGCTGCCGTCCGCTCAAAGGGACCTTTGTGAGGCTGCCACATACACTGCCTTTAACATAACTCCTATATGAACTGACAGGAGAAAAGAGGGCTCACATAGAAATCCAAGCTCTCTACAACACGCCCAGCTCTGAGGATGTACACACAGTTGAAATAAATTAAGAACCAGAGTTCATGTTCACCTGAAAAGTCAAACCAAACTGACAAAAAGCTCTTGTGGAGTTTTAAAGGAATGTAGGAAACCAGAAAGGCTGCTCCTGTTCTGCTTCCCAGCCTAGTAAACCTGGGGATTGTGAGAAATCTTGTTCACCAGCCATTTCCAGCATGAATTCCCATTGAATAGACACATATAAATTTAATCCAGAGTCAATTCATAAATTATAGCTGTATAAAATATCTGTAACAAAAATAAAACCAGCTTAAAGTCCGCCACAAATTTTAGAATTACAGTTTCCATGGAGCAGCCAAAATGTCTAGGGTGACATGAGTGCACTTGCCTGGGGACTATCTATCAATTTGGTTAGAGATTAGCTAAAACTGGCCACACATTCTTGAGTCAGGTTTTGTGATCTGCTGGACCCGTGCAGCATCTCAGGGATGACAAGATGGAGACATGACCAAAACCCAGAGCATTACAGCAGCTTTCTGTTTCTACATGCACACAGAAGCACCTTCTCTGGGGAGCCCCAGTGAATAAACAGTGCTATTTCTCTCTCCCATGTTTTCAGACCACCATTTCCCAACAAGGAACGGGTCCAGAGTACGCCACAAAGATGGCACGAGGGCTGCAGCACCTCTCTTACGAGAACAGGATGAGAGTTGGAGTTGTTCAGCCTGGAGAAGAGAAGGCTACGGGGAGACCTTAAAGCAGCTCCTAGTCCTGAAGGGGACTCCAGGAAAGCTGGAGAGGGGCTCTTGATCAAGGAGGGCTGGGACAGGACGAGGGGGAGTGGTTTTGAGCTGAATGAGGGGAGATTGAGATGACATCTTAAGGAGAAATGTTTTCCTGTGAGAGTGGGGAGGCCCTGGCCCAAACTGCCCAGAGCAGCCGTGGCTGCCCCATCCCTGGAGGGGTTCAAGGCCAGGCTGGATGGGGCTTGGAGCCCCTGAGCCAGCGGGAGGTGTCCCTGCCCATGGCAGGGGGTGGAACTGGATGGGCTTTGAGGTCCCTTCCAGCCCAAACCATTCAGTGATTCTATGATCCAGCTCAGAATCAGAACTACCACAACCAAGCCTACCTACATTCAGACCTCAACAGAAACAACTCTGCCTCACACCCCAATAACACTTCCAAGCACACAAACGAGCAGCCCATCACTGAGTGTCTCGTTCAAGGTACCGACACACACGGCTTCCTCCTGCTCACAAGCGATCTGCTGTACACGTGGCAACCGGGCCCTGGGCACCTCGAACAACGAGCTCCGGATCCCACAGACTAAACGCTACTGCAGGCACAGCCCTCGGGCCGTGCTATGGGCAATGCAAAGACATTGGGGTCTTTTCCCTAACAGTGAGTCACCGCGCACGGGAGAGCCCCGAGCTATCACGGACCCGTCTGGTGTGCACTGCTTGTGTTCGTCAGCACATGGCAACTGCTCAACCTGCACTGTACCCTGATGGGATTGCAGGGCTGCAGCTCCTCATGGCCCTCGAACAACAGACACATCCATACCTTCGGGCAGAGTTCTTTCCCTTACTGTTTGGTAGGAGGATGCCTTAATTCAGGAAAAATGAACCAGCTTGCTATTTCGGAATGTTACTCCAGAAAGTCTGAAATGTCTGACCTTAATGAAGCTGGCTTTGGTTTGTGGCTTCTACAGACAAATCTTAATTTATTGCTGCTGAATTCATGTACAGATACTGATAAGAACAACACAACTGCTCCAATCAAGAGACAAAATAGGAAAATTCTTAATTGAAAAAACATTATGATTTAAGAGCAGATGAAAGTGCTTTTCAACAGCTTTGTGAGCTTTTTCTGTTGGAAATTAATGTACATATATTACAAACAACCCCAAAACAAGAGCCTTTTCAATGTAACCTGATTTAAAGTTCTGCCAGTTTATGCTACATCACTCATGTCCCCTAGATACTGAAAATGTAATTTTAATCAAGACATAGGAATATCTATTTAATTTTTTTGGCTCTATCCTTGCAAGCACTGGTATGTATTTATGAATTTATACGTATAGATACTCCACTTGGTTCAAGCCACTGCTCCATGCAGGAGGCAGAACTTCTCCACCAAACTGAAAATCACCATCACAGCCCATCTTTGGGTCACTCAGGACTGTGGAGGAGCATCTTTGTGAGCTGAATAACACACAGGAGCCTCACTCAAACACGGCAAACCCCAAGCCCGCGCACGCCTCTTGACAAGGGAGACTCAGCTGCGATGTGAGTAAGCCTCTTCAAGTCAAGAGATAACTGCAATAAATACACTAGTTCAGTTGCTTATCTCAGAGCAAAGAGACCTTTAACAGCCTGGAAATGCACAAAGCAGTTTTGCAGGCTCAGATTTTTCAAATGAAAATTCCAGCACTGGTTGTGTTTCAGCCTGGCTGGAAATCTCTCCAGCAACAGATTCCTTTCGGCTGTTTTACTGCTGCAGTTTCACTGGGATCTGGAACTTTAAAAGCATATGCAGACTGTTAAAAACTCAGCTTTAAAATCATAAAGCACTTGGATTTGGGTGTGATTTGAGCAGTGACAAAACCATGCATAACTCAACGACTTGCCGGTACTTTGTCCGGCTGCTGTCACTTCCAAGCTGTGCTCCAGGCCTGAAGCATTTCTCTTAACACTGTAATGCCATTTCCCACCACAAATGCTTTCAAGCAGCTGAAAACACATCAGACCCCAGGCCCTGGCGGTACAATGACAGCCCTCTGAAGGCAGGTCTGACAGAAACAGTCCTCAATATAAAATGGCTTTAAGCATCCTTAACAGTGAGTATTCCTTTTCCATAAACCAGGATGCTACTAGGTCAGAAGAAATGAAAGGAGATACTGCCATATTACAATATGCATTTTCAATAACTCCTGTCCATCCTCTGCAACTGATTCTGTGCAAACTGAAATCCCTCTTTCCTTCCCCTTCTGCCCAGATGCAGAGTCTCTGGTGCAGCCATTTCCAGCCCGCAGCAGCACTGTGGACAAACCGGTGTGAGAAATGGGATGAACTGTGGGAGCTGGTTACATACACCTTGTGAACACTTTTGATATTAAGGTTTTTCTGTACAGAAGGGGAATCCACTGTGAAACGGGCTTGGCTGCTCTCTTGCATTCCCTGTAGGAATAACATTAAGGATTTGGGGAATTTGTTGGTCTCCCATGTAAACAAAGCGCTCTTGCACAGGACGTGGCTGCTAACTAGTTTTTAAAGTTGAGAGCTAAGTAGACAACAACCAGTAAGGAGCATTCAAAACAAATCAGGAGCCCTCTGATCCTGTGGGAGGGGTCCCTGCCCATGGCAGAGAGGAAGAACTGGATGGGCTTTGAAGTCCCTTCCAATTCAAGCCATTCCACGATTCTATGATTTCCTATCACTAATCAAGAGTGGAGCGGGAGAGAAAAAGGCATCTGGGGCAGGAATAAAGTGGCCAGGGGAACCAGTGAGGAAACCCGCGTCATGAAAGTGAAGTGCAGTGGAGGCACAAGCCGGCCTACCTAAGGAGGCAGAGACAGGCATAACGGAGGGAGGTCCACGGCGAGACAGCGTGGGACTCGGCATCCAAAGCAATCACAACAAAATAATGACCATGTGCTCACATTACAGATCTGCAAGGCAAAGACTGGTTATGCCCCTGAGTACACTTCCTAGACTGGAGTACTAATTGTTAAAATGACTCATGACCTCTGCAAGAAGAGCTCCTGTTTTCCACCAGCTTTGACCTGAGGTTGATTTTAAAGGCTGCTACACTTCAGAAAGCAGAGTTACTCCTACGATGGCAAAACGTTACTGCCTGGGCCAGAGGAGGTTCTTCCCTACCATTCATCTGTTGATCCGCTGATGGTCCACAGCGCTTCCTTACTTGGCCAATTTTCTTTCTTCTCTGACTTTGCTCTTACTATCACGTCTAAAAACCCAGCATAGCTGCTTCTTGCTCAGTCCAAGCCTGGCAGACTGCATCCAAACGCAGCCTAAGCTTTCTGCAACGTTACCTCTCCCCAGCGCAGTGCCTGTCGCTTGCAGAGCCAAGGTGAAAACATTACGATTGGCAACACTCTATTGGATGGGAGTGTGAAATGAAACCAGCCCCTAAAATCATCCCATGGAGACATTGCTGACAGTGCCCTTCCTTCAACTGTTCCTTTCTCTCACCCATTCAAGACCATGAGCTTTGGGAACGATTGAAACCTGGCACATTACAGGATCCAAACGGTCCTGCTGCAGGAGGAGAGCACTGCTTTAGCATAGTAATGCTTGTACTGCTGGGGAACGCTCAGCTTCCCAAAGGGATCTCTAACGGTGTTCACAACCTTCAACAGTGACATAAAGCTATGACATCCGCATTATTTTTCTTTTCTAATTCCAGCCATTCAAAAGGAACCACGAGGCCAGCCTCATGCACTGAATAATCTCTCAGTTTTGAACAAACTTTGGACAAATATGGACACCCAAGCTCTTTAGTGCATGCTTACATGTGTACAGAATCCCAGAAAATGGGTTGGTTTTTTTTTTTCACAAATCATGAAAGAGGGGTCAAAAAGAATTTTATTTTTTTTTACTGAAGACTTTTCAAAAATCCGCAACTGCAGTTGTTCTGCAATAAAGAACTCAATTACTCCCTTTGCTACAAAAAATATGCATTAGTAGTCACCACTGACCAGGCAGAATGGTGGATTTTAACACAACAGCTAGAATTTTACTGTACCTTCGGAAAAAAGGGCTGTGGTTCCACCATTGCTGGCCAGCTCCTTTCATCTCTGAAGGCACAATGCCATGATGCAGCAGATTCCAGAAAAAAATGCAGAAGCAATATATCCATCCATCCATCAGGAAAACACATTTTCCTTGGTAAATAGCCCCTTTTGCAAACCTGCTTTTAAATCACACAGTCATACTCTTTGAAGACACACAGCAGATATGAGTTAGGCGTCCACGCAGCAGGAGAAGGGTTTGGAGGAACCAGGCTGACACGTTGTTCTTGAGGAAAGCTTTAAGACAGCTTTGCAGCCTACAGAGAACACATCCAGTGCCTTCTCTGTGCACAATCCCTCCACTGGCTTCTCACCTAACAGGGACTCTGCCTATCGGAGAAAGGATTAACACGGCTAACACAGGCCTTGCTCTCAGCCATCCTGGCAACCAGTAAAACCCAACCCTCCTTCAACACAATTTGAGCACCTTTATGGCTCTGAAGTGTGAGAAGGACTGTGCAATGACAACAGAATCTGCCTTAAAAAAACCTATCCTGCGTGTGCAAACCAAGCAGTGAAAAATAAGTAGTACATCAGTATTCAAAGTTAAATATTCTAGAACAGCAAATCATTTTTTCCAGAGCTTGTTCTGGAAAACAAATAATAGTTCTACTGCCATATAAAACTTCCTATCAGACAAGTTTTAAACATTTTGTTTGGGACTGCAGGGCCCTGACAAAATTCAGGCTGCATGGGATCAAGGGAGAGAATGGAGGTTCAAGCTCATATCAAGGACTGTCAGCAAGATTTTAAGTCTTCCCTAAGTATTCAGTGAAGCTGGACTTTATGAAATTTAAAATAACACTGGTTTCAGCAGCTATTGTTTGGCAATACCGACCTGAACTAGGTCATACAAATAGCTCAATACTCTAACGGCCAGTGTCAAGAAAGGCTCGACACTGCCACACAGCCTTTCTTCTCTCAGGACCACGCCAGAGGTTTTGTGATCCACCTCTTCTGCTCCTCTGCAGACTCCCATCGTGTGAGAGTCAGCCTGCACTCGCACGCGATTTCACAGCTATCAGTAACAAAATCACCAGCACGAATCTGTACGAAACTGTCCGCATGGAACGAGAGGGCTCTGAGCCCCATGGTGAGTGGTTTGTCCACACCGCAGCAGGACCGAGTCTCACGCTGCCACTGTGGAATGCCACCAGAGCACAGGGACTGCTTGCTCACGGCAGGGAAAGCAGGCGCATGCATCTTGCGTGGTGCCCGGCAGCTGCCAGAAAGAGCTCAAATATCAGCTCTCGCTGATGTGAGCGGTCGGAGCACACAGGAGGAAATGTAAACAAAGCATCCCTGAAAAGCTACCTGACACACAGCAAAGAAAACTCATTTTTTTTAATGCACAAACTGGTGCCAATCTGCAAGAGTTCCTCTTTCAGCAGTTGCCAGGATAAATTTCCCCTTCAGGCAGACGGTCCGAAACCTGAGCCCATCATGAATGAGAATGTGGAGCTTAACCCGAGCGCGCACCAAAAAATCCCAGACTTCTGTCCCAAGAAAGGAACCTTTCCCGGCCCCTCTGCAGACACAGGCGATCCCTTCATGCTGACCTACATACTGCCCAGACTGCGCCTCAAAACAACCCAGCATTCCAACCCAAACTGCCCAGCTTCCCGCTGCCTTTGCTGCCGGAGCATGAATGACCGAGTGACTGGCTGCCCTCAGAACCACACTGTAACACCCCACAATGCTCCAGGACACTCACTCCAGGTGGTTTGCACCACGACTTAGGACTGTCCTCAACCGCAGATCCTCCTGTGTGATGTTTCAGTTCTGCACCAACAGCATCTACAAGTGCAGAGAGAACACTTTTTTCTTGCCAGGGAATACCGTAAAATAATGCAGTTACAGTATGCAGTGTCCTTCTGGGATTCGGACTGCTCACGACTGTGGTTTTCCAAACAGCTTACAGAAAATGAGGCAGCTAACCTGCAGTGACCATCACTGAGAGCTGGGCACCTTGGAGTCACTCCTGCAACTCCGAGGTGGCGGGTGTACCTGCCACCCGCCACAGGCATGCTGTGCCACCTCTCAGATCACACCCAGGCCAGCAGAGAAGGATAAGCCGGATGGAGCTACACACACTGCGTTACACCGTCACCCCCTCAGTCTCGCAGTGACACGCTCCATTCCCCGGCGGGCAGAGCAAGCCCTGTTCCTTTCCTCCGACAGCTTGGTCCTCACTCTCTACAGGAGCACCAGGCAAGGGGCTCTGCTCAGCCCAGGAACACAGCTGGCATTCCGACTACAACAGCACTGCCGCCACGGTGAGGTCATGGTGGCAGATCAAATACTGCTAAGGGATGAGGTGCTGCCAATCCAGAGCTGGAATCCAAGCTCTGTAGCCACCAGCAATGAACTCAGCCCTGATAAACCTCTACATTCCTGACATGCAGATGGCCTGCACATACATGAATGCACGGCAGACAGCCAGAACTGGAACCCCAGCATATCTGGAAAGTTTAGACCCAGGTACACATTTTATTGTTTGGGTTCTTCCTTACCTTTTAGCCAAATCTGGTGTTCCCTATGCAGCCACCCAGAGGCTTGCCCTCTGCTACTTGAAGAGCAGCCACCACACAGACCTGTCTCCTCTTCCAGGCGTTTGTAGGGCTCTAGGAACAAAGTTATCTGTGCCACTGGCGTGGACAGGCTAAGGAAGAAGTATCCCATGCCTTTCCCCGACTTGGCACTGTCTCTCAGGCACTCTTTAATATTCAAGAGTAAAAGCTGTCGCAACAGATTTCAGGCAAGGGCCCACACCAGTAGCACCCACAGCTCCTGCAAGGAGAATCCACTGACTTCAGGGAGAGCTTAGAGTCACCTGGAGATGCACAGTGATGCCCAAAGCCATGGTGTGGCACCCACCTGCTTCTGCGGACCTTCTTCCAGAAAAGGGGTTTCTTAGAGAGGGACTTCACCTCATAGCACAGAACTACAGTGGAAAAGAACAGATTGTCCAGTTAAACCAAAGCAATTGTGATTAAGGAAACTTCTGATGAATAAGCTTGCCCAGAGAAGCCGTGGCTGCCCCATCCCTGTAGGTGTTCAAGGCCAGGTTGGATGGAGCTTGGAGCCCCCCTGATCCAGCGGGAGGTGTCCCTGCCCACAGCAGGGGGTGGGACTGGATGGGCTTTGAGGTCCCTTCCAGCCCAAACCATTCCATGATTCCATGATTCTGTGAATAAACAGAAGACAAGAGCCATAGGCTGAGGTTTATGAGCAGAAAGGCTGCTATTGATCTCAAAGGACAAGTACCAGTTGGGCTTTTTAGTTTTGCAAGCAGAAAAGTTACTAAATTAAAAAGCAAACACCATGCCTCAAGCATTTTTGAACAGTAACAGCGAGACACACCACCACTCTCAGCAATCTGCCTTCCAAACCAACAAGGAACAGCGCTTCCAGTTCTGGTTACGCCCACAGATAGGGAGGATTCATCACAACATACGTAGAGCTGTTTATTTCTAGGGGTCTTATGAACAATGAGACAGTAAAACTTTATACATTTACACTTTCCAATATGCCCACGTGCCACGTGAAACAAACACCACCCTATCAACAAGGAAAGCACAAAGCTAGCAGGGAGAAAGGCACAGTCCTGGCAAATCGCTTCGCTCTCCTTTTGAACAGTTAACTGCAAAACACATAAAGCTGAAGCACATAAAACAGGCAAACAGTAAAACATAATGGAAGTTTAACCGTTAAATGAATAATAACTCCAGCCAATGTGGCTGTGATTTCATGCTTTTCCACTGTAAAAAAGAATAGTCCGTCCATATTTCATAACTCCATAGGGAACGAGTTCCAGATTTTCACAAATGCCCAAGGCCGTAAGCAAGTTTTCTCCCCTCTGGCTTGGACACTCAGCGCTGCAAGGGAAAGCGACAGTGTGCCACAGCCACAGAGCCCAGCAGGCTGTTAGACCTGGGCACCTGGGAAACAGGAACACACAATACCACAATCCTAGGGTGAAAGAAGAATATCTTGTTCCAGTTCCTTCTGCAGAAGTTGGATACAGCACTGCACAACAAGACATTGCGTGCGCCTCTGCTTTCATTTTCAGATCTACCAGATCAGACAATGCCCATTAATACTGCTCAGATCCTCTCCTTTTGCAGCCTCCTCACTGCCACCATTGAGCAACCACAAGTTAAACCTGATCAAGGAATTGATCTGGCTGAAACGGTTTCCATGAATTTGTGAGATGATGCGCAAAGCCCGCAGGGATGAGAGCAAACAGACAGAGTGATGCCAACACTCACTTATGAGGGATGCTCCCAAATATTTAGGTGGCCACGGTGACACCAGGGCTTGCCCAGAACTGGGCCAAGACCATTTTGGCTCTGGAGGCGTACAGCTGTGTAGGGAACTGTATGCCCACTCCCAGTTTCTCTCCTTCCTGCTGTTATAACACAGTTTGCCTCTTGCCTCTGAGGGGAGCAATGGCCAACCTCTCCCACCCAACCAAGCAGGACAGAAAGCTGTGTCGATGGAACGCAGGCTCTGGAGAGCCAGTGCTCCAACACAGCTCAGCGTCCTCCCAGCTCTTTTCACGTGGATACAGAGCAAGGAAAAGATCTGGCCTGTCTGACCGTCTGAGAGAACAGAATCCAAGAATACAGTCTCTGCCCAATGCTCTGATGGCCCAGCCCGTCTCTCCTTATATCACACCACTGCTTCTGGATTTCTTAGGGAATAACACCTATTCCTTCGCCCTTAGCTTTCAGAGAGAGCTGCTAATGGGCAACACTTACTAGACCCAAGGAGGCTGTTTCCTTCTCTGTCCCACATTATTCTCCCACAACAGGAAAGCACCAATTGAAGCCCTAGATCAAGAGGAATGTTTTGGAAGACAATTGTGTCCCTTTTGCTTAACTACAATTAAAGGAATGTGTGGCATGCTCCAGCGGCAGTCCCACAGGAGGCTGTTGGGAGTTGTTACCCTCTCCAGGTTGTGTCCTAGGCAGACCATCACCGTGAGAGCCTGGAGATGTATGAAGACATGATGGCACAGCCCTCATGTGTGTCATAGATTCCGCAGTCACACGGTGAACATTTCCAGAGGGGTGCACTGCTACTGGAGAGAGGAATTGCTGCAAGAACTGCTGTTAGTCAGGCAAACAGTGACCTTGCAGATCAAGCCTGAAAAGCGTATGACATTCTACGTGTAACATCTGCTATTAAATACTTTGGGATGAAAGTGTAATAAAATGAAAATTCTATAAACCTTTATGATTTTAACAGTTTTGGTTACTAAGTTTGGCTTTCTGGAGACTTGGCAGGTTTTCCTGGAAGAGACTGAGATATCTGAAACCTCCTTTGTTCCCTTCCTTTTCTCTTTAAACGTAGTTATTTGCAGCCGTCAATGAACAGTGGCAAAATAGGACGTTTGGAATTAACCGCCAAATCCTGGAACTGTCCGATGACCCAAACCTAAAACAGAACACTCCAGTCTTCAAGCCAGGGCATCTTTAATCTTGTTTTAATATCAACCCACAGATCGCTTACACACTCCAAGAGCACAACGGAAAGCCTTTTTACTGCAATCACAAGAGTTTCAGACGCGCTGTGAAGTGCTCTTGCCATCTACATCAAAACAGCTGGGGTGGTGTTTTCATTCTGCTGGTATCTGCACTAATTTCTTTTACTAATTCCTAATTAGTTGCTCATTGCAGGGAGCCCAAATGCTTTTGACCCCATAAATCCATGGCATTTTGATACAAAAAAAAGAAATAATAATATAAATCTTGCAGTCCCCTGCTTTTTTTTTCCAGCCGCTCAGATGTCTGGACCGACTGCACATTCTAACACTTCAAAAAGGAGATTCTGCCTCATGTAACAGCTAAAGGAATGTTCCACTGTCACTGCTGGGGAGGATGCCGAGGGCTGTGATGCACTTAAAAAAACAGATAAAAAAACCTAGCTCTGTTGGGTTTTTCATTAAATCACCTAAAAATCTCTCATCTTCTGAGTACGCTCTGATCTGTGGGCAACACAGGTCTGTTCTATACCAGCTCCTTATAGCAACAACGCCCGAGCAGCAAATGAGACCAAATATTGCATGGATTGATATGAACCATTAAAGATTCATTAAAACTGACGTGGAGATACACGGCACGGTGTAAACTGGACCTCCTCAGAGCGTCCAGTCCCGTATCAGGGACGCACTGGAGGCAGATCCCTGGGTATTCCAATTCCTGCTGTGCTGTTCACATAGGCAGGCTGCAGAGAACCAGGTCCAAAACCAGACTCAATCCACACATTTTTAGATTTGCTTATCACCAAACCATGTAAGTATAGAGGGACAGAATCTCTGCCCTCACTCACCCAACTGCAGATATTTCTGGTCTATCCAGTACGGCCAGTGAGTAAATCCCCAGAAAATATGTATGGGAATAGGGCAGAAAAATGGAAGCAGCCACTTCTTCCTCAAAGACAGAGCTGAGTCTGTGACTAACCATGCACCCCCCTGCTCTGCACCTTTTGACAGAAGATGCAACAGTGCCTAGTGAAAATTACCACTCAAGAGGCCACGTTTGTGCATAAAACTGGTCCTTGCTTGCCCTGCCGGGCTCACTGAGCAATGCTTTAAATCTCTATGGTAGCACGAAGCTCGCAGGGAGCCCACTGCCCACGAGGCACAAACCCAAACCCAGGCTTTCACTCCTACCTTACAGATTCTGGCTGTTCTCGATGGATCCATCCAGTGGTGGCTGCAATCGAGAAGCTCATACAGTGAAGATGTCTCATTCGACAGGCAGTTCATCATCACGTAGAGAATCTCTGGAAATCGTTGTTCTTTTTCTATGAAGGAAGCACAGAAGAACCTTGGGGTTGTGTTTTCCAGCTTTTCAGAAAGATGCTGGATCATCAAAGTCGCTCCAGCTTTCTCACCGTTATTTTTAAACAGCTTCTTATCAAAACACGCTTTTCATTCATAGTCAAACACAAACGGATTGGAATAAAAGATGCCAAAAAAAAAAAAATCAGGCTAAAAAGTCTGAAAATGTGTTGCTTAAACTGCGAAATATCAGAATTGTTGTCAAATTTTGTACCTTGAAATGCCAACATCAGTGTAAACTATCCATACATCGGTCCTAGCGGATGAACTCCTTCTCTCATTACCAGAAATGCACAATGGGACCACAAACCTTTTCCATAGTCCTATGTAGTCTTAAGAGGAATGAACGTGAGATGTTGTTAATGGGATTTAACAAAGCTCTGTAGAAATTATAAACCCTGACAAATCAAATAATGAATAAGACTGTGCCAAGTTTGAACATCAATCTACAAAACTTTATCCTAAGGAGATCATTTCCTACTGGATTTGCTCCAGTGCTGACCAGACGGAGGAAAGGTTACCAGTTTCACTGAATGCTAAAAGCCTTCTCAAATGAGAATCCATAAGGAAATACATTATATGCTGAGGCAGTGCCAGGTTTTAGGGGGATGAGATTGTAAACTTGCTTTACAAACTCCTTTACTGAGGACCAAAGAAAATTAGATGGCTCTCAAGGCAGCGTTAGAGGTAGTTCCACAACCAGAAGCATCCATCAACAGTTGTGATTCCATACTGGAACTAACGGCACCAAGCACCTTATTCTCTATTCCATCACATCTTTTCTTTCAGGAACAGCTTTCGTGCAGAGATGCCGTAACCCACTGCAGCAGCTCTCGATAAAAGTTATACCTTATTCACCATCTTGTTCTATGAACAAGAAATGTCACTGATTTTTAAGTTCCCTTTCAACCAAAACCACTCTGATTCTAACCTCTAATTTAATCACAGGGCACAACAAGGAGGAACCTCCAAAGGACAGCTCAAAGGACACTCAGCCTTCCACGAGCACCAGAAAATGCTCTTCAACATCCCACAAGACACAAGAAAAAAAGAAGACCAAAAGCTCCAACTCTAACATTTCATAGATGAACAATTTAACGATGGCAACTGTCTGCTTTATAGCTTACTGAAAATGGCAATAACAAACAGAAAACAAAATCAAGATCTCCAGCCCTGTTGAGTTTTCCATGTCTGTTTGCTCTGCCTTCATTTATTCAACACCACAAAGGACACACGGTGGCCATGTTTCAGAAAGCACCTTTGGAAACTATTCCTAAGTTCTGAGAACAGCAACAGCGCACAGGAGGGAGGGGCAGACAGCACTTCTGTCCATATCCAATCTGCCGTTCAAGCTCCTGGTTCTCAGGAAGAACACTGGAGACAAGCAGGATTGCTGACTGCTCACAGGTTTGCAGACTGCTCACAGGTTTGCAATGATTTCGATAAAAAGGACCTCTTGGTGAGTAGCTGAGGTTTCAGCAAAGACAAGCAATGTGTTTGCAGATGCTGGGAGCTATGGTTCTCCACTCTCAGGAGCGAGAATCCTTCCCATTACCTGGTCCAAATGAAACACAATTAGAGAGGCTGTTGTGCAGCAAAACCCCAGACTTTAGTGACAGGGAGAGAAGACAGCGATTCCCCTAAGCACATGCAAAGCAATGGATGGCAGTGACATCATTGGGGAGTCAAAGCTTCCTGCTGGTTCACCGGCTGCAGCTCTGACTGCAGTGCAGCCTGGCGCCCTGCGACCCGTCTATTGGATGCTGCAGAACTTGTTTTGGTAGTTCTGTGACACAAATCCCATCGGCTTTGCTAGTACTTTGCTTGTGCAAGGAACATGAAAGCCTCCACACACCACTCCATGGCTCTACGGGAATTCATTCATTCTCGTTGTGAATCATTTCTAAAATAGCAGAGAAACAAAATACCTATATCGACATTTAAATAAACTCCATTATCCCCCTATGGACGTAACACAAGCGCAACTGTTAAAAAGAGACACTTATCTCCCTTTAGTCTTGGAACACTTCTGAAGATCCCCGCCAGTTCCTAGCTCTGCTCCAGCTTCATCCCTGATCAGAGGCACTCCAGTGTGGGTGGACAGCCTATGGACATATCAGTGGAACTGGAATGAGCTCCACCTGGACGGTACTCCCTTTTCCAGCAGCAAGACCAGGCTCCGTGCAGTTTGGCAAGGGGTGCTCCTGGGCACCGCGCAGGAAAGCATGGTGCCACCAGGGCCAGCCCAGTTTTAACTGTGTTATGAAAATCCCATTATCATATTTTCCAGCATTACGGTAGTTGATTCTGCGAGCAGTAAGTTTCCACATAAAAGAAATGGCACTTTTTCTTTACGTGCTGCCAATCCTTGCGAAGTGTACAACAGAGAGCGCAAGTGTTTAAGAGATGGAGAGTCATCGTCTAAATCAGAGAAGGAGAAAGAACTTGCTGTAAACTTTTCAATGTTTTACCTCCCGCTGGTGTCAGTCTTAGGATAAACAGACGCATCCATCTGCCCAAATATACAAGTAGTTTGCATGAAAGCAGCTTGTATATTTTTATAATTGAAGGCTGACACAGAAATTACTCTATAAAATGTCAAGAGGTGCTTTTCCTTCAAATCTGAAAGGAATCAATACAGAGAAATAAAGACCAACTTGACAGCACCATCCTATATGGGCACAGACCAAAAGAAAGACACGAGCATATAATTTTTGACAGTTTGCCTCTTTTGCTGCTTTTCAGACCTTACTCCATATGCCCGAGCCAAGAGAATATACTTAGAAACACCAGGAAACAGAAAGGAAACATGGCTTCGAAGGAAAAAAAGGGAACAAAGCTTCCTATCAGAGCCACACAGGAAAATGACATCTTTTCCTATACAAAATCCAGCCCCTTGCCCGATATCCTCCCTTAGCTGTATGTGTAAGAGTGTCACAAAGCATTGCACAACCTGAAATTTGCCTCCAATTCTCACCAGGACAAGCTTCCAACCAAGCAAACAACACTAAATAACAACCCCAGAGCCACTTGACCCAATATTCACTCAGCAGTGACCTGCACTGCTAAACAGTGCTACCCAGGGGCAATGGAGCTTGGCACTCGCTGTAAACAAGAGCCATGTTCCCAATCCGGAGACTCTGGCACAGCCTCTCTGGCCCATCAGGTGGGAGAACGTGCACTCCAGGACTTAAGATGGCATGGGAAAGGCACGACTCTGCTTCCTGTGAAGGAAGAATGCCCAATTCCTTGACAGCTGCCTCTGCTGCTTAACGGTCACATTCCCAACAAACTCTGACTTTCCAGTTGACTTGACTTTGGAGAATGACAAGTTCAGGAAGCCCAGATTTTTATTTTATACAGTGCTTAAACCAGTCACATATCCTATTAAAGAGAGTGGGAGATGCAGATGGAGGGCGAGTGAAACGAGCAGCTTCCATTGTATTTAATTGCCAAAGAACATCTTGCGCTTTTCAAACACAGAGGGGAGGGAGAAGCCGTCCTCGGGCTCCTCTGTCCATGCTTCTAGCAGATTCCTGCTTCCTCTCCCAAAGCCCTGTCCCCTTTCCTGCTGTGTTCCAGCCCAAGCAAGAAGCAGTTGTGGAGCATGGGCAGCACAGGTGGGAATACCCCTGCTTGTGTTGTAGTGGCTGTGCCAACCAGGATGTGATCGTGTGCGTAAGGCTGGTCAGGAGCATCGGCTGGGATCTTCCAGGGCGAAAGCCGCTAAACAAACACACACAGCCATGGCCGGTGTTTAATTTCAAATGGAACGTATTTTTCTAAGAAATAACTGAATCAGTGGGGAATGCTGGAATCAAGTCAGAACATGAGATTCCTCGAATGTTTGCCAGTCCTAGTAGCAATCCGAGAGAGGGCCAGGTTTGGCATACGAAAGGATTGTTTTTCAGTCCGATAATAGCACAGCAGTGAAAATTAAAATAGGTCCATCAAGTGAAAATCGTGCAATGGTCCCCCCGGCCCTAGTGGAACGCAGACATCTTCATGGTCTGTGAATGCAGCACACGCTGGATAAAAGCAAATAAGTTTACATCCTATCCCGTATCCAGTCCTGATGTTCTTATTTGAAAACCACAAAGGAGTGGAAAAACTGCATACAAACAATTCCAGGCCCCGTTCTGAGTGCAATGAATCTAGAAATTGAGCATTTTGCAGAGGTGACAAGCATATGGCTAGGTTACTCAGCACTTTTGACTGTGTCATTCCATTGGCATCACGCTGGCGATAGCTAAAGTAGCCATGCAGCAGGTGAAACAGGCTCATCCCACCCGAGACATCAACACACAGTCTGGTACCCAGGCAAAATGGATTTCACAGCTCTTGCAAACGCCAGTTTCACCACAAGCACAGAAAGAAAACAACGCACTGTGCACTTGGGGCCTTACTACAGTTCGGATCAGGCTCCTGGGGCTATGTTTGGAACACGTGAAAGCGCCCTATAGAAAATGAAGAGCAGGAATTAGGTTTCAGGTATCAGAAAACCAACCAATGCCCATCAGAAGAGTCTGTCAATACCGACAACAACTAAAATCAGGTCTATTTGCAACAAGAAAGAAAGAAACAACTGATTCTGAATCCGATCTGGAGAGATTGCCATGTATTTACAAGGACCACAGTGAGGACACCCTAAGAAGCTCTTGCCCACAGGTGAGCCATGATAACTGTCAGCGTGGATAGTCTCCTTTAGTTACAAATGCCAACTTGATAAAAAAAAGAAACTAAAAGTAAACCAAACTCCATCCACGCAGTTTAAGTATCCTTGTTACCTAGTGTGCTTTAGGCAAACACACTTGATGTTGCACTTACTGCGTGCAAGGAGGGTGCACTTAATTCTTCTCAACCATTCCTCTTTCTCTGTTTTAACAAGATCACTCCCTTTGCGCCTCCTGCAGCCATCTTGCTTTGAAAATAAAGGACCCGTCATGCCACATCGTGCAGTTCCTTTCCAGTTCCTTTTACATCAAACCGAACGCTCAGGCACGAGGCTGGGCAGAGGAGGCCACACAGCTGGCTCCCAGACACGGCCACCACACTTCCTCGGTGGCGTGGAGTTCTCAGGATGCGGACAGCCAGAGTTCTCTCTTGTGTCTTTGATCTCCTCCAGACAGCTGGAAGTCGCCTGTGAAGGGTAATGACGCTAAGATACGGTTCTCGCTGACAGCTCTGTCCTTTGATCTTGAAGACCTAAGGCAAAACTGAAGTGAGCCCTGCCAGTGCTACAAACCAACATTTCCATCTTGTTTTTCTCTTGCATAGTCAGGACAACATCAGATTCCAATGACATTCGGCCTTGTCTGACCCTACATTCCCTCCAAGATAAGGAAGGCATTGACTTCGGCTTTCCAAACACACAGCTGGAACTGCATGGACATTTCAGCCAAAGGCATCATGAGGAATAAACCACAAATAGGACAGAGTTAAATTTTGTTCGTTCATTCACATTTAGCCCAAGAAAACTCCATATCCAGCCTACTAATCTAGAACAGAAACCTGTGATCAGAATGCCATTTCAGGATGCAAACAGGGATACGACACACATGATTACAAATGAGCTTAATGAAGATACACATTTGGTCACAGCTGTTGCTAGGGCTGGATTGGAAGGAACCCAAAACAGTAGGAAAGGAGAGCATTAGTAAATTAGAAGGTGGAGCTCAAAAGCCTGCTTCTGTGAAGAAATCCCCACCTTGAAATCCAGAATATTTAATCCCAACTACCAATGGCTCTTCCAGACTCATGGAGTCTTTGAAGACTGGCAAAGGGCCACCACGACTTGTCTGGGTCCTCCTTCAATTGAGGCAGCAAATAAAGGAAGAGCTCACGCTTACAACGGCTGCTTACACCTCCACACACATTTCAGAGCTGGGTATGCTCACAAAATTAGAAGACTTTTTTAATTGAGAAAGAGTATTTCTTAACTAAAAGTTGTACAGATGGAGCATAGCATGTCAGGTGTGGGAAGATTGGGGCCAATCCTGTTAGACATAATAGGACTCTAATCATTATAGATGAAAAGATGCAGATCTTACTGCTATGTGAGAGGATCACTTCAGCTGTGGTTTAAGCAAATATAACTTGGAAAAGGGGGAGCTGGACAACTGACACAAACTGGCTAGCAAATTCCAAAAGCTGCTGGAATATCAGGGATATCACCTCACCTGGTCAATGCCTGTAATACAGAAGTAGAATTTCCATTATGAAAAGGAATAACTATCACAGAATGGCTTGCTGTTATCTTATATAGGAATTAGTGGGGCTATCAATCCTTATCAGCAAGGCATAAGCTGATCACCAGCTGAGATCAGAATGAAATCCCTTCGCGGGATGTAGTATTGGATAATTAACAGAATATTGAGCAAAGGAAGATTAACATCTTGCTTAAAAGCATCCAGAATGGGAGCATTAGGCCAGATGGACAACCCTCAGTTCTACCAATGCAACTCCCACTCAAAAATACACCAGTGCTCAACGGAATTCCAGATTATGATTGGGTTTGGTGCCACATCGATCACTTGAATCACTGACACTGAAGCGGGTTTGCCATATTCTGTTGTTCCCGAGGTATCTCCAAGCTGGGATCTCTTCCACCACCTTCACTAATAGGGAATAGCCTTCTCCTTATGCCCCGGTGAAGCAATAAAAGGATTCCTGCGCCACAGGATGTGCGGCCTGGGGCTGCAGCCCTCAAAAATCTGTCTGGATTGCTGCATCATGCAGCTGCTGCCATTATGCTCCACATAAAGAGCCTGAATTGTCTAACAGATAGAAGTCGCCTTTTTTTGAGACAAGATGCTCATGTCAAAGAACTTAAGGAGAATGAAAGCAAGCACAAGTATTCAGCCCGCATTAAATTATTTTGGCAACAGAAGTGATGAAAAAAAACACAATAAAAATGCTGCAAAGAACTTTTCCAAATGTTTCTTTGAAAGAATTTGCACCCTGCCAAGAAACACTGGTCCCACACGAGATTCCTCTGCCAATCTTTTCTTTCTCTTTTCTAAAGACTTTATTGGTACCTTTAAATTTCGAAGGTTTTTATAAGACGGAGAGCGTGCCTTGCCAAAGACTCTGCCTCTGCAGCTCTGGAGGTTTGTTTGCAATGTTTTACCAGTATTTTAAAGTAATTTAGATTGCAAGCTCTTCAGACTTTGCATGACTTAATGGTGGCAAGGCTCTCTGTAGTGTCTTCCACGGCAGTGACATTGTTAATGGCTTCATGGTTCACACAGGAACCCTAAGGGAAAAGTCACCCTGGAAGAAATGAAACCCTTCTGCCTGACAGCCTCACGATTGCTCAGCTGCGGTTGATAATAAGAAAAGCCACTGCAACTCTGCTTTCCTAACACAGAGCAGGAACGCTTTAACAGTTCCAGTTCCACACTTTTAAGGCAGAAAAAGCTCTGGTAAAGCCTATTCTTTTAAGCATCCTCTCACTTGCTACTTGTCACTTATTTCCTCCATCTCCTATGGATTTCAGGCAGCTGAAAGAAGTTTTAAAAAGACAAAACTGAAGCCAAACACTAAAACTTTTGGTTTGCTTTCAGCTGCTTAAACTCTTCTTGGATGTTCAGTTGCAATGAGGATTACATACAATAATGCTTTTTGAACTGCCCTAAAACTACGGTTCATTAACGGTCCGGTTTGATTTTCTCCTGTTTGCCTTTGATTCTGTATAAATCAGGACAGGAGTTTTCAAACGACATTTGCTTCTGGGAAAACTACTTTCTTTGACTTAACACAAAAGAAATTTCCACTTACTTCTACTTTCTTTATATCAGAAAAATGTCTGGGAAATACCCAAATAATGTAACATAACCCAAAACCGAGGAGGCTGCCCTGGTAGTTTTGGAAACTGCAATCTGTTCTGGGTTACACAGTCTACAGCAGACTAAGAACGTATACGATACTGGGAATGCCATCATGGTAACTTTAACCCATGTGCGAGATGAGGACAGGACAAGCAGAAATTCATTTCAGAAGACCAAGTCACACCGTGCTCCACACACAGGGATCAGTGCCAGAAGGTTTCAGCTGAGCACCGAGTCCCTACAAGCACCTGTAAAATGAGAGTTCTTGCAGCTCATCTTACTAATTGTATGGACAAAGCAATCCTCAGGTACTCAGGAACATCTACTAACTCTGAACCACTTGCAAAAACAACCTCTGAGAGTACTATTTGTCAGCTGTCCCAAACCACTGCACTGGCTTTGGCTGAAGTGGTTGGCCACCCTGCTTCCCAAGACAAAAGACAAATGTTCCCGTGTCCCCTTGAGTCTGGACTCAAAGCAGTGGAATCCTCCTCCCTTCCCATCAATCTCTGAAGCACAACAAATGACATCTTTCAGGGTCAGGAAAAATATTTCACCAAACAAACCCTATTGCCTGTCTGATTCTTGTGGTTTCATTATGCTGGCTGGAGTTGGGGACAGCAATAATTCCGTAGGCTCTAAATCAGCATGTTGGCCGGCTTTGAGGCTGCTCTGCTGAGGACACCACGAAGCCTCTAACCACGCACGCCTGGCAAATGAAGATGGCTATTCCGGAGCAGAAACTCTCACACACACAAATCTCTCAGACACCAAGACTGCTGTCATGAATGCTGTGTGCGCCAGCTTGAATTCAGGCTCTCTCTCGGGTTAGGAATGCTCATGCAGTTTTGTAGCAAACGCTGGAACCCACTCCAGAAGCCTCCCTGGTGTAAGCTGATACGGTAATTGTGGAAAGTCAACAAATCTAAACCCAAACTTCATTGTGCAATAACACGAACTGCAGAAACACTGTATGAACTTGGTGTTTATATCTGATAGTTTTATTAACAGGCATTCTTCAGGCAAAGTCCCTAAGCAAAGCGATGCTTTTTGAGCAGCCTTGGGTTTTTTTAAAGATTCACCTGCGCTTCAGGCAGTCTGTTCGCTGGTCCTGCACCGTTCATACAACACAGAAAGGGGCAGCAGATATGAGAAGCACAGCAGAGCCCCTCGGCACCAACCTGGCTATTAGCTGCTTGGGTGGAAAGTGGAAGCAGCGCATCTGCCACCCTTTTTCAGCTCTCATCTGGCCTTCATTACAGTTGTCCAAAATGAAACTTGCTGGTTTGGGAGAGGCAAGGCAGCCACTTCCATTCTACTGTTCACATTTCCTTGCCAGCTGCTACTTCAGCACATGCATCACAAACCAATAAAGGAATCAGAAAACATTGTCTAGTCAGACCGAGCCCACCGGCCCCCCGAACGCCAGGGCCTCCAACAGCATGTTCTAGAACAGGAATAGCCATGGCCTTTGCCCACCCTGTGCCAACGCAAGGGCACAACATGTGATGGGGAGCTGAGGCAGCACTGGGTGCGAGCTATGAGAAGAGAGAGGACCCAGCCACGGAACCCACTGCACATGGGAACCCACCACTACCACAGGCAAGACAACTGCGCTGCCCAGAGCACCTGCAAAGGGAGCTGGAGCGGGCACACGCTCTGCTCTCAGCAATGAACCAAGACCACCCTTGGGAGTCACCTTGCGGAGCACGGTATAATTAAAGGAATATAAAGCCACACAAAAAATGTTTTTAAGCAAACAAACTCATCAGAGTCGGCACATAACACTAATGATATTAATAACAGTCATATTACGCAAGCATGAGCCTAATAAAGAACACAAGCCTGCTACTCCCCAGAACACGGTTCTTTATCTAAACCACTGTTACTTTTGGCTGCATTTACCATGCCTGTTGTATTTTTCTGAAAGAAAACAAGATTTATCCTGTCCTCTCTTGGATGAGACATAAAATAACAATCCTAAGGAGGTGTGGCCATTAAAAATCATCTGCTAGCTTTGGCAAACACGGAGAGCCAGATTCAGTAATCCAGCCAGGTCTCTAGTGCAGAAAGAATAACTCTACCCCTTATCCGCTTTCTAGGTGATTGCAGGTGCCGAGCTGGATCTTAGGCTGATGTTAACTTATGTCATTCTGTTCGGACACAGCCACACTGCCATGTGCCATTTTTGGTCACTCAAATTCTCTAGGCTTCATTTCCTACCTTTAAATCCACAGGTTAATGGATTTAGCTAACGCCAAATCAATTATTAGTGTTAATTTCATCTTCAATTCTAAACTGATTGCTTAACATACACCCCAAAACCAAGCAACCAAACAGAAATCAAATCTCATTGAAAGGAAAGAAATCAGTTAAATTCTCATTGGTTTTGCTGCTCCTTTAAAGGGCAGGGGTGCCCTCTTCTGGGCATAGACTTTGCTTCAAACCAAACCTCTTCTCCACTGTAAAAGCTCCCCAAACTGCGACTGTGCTTCAAGAAACAAATGGCAACTTGCGGGCAGCTGGCTCCGAAAAGCACATTAAGCACTAAGAGGCACTGCACTCCATGTGTGTTTGTGAGAAAATGTGCACCAGGGTGCCACAAAACCCTTGGGAAGAGATGCTCGTTCCAGGCTAAAAACTACTGGCAGCCTGAAAGACCTCTACGGATGCACGCAGAAGTGCGCAATTCCACCTGCTAGCATACCTGGACTCATTCAGTCCAACAGCATGGATAACAGCAGCAGTGGACACAAGCAGCAGCAACTGTATCGCACTCACACAGAGAGCAGCTTGAGCAAGCTGATGTAATCTAGTGAGTCAAAAAAGAGGTAGTGGGTTTTCTCCCTTCCAGAATACAAATTCACAGTGAGAAAACAAAAACTGACCCAGTCAGAAAAATAAGAACAACAAACGTAAGCAAACAATTCGGTTCCACACAGTTCCTTTATTCCTGCATCTGCAGCACAACGCAGTGCCGCTCTCCAACATGGGAATGCTCAAGTTTAACCAAACACACTGGAAGAGGAGTCATCACCCTTTTTTTGTGTAACGTATGTAAATACTAATCACACGCAGCCAACAGCTAGTCTGGACACACAACTGCAAACACTCCTCAGAATTCCAACAGATAGCAGAGAGATAGGTGTGTGTATGTATTTAAGCACCAGAACATACTTAGCACGCTTGTGGTTTTAACCTTCTTTTAAAGCCAAACTGTGTCTTTCTCAGCAGTGAAGAGATTCAGCCACTGCTGGGATGTGCTATCAGAAAGGGTGAGACCTCTCTGCGTAACAAGAATGATGATAAATTTGCCTCAGCAGCCAGACGTTGCTAATGAAGAGATGAATTCACCCCAGGTGTAACTGCAGGAACTGCTATAGGATAAAAAGGCCAAGTGTGATTCAAGGGCAACATAGATTTTTTTCAGAGCCTTAAAAACAATTTTTCCCACCACCCTGGGCATGTCTCACACAAAAAGACATCATCTGCTGCCTTTTTTTTCTCCTCTCCACTTTTATTTGCCCTACCGGCCACAAAACACAGCGGTTAAAGCTCTTACAATGTAAGAAGCACAGCACACACACGGAAAAGACAAACAGGCCAGCAAGGAGTGAGACCACAGCTAAGATAAAGCCCGCCAAGCGCCCACATGCTGCCCAGCAGGGATAAGGAAGGAAGGAGCCTCAGCGTGCTTGTCAGGAGAGATTTTAAACTGCCAGAGCTGACCCACGGAGCTAAATTCCAACACGGACTTGAAGAGATGTGCAAGCTGGAGGTCCCTGTGGCAATGCTGTCACTGTATGATTGTGGTCTGCACACACGGTTGTGGTCGCTCAGGTCTGGTTTCAGGAGTGCTTTCCCTGAAAATTCAGGGTAGCTCTTCTCCAAGTGCTTCTACCAGATCAGGAGTCCCTCTGGTAACCAGCAGCTGGGAGACTGGGGATCTCACCCTACTTCTCAGCAACCTGTTCCCAGTTTTACTTCTCCTTCAGCTTTGCATAAACCCAATCTCAATTCCGTTCACACAGCACTGAATAACTGCAGATGGAAGTGGGATGAAAAGCATTTAATATATAAGAAAACTCTATGAAGAGACATTTGCTCTTTCCATTGCTTGAAGTTGCAAGAGGCAGCTCAGGTAAAGCACCTTTCAGCCCTCTTCACCGCAAGTAACAGAACAGCCTGTCTTTCTAAGCAAAGAAATCAGTTCAAATGTTTTCTAGTCTGATGCTTTTAATCCAGAATTCACCGAAGAGTGGTTTTTTATGGACTGAGAGGAGGCAAACGCTTTGAGCACTTGTACAGATGGCAAGCGTGAGAGAAATAGGGAAAACGCCAACATACTACGGACTATTTAGAGAGGAAAAGCAGCTACGCACACAGATACAGTACCTTCCCTCCCATCTAGGATCTCCAGACCTTTTGGCAACAGCAGATAGCTGGACTTCAGCAAGCTTAGACAAAACGTATCTGTGTGTTCCATCACAGCTGACAGCTTCTAGAAATGGTGCTGGGGTTTGAGTTCACCTTCATTAATAGGGAAGTAGGGAACGAAAATAAAAACCACTGGAGACCAACTCATAATGCACATCTCTGCCTTTACATGCTGCTGCCTTCAGATTCTAAAAGCCATCTCACTCGTTGGAAGTGAAAGGGATCCATGCAACCTTTCAGTACTCAAACAAGGGGAAACACTGGCGTTGTGCTTTTTCAACTTGCCAAGCTGAAGGAATGTTATTGAAGACTCTCCTACATAAATGTTCCTTGACCTCTGCATGAACTAACAGGTCTTAAAAACTGCATTAGCCAAAGCAAATTCCCATCGCAAATAAAACATTTAGCCGAGCGCATCACATTTTTCTCTACGCTGCACGAAGAAAACTCCAAGACTAAAAATGGCAAGTTAGCATTTCCTGTTTGGGTCTAAACTCCAACAAACTCATGATGAGCAGATGCTAGTGTCTATATAGCAGAGGTGGAAGATCAGGGAGGGCAGCGATATGATCAGGGAGAACAGTTTGAAGCTGCAAGATGGGAGATTGAGATGACATCTTAGGGAGAAATGTTTTCCTGTAAGGGTGGGGAGGCCCTGGCCCAGGGTGCCCAGAACAGAGGTGGCTGCCCCATCCCTGGAGGTGTTCCAGGTCAGGTTGGATGGGGCTTGGAGCCCCTGAGCCAGTGGGAGGTGGGACTGGATGGGCTTCGAGGTCCCTTCCAGCCCAAACCATTTAACCATATGATTTTATCATGATTCTACATATCTATAGAGAAAGGGAATACAAGGCAATATGAAAGACGGGGATCCATGTCCTATACAAAGCATTACTTGGAGTCTGTTACAATGTGAGTACGGAAGACCAAGTTTCCACCCAGTTCTGCTACAGACTTGCTTCACCCCTTCAGCAATTTCATTCGCCTCAGTAAGTTCTGGCCAACACTTCTTACCTTTATCACACCTGCCAGTGACAGGAAACATGACTGAAAGGAGGGGACCCTGTCCAAGAAGCTTCACAGAATTCCTGTCATTAACAACACATACCACTGGCAAATCATAACCAATTTACTAATTCACCACCTGGAGCTCCAAAACCATCTTTAAGATTATTTTTCCCTCTGTAACCATTAAGTTTAAGAGAGCCCCTCCTCATGGCAAGGCTTTTCATCAACGGTGACGAAAATAAACTGTCCAAGACATTTGCATGGAGAGGAAACCATCTCCAAATCCTAACTGTCTGCTTCAATGAACATGTCCTGCAATTACTGCTTTGAACAACAGTGTTTCCAACTCCTAAAGGGCCTCTTGTCCTTACAGACGCTTGAAAACTCCCTCTCAGCAATAATCACCAGCATAGAGGTCAGTTGTCTGCTCAAACTCAGGTGCTGAAAGAAAACCATTGTACTTCAGTGCCCTGGTACCTCAGCTTGACCTCTCAAATCCAGTTCAGCCCTTCAAAAACTTCAAGCGAAATCTGTATTTAAAATCTTTAGAAAGAGTTCAAGGTTCGCCATTTTCTAAAGCATGTTTCCAAAGTGGCAACCACATGCAATGACAAACAGTCATCTACATGGCCCTCAAACAGGAACAGAGACTAAAGCCAGCCGGATGTTCTCCTCTACTCCAGTTCAAGTACTTCAAAAACCATCATGTCTCCGCCTGAAGGATCCTAGCCCGTCTCGGTGCAGCGTAAAAAGGTCATCTTAAAAGACCAGAGTAGAAAAGCAGCTTCTTGGCTTGCTCTAACTTGGCTGCTAGAGTGCTTTTTAACCACAATCCAAAGATTTATGTTTACCCCCTTGCACTTCCAAAGACTGATCACTCACCCCGGTTTTGCATTCCGTCCCCTCTGGAACAACAGCACTCCACTGCTGATCAGCACTGAGTCCCCAAGCAAATTCAAAACAAACAGAACAAGGCCCAAACTCCTGGGTCTGACAGGCCCTTTCCCTCAGAACTGGCAGATGCTGAACACTGGCATTTGGTTCTAATTAACAACATTCTTCCCATTACAATGTGTGTGGTACCCAACAACATTCCAAACGGCTTTTAAGCCTTTCTGGCCCCTCCATTTAACACGTTTGAGCCTCAGACTGAGGAAGCCAAACCCAAGCCTGTGATAACACCATGAGTTCTCAGCTACGCTCCTGGAAGAAGTACCAAATCCATCTCTTAACTCTTCACGTGATTTCCTTGCAATCAACTGCATTAATTCACCTGTGAGGTGAGACAGTGCAGTCTCTAGTGGGATATTTATCTGTCCTACACCAGCCTGCCATCCATGGACAGAGTTCGACACAGGGCAGCAGGTAATGGCTCCTCCTATAGAAGAACAATTGCTGTGCCACAGAAATTATTCACCTATGCTGAGCCTCTGGGTGGAGCTCACCAGACCCTGAGGAAGCAGCTGCAATAAGCAAGACGTGAGGGAATTCCTCCCTGCCAGCCTCACTAGGCTGTCTTTACGCTCCCATCGTCACAACGTCTGGGGAGCGCTGTAACAGGATGGTTTGCAGAGCAGAAAAGATTATCCGTCACTTACAGAAAACTGCGACCCTTAATAAAGCCTCCCTCATGCTTTAAGTACATGACATATATTAGAGAGCAGAGGGACCCAGCACAAGCAGTTTGGATAACTTCTGAGTGTGCTGTTCAAGTGAAACCAGCTCCCCAGCATTTAACATCCTATCACTTGCTCCAAAGATATTAAGTACGCGAGTTGTGAAAGCGTTCACCAGTCCCTAGAAGCACACTGGCTTTTTGTAAACATAGTAATCGTCCATCTGAAACCTTGGAAAATAATATTATTTGCCTCCCATTTTCAAGGGTGTCACATCACATTCATTTATTTGATCCAGGACAAGCTATGTTTTGTCTAAGTGATTCATCACATACCCTGCAAACAAGCTAAAGTGCACATAAGCAAACAAGAAGATAATGTGTTTTTGTAGTCTGTTTTATGCTGTGCCTAGGAAAAATAATTATCAGAAAACAAATACTAGGGATTAGCTTGAAAGAAAAAAACCCCAAACCTTAAATAAAATGGCTCAGACCATAATGCTTAGAATACAGAGGAAAAGCTTTGCCACGTTCTAGGGGTTTCTTCAGATTTGCACCCCTCTGCACGGTCCTCGGCCTCCTCCTACCAGTACTGAGTGGAATACAATGTAACTGCTTCAGAGAAACATTGACGGTCTTAATTCACCAGTTGAAATATGAAATTAGATAGAAATCATAGACTTGAATCCCAGTTCTCATTCATTGTAGTTGGTAATACTGCGCATTTCTTTGCTATTTTCTATTGCACTACTAAGTAAAAGCAGAGACTTAATTTTTATTATCATTTTATCTCCTGGTTCAAACCACGGAACACAGAATAATTTGGTCAATGAAGAATTGGTCAGAGTAACTGTGGCTGGGTGGGACACTCAGAGAGTGTGCTTACCAAATTCAAGTGTCTGACCCCGCCCGTGGCAGCAAGCAGACTCAGAGAGGCATCCGCCCCGCGGCCAGAGAGAACCCTCATTCCCCAAACAAGGGTAGTAGGGGGCAAAAAGAGCCATCTGGGCTATCACCCTCATCCAGAAGCCAAATCCCCATAAACAAAATAGCAGTGGTCTCTCCTGAACAACTCCTGCCTTTCTTCTTTGAAAAAAAGTAAGGGATCATATTAAATAAAGCATGTAAAAAAATGTTATTCACTGGTACTTCAATTGCAAAGTTAATTAAGGCATTCAAATTGTGAACAGGCAGTCAGACAAATGAGCTTAGAAAGCCCAGCTCTTCCAAGGGACACATGAATGTGTACATTCACCTTAATCTACACTGAAATTAGGCACCTAATTTACATAGGTTACCTTAAAAATCCACGACCAAACCTAAAGCCCATAGCACAAATATTATGAAATCACTGCTCAAACTTACAAAATAGAGGGGGACAAAAAAGAATAAAAAAAGTGATTAAAGACATTTTCTGTATCAGTTTTTGTGCAGGCCAAATTCTTCATCAGTCTATCCGGTCTCAAAATTTTAAGACAATACTACCTTGTAGTCTGTCAAAAACTAAAGCAGCCACTCTTATGAGAACAGCAGCTGCTGTTACTCCTAGCGCTCTGCTAAACTTCACAGGAACCAGAAGTGTTTTATTTACCACAAGGAATAATTCAAGTCAATTAAATACAGGTAGTCCAACAGCAAAAAGTGAAAAAGGGAAGAGTTCTCCTGCCAGCTGGCCGTAGCGCTGCACACCCAGACGGCTTTGCAAAGACAACCCAGCGGTCAGAGGGATTGTCCCAACACCTGCCAATTCCCTTGCGGCATCCTCAGCCCACAGAGAGGGAGCAGCTAGCCAGTCATCTTCATTATTTTAAAGATCAGCAGCGTTAAACACTGGCTTACTTCAAAGGGACACAGCAACGACGTGGAAAAGCAGAGTACACTGCAAACGGATGGGCTGATTAAGCTCTGAAACAGCACCGAGAGGAAAGACAGAAGAAAATCTTTTTGAGCTGTGGCTGCCTGCTCGCCCTCTACTAGAGAACCACGACAGTCCGACAGCTGACAACATGAGCTGCAGCTTGAGCATCCCCGTGTGTGCAGCAGCATACACAAAAACACTTTAGCATCCACATGTTCTTTCTTTCCAAAACCATGGAACTGAAGCGCCAGAAATGATACTTTGCCCTTGAAAAAATTCTTCCTTTGGACTAAAATTCTTTTGAACTAAGAATTTGGGTTCTCTGCTACAAGCACCATGAAGCAGAGCCAGGCCATGCTGCAGAGCACCTGACTCGGGTGGACGACAGCACTCCCCACTAGCACCCTGCAAATGGTGCTCTCTTATACCAACATTTGCATCTTGTTTGTGACAGTAATCAACCTGTCTTTCCTAGAGAACTTCACACTAAGAAGCGGAGGGAAGGTAAGGAGCAGACCCTCTCCTCCCTTCTAAACTCTCCAACCTTTTTAGTACTGTTGGGTTTTGGTAATTTACTTACAATTTCTTAGTTTTCAGTAAAGCCAGAATGGGAAGCAAGCAGAATAGAAGACAAAATGGTTAAGCTATATACCACACTACTGAAATAATAGCTATCACTCACGAGTAACGCTATACAGACTATTTCAAGTTTCACTGTGTTCCTCTCCAGAAACCCAACTCAGCTGGCCTGTTTGCAGAAAGGACACCCTCTAACAGGGCAGGATCGCTTGCCCGGTCACTCCCTAATCAGGCCAGCACAAAGGAGACGGCAGAGACCTCAGTGGGACCCCTTCTCCCCACAGCCGACAGGCTCCTTTGGCTGGAGCCAGGCCATTGAACCCTTCTTTGCTCCATCCCTGTCTCAATGTGGACTGAAAACAAAGGAATGATACCCTAGGCAGACGTCACAGGAAGGGACACAGCAAAGCTCTGACATTCGCAAGGAACAGCATCAAACACCAAGACAAGGGTTTTACTACAGATAAGATGCTTTGACAGAGTAACGACCATGGCTGAGAACAGAGGCAAAGCTTCTGGGCAAGAGCCTTTTTTCCAGGTCAAAACTATCTGAGTTAACAAGCATGGCAGCCCTTTTCCAACAATGATTTAGGATGTAGAGCAAGGGGAGCTGTGAATCGGAATGTCCTTATGGGAAGTGCCTGCATGTAATTACACTCATGCTTGCATGTAAAACTATTGCACACAAGCCCTTTAAGGCATAAAACATTTACACTTACCTTTAGGACTTATATTCAGATATTTAGTTTATTACCATCATTCATTCTGTTTCAAGGTGCTACTTGCCTAAATGTAGTATGTAAGCAGATGCTACTCTATTTCATTCATGTAAAAGGGACCAGAAAGCAACAGTGCTGTAACTCAACAGGTCATCACCAGAAACGATACAAGAAATTCATCCCGCTAGCTCCAAATCTAACGCACACAAGACTGACGGCTACCCATTAGACTCTACTTTGCAGCTACAGGAAACCAGCCATCAGAACTGTTACAAAGAACATGATGTGCACCACCTGGATATCGAACCAATCTGCACCAGTACCTTGATTAAACAAACCATTAAGTACAGCGTCTGTCCATCTGGTCTTTTCCCTCACCTCAGAATTTGGTGTTCGATAGCCCACAGGTCACATCCGCTTCACCACACAAAGGCAGCCTAGGCAAGTCACAGGTTTATTTAATATTCATCTGTACAATTCCTTACAATAATTCAGGAGACACTACTGGACTATTCTAACTGCCAAACTTCCCAATAAACATCCACTGGTGTTGAACAATCACTCACTATGTCCAGGCAATATTTTATTTGGAAAATAAATATAACTCCAGCTGTCACACTTTACAGTAAATAAGTACATCTCAAGCAAACGCAATTGCCCACGCCACGTTTGTGGGACAGCTCTCCGGACAGGTCAGATGACATCATTTCTTAAAACCAAATTTGGTAGCGAAGGCAGACACGATATCCCTGTATGGAGTATCCGAGTCCAATCTGGTCCGTGGTACGCAGCACAGTCGACGGAAGGCCGGAGACCGCAGCAGCAGGTTGTGTGCAAGTCCCACAAAGCTCGAGGACAGCCAATACAGTGCCATGGACTGCAACGAGACAAAGACCAAGTTCAGCCTCCCTAAACACGATGAGAATTTTCAGTTTGAGGCAGCTCTTCATGAACCACAACCACTGGTTGCTCCCAGTTATTGAGAAAAACAACTCACCTAGGACCACTCCTCTCAATAACAATGGCTTCCATTTTTCACTCTCTCAACTCTTCTGGGAAAAAAGTGTCATCTACACTGAAGTCTGACAACAGTTCACACATTAATTCATATTAAACTTGCTTGAACTTCTACATTTCAGACTAAAAGTCGACGAGTCAAGCCACCAGATACTCTGCTTTTGCTAACCACTGCAAAAACATTCAGAACCAGAACACCTGGTAAAAACAAGAAGTGTTTCAAGATGACTGTGGAAAATATCCTAATCGAAGAATTGTTCCGTTCTCCTCTTACAGTCAGCAAACCTTTATCTGTGTGTTCATATCTGAAGTTCTCCTCCCATTTTTGAGATCACAGAAAGGACGCTAACTCGCTCTTAATGTCCTTCCAAGCCCTAGCTCGTGACAATGATGTTTAGATACAGCGTGCGCAGAGTCTTTCCTCTTGAACAAAATACCGAATGTGTTAAGTATTTAAACATACGCATAGACAAAACAGCCTCTACGTTTTAGGGCATGCAGCGTTAGAGCAGCGCCTATGAAACCCCCTAGGCTGCTCTTTGAGCACCAGAACATACCGGTCACAGGAGCGCCGCTGAGACGCTGTACTTACAGAGGGGACTGTGGCAGCAACGGGGATCATCACGACTGACAGTACCCGGAAGAAATTCGTAGCAAGCTTCTGCAACCTGGAAACCTCCTTGTGCGAAGCAAAGAGCTGAAAGGCAAGAAACCCAGATATAAACAAGCTCCTTTTGAAAGAGCTAGAAAGAGAAAAAAGGCAACAGCGGGGTTCCCTGTAACCTAGCACTCTGCATCCTCCATTTCCATTTATACACTGCTACAACCTTTCCTTGAACTTGTGTGACATTTTACACGCCTGGTCCTTTGCAGGAAACACCACACCAACCCAGCAGAGTCCCTCGCCATCATCTCAAAGCAATGCAACTCGACACAGTCACTTATACACAGCTCAAGTCCCAAGGGCTCAAGCTCTCTGAGAAAAGCTGCCAACAGGGAATAGATCCAAACCGGTTGACAGGGAACTGAGTGAAAACAGAATCACATCTAGTCACATGCTGACTTTCCTTCTCTAAGTCCACTGATACAGAAGAAAATGGAGTAAGAGTGGTTAGAGTTTGACGAGAGGGGCGGGTTTAGAACAAAGCAAAACACCCCACACATGCTTCTGGACGCTTAATGCCCTAGAAGCTCATTAGAACATCATTCCAAGAGTCACATCTGAATTTTTTTGAGGCTCAAGTAAAGCCAGTGAAGCGTCTAAGATGCGTCACAGCAGTACGTGTCACCTCTAAACAAGGCACCCACACGTTCAAACTCACAGAACAATCAAGCGATCTTTCAGTATGATTATCTGGAACTATGCTTACGTTATCATGCGTAATACTGTCACACAAGCCTAGAAAATGACTTATTCTTTTGCAATCACCCCATCTATTCCACCAACATACCTCCACTATCAGCAAGTTCACCAGCCCGAGCAAAACTGGTAGGATCCAGGTGGAATCTGGTGCTGTGAGGTCTCTGAACCACAGCGCTCCACCAGTGGAAAACTGTTCTTGAACTACAAGAATGAAGAGAATAGGGAATTAAGAAGGATTTGGTTCCTCATGTTAGTCAGAGCCATCCTGCGTATGAAAATCAAATCAGCCACATTTCTGGCTACACCTCACTTCCATGAAAAATCGCTTTAAAGCGGAAATCTCTGTCTAATGGACCACGGGTCCAGGTACTCTGCTACCCATACGCATTAAGAATGGTGGGAGGTACAAGCTGAGGCCCAGCTGAGCTCACGACAGTCACCCATCAGACAATCCTGTGATAAAAACTAGCTTGAGCTCAACCACCCTTTTAACAAGCCAAGGAGGAAAATATGCAAGGGACTAATCTACAGTGGTTACACACGTTACAGTTTGGAAATGAGCACTTTTCTTACTCACTCCATAACTTGTTACTTTCTTCCTTAAAGAAGAAACAATAACAATAACTCCGTCCTTGTTGAGGCTGATAATGAACCTGCTAGCTTTGCCTGCACATCATGGATTCACACAGGCTCAACTGTCCTTGTGCTTCACTCATTCCCACCGCAGGGCAGGAATCTCAAGTGTTTTTGCTGGGTTTATCCCAGGCCCATGTTATCTAAGTACAATAGTTCTATTCCCCATACACACAAGACCAAACAACAATTAGTCCAATTTCTGTGTTTTCCTTCACCGCAGCTGCAAGTCACTTGAGCGTGTTTACAATCCTCCCTCATATTCACACATTGCTGGGAGAGCTCAAACCAAAGGGAAGGACAGGTCTCGTCCAGATGCCAGTTCTTTGTTTGTACGAACTGCGGACTAGTCGAGGACAACTTGTACAACGTACCTAATCAAAGTCTTTGAAGTTCATTTTTATCAGATATGGCTTAAGCACAGATGAATACTAAGTTTAAAAACTTGGTAGTGGAGCAGTTTTTCTATCAGCTTATACGTCAAGCTTTGCAGATTGTATTCTTTAACCACCAAAGCACGTGTAAACACAGTAACAGAATGAAAACCAACTGTTAAGAGCACATCTGTTCAGATCACTCACCTTCCGAGCCTGCGGCACCAGTGCTGCAGTTGCGCAGAGCGAGGGACACGCAGACCCACAGTGGAATCTGCACCCACACCAGCAGAGTGGCTTTGAAGGGATGGCAGTTGTCTCGCACATAGAGCTCCGTAACAATCCGACGCAGGTTTCTCTTGAAGTGGAACCTTTCAGAAAGGAAAACCAAAAGCCCTCTCACAATACCTGCTCCAGAGTTACTTCTCCAATTCCAAAACAGCATTTCTTCAAATTGGCTCCTTCAGGTGCAGCTCTAGAACACCTAAAAGTCTTTCGTCTTCAAACACACATCTCTTCTCACCCACCCCACTTCCCTCACAGCTTTTAACCCTGTTGCTATAAGCAACTTTCATATCAAAGCTTCCCATTGCCATCGCCACCCACCAGTAACTCGTGTGCTGTTTTATTTCATTGTGGTTCTTGTCCAAATTAAGGTCTAACTTCCTCAATACAGAGGTAATCAGCTGGTTATACGATCCCCAGTTTACATACAGTGCTATTGCGTAGGGTGAGACCAGGCCCACAACCACAGAAGTTGCAGTGCTATTTAGGTACCATAAAACAGCTAAGAAAACTTCAGCCACAAGTAAATACAACAAAATCACTCCTGGAGTTGGTTTTGTGAGCCTAAACTTACCACCAGGGCAGAGCTTTAAAATGGATGAACTCTGAAGGGCGATATAACACACAAGTGGTAGAAGTGACAAGAAAATCCAAGCTTTGGGCAACAGGAGAATCGTTCTACAGGATTCTCATTTGTAGGACTTTCCCTCCTGCCACTCCTCAATCTGGAGAGGGTTTACACGGCACATACAATCACCAACTTACCTGGCCACCTTTTCAGACCAACCCAGCTGCTTCCCACGCACAGACACCTCATAGCGAAGACGCTCAGACAGTGTTTTAATCTCAGGCTGCAAATTTTCCAACTAGCTGAAGAAAAAGAAAGATGTTTATGCACAGTTACATGGCACAAACACTTCCGTGCCCCACGCAACACCAGACAGACACCAGAAACGATTTAGAAGGACACAGCTCATATCTGCAAACATCTTTTATCTTTAAACATAATGAGCACCCAACGGGACTAATGAGAAGTGCTGACAGTAACAAAGATGCTCTCTTGCTGATAAATTAAACAAATACAGAATTGGACATTATTTTGTTCTCAATAAGTAACCTTTTGTCTCCATTCAGGAACTGTGACCAGCTAATTAACAAATAAAAGCTGTTAGTGCCACTTCAACAACAATTAAAACCCAAGAGGATGCACAACATTGCAGTCACAACTCTGAGGAACTAGCACAGACCCAGTTACACACAAGTGCAACACAATATTTACTTTTGCAATCAAAAAAGAATGACAAAAGAACAAGCATTACTGTAAATACAAAAATATCCCAAAGCTGCCACAATAAAAGAAAATGATGGTTTTCTTGTAGGGAGGCTACAGGGATGGTAGTCACTGAGGGAGCGTGCCTAGCCTGACTGTCCTGACCTTCACACAGGTGGAGAACCATTCCCAGCTGAGCCCAATCCCAGCAGCTGTGCAGAATCACCATAGCCCTGCTGGGCGGGCCAAAGAGCAGCACAGAACAGGCTGAGTGCCTGCTTCACACCAACCCCAACCCTCCTCCTTGCTTTTGAAGCAAAACCAGGCATTTATGGCTGGTTCTGTCAGTTTGTGTTGGAGCAGCTTCAGCGAGGGCTGTGTTTCAGCCAGCACCTAACACCACTAAGCTCCTTCACAGCTTTCTGATGCCCGTGTAGAAACCAGTCACCCCAAGAAGCACATTCTCACTTTCCAGGTTTATCTAGGCTCCCCAGGACAGCCAGATGCAGGCCTGTCCCCACAGAACCCCTGCGCCAGCAGGCCCTGGTGAAGGGGCACACGGGAGCAACCTGCAGGCTCACAATGGCTGCACCACAGAGCTCAGCTCCTTGGGGGATACATCATGAGCAAGCCCACCTGGCACGCTGAGAGACCCGGAGCTTGGAGGAACCAGACACCCCAAGGGACCCAGAGCTCAGAGGAACCAGGCACCCCAAGGGACCCAGACTCCCAAACAATCTAAAGCCCTGAGAGAACCTCCTGAGGGATTTGTCCTGAGGGTACCCAGAGCCCCAAAGGGACCCACAGCCCTGGATTACTCCTGAGGAACCCTTAAAAAGTCCCTAAGGGAGTCCATCTTGAGGGACTCAGAGTCCTAAGAAATCCAAAACTCTAAGGGACCTGCTGTGAGGAATTCAGAGACCACGGGGACCCAGAGCCACCCATAACCTCAAGGAATGCCCTGAAGAACCCTAAGCCCTGAGGGACCCAGTGCCTTGAGAAATCCAAAGCCCCGAGGCACCTGGAACCCTAAGAAATCCAAAGTCCTGAGGGACTCGCTGTGGGGAACTGACCCTTTAGGGAACCAGAGCCACGTACAGCCCCAAAGGACCTCCTGAGGGATCCAGCGCCCTGAGGTACTGGCTGTGAGGAATTCAGACCCCAATGAGAACGAGAGCCACCTACAACCCCGAAGAACTCCTTCAAGGACTTGTAACCCTGAGAATTGTCCCTGAGGGACCCAGCACGAGAGATCCAAAACCCTGAGGGACCTGGAAACCTGAAGAACCCAAACCCCCAAGTAATTGGTGCCCTGAGGGACCCACAGCCTTACGAAATCCAGAGTGCTGATCCCAGAGCTATCCATAGCCCCAAGGGACAGCTCGAGGGACCTGCAGCCCTGAGGGCCCCCCTGAACGACCTTAAAAAAATCCACATTCCTGAGGGACCCGCTATAAGAAACTCGGAGCTCAGGGGCACCCAGAGCCCTGAGGGATCGGGAACCCTGAGGGAACGGCTGGGGAACCCAGAGCCCCCTACAGCCCCAAGGGACGCCATGAGGGCCCCGGTTCCGCGGCCGCACCTTGGCGAGGAGACGGCGCTGCCCGGCGGCGAGAGGCAGGGTGACGGCGGTGCGGAGCAGGGCGGCGCCGCCCGCGATGGCGGCCCAGCACGGCAGCTCCGCCGCATCTCGCAGCGACAGCAGCGCCTCCTCGGCCCAGTGCACGGGCGGGGCCCGGCACAGCCGCTCGCCCAGCGGCACGGGGCCGCCCTCAGGGCCCGCGCTAATCGCCGCCGCCGCCAGGCGCCACACTCGGGGCGCGCGCCACATCGCGGAGGGCGCAAAGGCGTGATGCGGCACCTCAGCCGAGCGCCCCGCGGGGCGGAGTGATCCGAGCGGGAAAAGGCGGGACGGGGACCCGCGCACGCGCCAAGCGCCACAGGGCGGAGTGGGCTCGCGCCGCGCACGCGCTAGGGCGGGGGCTCGCGCACGTGCCAAACGCCACAGAGAAGGCGGGTGGGCTCGCGCCCCGCGCACGCGCCAGTTGGGGGCGGGGGGAAGAGTGTGGTGTGTGGTGGCGCGCGCGACAAGCGGCGGAGGGGCTCGCGCCCCGCGCACGCGCCAAGGGCGGGAAGGGGGAAGGAAGGCGGGCGGGGCTCGCGCTGCGCACGCGCCAAGGGAAGGCGGAGGCGGCTGCGCACGCGCAACCGCCGCGAGGACGGAATGGGCTCGCGCCACGCACGCGCCAACGGCGACGGGGGGGGGGGGGAATGGAGGAGGCTGGGGCTGCGCACGCGCCGCACGCCACAGCGCGGAGCGATCGCGGGGAGTGGGGGAGCGCACGCGCCAGCCGCTCCGAGAATCCCGGCGCGCGGAGGGATCGGAGCTGTGTAGAGGGTGAGGAGGCTGTGGGGCGTCACGTCCGCCTGGCGCCACGGCACGGAGGGAGCGGAGGGGGCGGTGCTGCGGCTCCGGCCCGAGGCTCGTTAACCTTTGGTCATTAAGGCCCGACACAGTAAAGGGGCGGGACCAGTGCAGTTGCTCCCATTGAAACCAGTGCGGGTGAAATGAAATCAAAGTGTAGAGAGATGAGAGAAAAAAGGAGAGTCCTGATCCCCCTGCCAGAGCCACAGCCGAGTCCTGGAGTCCGAGGACCGAATTCCATGATTCCATGGACTAAATTCACGACTGCCCAGACCAAATTGCTCGGATTCCCTGGACAGGACCGCACCGTCCCATGGGCGACGGGGGGCTGAAAGTGCCAGGGCAGCATCCAGCCTCTGCCTCCCCCCACAGTTTTTCACATCACCGAAATGAACAGCCTCTTTTCCTGCGGCCTCATCTGGAGCTGCAGGAAAAGCTCAGCCGGAATACCGTGGGATCAGAACACAATCGTGGAACGGTTTGGGCTGGAAGGCACCCCAAAGCCCATCCAGTTCCACCCCCTGCCATGGGCAGGGACCCCTCCCACTGGATCAGGGGCTCCAAGCCCCATCCAACCAGGCCTGGAACCCCTCCAGGGATGGGGCAGCCACGGCTGCTCTGGGCAACCTGGGCCAGGGCCTCACCGCCCTTACAGCGAAACATTTCACATTTCTCCTTAAGATCCCATCTCAGTCTCATCTCTGTCAGCCTCAAACTCTTCCCCCTTGTCCCCCCTTTCAGCACTGGAAGCTGCTCTGAGGTCTCCCCAGAGCCTCAGCCCTGAACCCAAGTCTCTCAGCGCATCCTCAATAACCCAAAACGGCACTAGGCAAAACCTAGTGCCAAATCAGGGCAAAAGGCCATTCCGAAAGCTGGGAGCGCTTCATTACCTACGCACAGTGAGGAGCCACAGTGGGGGCTCCGTCATTCCCTCAGTCTGGCCTCCCTTGTGCCACCCTCAGTTCCTCACACCACGGATTTCAGGGGAGACAGTGAGGAAAAGGGAGCTCACTTTTATGCAAGCGTTGCCTTGAGGCGTGGGCTTAGCACAGCCCCGCCACATGCATACACCTCAACTTTCAAGCAGCCCAAAGGGCCTTTTCACAAGGGCTTTGTTCTTCTGGCTTAGGAAAGAACATGGTAAAAAAATAGTAAACAGCACTTATTCCATTCCAGCTTCAACAGCGGATGATTTAACTCATCCAGGTTACTTCTTACACAGGTTGTATACCCCTCAGGACGGTATCGTCCCCAGCAGTGCTGATCCCAAGTACAGGCCAAGGACAAAAACTAGCTTTCCTTCAGCCTGCCTCCATGCAGGATAACCAGCAACCCAGCACACCGGCCCTCGCTCGTCCCGCACAATAAATCCACCTGGCAGATCCATAGGCACATGGACGGTGCGTGGATCCTAGCCAGAGCCACGTGTCCTGCCTCGCAGGATGCACCCCCATCTTCGCCTCTGGTGCCGCCCTTCCCTCCAAGTGGAAGAGCTGACAGCTCCTGAAGATGGCCGGGGGGGGGAATCCACAGTTGGACTTCTCCAAACAGACCTTCACGGGGCAGGGACACAGTTTGGAGCAAGACATCACAACTCCTGGAACAAAGACACTTACGCTGAAATAAGCCTTCCTCCAGAGCCCGCTGGCACCAGGGAAGCACTGCTGCAGCCGGAAGGTCATTCTTGAACTCGCACACCGAGTGCTCCGAAGTGCCTGTGCCAGGCAAAGGAAGGACCGGGCCGAAGAGGAGACCTGGGGGAACTCGTGAAACAGAGCAGACTTGGCTGCAGGCATAATTTGCATTAGCTACTGCGGCACGATCCATTGACCACACTTACCAGGCAGAGGAATTCAGCGTGGAGACAGCTCCGAGTGCACCAAAACGCTGTGTTCTTGAGCACTTTTTGCTGAAATGCAAAAAGCGGTCCCGGAAGGAGGGAAACTGTGGTATTTGGTTATAACTGATGTATGCTGTCTCGAAGACATCCAACACATTGGGACAGAGCCCCCTGATAACGCCCCGTTTTTGTTTATAACGTACTTAAATTACACAAGTAGAAAAGTTATGCTTATTAATAGTTTAATGTATGAAGGAAACATCCAGATTTCTGAATATGAAGGTACATATCTCACATTAATTTAAGTCTACATAAAGTAGAGCCTCTATACTGACATATTGAAATTTACTTTCTGCTTAGCCATTTGTTATGTAAACAATTGTACATTTATTTGCCATTCTAAAACTTCAGGATCAAGTTTACATAATTTTGCTAAATTTCTGTGTTTGCTCAGAAGCAGTTTACAGTACTAAAACCAACCAGCCAAAGAACAGCTTCAACAGAAAGTTATGTCAGAAAAATAAAGAGGAAAGGAAAGAAGAAAGGCTAACTAAGTTGAAACGTATGATGGTGGGGAATGGGCGGTCACAATGTTCACAGAAAAAGGTCAGTTAGTAAGTTCTTCTGCAAAAAGCCTACACACTTCAGTCAAGCACATCAGTAGAATGATCTGGGAGCACATAAACTGTTTCTGCCGTTTGTATTTTCCTCTGCAAAAAAAGGAATCCCAAGGCTAGCACGTTGATCCCACTCAGCCAAGCTGGTTCATATGCACGCTGTTCATGTGAGGTGTCCAAGTTCCAGTCCACACCTGAAACAGAGAGCTGGCTTTAACACCGTGCTCGACGCAGCATCACACGGCAGCGCGTAGGGCTCTCCCTACACCTCATTAGAGCCCCGTGTCGGACAACATGGCAGTCAACTCTAGAATCATCACAGAATCGCTTGGTTGGAGAAGACCTTTGAGATCAAAACCTCACACCACCCCGAGCTCCTTTCAGCACTGTCACCCTGCTGTAATCGGGTGAGGAATGAGGGAAATGGGGCTTTAACCTCCCTTCTGCCTTGGCCAAAGGTCCCTCTTTCTCTCCTTTTCTGCTCAGTGCGCAGCAATACTGTCCCTCGGCCTGCCTGCCCTCATGGCAAAACACAAGGCAGACATCAATGCTGTTCATGTCCACCAGTTCCTCCTTCGTAGAAACACTGATGTAAGAAATATTTCACCATCCCTTCAGACCAGGGAAATAAGCACTCCCCCTAAACACATCAGGCCCACTGCCAAGAGGAGCGAACACGACTCCTGATAAATGCCAAATCATCTGCAAGGACAGCGTCTGGAGACTTCCAGAGCAAGAGACCCTCTCTCTCTCCTCTTGGCTTTAGGAAATGCAAACCATCAAGAACTTGATTTCTGGCACCTTCAAGTACTTCCCTCCATACCAATACCCTCCACTCCGGGAAATCCAACTACAGAGCAACGCCTTCCTCAAGGGACGAAGTTTCCTCACTAAACGAGAAGTCACCTCACAACAGTCACAGCCACTTCAGAGCACCTCTGCCCTGCACAGCCACCGCCTGCCAGCACCGGGAGCTCTCTCAGCAGCTCGGATGGTTCCCAAGCCCAAACTCCAGAAATATCTTAGTTTAAAACAGTGTAACAGCTCACTGTATAATAAAAATAAACACAGGACATAACCCAGCAGGAGCCACTGCTGATCCATTACAATATCAGCTGCTGGCTCAATACGGACAAGAGGCTCAGGGGAATATAATCCCTGTTCCTAACCTGTAGTTACGGGGCAAGCCTCTAACGCAGGCGAGATCAGAGCAGTGGACAGAAGCTCGAGTTACTCCTCAGGCAGTGAAGACACTGGACCTTCCAGAGCCTGGAACAACCCTTCCGACCCAGCGCTGTGTTGGGGAAGGGAAAGCTCACCCAACAGCCAATAATGGGCTCTTCTCTCAAAAGCAAATCGATTGTGCTTTACCCAAATGCAGAACCGCACAGACTGAAATCAAGATAATATTGAGTAATATGTGCAGTGTAAAACTATCTTTTCTAGCCAGACTTGCCCACAACACATCATCAAAAAGCATCTGATTCGCAGTAATTACGCAGGTGTCTGCTCTGAGTAAAGAGGCAACTTCCTGAGCTTAGCTGGAAGCACAAGTCCCAACTCTCAAGCACAACCCCGCTCACAGAAGGAAGCACAGCACTCTCCCTTGAACTGCTTAAACTTAACGACCCCGGTTGTTTCTCAGGACAGGCCACACGCGCCTTTGGAGGGATAAATAATGCTTAGAAGCGGTCAGTAAGCGCATACAGCCCCGGCGCTGTAGTGACTAAGAGGCTGTATCAGCTCCTTGGAGACACAAGCAGAAAAAAGCAGCACTAAACTCTATTTCCATTCATTCTAACAGCTAGGATCTCACCTTCCCCGCACTGTTTAAGTTGAAATGAAATTGTGAATATAAAAATGGAAAAATTACCGTCTGAGGCCCGTTATTTTCTGTGGAATTAGAAACCATCTTTATCAGCGAGTTCCAGGATGGGTCAGCAGCATGAGGCCCATTAAATATAGGGCCTCCAGTACCATCTGCGATGGGGGCTACAGGAGGAATCATTGCGTTCCCGTACACGGAAAAAGGCATACCCTTTGGGGAGGAAAAAGCAAGAATCAGTGTGGGTCCATCAACACTGCTACTGCCGCATGGGCAGCAGGACACAGCGGGGTTCGGGTGACACAAACTCTCTGTTTTAAAGCAGCCAGAAAAAGGCTCGAATTTAAGAGAAACTTTTCTGTGCATATATTCGGACAAGTTGTTTTTCACTAGATCCAGGGTTCTGCCATACTGTGAGGGCAAGTTAGCGTTTTAGCTCACAACACTCAACTGCAGAGTGAACAGCACCTCTGTGTCGTTCATCTGCCTCACATACCGACAGGGAAATCGAGCGGCACCGCACACGCCAAGCCCAGTAAGGTCATTACCCCGACTTTTGGGAAGTCCATGTATCCTGCGGGAACGGGCTGATGGAATGTACCGGAAGGCGTTACGATTCCCGTGCTGTCTCTCTCCATGGCTTGGTGGGAGAACACTCCTGGGTCCGACATGGGCCGGTGGATCATGTGGCTCCCCATTCCGCTGTGACACCAGTCCACTTTATCTAACAGCACAGGAGACACAGCAACAGCGTTGTAACACCCGCTTTCCAGCCAAAACGCCTGCACACCCCTAACATTTCTAAGTGGCATTTGCTCAGGTCGTGGTTCCTGTGCCCCTACACCTGCAGCCAAGCTTTCGTGCATGGAGAGCATCAGAAATGGCACCTGCACATATGGTGACGCCAGGGCAGGAACCCTATGCCAGGGCACGGAGTTTGGGACAGCTCTGTGCACCAAAGCACCACCTCTGCAGTTTGCCTTCGTTTGAGAAGGAGACCTGGCATCTGTACTACTGCTTCCATCTCCAAAGCCCTCAATTCCTTGTGTCTGGTGCTGTGAGAGGGGTACGTATGCCAGAAAGGCAATTTCCTCGACTTCACTGCCATAGTTTCTGAATGATTTAATGAACTAAGAGACACAGAGGCGCTTTTGAAAGGCAAACCCAGGAAAGGGCCAGCTAGAGCCACGCGCTCCTGTTCTCATTACATGAATGCAGTAGAGGCAGCGTGGTATTGTCGCTGCAGCTCAAACCAGACAGCCAGTTTTACAAGAAAAAACACAAGGAAATGATATTTGGAGGGCAGGAGAAGGAATACAGAAACATTTCCGAAGCCATCCTAACACTCAATAAAAGCAGAGCCAGTCCTTTTCTGAAACAAACAGCAAAACGTTGCATGACATCAAGAGCGAGCAGCGCTCTGAAAGCACAGACGGCTCTAGTGGGCAACTTGTACAGCTGAACAACGCAAAAGAAAAAAATGCGGTTTCTAAGGCGTTAATGTTGAGTAGCCTTTCACTACACAGATGGGAAAAAGACCACTAGTGAGGTATAAAACGGTTTGGGTATGTCCTATCTATCGTGTATCCGGGAAAGAAGCCAGGACGGTACAATCATCGTATGCAAAGCACGTGAACACTCTGTCTATTAAAACCTTAACCTGTTGGACTCCTCAGCCAAGCAGGCGAAGGCGCTTGCCAGAGAGGTTGAGCAGCTTCCCATCCTCGGAGGTTGTAAGGATCAGACTGGAGAAAGCCCTGAGCAACCTGGTTCAACTTCTCAGCGGAACCCATTCTGTGCAGGAGGCTGGGATGACCTCCAGAGGTCCCAGCCAACATCATCTCAGGATTCCTCCCCCCAGCCCAAGCCAGAAGAAAAACCAAACCCTGACCAAATAAAAACCCAACTTGAAAAAAACATCTGTCTCCTATAAATTGCATCCAAGATTCCTGAAGTGTTTGCTGATGAGCGCTGTCCCATCAGGAACTTTGGTTTTTAATGAGTACTTGAATACGGAATTCTCCGTGGGTACAGCAGAGCTGAGCGCCCTGCGTTAGTAGAGAAAGAACAAAGGCAATGCAAACTCACAACCATGAACTGCACGATCACCACCAGAAGAAGGCCTGCCTGGGCTCTGAGTTAGAATGCAGTATTAACTCCCGTTGTACAAAATCATCTGTTTATCAACGGAAAGTAGGAATATTGTTGAGACATCACTTCCCCTCTTCCCAAGTGAAAGGATCCTTGCTCAGTTCATCCCTGTAAACCCTGTGGTTTTATTTCCTCTGCTCTTTCTCGCTTTGAGTGACCAAACTTTCCAGCGAGGGCATTTCAGAACCCCTGAGGTTTCTCAAGACCTCGTTAAAACCAAAACTGAGTGAACATGAGGGCCACAAGCCTCTGCTCCCGCTCCTTTGAGAAAAGCACTCCTATATTGTGAGACACACACTTCCACATCATCCTCCAGCTCCAAATGCAAGTCAGGAACACAAACTGGTGGCCAACTGCAAGCGCAAGGCCATCTATAAGCACTACGTACCTTGGCTGCCGCCTATGCCCTCGAAGGACCAGATCCCACTGTGCCCCACCGGAGCAGCTAAGTTGCTCCCGATAACAGACGGAGTAGAAGTTCCAGTTTGCCGAATACGTGCAGACCGTTCAGTCCCAATCGGAACAGGAACTTTTCTGTCCTGAGAAACATTGCTGGGTTTTTCTGATCCCAAGGACACTGCTGAAGGGGTTGGAGATGGGGCTCTTACTCCAGAAGACACCGACTGAGTGGGAGATTCTGCAAGGAGGGCAATGAGCGCACTTAGGAATGCCAGCAAGACGTCCTCCAGTCCCCACGAACCCACCCTTTCATGCCAAGCCACACATCAAACCCGTGAAACAGAGTTGTTGATGCAGAGTAGCACAGCAAACACTTGGGGAGCGCCGGAACACTTGTACTTCCAAGATCAGAGAGTCGTTCAGCATTGATTTGGGCTCTTACATACAGTGATTATCGCGCCTTGCCAGCCCAGCTACTGGCCATGCACAGCGCCCAATGGCAACAGCGGGTTCAAAATATGAATTGAGCATTCCTGTGCATCAGCAAGACAGAAATTCAGGATTATATCCCAAAACACAGATGAAACAAACCCATGGTGTGGAGGGGGTGGGTTTCTTTCTTCTTGGTTTTGTCTTGGTGTGAAGGTGTTTTTGTTGGGAGTTTTTTTGTGTTTTGTTTTTAACTACTGATTTGTTCTCTGTGGATTTTTTTTTGTGGGCTTTGTTTTTCAGTATTTTAACCAATAAAAGACTGATTTGTTCCCTGAATAACCCAGCACTCAACAGTTGATTTGCTTTCTTGACGAAACACGCCACTGCACAGCCAAACTCCATGGTACAGAGGTGGAGGAAGGCACCAGGGCCCCGCATTGGTACAGCAGCTTCTCAACTCATTTCCCACTGACCAGAACTCACCGTTTGATGCTGATGAACATGGAGGCAACAAACTAAGTGGGGAAAAATGCTGTCTGTTAAAATTAGCAGCTGCAGGCGCTCCGCCGAGAGGTGCCCCAGGCGCATAGATCTGACCTCCCGAGAGGTTCGAGGCAAAGTTACCCAGGTGCGTAGAAGAAGGTGTTACAGAAGCATAGGGTGAATCCATACTGACAATACCTGCGAGAGAAACCAGCACAAGTGAGTCGCAGGACTCCAAGAGCTCCATGAAGAGGTCGCTCACGTAAGAAAGAAGCAAGAGGATGAGGCACATGAGCCCCCTGATCCGGTGGGAGGTGTCCCTGCCCATGACAGAGGGTAGAACTGGAAGGGCTTTGAGGTCCCTTCCAACCCAAACCATTCCACAATTCTGTGATTCCATGAAGACTTTTATCCAGTCTGCTGGGGGTTGTTACTGTTCTCCACGGAGAACAAAATAACCAAAATAACAGACTCTGTTCTTCTGGCCCCTGGAATTCGTGGCTGCAACAAAAGCTCAATAGGATTATTGTGGGATAAGAACACCATCATGGAATGGTTTGGGTTGGAAGAGACCTCAAAGCCCATCCAGTGCCACCCCCTGCCATGGGCAGGGACACCTCCCACTGGCTCAGGGGCTCCAAGCCCCATCCAACCTGGCCTGGAACCCCTCCAGGGATGGGGCAGCCACCGCTTCTCTGGGCAACCTGGGCCAGGGCCTCCCCACCCCCACAGGAAAACATTTCCCACTAAGATGTCATCTCAATCTCCCCTCTTTCAGCTCAAAACCGTTCCCCCTCATCCTATCCCTGCACTCCCTGATCAGGAGACCCTCCCCAGCTTTCCTGAAGCCCCTTTCAGGACTGGAGGCTGCTCTAACATCTCCCCGCAGCCTTCTCTTCTCCAGGCTAAACCATTCCAACTCTCTCAGCCTGTGCTTGACTGGGAGGTGCTCCAGCCCTCTGAGCATCTCCCTGCTCCGAGTTACTGGATTAAGAGAGACAAACTCAATTGTGATTACAGAATCAGCAAAAACTATATCACAGTACCCCTTCATTTACCGTAAGTGACTGCAAAAGCTGAGCAGTCGTCAGCTAAGTGTATTATGAAGGTGTGAACGCAAACCACAGGCTTACCTGAGGGACTTGGAGCTGGCCTTTGTAGCGGTGGCCTAAAACCCGGGGCTTTGGAAGTGTCAGACTGATGTAAAGGATCTGAATTTGGCAAGAACGAAGACTTTCCCGACAGCATGGATTCCGGAGTTGTCTGAGATGAGACGACGGAACCGCCCCAGAAGGCATGAGCAGACGTAGGGCTGTTCTCAAATAACGTAGTGAAGGGCCCGAACGGTAAAGTCGCACTGAAATTGTTGCCCATGGGCTTGTTCGCTGGGTGGGCTGAACTCTGAGAAGCACTTTGTGTACTTAAGGTAGACGGAAGCTGCACTGACGAAGGAACACTGTGAGGCCTTTTGATGTGATTCACATTGAGGACTGCGACGGGAGAGTTTTGCACAGGAGCTGGGTTCTTATGGACGCTACCGGCTCCGTGGACAGGCGGTCTGATGGCCGGGGTTTCCATCTTCGCTGCAGGTTGAGAAGACCCCATCGAGGCCTGAGACATGGGATAGGTCATCGCGGCATTTGTTGGACCTGCCACAGGAGCCGACGAGCTTGTCGCTGCTAAATTTGGAGGCACAACCATTCGAGGATCTGGTGCAGGAACCTGAGGTTGCTGGAGAGGGGGTCTCGCCTCTTGCAGAGGAGCTCCCGGAGGCTGCTGATGAGCAGGATGCACGGAAGAGCTGCTGGGACCAGAACTGGGCTGCCTACTGCTGGCTGAGCTGCTCGTTTCCACTGCTGGTGGACTACCCGCTTCCGGATCAGACGAAGGTGCGCCTTTATTCGGAGAGGTTGCTGTGCAGTCAGAAGGACTGCTTCTGGAAACACCCGCTGGCTGCGCAGGAGGAGAAGGAGATGACGGGGAAGATGCAGGGTAGTGTTCTTTGGCAGTAGGAATCGGATACGTGGCATTTGTCGGCGCTGTGCTCGTGTTACTCGCCGTGGTCGTCACCGTGGTCGTCGTGGCGTTCGACGTCTTCACGACAGTGACAAAAAGCTGTCTTCTGACTGAAGGTGAACTTGGACTGCCGTTTGCAGAAGAACCAGGCACGGTAGAAGCCACTGAGCTTGTTGTAGCTGTTGGACTAGTTGTCAAAGAGCTTGCTGAATTCACCTGAGAACCGCTGCTGTTCTGGCTGCTGTGGCGAGGCACCATGTGAGGTTTCGGCGAGTTGGTAGCTCTTGCAGGGCTCAAGGGCCTGACAGGAAACGGACCCCATGTGGACTGCGCTGGTGGGAAGGTACCTCCAAAGTGCGTCATGGGCAACCGAGGCGGACGGATCTGCTGGAAAGTCTGAGCAGCGAGTAAAGCGTGTGCAAACTGCGGAGGAGGATATGCTAATGGAAGAGAAACCTGGAAGCCGGGCCGCACGTTGTTCACTGGGTTCTTAATGGTTTTGTGAGTGGATGCTGAAGAAATTGCAGGCACGGAGAGTGCAGAGGCAGTCTGAGATGTTGACGAAGCAGCTACAGCGGTCACTTTGATGCCCACGAGGGAACTGTTAGCAGCCGTAGTGGTGACAGGCGCTGATGACCCTATCTTGGAATTGGTGGCCGAGCTTTTCAAGCGGTTCTTTGGAATAAGTTCATCGATTTCTTTATCTGGATCCTTAATGAGAGCATTGATCAACTGCGTGGCCTGTCTGGTGGATTCTGTGCCCCCCCTAGAAAAAGGCAGGAAGGGAAAACACAAAGTGCTGCATTTAAAGCATTTACATATGTTATTGCCAAGAACCTCCAACCCATGATCCAGCCTTCTTCTGTCACGCTAACACAGACAGAATTTAACTCTCTAACTGAAGACTGAGCCTGGCCGTGTTCTTGCTGCTGACAATTATTTAAGCAGCTCAAGCTGAAAACACCAACTGCCAAAACACCCAAATACTTCAGACCTTCCCTTCCCTAAATACAGGTACTTCTTTAGCCATGTCTAAATACAGAATCCTTATGCCTATGCTCCACCTTGGCTCACATTTCGTCTTCCGTACAAATGCAACAGTTGTTCTTTGTTTCCCCACCCTACTCGTTTCCCCTGCCTCAAAGAAATGTCTCAAAGCCATCTTTTCAAGGTACAACGAGGTCAAGCCTTTCCATTTTTCTGTACCAAGAAGGGTTTTCCAACTCAAAGCCCCACAGGAACAAGCAAACGGAGCAACCCGCTTACCTTATTGTTATTATCCTGTCTCCGGTTTTGTCCTTCTGTTTGTCAATGTCAATGTGGGCTCCCGTGCACTCGCGGATCGCATTGATGTTACATCCTCCTCTGCCGATGACTCTGGAAATCACAGTTGATGGAACAGAAACCTTCTTGGATCTGGACAAAAAAGGAAACAATATTATTTCAAGCAGCAAGCCGGTCAAAACAACGTTACAATCCATGATTCAGCAGTTTTGTGATATCTATCGGCTCCACAAGATGATCAGTCAGCAATTCCAGAGAAGGCTACACCAGACAAAACATTTTGAAGGCGAACATCAGCCAGGGGAGTTAGGGGAATGTTCTGCTTACCTTCTCACAACTTCCTTCCATCCTTCTTCTCTCTTCTGACCACGTTTAGGACTAGCAATGGTTAGCTTCCCATTTGGAGAAGAAAGGGGAGAAGGAGCAGACTTTGTGCAAGTAGACAAGGAATTACTCGTCACTTCACTGATGACTTCGGACAACCTTTCCAAGGAATTAAATACTGTCATTAGGCAGTGGAAAAAAAGGCAAGATGACTTGAACTCCACCCGTTCTCCAGCCCCTCAAACCATTTTTCTCTTTTGGCATCGAAGCACCGTATTTTGGAGAAGTTGCTTAAGTTGGGATGCTTTCATCTCCAAAGAGCCCAACACTTCCCTAACTCCAGACCCACAACTACGGTTCTTGGGTCAGAACCTACTACTGAGTTCAAGTTTGCACTGCAACAGCATTTACACTGCTACGCGCCGCAGCAAGGACGTGCTGCTGCGTCCACTTCCTAACAACTCGCGAAGGCAAGTCCATGCAGACAGGGGCACAGCATTAAAACGCAGGGCCGCCACCCCCCCAATGTGGCAAGCATGGCCACAGCAACTCACTTGAGGGATGACTTCCCAGGAACTGCTTTCCTCTCATCCTTCGGACAAGTGACAAGAACCGAGGGTTGCTTTTTGTTGCTCTGTGTGTTGGTAACGGCTGTGGAAGAATGATTGTCACTCTTGTGGCTGCTGTTGCTATTGCTGCTTTCGTCGCTACAGCTGGAAATCCTCATGTTGTCGCTATCGCCGCTTTCACTGGTACTGCTGCTCTTGGACTCACCGTTCACTTTCTCCGGCTGGCTATAGGAAATCGGGAGCTGATCATCAAATATAATCTGGACGTTATCAGGGGTGACTTTGTTTTTCCTGTTTTTCCTTTTGGAGCTAGTTGTGGTGATGGTATTATTTCTCTTCCCATGGGAACCCGCTAATGTGGTCCAGGTTGCAGAAATACCTATGGTGGTTGTAGTGGTCGCACTGGGAGGCTCCATAAGGACCTCTGGTTCATCTGATGGAAGAGTACAGAAACAGCGGTGATTTAGCTGGCCCGAGGAACCTTGTGAGGACATCTGTAAAGCTATGCTACCTGTCAGCCTGTGGAGCCACTGCCCTGGTTTATGCTAACTCAGACATGAGTGGCATTTGTTTTCTGGAACAAATGCATTCAGGCACAGAAAGAGAAATGCGAGCAATCAGGGAGACAGACAGGCCCATGAAAAAACAGGAAAACACTGTACATTTTCCCTTTCTTTCAGCATCTCGGAGAGAGGGAAATCCACTTCTCAGACTAGTAGAATTCTGGAACGGTTTGGGCTGGAGGAGACCTCAAAGCCCATCCAGTCCCACCCCCTGCCATGGGCAGGGACACCTCCCACGGGATCAGGGGCTCCAAACCCCATCCAACCTGGCCTGGAACCCCTCCAGGGATGGGGCAGCCACGGCTGCTCTGGGCAACCTGGGCCAGGGCCTCATCACCCTCGCCATGAACAACTTCTCCTGAAGTCTAATCTAAATCTTCCTCCTTCCAGTCTAAAGCCATTCCCCCTTCTCCTGTCATTCCAGGCCCTTGTAAAATGTCCCTCCCCATCTTTCCTGGAACCCCTTTCAGCACTGGCAGCTGCTCTAAGGTCTCCCAGAGCCTTCTCTTCTCCGGGCTGAACAACCCTAACTCTCTCCGCCTGTCCCCACAGCAGCGGTGGTGCTGCAGCCCTCAGACAATCTCCATGGCCTCCTCTGGACCCACTCCAACAGCTCCACATCCTCCCTATGTTGTGGATTCCAGAACACAACATACAACTCAAGATACAGAAGAGGCAGCTTCCCATGGGTAAAGGAGAATCAGACAGATTTGGAATTGCCATACTGCCATTTTTTTCAGCTAACTGTTATTGTCATTCTGTTTGAGAGCCAAAAATAGTTTTTGACTACTGTCAATAACTGTGTGGACTTCTGTCTACGAAGTACTGTGACCCAGAAGAAAACACCCAATCCAAAAACACCCCCATGGTGATTTGAACCTGTAACTACTCCCCGCGAAGCCGCCAGCAGCAGAACCTTGCCACAGCAAGACACCAAAAGAGCCATCATAGTAACCCCTGGGCTTAACGGAACAGGTAAACAAAGGGAAAGCTCAGCAGGGCATGAGAAAGCCTGGAGGCCTGCCAAGAACGGCCATTTTTAATACTGGGCATAAAATCAAAGCCATGTTTCATAAATAAGGCAAATACTTAAAATCACCTTCAGCTTTTAGCTTCTCTTTCTCCTGAGCAGCCTGCAGTTCAAAGTTCTCTTTATTTTTTGCTTCAATTTCTTCTAGTTTTCGTCTTTGTTCTTCTTTCTTCTTCCTCCTCTTCTCCTTTCTTTTCTCTCTCTTGGCAGCCAGAGCCAGTCTCCTGCTTTCCTCCCTTAGCTGCATGCCAAGCACACGGAACAGGATTACGAGATGGCCCATGAGTTCCAAGAACAGCAAACGCTTTCTATTTCCCAGGAAGCTGCACTTCCGTTATAGTCTAGCAACATTTACCGAACAGAAGCTCAACTCCCTATGATCCGTATTTTCATGTATTTACATCTTCCAAAGAGACTGTTTGCTTGTGTTAACAGAGGGTCAGTGCAGAAACAAGAGGACAGACACCATATAAACTTCACTCCGTTTTCCAAGACTCGTTCTCTGGATTCCTGGGACTAACCTTGTGTGTTTCAACAGCACAGGCCGAACGCCACCCCTCTCCCTTTTCCCTTTCAAAGATCAGAGCGTAAGATGGTTTCAGCCAGCTTGGCTATAAAGCATGTGCTCATGTGACACTACTTGTTCTTTGATTTTTCCATCACATTTCTACCATATTATTACTATTATTTTTAGTAACTTTATTACTATAATTTTTAGTAACTTTATTACTATAATTTTTAACATTTAAGTCACAAAACAGGGTTCAGACCTAAAATCCACATCAGTGTGGCTGGGAAAGCCCACCTCTCATGCGCTTGACAAAGGACTATAGTCAGAAATCCTTCTTTTGGTGCAATATTATTCCAGAGGAAACAGTTACAGTGGAGATTCTTGATCCAATTTCTTTGAACAACAGTCAAAGATCAGAGATTACCTGAACAAGAAGCAGCTCAGGTCTAGAAATTGCACATACAGTAATTACACCTATTTTCACCGATCCTTTATATTTAAGGAAAGTGAAATCGGAATTCTATCCAATAACGTTCACAGCTCCCAACTCTTTCAACTTGCCTTCTCCAAGTCCAGTTCTTCTAAAAGAATGCTGGCGTTTTTGTTGGCTTCAGCGGCCTGTCTGTCTTTGGCTTGAACAATGGATTCCATACACAGGTGGCACTTCTTGAGCATCTCCTGGAACAACAACATGCGTCAGCCTTGCGTTTGAAGAAGTAACACCACACGTGTTGAACTGCGTGATCCCAAGCTTAACCTGGAATTTAACACCCGCTGCACAGGAGCGAAGGTGTTTAAATGCACACATGGAAGTGGGGAGTGGTCGCAGCCATAAAACACACCCCGATTTAAACACCGGCACTTCCTCAGCCCCAGCACGCCGATCACAGCCTGATGCCCAGAAAAATGACAAGTGCAGTGCGGTGGCTCACGGAGAAGACAGAGCATTATGACCGCGTTTCTGCAGCAGTTGCTGTTGTCAGTTCTCTTACTACAGAATAGTTTTTGCCCTGTTCATCTGGATTGAAGATAAACCAAATTAACCTGACACCCCTCCCCCCCCCCAGGAAGAGCAGCAGCCCCCTTGCAAGGCTGCAAGAAGCTACTTCACTGTCAATTATGTTTTCTATCTTTTCTAGTACGAATTTGTTTATAGGGTTGTGAATCTTCACACTGAGGCTCAACCCACAGTCCTAGCAGAGGTTCCTTCTTCTACCTCTATCCCACTGGAAAAGGCTCCATAAATTCAGTACGCAGGGAGGATCATGGAGCAGATGGCTGTAACGACTCAGGAAGCACTCAAAAAGAAGCCTGGATAATCAAGATAACGAATAACAGCACCTTTACTCCTGTTTCAAGCTCCAAGATGCACAAAGCTACGGTGGCTGCGTGTTGCCTTTCTGAAAATCCCACAGGACTCCTGGTCCGGCTGAAGGCCGGCGTGCCAGGAGCCTACTGACCATTCCCAACAGCAACTCAAGAGCTGCATCACAGCACTATTCCATCTCCAGTGTTTTCTCCTTCACCATCTTACCTTGTCAGTAATGGTTGCTATGTATCTCATGCATTCCGAGTCCGATGGGAACTGGTTCACCTCTTTCACCAGGTACCGCACCACCTTTACGTGACCCTGGTAAAGACAATATTTGTGTCAGGCCAGCTGCTTCTGCTTTGCTAAGAAACACTTTTTTAGCCCAAGCACTCACTGCAATACATTTATTTTCAGTTCTTTCAAACGATACTCTCAACACTTGCTTTGTTATTTGGACCTTTATTATCTCCTAAAAGAGTGAGGGATGTTTCTGGGCATTTATGGCAAAGGCAACGAGCAATTACCGTGCCTGCTGTCAAGTGACCCTTACTCTGGCCACACCTTCACACCCCTGTTTCTTTTATCGTGGTACTTTTCATACGCGCAGCTCTGGCAACCGAACAGCTGCCATTTTTCAAGTACTGCAGCGCTGGGAACACAACCCCTTGCTGGCAGTAATTCTCTCACGAGTCACATCGGGCTAAACTTCACTCGTTTCAGCAAAAGCGCTCATCCTCTCTTGCATAAAAAGCTAATCCATTCCCTCCCAGTACTATCCCAGATTCCCTTCTGCACAAGTACACTGTGATTTTCACCTCTCAGGCGCAGGAGAACCAGCGCCAGTGAAGCACCTATAGAGCAAATTTCTATTACGATTTAACACAGATATTGTAAAGGTGACACACATACCCGTTTTTGCACGTTCCATGCCAAGTATTAAAATTAGTTGACATATTTTTCCATGTGTACTTTCTGTCAGCTCTTTTATAAATAGAACAGCTGTGTAGGGACGATGGAGACAGTACTCTAGCTAAGACCAAAGCTGAACTTCACACCCTACCTTCCGAAAGGCTGCCATAAGAGGAGTTATTTTCCGGTTATCAGCAGCATCCACATCAGCACCAGCTTGCACCAGCAGCTGGACAACGTCTAGGTGCCCTCCATTTGCTGCCAGCCACAGTGGAGTATTCCCCTTCTTGTTCCGCACGTCAATGTGAGCTCCTCTACAAAAACAAACACCTTCTGTCAAAAAAATGGACATGCAATAATGCGGTAAAATTAAATACTTGTTATTACCTCAAGCAAAGCATTTGCAGAGTGCTTCAGCTTCCAAAATTGTATCATTCTTTCTTCTGATGCTGTCAAGAGCTTCAACTCGGCTAAAGGTGATACTCTAAATCCTGCTGTTTGTCAGCTATCTCTGAAGCTTCTCTCGGCACTGCACGAGCTCCCACCCACCACACACTATCCCTCAGCAGCTCACTCAGAACAACCTGCGACATCTTCAGTGCAAGCCGATAACCCGTGCTACCACCTAGAAAACGACACATCCAACAGCTACCCAGAAACATATTTACACCAGAGTGCGTGGGGATCAACCAGAAGTGATTGAGATGTATGTTTTGTGCGTGTCTTCAGTCGGTTCGCACCCTGAGCCAGTGGCGGCTGTCCCTGCCCATCGCAGGGGTGGAACTGCAGGGGCTTTGAGGTCCCTTCCAGCCTGAACCATTCCACGATTTATGATTCTATGGCTTAACACTGCCATCTAAATTGGCTGTGTATCGGGATTATGAGGGCCATGTATGTAAATCTTACAGGAAAATGCTTATTTCTAACATCCACGATCCTGGAAAAATGGAATTAATACATCTGGGCAAAAGCAAGCACTCGATAACACCAAGAACTTAATTTGATCATTTCTGATTAATAAAAATAGATAGTACTGGTCAACAGACAAATTCCCATTTCCTACCCTGCGGTGAACCTTAGGAAATACTGCAGAATGTTGGGAAAGATCAGTGGCCGTCAGGCCGCAGTCAAGGTGTTTGCCCTGAGGCCGCACACTCGCACACACAGTACCTGCTAATGAGAAGCTCACAGAACTTGTAGTGCCCTTTGTCTGCTGCAATGGTTAAAGCTGTGTCTCTGGAGGAAGGTACTGGAGGAGCGTTCACATCGGCACCTTTGTCCAGCAGCACCCTGCCCACTTCTGCATATCCACCAGAAGCTGCTTCCATTAACGGTGTGAGGCCAGTCTGAATGAAGCAAGACAAACAAACCATCCGTTCAGGAGTGGGAGGTGTTTCATTGAGCCAGGATTTACATCAACTGCCAGCACCCAAATTTCTAGTTCTGCTGTACGTTGTGCAGTTCTCCAACAGCTGAGCGACACTTTGAAGGAGAGCTCACCTCCCGCAGCCTGGAGAAGAGCTCTCACCCAGCAGCACAGCGCTGAGAGAGGTTCAAAGCCCACAGTTGCTCAGCACTAACCCAACCAACCCCGAACAATGAGCACCACCAGCATTAAGTCCCATAAAGTGCTCACGCTGTTATATAGATGATGCAGATCTTATCTCCTACTTTCAATACCAGATCCACCAAAGCAACACCAGAAAGCCAGTGTCCCTGGCTAAGTCAAGGGGACACTTAACGTCAGCAAGAGGAACACCCGGTGGCAACCGGCACCACGCAGTCCCTTCGGTGCTCCCCTGTGGCAGCCATCAATTACAGGGGAGATGGAGAACACAACGCCGCGCTTGTGACAAGTATTTTTTTCTTCTCTCTCTCAATATTGTAGCCATTTCTCTAGTGAGCAGCCTTTCCTCCCATTTAAAGAGCTGAAGGCAACTAACAGACTCAAGAACACACAACCCTTGTAATTCTCCATCACCACGGTGGATAGGAGCAGACGGTCAGGCAGATCAGACTGTGGGTGCAGCTAGGCCAGGATTCTAGCTGATTTTTCAAGAAATAGAAATCAGAAATGTATATTATAGAAAAAGAAATGTATATTAGGTTAATGCCTTGCTATTCTTATGCTTGTAAGCACCCGAAACTACTTAAGGCTTCGGAAGAAACACTTGTTTTTTGATCAACCCCCCGATACCAGCGCTTTAGCGCAGTCATCACTTTTCTTTACAATATATGGTTCATCTCAGGCAACTGAACCAGAAGTCAACTTGCACACAAGGCAGAAAGATCATCGGATGACCCTCAAGAAGAAGTGGCAACTAACAAGCACTGCTCTTTGGAGACGTACTCAGCTCCTTACCTTAGCTCTATGCTCCACATTGGCTTTCCTGTCAAGCAGCAGGCTGACCACCTCGGTTCTCCCTTGGAAACAAGCCAGGGTCAGTGCCGTGTTCCTGTTGGTCTCTATCTGGGCATTGATGTCGGAGCCCATGTCCAGTAAGAGCTTGACAGCAGCAGTGTGCCCATTCATGGCTGCCAGCATTAAGGGAGAAATGCCCAATTTGCTACCAGTTCTGCAGCAGGAAAAGAAAAAAGCCCACTCTTTAAATCATTTCTAAAGTGACTTTAACCAAACCACTGAAGGTGGAAGACTTATCCAAGACCAAAACATCATCTACGCAGCAAATGCAACTGAAACTACAAGAGGTTCTCCATAGCAGCATTGCTTAGGACATGTTCCTACCTAGGTGTACTATGCAGGATGCCTTTAACCGCTCTAGGTTTAAAGGCATCGCTTACAAGTGGTATAACTTTAGCTAGGACTGTTCATTTGCTTTGGGCCCAGCACAGCCGAGCCGTTTTCTCCCAATGGATGCAGAAGCATGCACGCACACACAGAAAAAGCTTTCCTTGAACCACACAGGGAAAACGAAAGGATAAACACAAACACACAGAGTCTTCATGTAACCCAGAGCTCATTTCAATCCAGCAGGCTAACGGAGCAAAAAGAGGATTTCTGTCTTTGACAGAGATGACTGACTGTACGATACAGGAAAGAAGTTTACAAATGCATGGAGGGAGATGGAAGTTAAGGCAGAATTAGAAACACACCGTCAAAACCTTTCATTTCCAACTCAACGGGCAAGAAGCCTCCTAAACGTGAAACACTATATTGGTTGCGATCATGGAAGAGTAGCAAGATTTTGTCCCACACAGCAGTTGTCAAGAAATCCTTCTGGAAAAAGTAAAAGCTCTGAACACAGCAAAAACCGTGAAAGAATGAATAAAAATGGAACTTGCCTGGAATTTATTTCTGCCCCAGCATTTAACAGAATCTTGATAATGTTGACGTAGCCACCAGAAGCAGCAAGGCTTAAAGGTGTGTAATCGGAGACATTGCGGTGCTCTTTGTTTGCCCCTCGAGCTAGCAGCAATTCCACCACCTGCAGTGATTGAAGAAACAACATCTGGTTTTCTCCCCAACTGGCAAACTCACACAGGGCAAATGTTCCTGAAGCCTAAATACACCATTGACCTCTTCCAACAGTGAGAAAGCCGTTCTACGCAGTTGCTTCCCCGTACTCCTCGCCTCTAAAAACACAAGAGGCTCCAACTATGCTTTTAAAGCCACGTAAAACTTCCTTTAAAAAAAATCACTCCTGATAGCTCATTACCGTGCTTAAACCATTCACAACAGATTGTACAACGCAGTGAGGCAAAACCGAGGGCTTTTTATGATCATTTCAGCCACCTTTGCACCGCCAAACCCAGAAATTCAGTTTGAATGCAGTCTAAAAAGTTGCACTGCTTTCTGTCCTCTCCCATTTTAATGCTCAGTTCACCGATGAGTTAAAAACTCATCCTCAACCCAAAGTTGAGCGGTAAACCAGAAAGCACTGTATGCTTCGAGTTTGCGTTCTCTCTTTACACCTCTGCCTGGAAGTGTGTCAAGAGCAATCCGGTGTGAGAGCTGTTAGAGTCATTAACATTTGCATCCTTGTTGGTTTTCTCTGTCCATTAACAAAACCAGCATTTCTTACATTAATTATTCCTTCCTTCCACGTTTCATTTAGAGCCCAAGCAACCGGCAGCATCCCCCGTTACCCATGAAGTTTACACTCTGCGATGAGATTTCTGCACAAGGCTGGACAAGAAAACCAACTGTCCAGCAATGTAAAAACCAAACAGAACGCTGAGGTGAAAACCCACTGCCTCACTTCTAGTGCCACATTTAATTAGCTCCGCGTTTGAATTTTATGCTTAAAACTTATTTAGGTTCAACCCACGCAACTGCAACCGAGGGCTTCTCAGTCATAATACTTTCCCTTCAAGTCAGAGGACAGAAACAGCCAAACACAAAACTGGGGCTGGAGGGCATCCCAACTGCTGGCTAGTGCCGGAAGCCAGTGTGTTCCCGTATTTTTTCCTTAAAACCATGGATGAAAACACAATGTGTTTGTCCAAGGAATGCTGTTTGGAGAAGCATGGCTTGACCTCTGAAAGGTGAGCATTAATTCAGCACTGCTGTACGGGGCTGCTGGCCTCGACGGCCGTCGTGACAACCTGGCTGAAAAGCTGCCTTTCCCTTCCCCAGAGCACACGACTGGCACTGTGGCTGAGCCCAAATTCTTCTGATGGCACCAAAAACAGGCCAGGAGAGCGACAAGTTTTCAGCAAGATCCTCCCTAGGGAAGTCACCACCTTTCAAATGCCATAGTATCCCTGGGCAAGCTGTGTCTCCAACCCCATTAATTCCCAGGTGGCCGCAGAGGAAGGTGACCCTGCACCAGATTATCCAGCCTCCTCTGTGGCTTGCACAATCCAGACAGCAGGAGCACGAACACAATTATATGCTGAAGGTTTGTAGCAACCATGAGAAGAAATCAAAACACTGATTTCATGATGAAATTACAGAATACAGTGTTTCATTTAACATTCCAAATCACCTCCCCTACATTTATTTCTCATCAATCATCCGAAAAGTGGGGTTTGTGTTTAGTCAGAGGCACTGGAGCCATCTGGAGCACTCTGACATCCCATGACCTAGACAGAATCTACTGGAAAGACTTCTTGGCTCATATCAAGAACTGAACTGTGCCAAACTCCAGCTTCTAAACAACACTGGTCACATTCACTTCCATATCTACATCCAATTAGCCTGGCAAAAGCCCCATAATGAGCCACTAATGATTACAGTCACGAAGTCATCTGCACAGCACTGGTGCCTCTTACAGAAAAACGAAAAGCAACCTATATATAATTTGGAAAACAGGAAACTCCTCGCATCCTCTTACAAAAACAATGCGCTGAAACAGAGCGGCGAGTTAAGGTACTGTAACTTCTATAAGACCGCTTCAGTCTAACTGACACGGTGAGCAATCTACAGTCTGCTTTTGAAGACGCAAGTTGTACTTCACCTCTTGTCTCCCTCCTGAACAAGCCAAAGACAAGGGAGTGTCCTTGGTTCTCTCAGACTGGGCTTCAATATCAGCTCCGTTATCCAGCAAGATCTCAACCACGCCCACGTGGCCCGCTGTAGCAGCCAAAATAAGCGGAGTAAACCCTGAAATGAAAAAGGATGTTTGACAAGCCCGTATTCGTAGCTAAGCGACACAAGTAAAATCAGCAGAGGAGCAGGCCCAAAAGCTTTGTGTAAAGACCGTGCCCACTGCTTATTTATTTAGTGGGATATGCTGGAAAAATGGAATGGATCTGGACTGCCCCAGCGAGGTACTCACCTTTCTTGTCCCGGTGTTCGATGTTAGCTCCTCTCTCCAGCAATGTTTGCACCAGCTCCTCGTGGCCACCAGCACAGGCGAGTGTCAGTGCTGTGTCATGATTACTCTCAGTCTGAAAGAAGCAGAAACGACGGACACAACAAAGTAAGTATTTCCTTTTCCAAGGAAAGGTGGTCCTTTTCCACAACCCTTGTTATGTTGCATATCAGCCCAAATGCAACTATGACAAAATCAAGAGCTCCTATAAGGCCTAAGGCACTGCTCCGGGTGACCTTACTGCTCCCTTTGTGTTCAAGTTGCTAACAGGATTCTACTGCTCAAGTGAGCTCTGTTGGGGATTTTAGAACAACTCCTGGCACAACTGAGAGTCCTCACAAGCCCAGGTTTCACCTGTGTTTTGCCAAGAAGATCGACTTCTCTGCCACTGCCCAACTGTGCCCTCCGGAGGGCGTAACGAAGGCAAAAGTGCTACCTCCAACTCCTAACTCTCCGGTTAAACCAAAGGTGGGAAAATCCCCAATCTCACCACTACTGTGGCCAAAGCCTCTGAAGAGCAGAAATTAGCTACAGTGAGCCCACAACTCACAGTCATCGAACAAAACAACTGAAAATGTACCAAAGCCTTTGAGCTTATGCTCTGCTTTCAGGTTGTTTCCTTTTGGAGCACTCACACACTGTTTCCCAGTGAGCACTTCTGGTAGCAAATAGTTCTGGGCAGCAGCATGGAGCCCTCACCAACCTTGATTCTGCCTACTCAACACTTGCAATGAATCAACGTGCACCTCATTTCTTCGTGGTACAGCCCTTGCGAATGACCACCATCCTACTTGGAAGAACAACTGAGCTACAGCGAGGACCATGGCACTGTTACAGCACAGAGACTGACTACAATGACATCTCACTCTTCTTAAACCCCAAAACAATGAAAACCCCCACATTTCTTAGCTATTATGAGAACTTAGTTTTACTCTATTCTGACCCAGGGCAGCTGGCGACTTATCACAATGTTGATCTGGTGTCTCCCATTAACGACAAGGCTGGCCAGGTTACGGCAAGCGCTCCTGCAAGTGGTCGCAGTAGAATCCGAGCAGCTGAAGCAGCCAAGCTTTGTTTCCCAGAGGTGTCTCTCCATTTCTCCACAACAATCTCTTGCCTCTCCCCCTCCACACCCACAGCTCACTCGTGTTAGGTGTACGGCCCAGAGCTCTGCACGCACACACGCTAGTTTGTACACGCAGGCTATTTTATCGGAAGGCCGGCAAGCGAATGCAAACCAGCCCTTTGTAAAACTACTTTCGCTACAGAAATGCCTTTTCTTTAGCTTTGTATTATTTCCTCCTGTTAAAACCTGCGTAAGTTATTAGTTTTAATACTTCAACACTTCTGCAAAGTTGGGTGGCCAACAACTTCAAGGGCAACCAGAATAAACAGCATGCAGCATTTTACGGCTTATTTATACCTGACCATATCAGGCCAGAAAAACATTTCATTTCTGCGGGAAGACAACCTCGCTGCTTCTCATAACGGCTCCAACAACACAGAAACATTAAATACAAGTGTTAAGTCATCCAAAGACCTCCTGTTTTATTCATGGAGAGCACAGAGGAAAGCGGGTTGCAGCCCTGCAGGGAGCCAGGACTTCCTCAAAGCAGCAAGGCAAGTCTTTAGAGCCCAGTTCCTCACACAACAGCGCTGCTGACTACCGCTGGATGATTCAGGATGCAGAAGGGAAAGAGCTCCCCGCATCTGCGTTGCAGTGCCACCGGCAGGCTCACCTGAGCATCGATATCTATAGCAGGATAGATTGGCAGCATGGCCGAAGGAGAAATGATAGGACTCGGAGTTGGCGTCTGAGGCTGCGAGACCGACGTTGCAATGCTGTGGGTAGGAGTGTTTGACATTGCAGATGCTCTTCCGCTCACTGCTGTTGAACACAAGAATCACACTTAGCAAAAGCAAATCACTTGAGTTCAAAAGTTAAACATGACAATGAATGGACGGTGGGACACGGCTCCCACCAACAAACAGAATGCCCCAAAACCTTCCTTCTCCACAAATACACATTTTCCACATTTAACCTATCTTTGAACCTTTAACTCTGAATTTAACAGCTATGACAAAGGTTAACTGTATGCAACCAAAGGAAGAGGTACGTACCAGATTGTCATGTTCTCTGGAAGACCACCACAAAAGAATTATTATTATTATTATTATTATTATTATTATTATTATTATTATTATTATTAAACTAAAAACCTACAAGTCAGCCGTTATTCGGAGCAGGATTTCCATACCTTTGGAAGCTGGACTGCAGGATAATTCTGATCAATGGGAATCTATGCAATTCTTCTTCAACGAGTTTAAAGATTCTCATACAAAAATGTGTCCAACCTTCACCCCCACCCCCAGCCCCACCAACATGACACAAAAGCAATGGTGCTGCTGTCGGGATGCTCACACGGCAGGATTTGCTGAGACCAGAGAAGCAGAAGCTTCTTAACAGCCGTTTTGCAGAAACGTTGGTCAAGATTGTTAGACAAGCAGAAGGTAACACCATCGTACAGCTGATGACAGTATTGACATGACACGGGATAGCACCGACTGCCACGCTTCCCTGGAATTCATGCATGCACGTTTAGAAGTACCGAGCAAACTTGAATCTCTAACAGCCTTTGGGGAAAAACTCCTATTTTACTACTTTTTGTGTTGTCTCCTTAAAAGAGGTCCACGTCTTTCACCCTGACCTTTCTTCAGGTGTGACCAGCAAAGGAAAACGTCAACCACTGGTCACTTCTCCCAGCAAGTGGACAAAAGCATCTTTGACTGCAAAATGCACGCATTGCCATCGTTCATACAGCAGAAACCACGGAGTAACCTGACAGAACATGAAAATAACGCCTCTTTATCCCCAGCTCCTCAAGTCCTGTTCATTTTCTGAATGGGTTTGATAGCCAGCTGCATCCCTAACCTCCAGCCATTGATAATTAGGGCCTATATTTAAACTGAGGTGGTAAGTTTTTCAACAGATGCCACAAAAATTATAGCCTAATGTGCCAATGTGTGTCCTCCCTCCTCTGCAAAGCAGCTCTGCTTGTCGTTCACTACTGATTTACTCTCTGGACTTCCTACGCCAAACTCCAGCAAACGGCTGATAAACGTCACTAAGAGAAACAGAACCACCAAACTGTAACATAAAAAGTATGATTAACCTTATATTTAAGAGTAAATCATGATTCAAACTCTCCTGAACTTTATATATGAGTGCTTTTTGAAAACCCTGATCTTACAAGACAGATCATGCTAGACATGGATCAAAAGGAACATAGAGGAGCTAAGCCAAAACATTCTGGCAGAAAGAGAAACATCGTAGCGTAAGAGAACTCTGTACAGAGCACAGCTGAGCAAAGGTCATAACAAGGTGTCCTCCAGTGGAGCACCAAACTTTACCCCGTCTCATTCCTTATTCTGACTGTAAATTAGAGATACCACCTCAAAACACAACTTCAAACTGGTCTCGCAGAGAGGCTGTCAGTTTAACGCTTGCTCCTCTCTTTAAACACATGGTTATAACCAGGAATTTTGGGCAACTGGCATATTTACCTTCTTTCTGTAAGTTCAAAGAGGAAGTTCAAGCAGCATAAAACAGTAATGGAATTAGAAAGGATAATGATTCTTGGCTCTTGCATCCAGTCCAAAAGAACCCAATAAAGATGGCAAAGTGAACTGGAAACAAAACGAATATGCTGAACTCGGATGATGTAAAAGCACGATCATCAAATAAATCCATTTTTTTACACGTGAAAAATGTTAACCCTGCTAGAGAAGCTATTGTACTTAAAAGGGTTGCTAAGAATCACTGCTGCAGCCACAGTACGGGGCCGGGGGGCATCGGCTGTGTCACAGCCAAGGTTCTTAGGCTTAATAAAAACCCAACCTCCAAAATCCAAGGTGCTTAGGAAGATAGTGCCTACTTTTTATACCAGTGGTGTCGCTGTGATTCAGATGAGTGAGCCATGTTTAAAAGCCAGCACCCCTCTTTCCACAAGAGGCTGTACCTTTATTGTACAACCTGTATGGAAATCTGCCTATGCGTGCCACTGGAGGAGAACGTGCACGTTGACTTACAGTTCTTGGGTTAGATATATTCCAAGCGTGCTTCACAGACAAAGAGAATTCACATCCCTACAGCACATTTCCCTGAAAAGAGATATTAATTTTTATGGGCAACAACTGCCACTGTATTCATTTCAGCATCACCTGCGCAGAGCTGAAGTCTGTAACGAACGTGCCCAGGGCAACGGACAGGATCTTTGCAGTGTCCAAATGAAAATATGAGGAGTTGTCAATAATCCAAAAGGTTTTCACAAGAGCCTTGAGCAGTGCAGAGTAACCACCCAGCCCGAACATCAAGTCTAGGCGTACTGACAGCCTGAGGTTTATCCTTCCCCTCTGCCCCTCTATGCACTCTGATGGAGCAGAGGCAAAATTGAACTACAAGTCTGTATGTTGACACTAAAACATCATTACTCCCTGCCTGGGAAATGATGTCCTCAAAGCTAGCTCAGTACCAGAATATTCTAGTATACGCACGCCTTGGTAGGGACCAGCTACCAGTCTTAATCACATTACAAACCAAGGCCAAGCTGCTCTGTCAGAACACATCACTCCAAGCACCATATGACCGCTCCACTCAGCCTTTTAGGTTTGTTTGGGTACGGACAATCAGTTCTGTGCTTACTGATACCAGGAGCAAAGCTGCTCTTCAGATTCATTCATTTCTGGACAGTAACTTCCTCTTACCTTAAATTAAAAGAAAGGACGTCCTGACAGGTGCTGCCTTCTCCCCAAGCCCAAGGCCTCCAGACCCAGAGGAGCACCTGGCTCACAGGCGCAGCCCGAGCAGCAGGGCAGAGAAGCCAACAGCCGATCCAACCAAAAAAAATTATCTGAAAACTAATGCAAGATACTGAACACTGGAGCCAAGAGGACTGTCACCTTTCTGATTTACATGTCCTACATCAAAACACACGCCTGGAAAAAAGCCTGGCACTTGGACAAGGAACACGGGTTGCTCGCACTGTTCAAGCTTGCTGTTTCTTTGAACACACTGTATTTTCACTAGGTGCAAGGTGTTACCAAACCCAAGAGCCTTTATAATCCCATTTCACCTTTACTCTGACCACTAAGTCTCTTATTAATGCTGTATGACTGTTGGCACATCCCTGTTCCTGGGTGTTCATCCTTTATCTCCTGCAATGCAGGAGATGTACTAGAACGGCTTCACATCACATCGCAACAAGCCAAGACGAGGGACTGAATAACAACATGTCACAAGAAATATATGAGACACCTCAGCTTTGTCCGACTCGTTTCAAGCTCAACAGGCCTGTCCCATACCAGCTTGTCCTCCTCTGCTCCCTGCCTCTCTTTAGAACCTTAAGTTACAAAAAGCTGCGCTCCTACCACACATGCTTAAGGTCAACACAGAGCACTCCAGATGCATGACATACTCTGGCATATCTCTGACTCATGTATGTTCTGAATTCAAACGCGAGCACACAGGGCTGCTCTGCGCACTCACAGCTCCACGGATAAGGCCTGAGACCCACCTCACGCCTACAGCCTTGATGAGCATCAGCCACAGTCTGAAAGGTGGGCTGTCAGGCTCCTCCACCCACCCAGCGGCCTAGCGACAGACTGAACTCTGGATATTCCAAGGACAAAGCTCTAAATGCCTTTACCATGTACGCGCAAGATCAGCGTAACCACTGCCAGCAACCAACTGCAGTGACACCAGTGCATCAGAGCCTGCACCCTCGCTTCCTGCGGCGCCGACAGAGGGCACGTGTGGGACTGAACCTCCAAACCCCTCTGTGATGCTGGAGTTCTATGGTTGTTATTTCACAAAGAGTTTCTGTGAAGAGTCAATGCATATTCTTGCTTACATATAATTTACAGTTACGGTCAGAACTGACTCATCGCACAAGGCAGCCCCCAGGAATTCATCTTATCTGGTGCGCCAAGATTCGTGAAGTTCTTTGGGAGCCTCTGTTACTGGGCAGAATCCTTGCAACAGTTACTATTTGGCAAAAACCTTAACTATTAAAAACAGAGACCTCATTTCTTTCTTTATATCCTCATCACACCAGTTAGGGTGTGCAATGTTTTATGTGAGAGTTCTGTAACTAACCTTCAAACCACTTCTCCCCACCAGTCTCACCACCAGAGCACCTGTCCAGCATCTGAAGCTGAGGAGCAAACCTTTCATTTATCATCAATTCCAGCAAGACCGCAAAAGAGCCATAAATGAAAACCAAAAGAGAATTCACTGCTATTTCACTTTATCCTGTTTCTTCCTTAAACAAAACCCCAAACCCCTTCCTTTGTTATGTTTTCTCCTGGTGTTTCCAGCCAAGTTCCGTAGAGCTCTGGTAACACCAATCGGCATCCTTGCTAGCCAGGAATCCCACCAGGCAGTCCCGGAGCTGACCCAGCAACACCACTCAACCTCAGCAGGGATACCCACGGCTTATAGTCACCCTGACACATCTCAGCATTTGCACACCCAGTATTGCTTTAAACAGGTACTTAACATGGGCAAATTACACCCATTGTTTGTACTCACCAAGCACAGTGAGGAACATGAAATGAGGCACATTTGTTTGTACTCACCAAGCACAGTGAGGAACATGAAATGAAGTCTGCACAGACAACGTGAAGCTTTGGGTTCGTAACGGGCGTTGCAAGCCACAGTGGTGGGATGGAACTATGCTCAAACCATAGATTTCACTCCAAGGGATTATCCCACTAAGGCAACGCACAAAGCTACTGATAAAATATTCAGCTGCTGCATAAATGTTTTGTGTTACATTGAGACCATTTCACCTACACACTAAGTTCTGATGTGTGAACCCAAGCTGGCACTCAAGTTGGGTACTCAGGTCTGTGCCTGCTCTCGCTTAAAACATACTAAAATCAGGCACTTCACAGAAAAGTGAAGCTGGAATTGCATTTGTACAGCTGTGACAGACTTGCCTCGAGAGCCCTCCAGAGCACAGCTCGCTGGGGGATGAAGGCGTTGGGAGCGGCCCTGTGGAGAAGGACCTGGGCGTGCTGGCGGGTGAAAAGCCAGACACAAGTCAGCCACGTGTGCTGTAAGCCCAGAAAGCCAACCGTATGTTGGGCTACACCTGGAGCAAAGCGGCCCGGCAGGACGAGGGAGGGGACTCCGCTCCTCCGCTCCAGTCCGATGAGACCCCAGCTGCATCCAGCTCTGGAGCCCTCAGACCAGGAAAGACACGGACCTGCTGGAGCCGCTCCAGAGGAGGGCGCAGAAATGGTCACGGGGATGGAGCATGCATGGGGAAAGGCTGAGAGACTTTGGATTGTTCCAACTGGAATAGGGAAGGGTCCAGGGAGACGTTTTTGTGGCCTTCCAGTATTGAAAGGGGCTACAGGAAAACTGGGGGGGGGGGGGGGGGGGGGGGCTTTTTATCAGGGCCTCTGGCAATGGGAGAAGGTGGAATGTTTTTGACGTAGAAGAGAGGACATTCAGACTAGGTATTAGGGAGACACGTGTTACACTGAGGGTGGAGAAGCACTGGCCCAGGTTACGCAGGGAGGTGGTGGATGCCCCAACACTGGCAACATTCAAGGTCATCAGGTTGGACGGGGCTCCAGGCAACATGGTCCGTCCATGCTTACGGCAGGGGGATTGGAGTCGGTGGCCTTTACCAATCCCTTCTCACCCAACCATTCCATGGTTCTATAACTTTAAGGCCTTGTTCCCGATTGCATAGGTGCATGCACACATCCTAAGAACTGCGACTAAGCAGTAGAAAGACACTGACTCAAGTACACACCAGAAATACCTGACCTTCCCAAAAAGGGGTGCACGAGCATTTTGGGTATGTGGCAGATGACCTCAAATGGGAGATTCTCAAGATGTTCTATGCAGTTAGACACATAACAAATGTCCCCACCCAAAGTTCAAGTTCTAGTTAAACATAGTTGAAGTGCATTGCAAAGATTCTTCCTTAAGTAACCAAGAACTGCACTTATCCCACCTCCTGAACCGAGTACCTGGTATCATTATGTATCCCAGCAGTTCCACACCAGAGCAATCTTCATTAGCAATGCATGGTGGGCGTAGCTTTACCTATTTTTTTTCATATGTCCAGCTTGCTTTTTACCCACTGACAGCTTCCCATCGGCTTCAATTCTAACCCAGGTTGTCAGAAAGGACCCTCTGCAGCTCCCCAAGGTTCAGCAATCTTTAATGAGGCTTTGCTGGAACATCAGCTTACTCATCAGGTGCCTAATTCGAGAAGTGCTGTTCCAAGTGCTTTAAACGATCACTACGTGGCATTTTTAACCATCAGTTTCCTCTACTCGCCCTGAACCATTCCTGTGCCCTGATAAGTCCTGCAGCGCACACGGGACCAGCCCCGCACCTCTGGGCTAACACACTCTTGGAGACTTGGCTTTCCCCGGAACACGCCCTCGCTTTACAAAGCGGGCACGTCAAAACAGACAGCACTCGTAAAAATGACACTTCAACAGCTTAACCAAGAGCATCTCAGCGAGTTTTCATTGAATGACAGTTATTTTAATGCTCTGTTCTAAGAGTTAACCTGCATTCAGCTAAGCAGACACAACAAGTATTCCAGCGACTACTTCAACACAGAAAGGGGATTAAGTGAAACAGAAGCGGGTATAAAGGAAAGCAACACTAACTATTGGCATTTTCTACAGTATTTAAAACCTGTTTCACTGTCTTGCTTTACTACTTAAGGCCTTAAAGCGCTGATGTCACTGGGTAAGGAATTCTCCAAAGCAATTAAGAAAAAATCAGTATGGCCGAATTTTTTTCTTGCTGGCAAAGCAGCTGTTTTAAAAAGGTATGGGATTATCATCTTTTCCAAAGAGAAGTAGAAGCTTCCAACAGACAAACCATCCAAGGCCAACTAGAGCAGCTCTCAATCAAACAACAAGCCTGCAGGTTCTGTACACATCACAGGCTCCACGTGATGCAAGCGCTGCTCACAGCCAACTCCGAGTGCTCCAAGTCAGCTCTTAGCTAGTCTAAAGCAATTACTGCTATCATTAAAGGCCAGGTTGGGTGGGGCTTGGAGCCCCCCCGATCCAGTGGAAGGTGTCCTTCCCCATGGCAAGGCCTGGAATCAGATGGGCTTTGAGGTCCCTTTCAATCCAAACCATTCCAGGACCGTTCCTGAGCTACAACCAGGCCAAAACAGAACCACGAGACCCTAGCACACTGCCCCCCCCAAACCGCAAGAGTGAAGAACGCCACTCCTGACATACCAACCTGACAGAGAGGCGCCAGTTAGCTCAACAAAAGGCAAGGCAACCCTGCAAGTTGAAAAGTTAAGGCTGTTTTTCTGCGCTCCGACAGACAGGGAGCAGGAGGCTAGTGGCACTGGCTGCGGAGCTAGCAGGAATACACGAACACACACACACACAAAGAGGTGGACATACCCTCAACTGGTAAAGCAAATGTTATACCTGCTCATAACAATATAAACCCACCTGCCATGATGTCATCCAGCGTGTCATTGAGCGTCTGAGCGGGGCTGGCTACCATTAACCCTTGCTGTGTTTCTGTCAGTATTCCTTGCCCCAGCCCTGCTAGTTGTGCTTGGCCCAACACTGGCTGTCCAACTATAACACCTTGCAGTTCTGTAAGGTTTGCGATGGACCCCGGAGGTAAGGAACCTGCTGCCAGAGGCAAAGCTTGTGGCATCGCCAGAGGCTGAATTGGTGCAAAACCCGTCTGCGCAGCAGCTTGCTGGGGATCATCTTTAAGCAAGATGGGGTCCACTTGCTGTAATCGTGCATAGTCTCCCTCTGAGAGTTGTTCTCCTACCCCAACAGGAGTCAGTAGTCCCAGATGCTGGCAAGACTGTTGCTGCTGCTGCTGCTGGAGCTGAATTCTTTGCGCTTTTACCTCTAGATATTGCTTTTTTAGCTGCTGCTGAGTTTTCAGCTGTAACTCTCGCTCCACCTTCTGCAGTTCCTCCAGAATCTTTTGTTTCTTCTGAATTTGTTCCTCTCTCGTTTTGTTCAGCTCCTCAATCTTCTCTTTGGTGAGCTGGTCAGCGTGCGCCAATTCCAGGGACTGCAGCTGAGCGTTCTTCTCTATGGCTTCTTTTATCCTCTGCTCCAGCTCTGTCAACTTGCCCTGAGCCTCTTCTACAATGCTCTCTGGAGACTGATTGGTGATGTAACCCTGTACATCCTGGTTGTTTGCTGGCAAATGACTGCTGGACTTTTGTTTAGAAGCAGCTGTGTGAAAAAGAAACCCCCTCAGAACCAATGGAAGTGCATACGAATGGCATCCTCACTCTAGAGCTACCGCTGGGATGCTAAATCTGGCCGGTTACGCACCAAGACAGAAGGGCAGCGTGTACTGTAAGGCCCTCACAGGAAACTTGGCTATCAATTTGAACACAGCAGCCAGATGGCAATTTAACAGGACAGATTACCACGCGTACAACCCAAATAGCCCTGTCCTGGTGCCTTATTTATTCCAACAATCGTTTACTTTTGCCAAATGAAGCGATTGCCTCAAGAGCCGCTGTTATCAAGTGGTGCTACGAGGTAAATGGAAACAAAAAGTATGCTCTCGCTTTATTTGATGTTTTGCGTCTGGTGTCGTGTTAAGACATAAAGGTATGGTTACAGCCCTGAAAGCACAGCAACTGATGCAAAAACATCTCGAGGCACAGGTGACTCGTTCTAGGCCACCAGCTTTGTGAGCAACTCGGTACATTTTAGGAAGCATTACACCTTCTGGGAGTACCGAATCCTTTCACTACAGGTATCCAGCTTTGCTCAGTTGACAAACAGCGCTAGAACCCAGGACAGTCATTTAGATTTAACATGATCTAACAGGGTACGTTTAGCCACTACGTTTTATCCATAGCAGACATGACTTTGCCTGTGTCAAAACTCGGCTCTCTGCGCAGGCAAGGCCGATATTTCAGCCTTCCTGCAAGAACGAGCGATGGACTCATCCAATTCAGCTTTTATGAAGAAGTCCACAGTAACACAGCCGACATGGTCTGCCATACCGGTTGGAGGAGGAACAATCGGTTAATTTTGAAGGGCGAAAGGCAAATCACAACTCAGGGTCTGAGTCAGTGGAGGTGCCCAGTTTCTTCCAGCCATCCTCGCTGCATTCCCAGAACAATACAAGTGCACACACAGTATTAATTTTACGACATGCACGCCTGTATTTGCACTATTGCTGATCCTTGATAAAAATTGGTTTGGAAGAGAGTTCTTAAGTACAGAAAGCGTTAAGTGTCAAAATGGCGATAGCAAAATAGATGCAAATTTAGTCCTGGGAGGACCTGAGCCACATCAGACTGAATATAGCACAAGAAATTCCGCCTTCAGTCAAATTAGTCAAACCCACTCCAAGACTACTTTATCCTAAGTAAGCAAAAGTTATCAAATCAGCTACAATATGGAGATTAACATTGTTTTTACAGCTTCCATTATCAATTTTATATAGGCTTCGGGGTGACACTTTGCATTAGTCCAGTATGTCAGCCTAATATGTGCTTTAACAGATTTACTTAGGCAGATTTCTTGACGCTTTATGGTTTCAGGGTTAGATGACTGACACTCTGTATCTGGAGGATAAGAAAATCCTTACAAAAAAAAATTGCCGTTTCCTTCTCTGAATCCATAAACACTCTTCAGAGGAACTACTCTGCCAGAAGTGCAACCCTCTATCTTCTGCCTAGGAAGGATATTCAGAAAATAAGCTCCAGAGCTAAGACTGACCTTTATTTCTGATGGGAAGGGTTGTGGCGACATTAGCAGGGGGTTTGTCAGGCTCCTGCGGTGGGACGACCATGGGCAGCGCCTGCACTGGTACACGAGGAGCCTAAAACGTTGGATACTAACAGATTACTTTTCTCATACTCTAGTCTAGTTAAAACTCAATAGAAGGTAAACAAAACCTGTTAGAAAAGCAGACTTGAAAGGTGACCAATAACATTTAATACTGTTTTTAAGATGTTGAATTCAAGAGTTAACAATGTGAGATCATCTGACTTCTATACACTTTGCATTTTCAACCAAAGGACTCGCCACGCAATACTCATCTCAGCGTTGTAAAGCAAGTACAAGCCGCAAGCGGCTACAGACATAATTCTGACGAGTCTCATTAAAGCAGACCTTTTCACGTGCTGATTTTTTTTTCCCCCTCATCATTTTTCACAATGACAATTACAGAGCAATATGAAAAACGATGAGCACACTACATGGTGATGCTCAAAGAGTCTTCACCGCTTTCCCAACAGCTCCAAGTACCTGCTGGTGTATTCACCTACAACGTGGCTGACTCTTCCCTTGTATTTAAACTCCTGAATAAGCTGCCAGAAGAAACGTAAACAAGCCCCACAAATCCAGGAACAACCAGCCTTTAAACCTTACCCTATTTAAATCATGGGATGGTGGGGTCAGCTGAGTGGCATCAGGTGGAGGAGCAGAAAGCAAGTTGTTTGGGTAATCTAGGAGGTAACAAACCACGCTGGTATGACCGCCTTTCGCGGCCTCTATTAACATAGTTGATCCGTCCTAAAGAGGGAGAGATCACAGGATTAGAAAACAGCGGCATCAAAACATGGCAGCACTGCAGCACTTTGGGAGACATGACACAAAATCTACCAACGCTGCTTTAACAAGCATTCATTCCATCTGCACTAAGTCCACAGCAAAACTTAAGGGCTTCATCATTTCCACAAAACTGTCATCTTTTAATATTAATATACTAAATATGTAATATATTAATTTTAGTATCTTCCTTCCTCTTCCACAGTTAAAACCTTACAACTGGAGTGCAATCTTGACATTCATGGCACTTAACAGACCTGCACTCCTCCTAACCCCAACTTCTATAAACACGTTCACAAGCACAATGCCTGCTCCTATACCCTTCTTCGCTATAAGACGCGCTGGGTCAGTTGCAGAGAATACAGAAGGATAAAATTTGCTTGAGTTTCATTAGTTTGAAGATTAATGAATGACCACCTCAGAGGAAAATACAGTATTTGAGCAACTAACCTTCAGTCTGTGCGTAGGATCAGCACCATGGGCTAGCAGTAACTCCACAACTGCCAAATGGCCTCCAGCGCAGGCCAGCGACAATACTGTGTGATCGTTGTTAGCTGTGGTCCTGTTCACGTTTGCTCCTGCAAAAATAGAGGGAAAGATTATTTAGAGAGACTTCAAACAGTTCTCCTCTACCAAAGCATACAGCAAGTTAAGCTGTTTCTTCAACATGATGACATAGTTCTCCTTGGCTGCAGTCTTACAACTGATAAATTAAATCAATGTCAATTATTACCATCATCAGAAAAGCATCTAATGTCACAAAAAGAAGAGCACCATAGCACTCCAAACTCTGTTCAGACAGCTAAGTGGGGAGAACAGAACATCAAAGAGCAGGGGAACCTGCTGCTTTTAAATCTGCCAGCAACTGTGTGAGGGCTGTGCCTCTTTGTAAAACAAACAAGTGAAATTCAAGCACCGAGAACCAGTGCAGGGATCCATCCATCTCAGCACCAGCAAGCAGGTGGTCAATCGCAGCTATGCCTCCTTCCTCCACAATCTACACACAGAAAGTCACATGACACTGGAGGCTTCAGGCCAGTCCTTCTCCGTGCAAGGAAGGTACGGAAAAACCTGCCAGTATCAGCTCGAGAGAGAGAAAACAGCAATTCCGAGCTCTGTACCAACTCTGCGCTCAACAGGGACAGAAGGCTGGAGCTGATGGTTCTGATATAATCAAGCAGTTGTAGGCAAAAAGTGGAACCAAAGAGGCACTGGTAAGTGGAGTTACCCTTCTGAAAAGGCAGGGCTCAAATGCTACAGCAGGAGCATAGGAACACCCAGTAGCCAGTGCTAGGAATTAGACTGGAATAGAGCTAGTTTTAGAAGTAGTCACAGCTCCAGTAACCTTAGAAACCAGAGGTGATGGTTATCACGTCTAGTCTGAGAATCAACGACTCAGGAGAGTTACAATACCTGAAACCAATTCAGGAAATTTACCCTCTAGTGACGTGTTTATAACTCTCAGGGTTTCTCACAGCAGGAAAACCAAACTCTCTTCACTCTTACCTTTGCTAATCAAGAACTGAACAGTGCAAACGTGGCCTGCCCTTGCAGCTTTCATGAGAGGAGTCCTTCCACCTTCAGATTCATGCTCCTAGAGGACAGAGAGAAAGGCTTACAAAAATGCATGTGGGAGGGATGCGATTCAGCCTTCCGGTTTTTGGGATGAGAAGACACCAGGCACAGAAGATTCCTTCTTAGCGTTTCACACATAAAAAATTAGTTAGTGTTTGAACTGTGTATATCTTGCAGACAGACGAAACTCTCCAGTTACCTGTGTACAGGTCTGGGACTCTGGACAAGGAGCACTCAAGCACATGGTAGGCATTTTAGTTAAATAAATTGTTTTCTGCCACGCTTACCTTTGTTTTCTGATAACACACTAGGCTATAAGCCTACTGAAATGTAAAAACTAATTTGCCTCTGTCATCTTAATTCCCTAACGGTACAGCAAGCAGAACTAGCAACTGTGCTGTGTAAGGAATAGAGCAGATTTGGAGGTACAAGTCGTACCCCATAACCTGCACGGAGATTCAAGGCTGAACACCATTCAGGACCGCGCGTGACCAACAAAACCCTCTGTTCTTCTGCACAAGCAACGTCAGAAATGCTTTAGACCTCAGAGCACTTTAACTGACCTAAGCACTTTCGGGTAACTCAAGAGCCTAAAATCCACTCAACAAGCAGCACCAATTCCTACCTAGCTAAAAGGAAAAGGCTGAAAGATAATATGAACACAACTACGATAATTAATAGCAAGCTCAATAAGTCTGCAGCAATGAAACATAAGTAGGCATTTATCGTTGTGTTTCCTTATCTGATTTTTTAGGAAGGTAACTTAAACGCTTACCAGATCTGCGCCTGCCTGAAGTAAGACATCTGCTACATCAGTATGGCCGTTTTCACAGGCGTATGTCAGCGCTGTGTCGCCCGTTGCTGTTGTTGCATGCACGTTAGCCCCTGTGGCACCAGAAATGAGCACATAAGCTTTATGAAGTTCATGACAAGAGAACATGCAAGTCTCATCATAACCTTTATCAGACCAGATAACACTTTTTGAACTCCTCCCTTTCCAACCCAACATCTATGAAAGTGAGAACTTAATGACACTCTGGAGGAATAAAAAACTTAAACACAAACTCCAAGTTCAGTTCCCAGTGAGTTTGCATCAACTTAATCTTCAAGACCTGAATTAGGGTCCAACTAGGGTCCACAGTCAACTTCCAGAAGCTGCTAATGAAAACGTATATGAATACAGACAAAGCCAATTTTCTCTTAACGCTACATGAAGTCTCTATAAAGCTGTAAACAACGTTACTCCATACCTGCCGCTAGTAAGTATTTCACCAGCTCCAAATGCCCCTCTTGGGCAGCCTCCATCAAAGGTGTGGAACACCCGAGTTCTATGTCAGCTCCTGCTTTAATAAGGAAATCGGCCACCTCCAGAAAGCCTCCGCAGCAAGCCAGAGTCAGCGCCGTCTCTTGTGTCTCCTCTGTCTGAGCGTTGATGTTTGCTCCTGAAACAACAACAAAAGAAACTCCAAAACCATACATAAATCAGAAAACTCAAGATACTGAAATCCTGTCAGTGACAAAGCCGCTTCCTGATGCACAAGGCATCTTCTTATTACACACCTCATTACCTAGAGCTGCAGAAATCATCTTCTAAAACTGTAACCTATCAACCTAAAAGGCTTCAGCCTTGTTTAAGTGCTTTGGAAGCCCCTCCTTAGCCCTTTCGGCGCTTCTCTATAGCTTTTCAGCACTAACATGACCTGAAGACAGGCCAAGGCCATCGCACAGAGAGTTACTGTCAGTAACTCTTCACTGTTTGAAGTCTGCCTGACAAATGCTAATCTGTTCTAAAGAAGGGCTCAGAATGGCCATTTACTGTGTGAGTGAGCAAAGCAAAGGCTATTTTGCTAAAAAATAAAACGCCAACAACTGCTCGAGAAGTTGAGGGACATTCAGAAGCTGAAGAAGGAAATAAGAAGTGCAGTAACCCAGCCTTCCTCATGCAATGTATGTGGACACCTATGGAATGACAGCACACAGAAGGCAGCACAGTAGTTACCTTGACCAAGTAACAGTGCCACCATCTCTTCATGGCCTTCTCTAGCTGCCTCCATGAGTGGTGTGTATCCTTCATCGTTCACCTCTTCCAGGTTAGCTCCACGTTCGATCAACAGAGCTGCCAGTTCGACATGCCCGCCGCAGGCTGCCAAAGTCAATGGAGACTCAAAGGAGTCAGCAGGCATGTTCACCTGAGCCCCGCTGTCCAGAAGTAACCGCGCCACTTCCACATGGCCGTCCTAGAATTCAAAACAACAACATCAAAAGATTAGCAAAACAGAAAAATTGCTCTTCTCCAAACATTTTAGTTACCGACTCAAATTCCGTCAGAGGAGACAGAAAGCAACGAGTAAAAAAGTTCAAAAATTTAATGGAATTTGCTCAGTATTTTTCTTAAGTGTCTGGATAGAAGCTGAAAAGCTCCTGTTAAATAGGCACCTGGAGGCCCTCAAGTGTGTTTGACTGAGTGTGTTCAATTCAAAACAAACAGATTGTGAACCACAGCTCAAACCTCTCTGCCAATGGGGTAAGGAACACGCTGGGCAGTTTCTTCATACCAGACTCAAGTTCAAGGGTTTGGGATCAGCTTAGCCAAGGGACAGATACAAAACAAAACCCAAACAGCTTAGAGGGAGGGAGAGCTCGATGCTATTGTAGAAGGATGCCTCCACCCCAGGAACGATTCCAACTCCTCTAACAACCCGCACTCCTCTCAGTCAAAGGCTGCAGACACAGAACTGTATGTGCTACATTACCTAAGGAACATAGGCTCCAAGAAATGGATTCCACTCAAACGTACTCGTTGCGTTCTGCCAACAAATTCACTACTCGCACCACAAGCACTCAAACAAATAAAGGAGGATTAAGAAAATTTCAGTAAAAAAAAAAAATCCATCTTCTCTATGATACAGGAACAAGTTTTCATGTTCTTCCTAAAGACTACAAACCCTTCCCCTTGCAAACCAGTCACTCACTGCCAACGCTCCCCACTTTGTCACAAAGAGGGGATTCGGATTTAAATTTAATATGCAGCTGCACAATTTGTTAAATAGAGCATATTTTAGTTATAAAAACAACACATCAGGAATACAGCTCGTCCTCACGTCCACGCAGACGGTTAGCGTCTCGGGATATTTACATTACAGACTCCCGGCTTTTGAGGTGGGAGGCAGAAGAGAGGACAGGATTTCAGTTCAACAATTCTGCTTCCTTCCTCTAATGACATCGCCTGCCTCTTGGCTCCTACATGACTATTTTGCTGTTCAATTTAACAGCAGAGTCAGGACTTGCTTTTTCCCTCTGCAGGAAAAGCCAGAACAAGCCTGTTTGCCAGGGGTTCCTCACACATGGCAGGAGTCACCCGAATCCTTGGCAGGATTTCCGGGTACCATTATCATGCTGTCAAACTCATTCCAACGCAGGTCCTAAGTTTGCTTTCTTCCTTTAAAATATCAGAGCCTATGTTCTTTGTCACGTTTTCAGTATGCCGTAAATCCAGGAGTTATTTGAAGTGGCTTTTCAGCTCCGTGCTTCCACAGGAGGCCCGATGGTGACATATCCAACTGCCACGCAGTTCAGCTTTTGTCTGGGCAGAGGCTGAGGCTGACTGCATTGCTGCGGGCCAAAGGCAGCACAAGTCTGTTTTCCCCAGGAGGAAATTGCCATCACTCAGACGTGGAGTAACCATAATGGAAAAGCTCTGACGCATGAAACCGAGGGCTGCGTAGAGAAGGGAGCAGCTTGCCAGGAGCACAAGGGTGTCCCAGAGCACTCCCTGGACAAGGCAAGCACACCTGGATCTCAGATTAACTAAGAGGCAGCAAATCACAGCCACTGCCACCCTCACCAAGTAAGAATCACAACCCCAAAAAACTCTTTTCCAGACCAGTGAAACTGCCTCTGGTATTGTTATGCTTCATTTTCTTAAGACTTATATTCCTCCTTCTGATATCCAGGGAGCCAAGCGTGATTTCCTCTCGGAAAAATATCTAGGACATTAACTAGGACATATTCCCCTTCTACATGAAACGGCAATACTATTTTAGGGAGAAACTCCAAGACTCCACAAACAATCTTTCCTCAGGGGAACGCAGAGATGGTGCCTCAGCCATCAGGATCTGCCAGACAGCTCAGTCATCAGCCCCAATTCCTGACGACGGTGGCACACAGCAGCGTAAAGGGATGCTTCAAAGCTGCTTACACGGGCTGGGCAGCCTGGAGGAGAACTGCTGCTGTACCAGGGCCAGCACCAAAAAAGAGGGACTGCATCGTAGCTCTAGTCAACAAATGAAGACAGTCGTCTGCAGCCCTTCCGAGCAGAGCCCTTCCAAGCTGACCCACAGCTGCACACGGTGCTGCCAACGTCCAGAGCCACTGCACAGGTCATGTTCTCAAAGGCTGTTGAGGGTCTCCATTGGTTTTGCTTTCACATCTTCTACCGGCAACAAATGGGCTCCTCTGAGCACCGCTGGGATCTTTGGGATCTCTTCACCATCAGCCTCAGACAGTAACTGAAATGCTTCCATCACAGATTTCTTGAGTTTCACAAGAAACTGGATGTTCAGATGTTCCCTCACTGTTCCCTCCACAGAGGGACATTCCCCAACTGAGGGTAAGGAAACATCTCTATTTGAACACATATCCACTCACACTGAGTGAGGCGGTCGAGCTGTGCCAGGTCTGCCTGGGACAGGTCAGAACACGTTCCGTACCCCTCTCTCGGTCTCTCTCCTCCCACTCTCAGTTCCTGAGCTATCAGGTTAGTCTGAAGTTTTCTGTCAGACCTCAAACAGGCACACAAGGTGGTTCTATCCATGCTTTAACGAACCTTGCGAGGGAGCAGTGCGTTCAGCTCTTCCACAACAGCTGGGAAAAGCCTCACTATTGCTATTAGATCACACAAAGCCGCCTGACCGACTGCCCAAGGGTGCCAGGTGTATTCTAAAGGTCAACCGCCGAGAGCCCTAACTGCAGAAGACAAGGCTGCTTTGGTAAGAGGAAGCTCAAAGCAGACAAACCTGCTCTTTGCTCCCACAAGGCAAGGCACATCGCCCAGAAACTCATTTGCCTCAAACCGATGTTAACTGCTGTCCATAAAACACGCTCTACGTCAGGAGTCTTCCCGAACGCCTTGTAGGACAAGGTTTAAACAGTATCACTGGCTTGCTAAGGTACTGAGACTCTCAACTACCTGTCAACTCTAAACAGCAGCACAGGAACGCCTCCTTAGGAACAATTCCCTGCAGAAATACGGGAGACAGACTTCTTCTTACTGCTCAGGCAGTCTTAATAAAAAGTGGGTCTCAACATTTCTGTGAGCCTGGTGGACTTTTCTTGGTCTGTTGGAGAGGGAAAAGGGTGGCAAGGAACAGAAGGATAGCTCCTTCTCAGCAAACTTCTCATCTGTGAAGAAGCCTCCCCAATGAAACAGCCACCACAACATCAAACAATGTAATTTTGTCACTCCCTTCCAGGGAACTCACTGGAAGGACAGCCCCGTGGAATTCATATGGTTAGTCTATTAAGAACTCAGGCCAAGATAAACCACAGTCCTGTTTATCCATACACCTTTCTTTCTCTGCTTCTTGAGCAGTATAATGGGTTCTGACGATCATTCCCCTATCCGAAGCCATGAATTTCCTTGAATAGACAGAACTGGCTGATTTTAGAAACATATCAGCTATTTCTGGGAAGGGAAGACTAAGTATGCATTTGCGGCACCCCTCCATGGCCACAGATTCACAACGTGACACTACAAAAAACACAAGAAGCCCAACCGGTGAGAAACCTATTCACAGAGGAGGGTGAAAAAGGAAACCTAAGAGCTAAGTTTGCAGTTTTTCGCTTGTGTTCCCTATTCAGACAAAGTACCTTGAATACATCGGCATAAACCAACTCCTGACCTACCTAAGCGTGCTGCAGCCCCGCATCCTCAACAGCAGAGGAAACCTCTGCAGCGAGCGACGCACAACAGCCTCCTGCACTCCAGGATCACAAGGGAAACTGAGGGGGTCTAAAAATGGAGCCTAATTCTGCTCGGTTTTGTTTAATTTTCATTTCTCCAGCAGGACAAGTTTGAAAACATTCTCAGTTCTAGAAACAGCAACCGATGCCCACTGGCCTTGTCACCCTGTGAGCTTACCCCTGCCAACCCTTGATGGCGGCAGGGGTAAACACCACAGCAGAGTATTCCTTTCTCCGAGAGGGGTACATCTAAACAACGGGCATTTATTCCATCATCAAAAGACATCCTCAAAGGAAAAGGCCACAGCAATCGAATCCTATTGCCTCCGGTAACACAGAGGAAATAGTTTTCTATTTGAAGAACTGTTAGGCTCGAACAGCTATGCAAGTCCATACACCAGAGCCTTTTCTTTAAAGCGTGTATTCTATTGGAAATCTATCTGAAGACACTGAGTTTTCTTAAGCACAAAAGAAGAATTTCAAGTCCAGCATCAATTATACCATTCCAGCATGAAAAAGTATCCATACATACACTAGATATAGGTTGAGGGGGCTGGAACTGCAGGACCTTTAAGGTCCCTTCCAACCAAACCCATTCTATGATCCTAGTACATACATACTCATAGGTAATGTTTTCAAGGGAAGCTTCACATGAATCTGTCTTCTACACCAAAAAAACTATTATGCAAAAATCAGGTCTTCTCGGAATCTGACTGCATTTTATCAAAAGGTGACTTGGCTACACTGCCATTTTACAATTACCTGAGGTGGGCAAAGCAGCAACATGAAAGTACTCTCAGGACTAAGAAGTTAATGATTTCCCCTTCCATTTCCTCACTGCTGCCCAAACAGCTTCCAATCCTGTGCTTTCAAGGAGCACAGGGCTGTGTGAATCATATTGAAATAAGTGGTCCACACACACCTGAACGTAACCACCTACACTGAAAGAGAACTTCCCTTCCAAGCTCCCAAAACATGACACCTCCACGAGACAGGTGATGACCACATCCACTGCCTCTGTTGAGCACACAGGAATTGTTAAAAGCATCCCAATAACTAGTGACGTTCTTCCATTTGAAGTTAATTTACTTTGAAGTTTCCTGTATGAAGGATTTTCCCATCTTAAAATCAAAGTTGCCCACCCAGAAGTGTTCAAAGCTACACAAGGCACAACAAAATGGTTCTGTTCAAATACACCACTACTATTTACTTTTGATTATATCTTAGAGTCATTAACTCCTCTGAACTGAGGGCACAAAACCATTTCTAACCAGCCTCCATAATGATCAGAAGGGCAAAAAGCAAAGAGTAAGTGACATGTAGCAACGCAAGGTGGGATGCGGCCGACAGAAGGTGTTTTGGACAGTGAGCAGAGCCTCAGTCACCAACTTCGGCCACTGCAGAAAAGAAACAGCATGTAACTGGACATACAGGAACTGACTGATCCACGGATGGGTTAACAGAGCCCTCCTGCTAAGTAACGCTCACATGGTGCAGATTTTGACTGACGTCTCTTAAAAGTTCGGCTACATTGTCAGCCATGAGAGGAACGAGTTCAAGTTTCGCCATTTTAGGAAATACTATTTTTCAGAAAGGTATTTCAGCCACTCACACCCCCCTCAATGTCTTCTGCTAAAGGGCCATCAAGAACACAGGAGGACAGAACCATCCCATAGTTAGGTTCTGTACCAAAAGGAGACCAAAAAGATTCACTTTATTCGCCTCTGGGGAGCGAGGAGAGCGCACATGCGCTTCTCTGCTCCAGCAACGGGCCTCTTACCATGCAAGCCTCCATGAGAGCCGTGTGCATCTCATCCGTTTTGTGTTCCTGGTCTGCACCAGCTTCCAGCAGAAACCTCACCATCTCTAGATGCCCTGCACGGAGAAAGTATCGAACAGAGAAAGTACCTTAGAAAGTGCATTTCACAAGTCACAGGCTGGGTCTGACACACACCATGAAGGGAACAGAAGGTCATGTTGCCCAGCAGTGACACCCAAAAGCAAGGTCCAAAATTCTACGTGTTTTCCTTGTGCTGAAGCCCTTTAAAATTAAAGGATCTTTGCATCTAAGCAGAAGGATCATGTATAATAGAGAAAAGTTTACCATATTCTAAAATAATGCAGATGAGGTCCTCATCTCCTAATTAATTTAACAGAGACTCCTTTAAAGCATCACAGAGACGCAGACAAAGGCTTTATGTCTTGATCCTTACACTCTCCACACTGATCACCACTGGTGCATACCCTGCTGTGTGGTATCACAGCCACGACTAAAGCATCACAAACTGTCTATTTACAGCCTTAAAATTGACTTTGTCCGTGGCAGCAAGGCTGAATAAAGGCGTCTGAAAAGGCTTTTCAAACCTATCCCAGTTCTCCCCTCTGTAAGGAGCGTTATACTGGTACCGTACCTTTGTAGCAAGCCAGCGTAAGTGCGCTCTCCTTGAATTCATTGGAATGCGTGTTGATGCCCGCTCCGTTTTCTAACAGCACTCTGGCCACTTCGACGTGACCAGCACTTCCCGCTTCCATCAGAGGAGTGTGACCGTTCTCGTTGTGGTCCTCAATGCTAGCGCCCGACTCCAGCAGGACTTTGACGACATCCACGTAGCCTCCCGCGCAGGCGTACGTCAGTGCCGTATTGCCTGAGGCCCCAGGAGAAGAAGGGTTAATAACAGCATTTGGTAGCACTTCTGCACTTCAACTTCCGCTCCCTTTCATCGCTACCACACGGAACGGCCTTTTTCAGGCTACAGACCAAGAACTATAGGGAGGGAAAACCAGCACAAACTGACACGTGCTCAGACACTGAAGGTCTCCATGTGCCTGGTGACTGTATCCATGTACTTCTCTTCCTGTTTCTATCCCAGCTTTTGTCACAAACCCCCACCCCTTTTCCCGTTATCAGCAGGGCAGTACTATGCTGTAAAAGGAAAGCTCAAAACGTGGAGCAGAAGGAAGTGCTGCTTCTAAATCAAGTCCCGAGATCTTTAAAGGGCTGGTTCAAGATTGCCCACAGTCTCTACGAGGAGACGGAAACTACAGAGCTGTGTATCTGAACAGTCAAAGAATCTGCAGTTATGAAAGGTACCTTGAAAAAAGTTCAAGGTCAAAGCAGCATTACGGCTCAGAACTGCTTCAGTGAAGGAAAAAAGGCGTCTCCTGGTATTCCAGCTTTCCTGGTCACTTCAGGCCAGTGCTCCGTTGGTCAATGATTGCTGACTAAACAAAACCTTTCCATTTCAAGGTCATACAAGCCAAGAAAACCTCCCACTTTGGTCACACCCACACAAATGCTACCGAACTGCCAGGGGAGAGGGGAAAGAAGGAAAAAGGAGGCCATCTTCTCCTGTTTAGTGTTTTCACTTAGTCTCCCAGATCTGACACCAAAAACTTGTCTAAGTACAGTGAAACTTCTGGAACTGTGCTGTAAATACCATGTGAAAAGAACTCCTACAAGGCAAACACCTTTCTGTTACTAATTGACTGCATCCACCTCTGTAGGTCCACAACCAGCGTTTCACAGCTTCCTTAAAAACTACAAAAGCTGAGCAATAAAACCACGAGGAAGCATTCTGCGCTGCTTGGCCAAGAGCCATTCTTCCCAAATTTTCCTCCACACTGCAAATCTCAGCTTTCCAGCAGCTCTGGACAAGCTCTAGGACACTTCTTTACCTGTCGATGACTGTGCATTCACATCAGCACCATGAGCTAGCAGCAGCTTGACGATTTTGACGTGCCCACCGTTAGCGGCAGCCATGAGAGGTGTGATGTCTCCCTTAATGCCTCGGTCCTCCACATTAGCATGCATCGCCAGAAGAACCTGCGAACAGAAGGGCTATCAACAACACTGCCAGGTGACAACTTAGCGTGTCGAGATGGCTGAAACCCTACACAAAGCCCCCACCTTCAGGACCTCAGAGCTTTCTGTTAGAAACTATATGGCTTAGTTAGTGTAAAGAATGCATGAACAGTGTTGTGTTAAGCCTTCATTTGCCACTTAACTGACATTTCCCACCAGCTTAGCACCACCTTGCAGGTGCTTAAGACTGGGGTACCTTAATTCAACACTTTTTGTACACTACACACATACTACAACAGCTGGGAAACGAACCTGCGCCAGCTCATAATATCCTGCCGAGCAGGCTAAACAAAGGAGGCTTTCTCCTTCTTCCGTGTGCTCATTCACACTTCGGCCTTCAATCAGCAACTTCCGCACAGCGTTTACATCTCCTTCAGAACACGCCTCGGCCAAACTGCGGCTGATAAGACAGAAAGCGTTTAAAAGTGAAAACAGACTTGAAATGCTTGCTCTACGCGCAGGGCACGAACCCAATATGTCACGAGGACGCAGTCCATGAAAAAGGAAACACAATATAAGGAAATGTCAACTGCTAATTACAAAGGTGCCATTGCTACACTTGAGGTCTTCCACGTAACCTCTGAAAGATGAGCAATGTGCACGTTTCACCATTACTAATTTTTAAGGGAAGGTTTATGACATAACATACAGTCTCAGCCTATTCCTGCTTTGTAGTTCCAGTCTGAAAACCCGAGTGGGACGAAACCCATTTTCTGAAATCAGGTTCAAAGAAAAAGAGAACAGATTAAATCATGGCAAGTACACCAGCATGAGTATTCCCTTCCAAACTGGCAACTGCTGTGCAGAGCTGCATTCATGCTCCCTTTCACCCCAGGACCAGAGGACATGCAAGTCACCCGTCCATCCTAACAAAACTTTAACTTCTGATCAGCACTGTAACTGTTAATTCAATTAATACTAACCACCTGCATCAATCTTCTCCTATAATAAAATGCACCACTGCCCTCCTGCCCCCGACCATGCTGAAAAGCCTGGAATTGTGTAGCACCACCTGATGTTCCAATTATGGCCCAAACTCAACCAAGCAGCGAAGTATAAAACTCTCCTAGCTAGGCAAGCCCTGTGTCAGTGTGCTTCTGCTTCTCACATCACTCTGAGTGCTTCACTTCTATCATCCCAATTCTGGTTTGGTCAAAGAAGTGCCTGCTGGCAGCATATTATCCATCCCTCTGATTCTGCCTTTTGTCTACACTGCCTTTATTCCAAAAGAGTTACTGCTTTGTGAGAAGCAAAATTCCGGTCTGACATATTTCTCTATTCTGCTCCAAATAACTGGATGAGTAGTAATAAACCCAAAACTCACCCGACCCACTGCTTTTTCTCCATTTAGGAAGCTTCACCCACACAGAACTACCTCAAAAAGTGAGTGGGAAAATAATGCATTTGACAGAAAGCTTTGGGCAGCTATGTAACTCAACCAGAACATGAGCAATTCATAAGACACTCAAGGTGTAAAAGCGTGTATATGTGGAGCAAGGACTGACTTACACCTGTATATTACACCCAAGACTCCTGCTTGATTTGTGCCATCAGATATAAACTTAATACACAGAGAAAAATGTCTCAAATATGTCTGTTCACTGCATTTCCCAAATTCGTTCTTATATTCCACATCCTTTCTCCCAGTCACAACTTCGTTCACAAGTAAAGAGGCAGCTGGGGCAGGGAGGGAAGCGCTAACCCCAGATGGTTCTGCTGCTCTTCACATGTCCTGGTCAACACACCAGGAGATGTTTCTTTGGAGTTATCCAGTACACTAACTGCCAACTATCACAGAATCATAGAATCCAGGTTGTAAGGGACCTCAAGGGTCGCCTGGTCCAACCTTTCTTGGCAAAAGTACGCTCTAGGCAAGAGGGCCCAGCACCCTATCCACCTGAATCTTGGAACTGCCACAGCAGCACTTGGGTGTTCCTCCCAACAGTTTGTTGAGCCTTAAAGACAGTCTAGAAGGCAACCCAAAGGCACCATCACAAGGCAGTGACTCTGGCAGAGGCTCTGCCCCAGGTCCTACCAGCCACGGGAAAGCTGCAGACCGCCAGGAAGGCTCTGGTCCCTCAAAATTGTTTTTCCCTCCTCAATTAAAAAGACACTCCAAAGTTCTCTAAATCAACAAACTAGGTAGTTTTCCCTTCTCTTCATTCCAAAGCTATGACTGAATGACCCATGTCAGGATTTGCTTGTTTTAGGTTCTAAGGGCCATTCTATTTAAGAGCTTAAATAAGTTGTTTCTGTAGTTGGTCAGGTTTAGTTTCTTGGAAGTGTGATTTCTGGATTCTAAGCAGTATAACTTGCTTTACTCCCTGGTGGGAGACCTGACACTCCAGGAATATTTAACACGAGAGTCACAGGTGGAAATCTGGCATTAATTTCACTTGAGTAAGAGCTTCACCACCGTGTGACGAGAAGCAATACAACAAGAAAAACTACTTCTAAAAGTAGGAAGCTACTGTAAAAAAGAGTTTGGCTTACTTGTCCGTCTGCCCTGCATTCGCTGTGCTTTCTGCTCTCATCCGGGTCAGTGCAGCGGCAGCTTCATCCAACGCGCAGCTGACCGAGGAAGTCAGCCTGCGCAGCACCTCGGGATCTGCGAATGCTTTACCATCAGCTGTAGACAGCTTACCTATTCCTTCCATTCCAATTTACGGCAAGCAGGGACACGGGCCAGAAAAGGAGAGAAGAGACAATTTGCAATTGAGCCTATGAGATTTGTTGGCAGAACCATTCCAAGCATAATAAACTACAGCTTCCACAATGGAGGGATTAACTGTTTACAGCATTGATTTAAAAGCTGCGCTCAGATGTGATGCGCGTGAGTGAAACCCTCCAACTAGTGAAGCTTTTCATATGGTAACAGTTACAAAACAAAGCCGCACTGAGCTATTTATTTTTGATCCAAGTCAGGTGTCAATTTTTACTCAGGCTTTAAGAAACTTAGGATTGGAAGAATTCCATTAGAAGCACAACCTTCACATCAAACTCTGACTTCCTAAAATTTCCAAAGATTTAATGAACTCCAATGACTTTTCTGTCCAACGACTTGCACAAACATGCTGAGTTCAAACCGCTTTATGTTCTGCATTTGCATTATGCTCATATGGATTAGATTTATGCAAGCAGTTTCAGCATTGTCTCCTGTGTAACGGCTTCGGGGTTAAACCTGTGTGGGACACGGGGACTTACCTGCAGCTTCAAGTAAAGCTTCTAATCTTGCCTGGGTTTCTGGATCTACTGTTCTCAGGTCAGCACCATCAGCCGTACTGGACAAAAGCAACTTAGAGGCTGTTTCCAGCATCGGGTTTTCGAGATCATCCTGATCCAAGATAAACGATTCCACCTGAAAAATAACACATCTGGCTTAGGAATGATATAACTGACCAAAATATACTTAAAAAAAAAAAAACAACCCAGAGTTGCAGTTATCACTTCAGTATTTGCTTCTCAAGTCCTCTGTTAGCCATTTCAGTGATGGAAGCAATGAGATTTTCCAATCATAGACAGAGAAGGTATCCATCACTTTATTCATTTGCTCCAAGACTTGAAGTCACGTTATACTAGAACAGTTTAAGACTGACTTCACAGCTGCATGTGGCACTTTGCAGTTTTCAAGTCCAACTTAACAGTGGGAGGGAAAAGCAGAACCACTGCTATCACCCCCGAAGGGTTGAAGGTAGCAGCTCCCAGGAGCGTCTATGCAAGCTGTTGGGTTGGGGTTTTTCTCTCCCCAAACCATGAAAGACACATACAACAAAGACAGAATTATTTCAAACAACCCAGTCATCTTTCAAAGAAGTAACCTCCCCTCAAATGGTATTAAACTCAACTAGCACAAAAAATCAGAAGAAATTAGTCATCACTATTTTAGTGTCAATTATTTTCTTCCTACTTGCAGAAAAATCCTTCCAGTCCTCTCTCTTCCTTAGAGTTTGATGTCTCCTAATCCAGCAGATGGGACTTGGAGCCCCCTGATCCTGTGGGACGTGTCCTTGCCCATGGCAGGGGGTGGAACAGCATGGGCTTTGAGGTCCCTTCCAACCCAAACCATTCCGCGATTCTATGAATAAGCCAAGTAGTTTAGAGAGGATGCTCCTCTAAGATTACTTTCACGAACACACCACTAAACCCGTGCATGAACAAGCCAGCAAACCATCTATTAGGTTAAAAAGACAAAGTTTAAACAACCCCCTACAAAGCTCAGCTGCCCCAAAAATCCACACCTTCAAAAAAAAAAAATGAAAGAAATTAAAAAATAAAAGCTAAGACCAATCCATCTGAATTGCATCTCAATGCAAGTCTGACAGACAACCCAATAGCATGTGCCAGCCACCCTACCACAGAGTTAACAACTTCAAACGTGTGGATAAAGCAGCCACTGTCTGTAGTACAGCAGCAATCTATTTCCACATGGGATCCAGCAAGACAGGAATACAATTTATTTCATTCTGAAGATTCACGCATGTCTCTGAAGTTTCAAAGCCATCTCATGAGCATCACAAGTTGAGATTCCTGCAGATAAATGCCCCGATAAGCCAGAAGACTGACCACTTCATCTCAGGACTCCTCAGTGGTCTCCATCCTCCCAGCTACTCTCTCATCACAAGCGAAGAGTTCACACAACTTGTCCTTCTGCCGCCTGCCTCCTGCTCAAACCTTACTGGGATATGGTACTAGAACACAGCTTGAACCCAAACACCTCGTTTGTTTAGGAAGGGAGGCCCAGAATGGCTTTCAAAATGCCTTCGATTTATCACTTCAACAATAGCACTAAGAAACAACATCTCCCACCAGACAATACACAAGGACACATGTCAAGGGCATCTCTGAAGCCTGCTTCCACTCCACCAAAGCCTCTGCCCTCCTCCTTCAAGCCTGGGAACATAGCAGGCTGATGACTTCCAGCTTCCGACTGCATCGGGTCTCATGCTGCCAGCCACTGACCACAGGACAGTCCGGCAGGACTGCACATTGCTCCTCAGCTTTCCTGTTTCCAAGCGATACTCACGCAGGCTGCGGCTTTGGCAAACTGGTAAGGGCACCTCTGAGTCCTCCACCAGTCCTAAGGCACAGGTCACTCCTGCCTCACTAGCGTCCTTGCCTGGTCGCTGCCAGCTCTGCTCTGTGCACCTCCACTGCCCTTTTTCAGCTGGGTCTGGTTCATCTGAGGACTCGCCATTTGTCTCCTTCCAGAGGACTAAGCCCACTGCAGCGAGCAGCAACAGAAGGGAACTGCGCCGCTGTTCAGGAGCCAAGTGACAGATCTCACCACTGGGAAGGCAAACAGCTGAGCCGTTGGAAGGATTCTTGGCTCACTCAACTCCTGCACAATCCCTGCTACCCAGACTAGCTGAAAGAAACCCATCCGGGTGCGAGATTTCACAAGTGGCCACAGCTTTTCCTAACCCTGTGAAATATTGGCTAAGAGAGAAGTCCAAAGAGGAAAACATCTCTCCCCACTTATATCCTCTCCCGCCAAAGCAGACCTTTTCTTCAGTTTAAGTTTCAAATGGAAAAACCTTCCTATTTTCCTTCCAGATAAGAATAAGCACAGTATGATTAAATAAACAACTTAGTAGGAGAACGGAGAGAGAACAAGCAATTCACCTACAAACAATCAAGACAACCACAAGTCATCAAGAGAAAACTCCTCCTGCAATAAAGTTTTGAAGATGTTTATACTGTGTACTGTCACTCAAAACATTCCTGAGCAATAAGAAATTAATTTATTAAATGACACATTTAGACTGTTTTAGTACATTAAATATAGCTGTGTTTCCTTTCCTAAGGCAGAAGAGATCCACCTTCAACCTGAAGCTTGCAGACTTCCGTCAAGCCTCCAGCTACGTTCTCCATATTCCCACAATCCCCTTTTAGCTTTGGAGCTTCATTCCATCTACAGCCTTGTCCCTTTGGCCGGCTCAGCGTGACACCCAAAAAACACACAAGGCAACAGAGACAAAATACGGTGCCTAACAGCGGTGAGAAAAACTACTTTAGGAGAAGAGAAAACCCTGTTTCCATCTTTCAGAAAATACTGCCCTCCCTACAGAAGCTACAAACCGAAGACAAAGCGTTTCCATCCACCAGGCCAAGTAAGCAGATATTTCCTTAAACAATCTTCAGATGCCATTTCTTTTATTTCACCAAAACCCCTCAGAGCAGCACATAAAAGCTCCACCTCACATATCAGAATATCTAATCTGGGTTCTCCCTCAGCATTTGTCCAATCAAACCATCATCTGACATAACTCAACTGTTCAGACAGCCCCACAGAAGGCCACAATTCTACAGGGCTGCCTCCCCCTCTCACCCCGCAACAACCACCTCCTGTCCTGCCCTTGCCAACTTTTTCTTTGACCATAATCACTTCTGGGGTATTTGATGCTTTTACAATCAAACAAGGTGTCGGGGAAATGAAAGTACTGAGTTCTGCCCCATCTCAGAAGGAGCAGCGTGCAGCATTGAGGCCCTGAGTGCAACTGTGAAGAGAACAGGAAAAGCGGCTCAGAGCCGCAGCAGTAACAGCTACATAAATCCAAGCCACAAGAACAGCTCACGCCACAAGGACTTTAGCATATGTTTCGAGTAATATCTTACCAGGCAAAAAAGTAATTCTAAATTCTCCAAGCACTGTAATGCCAGACTAAACTTCTATTTTCAATATCACATGCTTTTATTATATCTTATTAGAAAGAGGAGTTCTTCCCTGCTTAGCAAACCTTTGCAACACCACCAAATTGGGTTCTACACTGTCGCCCTCTCGCTCAGCATCATTTCTGCTCCCTTGCCCATGCACATCCCACCAGACACCCGCCATGTGCACGCGCTCGCGCTGATCCAGGCACCCCGGTTCTCTCTTTTCTAAAGTACAGGCTCAACCCCCCCATTCTTCCTCCTCCAGCCTTGTGGTGACCTGTTTGCTCCTCGGTTTTCCCCATCAAGCAGGAAACAGAACATCAAGGGATGTCCTCTTTACCAGACCAGAAACAGGAGGTGTCACCCTATGGGCCCGGCTGCTGCTTCTGCTTGCACAAAGAAACGTACCTCTACATTTTCGGTGCTGTTTTGCACATGGACGCACAGAAACCTCGGCCAGGTAAAGCTGACCAACCAGGACCCATCTCCATACACCTTGAAGACAGCCCTGCAAGCTGTCAGTAGTTTTATGTTCTGACTGCGAAGTACCAGATACTGAACATCCAGATTAATAAATGCCAGGTTAGAGCCAAAAAAATCCAAGCACAACTGCTTTACTTGGCTCAAACTGCACAGCTCCTGCCCCCACATCATGCTAGATCAACAAGAGACATTATTCATGCTTTGACACTAACTCAGACTCGATCAGCTTCTCTCCATCAAGCCATACGCCTATAGACCTGCCACCAGCAGAGATCCCACAAGGACATGATGATGTAAACAGCCTCTGGATCCCCGTGCCAGAGGCTTCGAGTCCATACACACAACTTCCCATGGTCCCACACACAACCCAAGGTCGAACAAACTTCCTCCTAGGGTCCTCTTCACAAAAAAAAAAACCCTAATCCCACCCGAAAACACAACCAAAAACCCAGAACTCCCCAACTCCATGCATGAAGGATGTGAAGAGGAGCTGTCAGTCCTCCACCTATCTCAATTTTACAACTTGTGAGGCTAAACACAGACTAGCGTCTTCCTAACTTTACATCAATCCAAGGAAGGCGGGAGGAAGGCAGATGCATTCCATCAACAAACAAGTACTACACTTATGATACAAAACCACAGCCCTCCACAACAGAACAACTTCTCTAGAGCCTCGCCACTAACTGAGCTATTCAGCTCGGCAAGGTACTTTCCTACCAACATCAGGACACAGAACCTAAATTAACATTACTAGCATAAAAGAACAGCAATTCTTATCTCACTCTCAGCAGAACTGCCCGCCATATAGTGGCAATTTAGAATGAAAACTCCTTAGTCACATTAAAACGCAGAACCTGGTGTCACACACCTGACCACGACACGGTTCAAATCTGATGATCTCAAACAACTCCATTGATAAGAAGCTCTATTCTTGTTTGATGCACAAAGAACCCAAGAGAGAAGCCAAGCCCTTTTGCTATGCCAGTGACCTGGGTACCACTGGTTTAGTGTCCGAGCTCCCTTTTTTCACACACATCTAACACTTTTATACGCACTTCACACCAATAGAGCCGCCAACTAAACTTTACCAGAGAGCTTTATGATGAGCTAAGCTTTATCAATAGTAAAGAGCAATCAAAGCAACTATTTAATGTGTCGTTTAAGAACAGTGGCAGAAACGAGTTAGTTTCCAGCATGCACCATGCACTAAAGCATGACAGAAGCCCATTATTTATCCATGCCAGCAGTGCATGGCTGCTATGAGGAGCTCTGGTCATTCATCTGCAGCATCTCGGGCATTTCTTTATCACTCTTTTACAGTTTTTCTTCAATCAGAGCTGTGCAGTAACACAGGCATTAAGTAAAGGCTGTAAAAAGTCATTTTCAGCTTCCCACCTCAGGTTCCCTGACTTGAAGAGCCCAAGAGTATATTTGGCCCACCCTATTCCCTGGTCCTGCTCTTTAAGGCCATCAGGCCCGCACACAGTTTCCATCAGCTGCGAAAGGGGAGATTGAGATGAGATCTTAGAAAGAAATGTTTCGCTGTGAGGGTGGGGAGGCCCTGGCCCAGGTTGCCCAGAGCAGCCGTGGCTGCCCCATCCCTGGAGGGGTTCCAGGCCAGGTTGGATGGGGGTTGGAGCCCCTGATCCAGTGGGAGGTGTCCCTGCCTGTGGCAGGGGTGGAACTGTGTGGGCTTTGAGGTCCCTTCCAACACAAAACATTTCATGACTGTATGATTCTTGGAAGCAAGGCAAGTTCCTACCTGTGTTTTAGCCACTGTTTATTATAACAAAACAGACAATATAATTCTGTATTCTGAAGCCTTACATAAAGACAGGCTCAAAAATAAAAAAAGTAGTAAATGCTTCTTTAAAAGTCTCCAGCCGACAATGAAATGCGGTTGAAGTGTCTGGCACTTGGGCTGCAACCAGCAGATCTCGCGGGCTGTGAAACAGCAAGTTGCACTCATTAACATAATAGGATGAAATGCTTTTAAGCCTCAGTGTTGTTAAGCTTCATAAACAACAGCATCTGAAACCTGGCTTGGATGAACCACACTTGCCCAGGCAAGTCTTTTACAAGGCCCAAAGAAACTCTTTTATGAAAAACTATCTCCTCCGCATGTTCCTTCCTTGATTTTGGGTCTGGCCCCTGTTTTCCAGGTTTACAATCCAGCAGCAGACTCAGTTCTTACCTTTTGCCCAATGACTCCCATGAATTTTGCCCCATATCAGGCACATTTAGAATCTGCTAAATTTCTACCTTTGGCCTTTGATGTCTCATACCCAGAGGGCGCAAACGGTTCCTACGTGCATCCAGACGTCGGACAAAGCCTTTCAGAAGCCCCTAGCTCCGGAACAGCTCCTAGCAAGTAACAGCTCATGGCTATTGCCATGTAGTCAACTCGACCGCAAACAGACCTCAAGAACCCATTTGTGTTGTTCCTTGTGGAGGTACAGGAGGACTTTTCTTCTTTTGCAAGTGCCACAACAATTGATCTTCCCAGCTGTGACATTTTTGAAAAGCAGCAAAAGCTTTTAAAGACAATATGAAATTTAACAGGGATTTTCAAGCCCATCAGGTACTGCAAAGCTCCCTTCAGACCAATACTAGCACTGCCTTCCCCTTGTGCTCCAACAACTTGTATCCAAAATGATCTCAGCACTTGCTCCAGAACAGTTTTAGCTCTCAATTCCACAGGCACAGCACTGTTCTTTGCTGTTCCCATCCTTTCCATCACTAAGAACTGCTCAGATAGTTCTTATGGCCCATGTCATTTACTTGCTCAAAGTTGGCCCTGCCGCACTTCCACCTCCCGGGGTGGTGTGCAGGACTGGGCAGGCTGGAAGGGCTCACACACACAAACCTTCCCTTGGAGACCCGGAGCCTGGGACAGGATTAGGGATTTGCTTGTATCTGTGCTTGTATGAAAAATGGTCCCCAAGTCTTTTTGGCTGCTGATCAGCTCCTCTGAGCATCTGCTGATGCCCTCCTGCAGCCCTGGCAGTGACAGTGGAGCCATTTCAAGTTATGGGAAGACGCTGCACCAAATAAATAAATACATATATATATATATATATATCTGTCTTTCATAAAACTTTCATGAGCATTTCTTTGAAGTATTTTCCACAGTTCCCTTCATGACTACACCACATGAGTCTACTTTACACAAAAATAACAGCTTTTATACTATTACTTTGCAATCGGAACACACAAGAGGAAACAAAACAGCATTCCCAGTGCAAGAACAAAGTCCAGTCCCGACTAATAACCAGCTCAGTTTTCTCTGCACGACACTGCTAGGTATTTTCAATGTCTTATATCTAAACATTCAATGCACAACAAGAAACGTGTGAAGAAAGAGTGAATCAAAACAAAGAAATGATATATTTGGAACATGGAAAACCAGGCCAAGTATTTCAAGCACTGGATTGTCACTTAGGTCCCCAAACCCTAATGTACAAATAGCAAATCCAGAAACTCTGCAAATTACAGTGTGTAATTCCACTGTTGTTTTAGCCTTAATGCGCTAATAAAACTTTCATATGCAGCTCTCGGTTCTAAGTGTGAAGAAATCATTGGGAGTCTTTAGAAGACAAACAACTCACTATTCCAGAGTTGCTTCAAAATGTCCACATTACTGACACGCACTGCATTTCTCACAGATTCACAGAATGGTTTGGGCTGGAAGGGACCTCACAGCCCATCCAGTCCCACCCCCTGCCATGGGCAGGGACCCCAAGCCCCATCCAACGTGGCCTTGAACACCTCCAGGGATGAGGGAGCTACGGCTGCTCTGGGCACCCTGGGCCAGGGCCTCCCCACCCTCACAGGAAAACATTTCTCCCTAAGATCTCACCTATATCTCCCTCTTTCAGCTGAAAACCATTCCCCCTCATCCTGTCCCTGCACTCCCTGATCAAGAGCCTCTCCCCAGCTTTCCTGAAGCCCCTTTCAGTACTGGAAGCTCTTCTAAGACCTCCTCGGAGCCTTCTCTTCTTCAGGCTGAACAACTCCGACTCTCTCAGCCTGTCCTTGTACAGGAGGTGCTCCAGCCCTTGGATCATCTTTGTAGCCCACTTTCCTTCATCTGAGTCACATGTCCATTCGGGGTAAGAACGGGTGGGAGTTTTTTCAGCCCCTCATGTCCATGCTAAAGGTAGAACTCCACGCCTGTTCTCCTTTCCCCACTGCCTTGCAGCCCTCAGAATATCCCCTCTTACACTTTCAATTCGCAGTATCGCATTCTAGCTGAAAGGCAGCTCACTGGAAAAAATACTGATTTGAAACATCCAGACAAACATCAACGTGCACATATCCTACAGTAAAACACTAGGAATAGATTTTGACTTTATCAAATTGAATATTAAGGTGTAGTGGATGGTTCTGTCTTTCCACTTAAGGCTACATGTTCTCAAGTAAAAAGCAACCCAACACAAGTTTCAAGCCATTTCAAGAGGTAGATCCTACAGCATTCATAATATGTTATAGCAAAAATTCCATCTCAGAATTTTACTAAAGAGAAGCCTCTGGAGCTGCTTGCCATTCTTGTGGGGATAAATCAAACACCACGACCACCTAATTTATAGGGACGGCTCTGAATAGAAGTGATGGTTTAACTGGAGATTGACACAAGACACCCTGTTCTTTAGATAAAGATAAGTATTTCCTGAGACGGAAGGCACACCCTGCAGCTAAGCCAAGCAGACGACTTTGCCCACTCCATGTCAGTCCTGAAGGCTTGAGTCTTTCCTTCAAATCTATATGGAAGCAGGAACACACTGTGTGCTTCTACCTTGCCCTCCCCTGCTACTCCAGTGACACCATTACCACAGACAGCAAGCTTTACAGCAGTGTTTCTTCCCAGTAAGGGAAAGATTGCTTCCATTTATCTGGGATCCATCATCAGAGCTGTTGTCTTTCCGACACACAGCAATCCTCCCCAAACCTAAACGCCTTGTTCAGCAGAAATCTGCAGTCCGGCAGCTGGAATGTCTCAGCAGCCTCTCCCTTCATTTTATTCCATTAACTAGATGCTCTGTTATCCCGCTGCTGCTAAAATACAACAAGAGGGAGGGGGAACGGTGTGAGGAGTAACAGTCTGTGCTGCTGAAACGGCATAACAGTGCTCGGGGCTGGCACCAGCACCATTCCTGCTGCAGGGACACCTGCATTATCACTGCAGTGTTCCTGACAGCAAGGCAGGTGCTGAGATAGTCACGGGAAAACTCCCTCTTCTCTTTCTGTAGTCTGCATCCCCAGCTTTGCAAACAACGGAGAGGCAGGCAGAACAAAACCCACACCTACAAGAAGGCTGCGAAGCTACAGGGGAAGAGACCTTCGGTTTAGTAGTTTTTCCCAATTCAAACCTTCATCCCACGCACTCAACATACCTCCACATTAAGCCCATTTATGCATTAACTGGTATTCAACTGCAATTGTTTGTATGAAAAAGATATTGCGCCAGTGTAAAAATAACAGCTCAACTCATTATCTTAATAAGTTCCCTGCCCCAATTTCACATTTGTGGGGAAGAAAAATACAAACTTTGGCCTCTGACATGTGTAACAGGAGATGAAAATCACAAGAAATTAAATTATCAGAGCACTGGCTCTAAAAGTGCCTGCCTTCATGCTCCTGAAAGCCCAGCTTCTGATATTTGATGTTAACAGTACACAAGCTGACACGTTCCCAACCACTTCAACACAGGTATGCACTTCCTCTCTCCAAAGCCCTGCAGAAAAGTTCAACGCGAACAATTGACAAAAATTTCACTTGGCGCGAGCTTGGAAAGCACCAGCCACAGCCGCAAAGCTTTGGAGGTGTGTGAGGAACTTAGCCTGCTGTCTCCGGCCCAACCTCGAGATGTGGTGGTCTAGGGCACAGCCGCTGACAAGCAGGGAACATCCATGAAGGTTGCTCCCATACTGTCACAAACCAAAAGGGAAACTGCTTTCTGCAAAGCCATCCTGACAACCAAGGGGTACTGAACAGACAGCCTGACCCTACCCAGGCAACCTCTACTGCCCTTAGTAAGTAACCCATCACACTTCCCCACCGATATGTCTATACATTAGAGACACAAGAAAAGGGACAACAACCACAAAGAGATGAGGCTACGGAGCTTCCCAGAACCACCTTCTCCCCTCATTGCCGAAATCCTCCAAATGTCACTCTTGAGGAACAACCACAGCCTCTAAGATCCCTGCATATCCGAGGTAAGCATCGCTTAAGCTACTTAACAAGTTACTTACGGGCCCACACAAACCAGAGCGTACTCACGACAGCCGTAACAAGCTTGGAGAGCTCTGCTGCCTCCGACCGCCCAGCCACCTCTCCACCCAGGCCATATGACAGGCTCTGAGCCTTCACAGCTATTTGAACGACACTGGAGAGTTTCCCACTTCCCCTCCCGCTGAAGGACAGCTCGAGGGCTCTCAGTCTCTGGACAACGACCACTCAAGGCACACCCTGACAACCACCCCCCAGATGCAGGCTGACACCCAAGGATGACCTGGCCAGCTTCCATCGATCCACTAATGAGAATGAAGGGATAGAGAAAACACAAAGAGCACAGAACAACATATCTGTATCAAAGTCTTGTCGGTTCTGCCATTCGATACGTGAAAATTGAGAAGTAATTAAGAGTGACTGTCCTTAACAACAGGTTTTAGAGGGCTACCTGAAGAGCAAGTACCTTGATTCCCAGCGATGCCAGCATCTCTGAACAATGTGCGTGCTCCCGAGAAATAGCCAAGCAGAAATGTGTGCCCTGCTATGTCCTGTTCCTCACTGCCCTACTTCCAAGGGACTAAAGATTTTCTTAAGCCTTGTTCAAGGAAGGTGAGCTCACAAGAAAATCATGGACTCGCCTTTTGCCTTGACTATGTACTCCAAAGATAAATTCAGTGGATGAACTCTCAATATAAGTATTTCCAAACTCGGAGTGAAGGGCGTTACTGCACTGACAGACCTACGACAATCAATTTAAAACCCTGAAGCATCCTCCTTTTAAATGACACCTAAGGACAAAGTGAAAGCTTGAAAAACAAAATCATGAGCTGTTATGGGAACATGTGCATTGTTCCAATTCTCATGTAAGAGCCACGCTTGAAATCCAAATGATTATGTCTTGTCTTTAATATCTGCATGTCTGTTGCCTGCAGAGTCTTCAAGAAGCACCTTGAACTTTCTTTCCGCGGCTCAATAAGCAGCCATCTCTCCGTCGATCTCAAGCTCTCCTATAACCTATCAGGACTCTTACCTAATCCTTTGAGAAGGGAGTTAGAGCAGCTCAGCACAACTGAAGGTGGCCCAGCCCATCACAAGTGCTTTGTTTGGAATGTCACCAATTCCTTTTCACTGGCCTGATACACTGGGTTGAGGTTTCAGCTCAGAGCCACACACGCCCATCCATTTCCAGCTGAAACAAGTTGTTATTCTAAGGACTGCAGGTCAGCACAGCTGAACAATGGAAACACGGCATCACAACTTCTACGTGGACAAAGCCAGCAGCCATACAGCTCCAGGCAGTGACAGCGCCGTGAGGCCCTGCCTTCACCTGGCTTTTCCAACAGCACAGTTGAGGTCTGTAGTACAAGAGCTGCTCTCCCAGATGTGACCACACACTTGTTTTCTTGCCACGAGGCCAGGCCTCACATGACCCGAAGTGGATTCTCTGTAGCCCACGCCAAGGAAGTGCCGAACTCAGCAAACCATGGAGATTCAGAGGAAAGGGAGGACATGCACTCCTAGCTATTCCTGTCAGTCATTGCAAGACCATCCTCCTATCCCCAAAACACAGGAATCCTACGTCCATACAAAACATGTTTTCAAAAAGAAAGCCTCCATGAACGCTGCTTTGTGGTGAGTTTTCACTGTTAAGAGTAAGGTTATGAGGAGGGAAACCACCAACTTCCCCAGCATTCATGAGGAGATGCTTCACACTTGCTACGCTCCATCTATCATAAGCATACCTCAGACACCTCAGCTTCCAATCATTAGCCTAGTCAGCTTGGCTTCAGTCCTCCCTGCACCCATAAGTAACTTCTGTAGTGGTAAATCAGGGACAATCCCCAACAGGAGTTTACTCCTTCCTTCCTAAGTTAAATGGCTTATTTCTGTTTCCCAACTCTGACCTTACAGCCAAACTAAACCCCAAAACACAAGGAGGCTCATGTGCTCATGTATTCCACTAAATGGAATACCATTCATTAGTGAAAATGTCCACCTAATCTGGAAGTCATTCTGCCAAACAGAAGTCAGATCGCTCTGCTGTGACATGCAGACAAACTATTAAGTCAACAATATTTTGCTTCAGAACTCAAACGATCCATGCTTGTCCACAGACTTTCATCCCCAAACACAGATACTGATATAGAACCCATCAGACACGCTTTTCCCAAACTGGCACTGGTGGGATTGTGCTGGAAGAACTCCGCAGTTACTCATTTCAACACGTTGGTGAAGGTGCATGGGGCTTAGATCACAAGTGCACTCCTCCATTACATCAGCCTTCAAAAGGTGTAGGAGAAACTGGTGGCAGTTACACCAGTATGACGGTACAGAGCCACCAGAGACTTTGTACCAAATCCCTTGCACAGCAAGATGCACACCCAAAAACTATAGTTTTGAGGGCACCACACTGAGGGTGAAGCTCAAGTTTCCCCTCAAAGCACCGTATTTTCTCATTTTAATAGAGCCTGATGTGGGAGCTAGCATGAAGCATCAGAAGTAACAGCCATCTTGGGCTGGGAAAACAGGATTTGCCATTTAAAGGATGATTTACCAACCCTGGGGTGGCAACACTCCAACTGTGGTAGTGGCGCAGCAGCTGCTGAGCACAGGGAACAAAGTGCAAACGACGTCCTGCAGCCCCAGGTGAGATGTGCACCCCGCTCAACCCACCCACTCCCTGCCTCCTCCAACACAACGCTGGAAGGGTACAAACCAACCCAGAGAGCCCAGAATCCCTCTAGGAAATGAACAAACGGTAATAAAACTAGTGTTAACCTGCCCTCCTAGCCCCTCCCTGTCTGTCCCCTCCACAGCGGCAGACAGTCTCTGCGCATACACTCAGAAAAAAAGATATGCTGTAGAGGAAAAGACGTCCCAATGACAGACATCCATCCTTCCCAGCACAGCAAGGCAGAAAAGCTGTTAGCCTCCCACTCCAGTCTGCCTGTTTTGTCCACTATGCATAACCTCTTCCCCATCCAGAGCATTTTTTTATCCTGTAAGACACCACCAGGGAAATCAAGAAGAACAACTTCAGACAAAGAGCATTTTCACTGCCCTCAACCATGACGCTCAGTAGCACTATTGCTCCTTTTCACCAAAGCTGCATGTTTCTTCCTCACTGTTCCTGTTAAAAAAGGAAAATCCTCTTGGATTCATGTTCTCCAACACATGTATTTTGGGCATTGAGTCCACAGCCACCAAAAGGACGGGTGAATTCATTCTACTACTATTCACTGTGGCTACTGAGCACAGAACACAGTGAGCAAGTGGCCTGAACAGCCGTTGGGCTTGAAACAGAAATAATGTTAAGCAGCCCACATGTTTCCTTACACAGATTTGGCAGGAAACCATTCCCTTCTGTAAGTAGTTTCGGTCGGCTGTTTTTCACAACAGCAAGTGCTGTGCGGTAAAGGCTGAAGGCAGAAGGGAAAGAGGACATGTGGAGGAGGGACAGGATGAGCATGCCGTGAGTCCAACTCAGAATTACCTTTGGCATTAATGAAACACCGATGTGTGCACAGGCATGTTCACAGCACCATGGTACTGACTTGTGTGCAGAGATGTACAGCAAAACACAAGAACGCTGGAACCTTTCTTGTCTTCAAGCCAGGCAGCGTGTAGCTTAGCTTTGTCACAGCTTTCCCCCGTGTCACCCAAGTGATCGGAGCAGCAGCCCACTGCCTAGGGCTCCATACCAGCACCAGGCTCCATCCCTCTCAGCACAACACGCTATTCCAGGGACTAAAAACCGGAGAAACACGATGCACATCCCTCAAGCCATCTTTCTTGATGCGAGGTGGTAGTGCCTTTAGTAAAGCCATGCTAAATTAAGTGACCAACAGATAGGAAAGATGGATACTAATGTACATCAGTGACAGAAAAAACAATAGAATATAGGGAAAAATCACAGTTCTCTACCAATTTCTACAGAAATTACATTTCTCTGCTGGTAAAAAAAAGATTGAGGCATAGCAGACATTTGTGCTTTGTTTCCAGCCTCCCCAGTGTGTAAGTAAACTTGCCTATCTGTTTAGCACATACAGATTCAGTTCTCATTTCCTCCCATCTGACTTCCAAAGCGAGGAAGAGATGAGCAACACCACTACTGCTTAACTTGACCATTGCAGCAGAGCAGTCCAGAGAACGGCTCCGTCAGTAAGGTGCTGTAAGTCAGGATCAGTGGAAAGGGTTGATCCCAAGCAAATCAAACACTGTGTGCCATTTAACTGCACAAACTACAGGAAGCCCTTTTTTTGTCCTGCGCAGATGACAATTAGGAACTCGCTAGGATATTGCCCCCATAAGTTCTGCGGCCTGCATCCAACTCAACCCATCGGGATTGGGGAGGGGAAGGTGGAAAGCAGCAGCCCTTTGAAGCCATCTGTTTCCCAGCACATACTGATCCTCCTGAATAGCCCTTCAACGTCTCTCATCACGCACCACAACCGAGTCCAGATATCAAGTAAAGATATTTACGAAGTTAACCAGTAGTTTGAGGAGATACAAAGAGTTAGGTCACGAGCTCTGAAATGACTTCAAGTCATTCCAGGCTTTGTGGTATTTATCCTTGTCCTGTAAAGCTAAATGGAGAAACAGCTACACAACTGTCCTGAAACAACCAGCCACGCTTACAGACATAGAATTGGAGCCCAAAGAAAAGCCAAACGGAACCACCTGAACTATAATGCAAACTGCCTTTCCGGTTTGGGCATTTAGAACTGAAGCCTTCATTTCAGCAAAAGAACTGGTATGGCCTAGATTACCAATCTTCTCTGCTGCTGAGCAGCGAGAGGATAAAGTTACAGTAGGAGACAGCCGAGTTCAGTATCTGATTAGAATTTCTATTGTTACTGCCTGAGGAACTAAGCAGAGGGAATTATTCCTAATAATTTCAAGTCATTTGGTTAAAATTCTGACAAGCTATACAGTCATTGAACTCTGCCTTCAATACAAACCACTGTTAGGCATACCTAATAAATGAATTACATTTATTTTTGCTCTATTTGGCACATAACTGAAAGCTTCTGCACACTGAAGAGATTCAAGCAGTTCTTACACATACTGAACTACAGACTTCTGGAGGTAGCTAAGTAATACACTAGTATTTGACTAAACCCAAAGAGATCATCTTCTCTTACCAAAACAAGGTCTTATTAAAAAATAAATCAATCAAGGTTTAAGGGCAAAGACAGCGATTTTGAGTCCTTCCTTTTCAATATTGGCTTCACGCACTAGATATAAAAATCCTGCACCAAATTCCTTCAAGCCACTACCACAATTTTGATTTCTACTTTTCCCTGAACGCTCTGATCACATCTACTCCACAAAGATATTTTAGCTTATTTCTTCAATGCTTACACAAACACAGCTCCTCAGTAGGACAAGCTGCATCAGGAATCGTTTCCTCTCCAGCCTCCCTGAGTAACAAACCACACTCAGCCATCTTTCGATCACAGGCAGAACTGCTGAGACGAAGTTCCCGTTCCTACCACAACACGCCAGTCCACAGTGAGAGACAGGAATATCACACTTCTTCCCAAAACAATATCTAAGATGCCCAAGTCCATCCAGGAATGCTGTTTAAGAGCAACAAAGCTGAAGAACCTGTGCCAGAATCGTGCAGCACGGGAGGAGATGGCCACAAAGCGATGGAAACACATGGTTCTGCCTATTTCCTTCTTGCCCAGTGGGGATGCCGGGCGGTGTAACAGCTTGTTTGGAGTGTTACTCGTTACTGGTGTATGGTTAAGGTTACTGTTTTAGAGTGTGTGACCTCCTACTAGTCCCCACTACCAGCAAATTCCAGCACAGCAAAGATCTGGAGAGATTTCAGGCACACGCAGGAAAACACAGAAAAGTATCTTAGCCACAAAAAGAGCCCTTTCATACATTTCTGCAGCAATTTAAGGACAGGATTTATGGAGAAAAAATCTAAAGAAATTCACTTAACATGTCTCTCAATTCACTTGCTGGTTTTGATGAAGTACCTGATTTGAGCTTACTACTTGCAAGACTAAAGATGCTCGGTTGGGAGAGATCTTTGTAGAGAGCCTGATCCCACCCGCTTGTCGAGGCTTTGGCTAAGTTACCCCAGTCAGCAAGACCCTCACCAGCTGTGTAACATTGACCTCTCAAACAGCAGCTCCCCACGTGCCCCAGCACTTACTGCCTTAAAGAGCTCTCCCACAGTAATTGCATTTCCCTATTACTGTGCCGAGAATGAACCATCACTGAAATAGATAAAGCAATAACACATAAATAAAAGGGACAGATACCAGCTATACCAGCGAGCTTGTAATCTCTTCCTGAGAGGCAAGGAGAAACAGCTTCAGACCCAAAGAAATCATATCGACCACCTTTTACTGCTTGCTGGTTGCACAAGGGAGCCCAGATCCAGCAGGGAACAGCCTTACCCAATTAGTTGGAAGGGGAAAGGAACAGGGATCAAAGCTGGGGTTTGCTCTTCTTGAAGACTCCACACATGCTTGTCTTAAACTCTCTGCCTCCCACCACAGGCAGAAGGGCTGAGGATGTAGTATCAAGGGCAGAGTGGTGTAAAGGGAAGGGCAATCACCTTCCCAAGTTGTGCTTGAAAGCCTAAGACAAGGATACAAAGAGCCCTTGGGCAGCAGCCAGGCAGCTTCGCTTGTGTTCCCACTCACCTTGGTGAGCTGGCAGAGCGTCGGTGACTGCCAGCGCTGCCGCTCTGTCAGGCTGACACCATTCTGCCACCTCCATCCAGCCTGGGGAAGGCAGTGGCAGCACAAAGAGGTTTTTGCTGCATCAACAGTTGCGTGGTAGATCAGTAAGATGTATAAACACCTCAGCCAGCACGCTCAGAAAGATTTCATCCGGGAAAGCTCCTCTTCTCTGGCCGATTCCAGTCGTGTGACTTGTCTGGCTAGACAAGGATGTGGTAGAGGTTGCAGCGTCCTGGCGCTCCTCACAGGATGAGCCTCACCAACAGTGTCTCTACTCATCCTCACAGGCCATTGCCAGCGGTATCAGTGCCACCTACTGAACAGGAGCTGGGCGATGAATTCCAGCCTCTCCTGTTAGCATGTTCCACTCGCTTTTCTCAGGCCAGTTCTCCTCTCTGAACAACACTTGAGGGAAGACACGCTCAGTTTTCCATCTTCCAGAGAGCTCCTGGAACCTGAGTTTACCTCAGAACACCCTGAAACAGCAGCCATACCCATCTGCTCTTCTTACAGTTCAGGCAAATTCAGGATCAGGTAGCCATCGTCTGACAGCAGGGCACCACACCAACCAGAACCAAACCACCAGCGCAACACAAGGCTGGATCTACTCTCCAGCAGAAGACACACCCCAATAAGAGGATCATTTCTCCTTCAGCCCATTAGACAACAGCACAAGTTCCCAGCTCCACAGCAAGTCAGAGCCTGGCTCCTGATGTACTTCTAGCACTCCATACTCCGTTCCTACTTCTCTGTCACCAGTTTCAGCAGAACCTTCTAAACATCGCTGTGGGGCAACCTCGCAGCACTTAAGTGCTGTCCTCAATATCTAAGAGAAAACGTCAAAAATCCTTGGACTCAGTCATCAATGAAAGCTTCCAAAACTCATCCCCTGCACTGAGACAGGACATGGCCCAGATTGGAAATGATGCCTTAACAGAAGGAAGGCTACAGCAGTGCGCCAACTTACTCCAAATAACATGAAGGAGTTACTCCAACAGACAATTTAGGAACAACTGCAACACATCACTAGGGAATCCTCTAGCACACTAGTAGCCAGTGCTGGCTTCATATAGGCACTCGCTTTAAAACGACAGGAAAACAGGTAGGAAGTAGAACAGACAAGGTTACCAAGAGAAACTCTGAGAAAGGGAACAGGGAAAGGATTAGCCTGTTCAAGAGCTGGAACGTGGGAAAGCTACTAATGCCCAACACAGAAATACTGTAGCATAACCCTGATTTCTATCTTCAGAGCAGGAGACTGCAAGGTTTATAAATATTAAAAGCCTTGGCCTGATAAAAAAAAATGGCATTGCAGAGGCCTCCCTGATCTCCGAGCATGCATTAAAGACACCATTCCTCTATTTCATGCTTGCTCTTACTTGCATCGTTGTTTCACCACCGTGGACTCAAGCAGAGTGGGCTCTGCTCTGAATAAAGCTTTTGTGCACCATTTAAGCCACACACTACAACGTCTGCGCTGTGGCTGACAAGGCTACAGAATGATGGAATGGTTTGGGTCAGAACGGACCTCAAAGCCCATCCAGCCCCACCCCCTGCCATGGGCAGGGACACCTCCCACTGGCTCAGGGGCTCCAAGCCCCATCCAACCTGGCCTGGAACCCCTCCAGGGATGGGGCAGCCACGGCTGCTCTGGGCAACCTGGGCCAGGGTCTCCCTGCCCTCACAGGAAAACGTTTCTACCTGAGAGCTCATCTCAATCTCCTCTCTTTCAGCTTTAAACCATTTGCCCTCACCCTATCACTGCACTGTCTGATAAAGAGCCCCTCCCCAGCTTCCTATAGCTACTGAAGGTGCAACTGGTGACCCTCACACATCACCTCACCACTCAGCCACTCAGCGACATCAGCAGCAAGCACACAGAACATAACCAAGGCAGAACCTTCAGGGTTATTCAAACATCCCCGTGACGCCAGTACAACACTGAAAAACATGCCTGCAGTCAGGAAATACTCCCACCATCACAATAAGAATGGAAGCTTTGTTCGCCATGATCTTCAGATGCACGTCAAGGTAGGTGAAAGATATTTACCTTAAGCTAGAAAATTAAAGGGTTGGTTTTCTTTTAAATGCACTTACTAAGGACACAAAGAAACTGCCGCACGTGGGCCTGCGTTGCACTCCAGCCCTCTTTCTCCGAGGTCAAGCACAAACAAGCTCTCAAAGAATATGAAGGTCAAATCACATGGCTGCTTCTCTTGAGAAGCCTCAGATCAACACAGGGAATATAAATTTACCCCTCAATTTTCTGCTGTGAGCCTGAGTTCAGTACACGACAATACAGACCACATCCTCATCTCTCAGGACATAGCGCACCTCCTTTTCTCCTGACTGCGTAACGTTTCTGTTGACTAACTCAAGCATCAGACACTCAACTGCAGGTTTATGCCTCCCTTTGGAGACCACGGCAAGGGCTCCTGCAGCACAGTTATTCCTTCACCAGCACAGGAACCAAAACCTGAGAACTTACACCAACAAAAGGCCTTGTTGTCAGTTAGGTCCCCCATCAACACACAAGTATGGCCAAAATACACTTACCAGAAGAGCCAAATGAGCAGAAGCCATCTGCAGATGAACCCTACAATAGCTACATTTTATCCAACTGCATTCCCACGCAGTCTTCCAACACCAGATTCCAGTATCAGAGCCAAGACAATATTGTTCTGCAGCTGGCAGCAGCAAAGCCAGCTCAGGTTCTGCATGAGGGACACCTTCCTTGAAGGTGGTGTAGGCACACGGCAGTCAGGCTGCCACACGGCATCCTCTAGGCTAGCAACCATTTCTGCCAGCTGCTACATTGATCTGCAGGATGTCTTGTAGTTTTATCCTCCAACAGGAAAGAACTACATTAGAAACCACTTTTCCCAAGTCCTGCAACTTCAGTAATGAAAAGAGCAGAGGTTATGCCTCCACCTCATCTTGTTTACTCCTCTCCCTGAGGAAGCAGCCTTCGTATTGGGGCAAGATAGAATATTCAAACTATGGATAACATGGTTAGTATCTACCTTTTTAACTCGGGAGGATTTTTGCCCCAGAAGCATGCACTTGCTGCTTGCAGTGAGGACCTCCAGCACGGTTTGACCTGTGGTCTCTTGCTAACTTATCAACATCACCAGCATGCTACACAAAATGCCTTTTTTCCCTGTTTTACATTATAGATAGATTAAAGGTGACAACATTCATCAAGATTTTATGAAGAGGTAAGGCCCGATCCCTCCAACTTTAACTACTAAGCAGTACCAGGTCTGCTTAATACTACAGAGACCAGACAGCATCTGCTACCTAAGCAAGAGCAGTTCTCTCCATCTTCACAATGCTGTCTTCAAACGAATATCACAAGCTGTTCCGCAGGAGAAAAGAAAGCCTCAAGTGAGAAAATAAAACACACACCATAAAAAGTTATAACAGAAAGGATTTTCAGGAGAATTGAGTTCTACTTCTGGACCCTTACCGGGAACACCATTATGCTGCTTCTACTGATGCACTAGCAATTCTGAGCCACCTCTAATGCTATTAGAGTATTTCAGAGACTCATGAACAACCGATTCAGTCATAGCTTACACAAACCTCAAGTCAGACAAGCCATACTTGTTCTCTAAAGGTATTCTCCTTGGATGCAGTTGGTCTCACAACCAGGAAAAGAATGTGTGATGAGATTATCGACAGAAAAGTCATAGAATCATAGAATGGTTTGGGTTGGAAGGGATCATGAAGGTCACCCAGTCCAACCCCCCTGCAGAAGCAGAGACACCTTCTACCAGATCAAGTTGCTCAGAGTCTCATCCAACCTGACCTTGAATGTTTCCAGGGATGAGGCACCACATCCTAGTCTGAGGAGCAAGATATAATTGCTTAGTTCACAAATACAACCCCAAAGTACCGTTATATGGACACAATTAATTTGCTAACAGCCTTTCCAAACACGAATATTAACAAACACCAAGCATTTCATTCATTTACAGTACTGCACCTGACAATTACAAGAAAGCAAAATTAGAAAGAAAAGCTTTCTATTCAGTGAGACGAGTGAGGAACCAAAGCATTTCTCTAATGGCAGAGAGCCCAGCTCGCTGTTGGTCTCCCAACCTCACCGCAACAACCGAGCCACAGGCAGGCACTGCTAAAAGCCTCGTCCATATATCTGTACTAGTTTCCTAAGCAGAAACTGCAGTTGTGTTCACACACTGGATATCATTATGTTAAGCAGTTCTAAGGTCTACAAGGAAGTTAATGTCAACACCACATACTTCAATCAATATAACATTTTAAAACCACGTCAAGAGCTACTTAAGAATGGCTGTGACAGGAAAAACCCTACAGAACATGGATCACTAAAAGCACCATTCTGTTTAAATTCTAACAGCACTATGAGGTAGCAGCTTCTTGTTACGATGAAGAATAAACGCAACTTACTCTGAACAGCTATCTGGCAGTGAAGTTATGTTTTCGCTTGCAAAATCAAAAAAACCCCACAAGAACACCATTAACAAAGATATCTCCTTGAACAATTCAAGCTAACATGATCTGGAATAGAGCTGTTTGTCAGTGTGAACACAAGTTTCACTTCAGGATTCCTAGGTAGGCCTCTCTTCACACGGCTAAAAGATCCTTTCCAAGTTCCCCTCAACAGAAGGGACAATGTTATTCATTTTCTAACGCAGCACCTCATTCGGCAGAGGAAACCCAAGCAGAGTACGCCTAGGACAGCTGGGAGCACAGAACCTACAGGCGTAGCACAGGCTCAAAGGGGGAACAGGAGCACTGGCGCAAACAGGAGAGAGTGATACCCAGCGGTAGCTCCACAGGAGGGCTCACCCTTGGCCACATCACTCTGTTAGCCGCAGGCTCACAAGGGCACTGACTCTCTAGGACTGATCCCTCGGCACCCCAAGAACCAGTCCCCTCCCATTTCCTGTCAGCAGCAGTGGCATCCAACCCTGGGCAGGAAGCAGGCCCGATCCCTCATCACCCCAGGAACTAGTCTCCTCTATACAGCATTGACCCATCCCTGGACTGCTCCCAGCACCCCAGAAACTGGTCCCTCCCACATCCCATTGGACCAACACTGGGTACACACTAGGCCTGACTCCCAGCACCCTAGGGAACAGTCCCCCCCATATCCTAAATGCACAGTGCTGGTGCCCAGTCCCCAAACATGCATTGGGACTGAACCACCAGCACCTCAGAATCAGAACCCCTATTCCATAGGGGCAGCACCAGTGCCCACCCCCAGATAGACACCATCCTGATCCTGCTGCGGGCATCACCCCAAGAACCAGTCACCCCGATTCGATAGGAGCAAAAAAGGTGCCCCGCACGGGGCACTCATCTCCAGCAGCGGGAATGAGTGCACACTAGGCCTGACCCCACAGCACCCCAGGAATCAGTTGTCCCCCCTCCACCCCGGTGGCCCAGCCCTGGGCACGCACTGGGACTGACCCCTCACAGCAATTCAGGAACCTGTCCCCTTCATGCCATAGGGGAAAAAGAGCTGCCCTGGGCACACAAAAGGCCTGATCCTGTGGCACCTTGAAAAATGGTCCTCCCAGCACCTCCTTGGCCTGGGCCTGTGCACACAAATCCGACCCTCCCCAGCACCCCAGGAACTGGTTCCTCTCATTCCACAGGGGCAAAAAAGGTGCCCAGCTCTGGGCACACACTGGGACTGACCACCCCCAGCTCTGGGCACACACTGGGACTGATCCCCCCCCCCAGCGCTGGGCACACACTGGGACTGACACCCAACCCCCCCCAGCGCTGGGCACACACTGGGACTGACACCCAACCCCCCCCAGCGCTGGGCACACACTGGAATTGACACCCAACCCCCCCAGCGCTGGGCACACACTGGGACTGACACCCAACCCCCCCAGCGCTGGGCACACTCCGAGGCTGCCCCCCAGCATCCCGCGAAACAGTTCCCCTCATTCCACAGGGGCAAAGCAGGCGTCCAGTTCTGGGCACACATTGGGACTGACCCCTCTCCTTACCCCAGGAATCGTTTCACCTTACTCTATACGGGCCAAACCGCTGCCCAGCGCTGGGCACACAGCGGGACCGACCCCCGGCCCTGGGCCCAGCCGAGCCTGCCCCCCCAGCACCCCGGGAACCGGCGCCCAGCCCCGTGCTCCCCCCGCCCAGGCCCCGCCGCGCCCCGGCCGCTCCCAAGGCCGCGTCCCCTCTTTGTTCGCGGGCTGCCCCGGTCGTACCTCCAGGATGTCCTCCAGCACGTACGCTTCCATGGCGGCCCGCCTCACCGCGCGGCCATGCCCGCCGCGCCTGGACGGACACACGGACCGGTAGCCGGCGGCCGCCCGCCCCCCCCCCCCGCTGTCACAGGGGAACAGGAAATGGACTGTTCCACCTCGCGCCACCAACGGCCGCGCCGGGACGTACCACCAGGCCGCGCGGGGGGGATGCCAACAGGCAAGGGTAACACGGGTCGGGGGGGGGGAATTACACGGGGTGGAGGGAGCTACCACTGACTGCGGGGGTGTGGGTGGGTGTGAAATACTACTGAGCTGAGGGAGCTACCACCGGGCTGTAGGGGGTAAGAATGTGTTAGACCAGAGCAGCCATGGCTGCCCCATCCCTGGAAGCGGCCAAGGCCAGCCTGGATGGGGCTTGGAGCCCCTGATCCAGGGGAGGGGTCCCTGCCCACGGCAGGGGGTTGGAACGGGATCATCTTTAGGGTCACTTCCAACCCAAAGCATTCCACAGTTCCATGATGCTACAGATCTTTGAGGGCCCTTCCCAGCCAACCACTGCACGGTTCCATGAGTCCCCCTGCATCCTTCCCACACGAATGGCGCTGCAGTGCCACTCCTCAGTTCCCCCCTCCCCGAAGCCCAGAGCTCCCCACTCACCCCACGTTCAACACAGACACTCCAAGTCTGGCCAGGGCCTCAACCAACTCACTTGGTGGCCACCAGGCTAGGAACACCAGCTCTCATCTGCCTCCAAGCAGGTCCCCCAGTGGAAGCTCCATGACGTTCCCTCCCATCATGAGGCTGCCCCCCCCCAGCAGGAGTTCCACGAGACCCCCACCATGAAGTGCCCCCACAGCAGGAGCTCTTCAAAGTCCCCTCCACGAGCTGTGTGTCATCAACTCCCCCACAGGAGAACCTCTATGAGATCTTTCCGTCTGTGAAATCCCTCCCTAAGCTTCCCCCCAAAACAGGAGCTCTGCGAGGTCCCCCCTGGTCCGTGGTGGGCCTGCTGCCAGTCTCTGCACACTGAGAGCGACTGAAGGCTGTTGGGGCACCCATCACCAACCCAAATGCCCATTCTAACCCAAGGCTCACAAGTCCAGGTGCTTTCCTGGAGCCCATCCGTTGCCACCGTGTCCTAACCACTCTTGAGAACGTAGCCTACTCCTCAAACCATAAAACTACCCCAAGCTCCAGACTGAGCAGATCCACAGCAACGCCCACATTGTGTCTGTGCTGTGCCCTGGCTTCCCGTGCCAGCCAAACCTCCTCAGCCAGCCCACCCACCCCCAGTGCCCTGTTTCCAACCACTCCATCCATCTCGCCTCCACCAACCCAGGGCAACTCCAGAGACAGTCTGCGACTCGAACGACAAAGCTATCCATCATGGGAAGAAAGGTCTCCACAAGGTAGTTGTGAGAACCACCATCATCTCTGCTTCACCCAAACCACTGAGTCTTAATTTGGGCCAAGATAAATAAGTTTTACAGGCTCCTCCCGACACTGGGTGATGGTGACACCCATTCTACACAGAGAAGGTTCAAATCACTCAGCAGTCGTATCTGCAGCTCTCCAAGTATTAATTTTCCAGGTCAAGACATAATAAATGTCGTCAACCCCACAGAAGTCTCCTCTCGTGGGCTCATCTGAGCAGAGCACAAATGGCAGAGGGAACTGAATTCACGGTTTTTCTTTGAGAAATGGAAGGAGGGTTTGATTCTTTTAATCAACATCATCTTTTTCCAGAAAATACTCTGCTGGTAACAAATACTCTCACAACTGGAAGAACGTTCTTTATTTTAGAAGGGTTCAAAACACAATGGATGTGGTGCTTTGGGACATGGTTTAGTAGGCATGGTGGGGTTGGGACTGGATGAGCTCGGAGATGTTTTCCAACCTTAATGATTCTATGAATCTGTGAACACTCCAACCAGGTTTAGACAGCAGACCAGGCCAACCACTAACATCACAAAGGGAATTTCTACTTGATCAGTCTAAATGTGAGGCACAGCTATGTTGTTCCACTAAAAATTCTGTTCTTAAAAGAAAAAAAAAATACCAAAACAAAACTAAACAAACAAACAAAACCCACCCAAAAAAAGGGGCAATCAATCCTGCCCAGCTCTCAAACCCCCTCGTTTTCCACAAACACTGCGCCTGATCAGGCCATCCATACTATCTCTCCTCTTTAGGGGACACCCGAGATTCTACACCAAGTTACTGGAATCCATTCAGTGAGCACCTCCTCGATGGTGGTTCATCTTGAACATTGTGTAATTGTCTTAAACCTGCTGTCAGAACTTACTGTGTCCTACCCAATTCATGTCACAGAAGAATTCTTATGCTCTCCATAGAATCCTGGAATGGTTTGGGTTGGAAGAGACCTCAAAACCCCCTCAGTCCCACCCCTGCCATGGGCAGGGACGCCTCCCATTGGCTCAGGGGCTCCAAGCCCCATCCAACCTGGCCTGGAACCCCTCCAGGGATGGGGCAGCCACGGCTGCTCTGGGCAACCTGGGCCAGGGCCTCCCCACCCTCACAGGGAGACATTTCTCCCCAAGATCTCATCTCAATCTCCCCTCTCTCAGCTTCAAAGCGTTCCCCCCTCGTCCTCTCCCTGCACTCCCTGATGAGGAGCCCCTCCCCAGCTTTCCCAGAGCCCTGAAGTACTGGAAGCTGTACTAAGGTCTCCCTGGAGCCTTCTGCAGGCTGAACAAACCCAATTCTCTCAGCCTGTCCTTAAGGAACTCTGCCTGTTTGGCTGTTCAGGTTTCCTTTCCAAGGTATGATGCTGGAAGAGTCAACGGATACATCTAGCCATCAATATTTTGTCTGCTATTCAGCCAGTGTTTTAAGTTCTAAACAATGTAAAATGTTCAAGGCTGGGCTGGATGGGGGTTGGAGCCCCTGATCCAGTGGGAGGTGTCCCTGCCCATGGCAGGAGGTGGAACTGGGTGGGCTTTGGGGTCCCTTCCAACCCAAACCACTCCATGATTCTAAAAGCCAATCCAGTGACTCATCCTTATTGGAGGTTAACTCAGGACCAAGACAACATTTGCCAAGATCTGCTGTAGACTCCAATCCACTTAGATATGCCCACTTGCTGCAGGGCCTCTTCCAATGATGCTGGACTTCCTACCAAACTTTACTGGGCACGTGCCGATGGAAGCAGCAGCTCAGCAATCTAAGCTTAGATAGGCAAGGGGACGCGTGGAAGTCTTCGCTGCCTCGAGGGAAATGAATCACGCTGACATCTACATATCGCAGCCTACTTCCCATAGCAAACTGTAGTCCGTGCAAAGAATCACTGGATGTTCCTGTGTCCATGTTCCCCTCAAGGAGTGCATTTCTCATGTCCTTAACAGCCCTTTGCACCTGATCCTGTGTACATGTAATCACACACAATGTCAGCCCAAGTACCAAGCTCTCCCTGCCAAACTGAAGGATTCCTATATATAAAACAAGAAAAAAGCCACCATCTCCCGCCAAAGGCTTGTGTCTCAAAAGACTGGTTTATTCACTCTCCTGAGCATGAGGGGGAATTAACAGATACCTTATATCACACACAAAACAAGCATAAAGTACCCAGCTCAGCGCTGAGATGAAGATACGAGACACACAACACCGAAAACATTCTCTGATGGAAAGACAGCACAACACAGGAACAAAAGAAGCTGCCTGTTCCACACGAAGCAAACTGAAAAGCATCACCTTTCCTGGTGTTACGAAACAAATGTGAAGATTTCAGCAGAAGAGAACCACACTCACCTCAAAAGCTGAACCATTTCCCATCCCACTTCGAAGACTACAGAGAGTTCTGTCCACAACAACACAACTTCATTTACAAAACCCTAATTGAAAGCATAATTCAGACCAACTCACCCAGTTCAAAGCTTCTCAAGTTGTGCTGCACCACCAGAAACGCCTCGAGGAGGCGGGTTCTACGCATGAGCAATGCAGGCAGCAAACCACCTACCCAGTTAGATATTTCACCAAAAGCAAGTCACACTCAACTTCTGTTCACTTCCACACCTAAATACCAATGCTCCAAGCTCCTTTGTGCCCTTGTTGCCTGCTCAACTCCTCCCCTCTCCCAGTTCTCCTTCTCCACCCACAGCCCTCTAGTGCAGGCCTGGAAAGATCCATTTGTTTGCAAAATGACACCCGCTACTAACACTTAGAACTTAAAAAAAGTATAGTCTGGAATATCCAGAACCTCCATTCCCAATGCTTTATTTCACACCACTGTGAGATATTCAGTACAACGGGCTTCCATCCCGTCCTTGCAAGAAAGGAAACAATGCAGGTGGAAAACCCAACCAAAAGACCCTGTTTAGATGTCCATGATTCATTTCTTTACTATTTCAACTGTGCGATTTTGGGTTTTAAATACAGGTGAGGAAATATATCTTCAAGTACTACAAAGGTGAACACAAATCCATTTCTTCCTTGCTTTCAAGTCCAGTTGCGCGAATTACCTGCACTAGCTGTTTTTAGGATAAAGCCCACTACCTTTTTGAAACCTGTCAGCTGGTATTTGAAAGCTGATTATCTCTGTTTTGCTGTACTTTGAAGAGCTTGATCTAGTCAGCACTCTCATCTATCACCAAACAGCAGCCTTCTGAACAAGCAGTACTGCAAAGGAAGGCAGCCGTCCGAGTCACACATATAGAATCATCATAGATTCATTCAATCACCAGGTTGGAAAGGACCCACCGGATCATTGAGTCCAACAGTTCCCAGCGTTCCCTAAACCATGTCCCTCAGCACGTCATCCACTCATCCCTTAAACACCTTCAGGGAAGGTGACTCCCCCCCCTCCCTGGGCAGCCTCTGCCAGTGCTCAATGACCCTTTCTGTGAAAAATTTTTTCCTGATGTCCAGCCTGAACATCCCGTGGCAGAGCTTGAGGCCGTTCCCCCTTGTCCTGTCCTCTGTCACTTGGGAGAAGAGCCCAGCTCCCTCCTCTCCACAACCTCCTTTCAGGTAGTTGTAGAGAGCAATAAGGTCTCCCCTCAGCCTCCTCTTCTCCAGGCTAAACAACCCCAGCTCTCTCAGCCGCTCCTCGTCAGACGTTCTCCAGCCCCTCACCAGCTTTGTTGCTCTTCTCTGGACACGCTCCAGAGCCTCAACATCCTTCTTGTGGTGAGGGGTCCAGAACTGAACACAGTATTCGAGGTGCGGTCTCACCAGTGCCGAGTACAGACGGAGATATCCATCATCATGTTTCCTTAGTCCCGTCTCTAACATTCCATAAGCCTAAGCCACCAAAAAGTCCTGATGTTCCCCATGCAGAAACTGGAGAGTAAACATTTAAAGTGCAGCTCAAGGAAACAAACTTGGAACAGCACTGAAAAGAGAGCCCTATTGCAATCTATGCTGGTATGTGTTAGACCGGAGGGAATCCTGGGGTGGCATTTCGTGAAAGCCAAAGCCAGGGACGAGCACAAATCAAGGGTGGTTTACTCCATGCTATGTTCCCAACACAGCACCTAAGCAAAAAGTGTGTGATTTGAGCAAAGGGAGAACAAAAGCACCAGCAAGAGCACAGCTGTTCATGCAGGATGAAGTTTATAGCGTAGCTATAAATGCTCAAGAGCTGGCGAGCAGGCAGTTGTAAAGAGATCTCAGTTCAATCTTCTGGTACGAGAGAGGATCAAACCAGACCAGCACCGTGCATTCCGAATGGGCACTGCCTGGATTACATCACCCTGAAACACAAGCGTTTGAACAATTGATCTGAGACAGATTCTGGCACCCAGAAATGAAAGCGTTGGAACAACCTATCAGACAATTCCCACTCTTATATCACAAAAGCACACTGTTGTCTGTTTACAGCTGATCGAGCAGTACTGGTCACCAACCCTCTCACAGCACATAAACATACTTTTTGTGTGCTCACGGAGTCGCAGAGCTCTGTGTCAAGGTTGGGTTGTTTAAACCATGGCCCACACGGTGCCAACACCTTCTCCAACAGAACCACAAGGTGCATTCATTGCTAAAAACTCAAATCATTTTGAGATGGAAAACCAGCCCTTCAGTGCAGTACAAAGCATCTCTCTGCTACCCCCTTCAGCACGCCTTTCTCATGCATTTCTCTTCCCAGGTAGGCAGACAGATGAGCTCAGATCAAATCAAGAAGTTCCCGAGACAGTTCAGATCAAAAAGCAGGGTGGGTTTCCAGTTGGAATTTTGTGACATTGCCATTTTCTGCTAAGTGTAGAGCGCCACGACAAAAAGATCCGACCGTTGTCACACAAAATACCTTGTGAGGAGGCATCTATCCTAAGTGAAATCAATTTGAGCATGTTCAATATGACAAGACACACTTGCAGAGACAAGACTGACATTTCACAGGGATTAGAAACACCCAGAAAATGAGAAAACTCAATCCATAATGGGATAAATTCCACCACTGAAACTTACTAATGACCACGTTTCCTCTTCTAATGTGAAACCAAAAACTACGAAGAGATACACGAGCAGTTGTTCACACGCAAGAGAAACATCCAGTGGTGTGATTAATATTGAGACAGCATTTTCAAAGGCTGCTTCAAACTTGTTTTTGAAAGACTTTGTGGGCAAGAAACACACCCAGGCTCGCAGCAGTGAAGTAGTGGATATGGTGGTGTAGAACCCAGGAACTCAACCCATTATGGAAACTATCCTGAGTTTTATCATTGGCACTGGGAGCACACTCCTAGCGCTCCTTAAGGGGAGAGCAAAAAACCCATATGAGACAAGGAATCACCTACAGAATAATCAAAAATCAACACGTCTTGACGTTTTGTAGTCTGGACTTGCTGTATTCTCTCTTAGAGGCTGCAGAAGTGCATCACCAAAACGTTACTTGGAATGCAACCACCTCCTATAAACCCAGGCAGCCAGTGTCCCTCGAAGGCAGAGGCACTTACTGAAGCTGTTCAGTATTAATGCATATGGAGTCACCAAGATTACCTTAAAGATAGCACAGGGACAAGTGAAAAAAGGCAAGAAACCTAACTTAACTGGTGACACACTAACGGTAAACAACTCCAAATGACACACTACAATTACTCAGCACTGAACCCACCTCTCCCCCTCCTTCTGCTAACACCGGCTTTCAGCTCTGGGCCCATTTCTTCCTTTTTTAGAGAGGAAGACACTCCTACCCACGTTCCCTTTGCTGGACTGAGCCAAGTCCTCCCGATCTGCTCTTGGAGTAAAAATAGAATTTCAAACTGTCTACAACTAAGCCAGAACCAAATGTTTCCCCAATCAGACACTGCTGCAGGTATACATGACTCCAGAAAAGCTCACTGCTTTGAAAAACCACAGTAGCATTTCTCAGCCTCAGATGGGAACTCCATCCCCACCCATGCATAGACCTTTCATCACTCCATCACATCATTAGCTCGCTCAGATAAGCGCCAAGACACTAAACATGTTTTTCTCTGCTAGTTCTCGTATCACCCGTGGTTTTGGTTTGTAATACAAAATTCTTTTTATACCACAAAAACATGAGCTCTGCTTCCAAGTAGTGAGCACCACCTGGTGCTTCTTGTAAGGTCCCTTAGTTCTATGTCAACACCAAACAGAGAGCTTTAACCCTACTGTTCCAGCTTCTCTCTCCAGACAGATCTATCGCACTCTTCACCCTTGATCCCCAGCGGTTCGTGACTACGTAAAATCAACTCCATCCAAACCCGAACCTCAGGAATCATCTGAAACTGACTCTCACCTGGATTTCCTATTTTCACACAGTGTATTGTTTTCTTTTCCTTCACTTCTTACAGCAACCACATCTCCACAGCTGCCACCCTGACTAAATGCCCAACATCCTTCAGGCAGGTGCTTTAGGGAACTTCGGATGAAAGAAATCACTTCTTTCCTTTACTCTTTTTTTTATTCGGGGGAGAGGGGTGCAGGGATGACAAACTTCAACCTGGTAAAATCTACCCTTTTTAACATCCACTTGTATTCTAATTACTCTTTTTTCTTTTATCCTTACAATTCAGTGTCTCTTACTGTGCTTTCAATGCACAATGGAAGCGGAGCATTCCCTGAGGGTTACAATCGCAAGCTTATCCTCGCTGCCCATCCTTACTATCACACCATTCTTGTTTCAGCACTGTTCCCTCCCACAGATAAGGAAACTTCCAGAAGGAATCCACCTATTTTTTTGTTCTCTAACAACTATGTAACAACTCCTTTTAACTCTCCAAGATTACCTCCTGCTCAAACACCAAGATTTCTCCCAAGACAGCTCTTCCATTCCTGTCCAGCACGTTTCTCACTTGGCCCAGGGCAGCAGCAAGGCATCCAACACCCTTGTGACACATTGAGTATCTTCCATTCATTTAGTTACACTCGTTTTGGTAAGCTTATAAAGCTGGAGTGGATGAAATTCTATTCCCTAGGGGGTCTTAACGTGGCATTCTTGAGAGCTAGGTTTTCCACAGCTCCAAGGAAACTGGTGTCTTTGAAAGGTGTCGGTGTTTAACTACCTTTGAAAGTGCCAAGATAAACATGTCCGAGCTTTTTATGTCAATTTAAAAGACTGCATAAAACTCAAAAGCTTTTAAGACTGACTGCTGACCAAAGACGTGGACATTCATGATCTGTTTGAGTGCATAAAGCCGCCTGATTCCCTTCACACCACCCTCCTCCGACCTGTTCTCCCTTAACAGAAGCCCTATGCAAGCAATGTATACTTGGCAGCTCACATCAGCTACCGGGTTCTGGTGGGATCAGTGAGGATACCACTCTGTATCCAGAGAATCATTTTCAGATATATATTACCGCCTCCCAGTCATTGCTGATTATCTCAGCATTCACACCGCATTTCACAGATGATTTCTTATTCTAGGGCCAGTAAAAAAGGCAGTAGCTTCCACAACTGAAAAAGGTTAGCCACACAGTGCCAGGGAGCTAAGGGAACCAGAAGGATTCACTGACAGCACTTACAAGCATTCAGCTTACAGCTCTTTTCCAAGACAAGGAATGCCAAAGGTTAGCTCCATCTGAAGTGTGACTGCAACACTCGAGGCATACAGTTAACAGCCTTAAACTCTACTGGCAGCCTCTCGCTCTTAAACCACCAAGCTCTAAACAGAAGGTAGAAGCACCATATAAAGGTATTTCTAAGATCAGGCTTCACCTATACCTAAATGAAATCACATCTAAAGAGAGTTTTACAGCCTAGCAAGGGAGCGGCATTCCAGCACCGAGCCAGAGAAACCCTTCCCATCCCCTTCCCCAGGAAGTGCCTGCATCAGCCCCATAATTTTGGATTTCAAATCCACATGGCAAATCTGAGCATGGGAAAAGGAGGAAAGAAGATGTCTTGACTCATACCTAGCACTGTCCTGACGACAAGCTCAACTAGAACATTATTAAAAGGCAACTGGGTCGAGACATATCCCTGAGGTTCTGCCTTCTCATCCATCCAACGCGTTCTCTCTCTCTCAGTAATGGAGCCGCTGCGATTTTGCTCTGGAGGAACTGCCCGACACCGGTTCGAATGCAACTGACACCAAGCAGCACCAGCATGACAAAATTACAGAGCGTGACACAAGCATTCTAAAAGTGTTTTTCATCAGAGCTGTAACAGTAGTGGCACAAATATTTGTCTAAGGGGAGCTTTCTGTAGAGGAATGCCCTTTATGTTCTCTGCTTTAAGTAGCCCATGTTTTCAGAGCACAGAACCACGTTCCAAATCTTTAGTCCAAGAACTTTCAACACATTAAACTTTCTCCTTCCACATGTGAAATACCGGTGATGGGAAAACTACGTTTAATGTAAGCAGCATTTATACAGCCTCTAAACAGAGCAATGCTTTCTCACCTGCTGGAGTCACACACAGTCCTGATACATTTAGGCTAACACCTCTCAAACTCTAAGATGGGGACAAATCCAAGTTATCGTTACATTAGTACCTGGAAATTTGAGTGCAAGGTAAAAACCACCTTCATTTAATGTATGGTCTACGTATGTACTCTGTGTGATACACAAGCAGGAGAATGTGCCTGCTCCTCTATCTCCCCCAGTTGATATCAGAATACAAGCCCTCAGACACTTTCTCTTCTACCATCTGTAACACAAGGTACCGTCAGCAACTTTGGCTCCGCACTCGCAGAACACTATGAACAGACAACACTGCAAAACCCCACGACCACAAAAAGGACTGAACGCACTGCGCAGGAGTCTCACCCCTCATCCAGTTCTGCATATATAATTATATACTGGGACCTGCACTTTCAGCAGGTACAGCTGAAAGCCCTTGGAAGCTCTGGAACAGCTGAAGTGCAAACATTCCCTGCAAAAGCTTAGGAAACTCTCAAACAGAAAAAGCCACTTTCTAGAACAAAGCGCCTTCCTCCTTCTTGAGCGGGCTGGTCCATCAATTTCTTGCTATGCATAATCAGTTAAGTGAACATTGATATAGAGTATTGCCACATCAAATTCTATTCCAGGATCTGCTGGATTGGGATAAGCGGTCCCCTGTTTTCCCAGCTGTGAACCAAACAGTTATTTCAACGGCTCTACATGCAGGCAGGCTGTTCGTAATCAATGTGGACTCGGTTATAATCAGATGTCCTAACAGTCACAGAAATAAGCAGGACCCACAACAATGTACTTCATGCTTCTTTCACAAAGCCCACAGTAATCAGAGTTCCTTAGCCGGCTTCTTCAAGTTCACGGACTAAACCAGCTAGGAAGCCTATTCCGCTTATTGACAGCCTGGAATTTGACAGAGAACAAGCTGGTAGAAAAGGTCGAAGAAAGAAAAACACAAACTGGTCACAGGTTCAGTTCATCTCACATTACCAGGAGAAAGACACAAACGCTAACTTGCAAAAATTTGCCCTTTGCGATTCAAGATGCATGCACAGTAACAGCCTGATTTTAGCCCAAGATGAACCCTAAAGGCTTTCGAGAATCCAAAACCAAAATATCTTCAGCCTTCAACAGCACAGCCAGCAACACTCACCACCCTGATAGCTGAGGGACCCTTTCAGCCAAACAAATCCGCGCTGCCTCCCCCTCCACTTGTAAATTAAATCCTTTTAAATTAAACCCTACACGCAGAGCCTAAAGGAATTATTCTACTGTGACAACATTTAATAAACGCACTGGAAGTTCACAAAAAGTATAAACCAGAATTAACTATGTTCCAGACTGCGTGCACAATGCTTTTGTTACGAAATCACTCAAGTTATTTCTTTTAATGCTTATTCCAATGGTTTGGGAAGATTGCATACCCCACCATACCCATCCCCGGGTTACAATAACGGCCATCACCAAAGACATCTGCCTTGACTGAAAACAGTCTGGGGTATTTTTAGATGTTAAAATTGGATTTTTAAATGAAGTTCACAGAGAGTACTACTACAAACCTCCTTTTAAGTCAGATTCACTCCAGAAGTGCTTCTGAGGTGGGACCGCTTCACATATTTCTCCAAAAGCCATAACATTAGAGTTACTGAAAGGAGAGATGTGCAATCTAGCTGAGGTTTGGGCCATACACACTGGCATAACTATGTGATGTTCAGAACAGTTCCAGAGCACAGGAGGAACAGCAATTCTGAAACAAAAGCTTCCCTTGGCAAAGCTGTCTCGCTCTTCAACGCCTGGCTGAAGAGGACCTCTCAAGTCCTCAAGTTACACGTTGAGTAACACCTCCATTGCAAACTCAAGAGACAAAACAACTGAAAACCACACTCTGCAGTGCTCTCTCGCTTGCTTCCCCTTTGTATCCACGTTATCACCTCGTAGACAGTGCGCAGGCCAGTGACCAGCTGCAGAGAGAGCTGCAAAACACAAGCAGTGTGAATGGGAACAGCCCAGACGGAGAGATTCCCCTCTCTCGGCAGAAGGAAGCTGTTAGATCAACTCACTACATCACGGCTCTGCAGACCCCAGCTTTGGGCCACCGTGTATCTAAAAGCCCACCTCACCTCAGCCACAAGTACATGCAGAGTGATTCTTACACACGCGTTGTGTGGAAGCGTAACTGTTTCCCCAATGCACAGCCTGCAGAAACGCCCTTTTTCAAAGTTTAGCACAGAAAGTTTGCCACTATATTTATCTCTGAGGAGATCCTCTGTGGAGCTGATGCTTCACAAAAATACCAGCGTGCTGTTGTGCCAACTTCCACTTCTGTTAGTGCCGGAGATGGACGGAAGGCATATGTTCATCTGTCTTGCAGGCTGGCACGTTGAAAGCGCTCTTGTTCCTCCAACCAGCTTGGTTATTTGTCTTGCGATTACCACGCTGATCCCAGTCATGCTTTGTGAGTATTTTATGCTCATTAGTGGGCAAAGTGACACCTTTTCTGCACTGGAAAAAGCTATGCAAGAGCAGTGATGGTAATACTCAAAAGTACAGCTACATTTTAAGAAAATACTACTTTGTTCCTCTCCCTACCCTTAATGCGCTGCTTTGAAGAACCTTAAGTAGCACAGACAAAAGAAGTTAATGCTGAAGCTTTCTAATTTTAATGCCCCACACAAAAAAAACCCCAAATTCTGTGTGATTTATCTTTCCAGGACTGTGCCAGCCACTCACAAACAGAAGATCCAAAGGAGGAGAGTCAAGAGGACTACTTATCCCTTGAATGCAGAGCTTCTCCCAGATGTGTAGCATTCCTAGCAATCCAAGTCCTCACAGACAAAGCAAGTGTTTCTTTGACATTGAAATGAATGGTTCCCTCAAAATCTGCAGCCCTCATCCCTCCTCCCTCCCCAAGCTCCTGGTTCTCAGCTGCATCAGCACAAACTCTTGTGACACACTGGATCAAGGAACTGATCAACTGTAAACAGGATTTTTCTGTTGCTGAGGTTTTTTACAGGGGATCATTTCCCAAGTGGCTGGGAGGAGCAATGAATGCTTTTTTTTGTGTGTGTGTTGGCAGCAGTGTGCTCACCACAAGCTTCCTACAATCCCATTTCCCCTGGCTTCCAAGAGCTCGGTACCCCACGGCGACAGAGGCTGAACACCACAGAGTACCCGAGGAAAAGAAACTGAGTCACAACATGACTTGACATCTTAAACTGCGTTAAAGCGCTGCTCACTGTCCTGGGGAGGAGAACCGAACAGTTCACACCTGCAGAACAGCATAGAAAGGAAAATTCCGCTGGCAAAGCATTTCAGGACAAGACTGAATGGACAAGAGGAAAGAAGTACCTGACATGGTTTGGAAATGGCAAAGCCCGGCGGCAGGAAAACCTGTGGGCCACCAGATCCCTGCCAGACAGATGTCCTGGGGATCCCCAGCTTCTGGTCCAACAAAGTGGTTAGCACTGTTCTTGCACATGGGGAAACAGGGAGGATAAAACACACCTTCCTCCTCTTATCTCTGTATCGCTCCCTGCCTTACAGAGACGTTTCCGATGCTCCCCTTCTGTGAGGCTGCAACCACAAAGAGATCCTGCAAAGGACAGACGTACAGGCTTGGAAACAACGGTCCTTTTCATCAGGGGAAGGGGAGACAAACCTGAGCCCAAACACGAGGCAGGCTCCTCGGCCACAGGAGGAGACACCCTGCTGCGTGAAAGATACCTTTAACCTAAAGAAAGAATACAGACACTTTACTTCTGGACTCTTTCAAGCTGAACTTGAGGAGAATTTGTGCCAAAAGCCCAAAGTGATCTTTTAAATAGCAACTTTTCATCATATGTAATACTCCAAGCTTTGCTTTCTAGCATCTGAACAGCTGTGTATTTGGGAACATTATCTGTTCTTGACGCTTAACACCACAAAGGCTTAAAATGCTGGGGTGGGGCAGGAGAAGGACTAAAACCAAGGTTCATCGCAGCTCATTTCCTAGAATACATAATTATATGCCTAAGACTTGAGGCTTCGGCAGTGGAAAAGCACCTGCACATCGAACACCAATGATGGGAATTCATCACAACCTGCCATGGGCAAGGCAAACAAAATCATCATAATTACAGCATTCAGCGTACAAGAAAACAGTGCAAGCACAAAGGTGTATTATGTCCCATGGCAGAATATGAGGCTGGTGTTCATCTATTACCTAATACGAAAATAAGGTGACAACAGCTTGGTAATACCTCCACAGGGCTTTAGCTCTGCAGATAGTTATGAGCTTACGATTGCATATGGGGGGGGAAACGTGGCTGACAAGCGTCTGGAACACCGAGATAACCCCTCTGAGCACCGATCAACACAAAGCATTAACTGCCTAGTGAAAATGGAGCAGAAACGCTGCCCTTTGCTGGTCAAGGGTGTATTTTCTTCAAATATTCCTATCCATGCCGAAGAGAGGTCACCAGAACTCACACACTGACACCGAGACACGTTTACGTGCACTGGTGAAGTGAACCACATGTTTGGGAAGCCTTCTTCCCCATGTTCATTAACGGACCTTATCCCGGCCTTCCCCACCCACCCAATCAGCATTCTGTCTTGGAACATCAAAGTTAGTGCCAAGATAAAAGCCCCACACTGGACAGAGGCTCTACAGACGCAGCCTGTCTCCAAGGTGCTATTCCAACTGAAGTCACCTGCAATGCCACACTGTCAAGAAACCAGAGCACGTCACCAGTTCAGAGAAGAAGCAGAACGTCCACTATAGCAGCCACAAACACTCCTCCAACAGCCTCAAACACACCAATCTTGGGCAATTCCTCTTTCAATTTATCACAAAGTACAAAGGGATTGTTTCTCTAACCTCAGAAACAAAGCCTTCTCACTTACCTTGGATCTGCTGCATTCATTTCTCAATACTTAAATCCAATTTCCAAATCAGCTCTTTCCTAAATAAGCACAAATAGTTTTGTTTTTAAAACACAAAGAGAGAGAAAACCCAAACACACGTAATCCCACTTGCCTTCAAAGTTGACAGGCAAGGAAATTCTTTCAGCTAAATCTCTTCCAGAAAACCATTCTGTTTAAAGAACTAAATTACTAACCTAAAATATGGAGGGTTGACTCCAGCCTGCGCACAGGAATTCTGTTTATAAGGACATTTCCTGAAGGATTGTCTGAGGAAGTGAACCAATTCACACGGCACCACCAGCACCTAACTCGGCCTTCTGCGGGGGCCTTCATTTTAAACCTCTATATTCACCCATAACTTCAATTAAGGAAGGCAGACAAACAAGATGGTTAAGGTTTTTATTAAAACCCACACTAGGTCTGAGGTGACACCGTTTATCAGCTCCGATACCTGGACTCGCAGCTGGGCACATGAAGACACCACTCAATTTTGCAAAGCACCCCAGCGAGCTCACAGCACGCTCCATCTCCTAACGAGCAGGCGAGCTCCAGGAACGCAGGCCCCTTCGATAAGAGGCGCCACACACCTACAGGATGATGACAGCAACAACTGCAAGGCAGCTAGCAGAGAACGGCAAAGCCAGCCAAATCATAATCCCAGTTTTTGAGACTGATTTTGCTGGAGCCTAGTCTAGGGCAGAAAAAGGATGCCACGTTAAACACTTCTGGCTAATGCTTCCGGGGTCAGTCACAGAGGATTTCACTGCTGTGAAACGGCTGTGGGATTTGCCTGCCCTGTTATTTCAGGGGTTTCTGAGAAACATCCTTTCACGCTACCAGGCCATCTCCAATTCCACTCACGGCCAGATACAATTAATGGATGCTGACCCTTGACAGCTACATTACATCATACTTACCATATCCCTCATGCAAGACAAAGCCAAGATCTCACCCGCCTTGCTCTTACTACAGATCGAAAACGAGTCTGCTGCGGCCCCTGCTGCGGCTCACCTGCTTTTCCAGTCACGTCAGTTCAGCTGATGTAAGGAAACCACTGCTATGCCAAGCTATACGTTGTAGTACCCACACCGACGAGGAAAATGCCAAAATCACCTTTGGTCTTAACACAAGCTTGGATTTTCCTAATGGATTTCACTGTTAATTATCTCTTGTTTGGAAGGGAAGTAACACAACCTTACAGGCAAAAACTGCCAAAGGAAACAAGAGAGGGAAGAATCACCGCATAAAGAATGTGGCAGAATACAAGACAGAACTGTACGTCAGGATGGCACACACTAAACAGGCCAGAGCCCAATTAGGTGCATGTTCAGTCACGTATTTGAAGACACGAGGAGATGAAAGCAATGGTAGCACAGCGATGTATCACACAGTGGCCAAGCGAGACATACTGGCTCTCCTGCAGCACCCACAGGCCATATTCCCAGGTGCTAATTAAGACAGCTGGGATTTAAAAAAAATTATCAACAGCTTGCTTGTGCGCTTAAGCTGTTAAAGCCTTTTGCAATACAAGCGTTACAACCATGTGCCTCTCGAAATCCCACCCAAGTTTCTAGATCAAAACCTTGCATCTGAGTCTGAAGCTAGAGAAGTTCAGAGCAGCTTCTTCAGCACTAAGACGTTTTGGAGGACCAGTGATGTTTTGTTGGTTTGTTTGCTCCAGATTACTTGCTCAGTTCAATTACTAATTCAAATGCAGCTGAAAAAAACCAAAAATGAAATTTTATTTGCAGGAGCTCTGAGCGCCATGTCAAAACAAGAAATGAACAGCCAAAACATCTCAAAACCATTGTGTTCAGGTATAGCAAACACTACAGAGGATTCCTTTTAGGAAAGAGAGTGTGCACATCATATGAGAGTCTGGTAACAAACTACACCAGTCTGAAACAAGCAGACAAACCCAAGCCTGATCTACACCTGACCATCACGAGACTCTGCTCTAGGAGAAATTTAAACTTAGAAACTCTTAAAATGGACAGGATGCTAGGAAAAGCAATTAGAAATTTCACTGCTAGCAGCAAGCATCCTTCAACTTCAAAGACGTGACATAAGCTTGTAAACAGAGTTTATTAAACAATTAAACTTGTGCTTAGCGCAAGAAGTTCTAATGCAGATTTTTAAGCATCAACTTCTACAACTCTACCGCTATTTATTCAAGAGAAACGTTTAGCGAAACTGGTCCGTACAAGAAGCCTACATACTTATTGTCTATTTGAGCCTGTTCAGAAGAACTGCTAAACCTTATTTTCACAAAATAAAACCCTGATAATAACAAAGTTCTATATTAACAATGGTCCCAATCTTTATATAATATCTCAGCATTTGTTCCTTTAACCTGCTCACAACCCCCTCTTTTTTTTGCATCACGTCTTTAAAATCATTTATCCACACAGCTCAGAAGACAGACCTTTCACCTGACGGAAGGCAGAAATCTGACAGGCAGTTTTCTTCACACTTATTTCACATATTGACATAGCAGCAATCAACCACGTTAGATGGGGATGGAGGGAACATCGTGCAGAGCCCCACTAACAGTAAAGGCAGCTTCTCGTCGGGGATGCAATGAACAGACAGGCCCAAAAGCATAGCTGTCTGTAACGGCACTACTCACAGAACTCTGGTGGAGGAGAGAGGCCTGTTGTACACAGGCCATTCACGGATCGAGGTCACAACTTTGCCGGGAAGCATGCACGCTGCTCTTGCCAGTATATCTGCTTCTGTCCTTTTTCTCTTACCTTAAGATCCCTCTTTTTGTGCACGTAAGGGTTACCACTGTTTCGTTAGATGGTGGCTGGAGGAAAGGTGATCTGCCATTCGCAGACAGCACTGCCTCGTGCTACCTGGAACCTTGGGTTTTGGCAAGCAGCAGTTTCAAAAAGCAACCTCAGAGGCTGCCACGAACGTCGCAGCAGGAGCTCATTAAGCCATCAGTATGAAACTTTCATTTAACCTCTCCCAAAGCCCTGTCCAGTGCCTTTGCTTCCGCACTGACATCTGAAGGAGACCGAGATGAAAACATCTGATTAAAACTTTAAACTATCAGCTCAGCAACAACTGAGCCAAACAAGGTTTTTCCACTCACGGGGTTTCTGCAATTTAGTGCCTGCCAGGTTTCCGATTAGAATGCCTCTGACTTGTTGCTACTGTACTCCTGATTTTTGGAAGCCGTCTCATTAGCAGTCAAACCTAGAAGTGCTTTGCTTCACAAATTAGAGAAGTCTTAGCGCATTAAGCATGGGAAGGGCAAAAAATAGCCTATGAGAAACTGCCTTAAGTTTGCAGAGACAACAAACTGAATGGCTGGGAGGGAACACCATCCTACGCAGCGCTTCCACAAGTTTCCATTTACAGCAAAAACATACACTTCCATGTCTTTCTGCTTGTCATTTCAGACTGCCGGTGGTCAAAAGACAGTGGCCCAGCTGCTGAGGCCACTCAAGCCAGGCACACCTCAAAGTATGAGCTAAAGAAATGCTAAACCACAAAGAAATAAAAATCCCACGGTTGAAATGCAAACTTTTTTTTTAAAGCCTTTAAAAGCTAAAATTAATCGCCAGGTTGCTTTCAGAGAAGGAAAGGTCCCTTGCACTACAAACACAAGAAACACATTTCCTCCCCAGGAGCCACTGGGAACTACTTTGAAGTCAGATCCTCTGCTCCATTAATCAGGCCATCCCCACGTTCACATTCCTGAAAACTGTGATTTCAGCTGTGCAGATTCTATCGAGCTGCATCGCTTCATCCTGAAGTCAGGGACAGAAAGACTAGAAAAGTTTTCTGCAAGCAACCTGAATGATCAATAAAAAGAATTTTTCTAGAAGCGAATAATTGACCCAACGTATGCTATTCTTAACTTAATAATTTAGTTTACTTGTTAGTCACTTCCCTATCCCTGCTTTATATCTAATCCCAGACCACCCAGACTGGGAAAGCCTTTGCCTACTATGAACAAGATGACAAGGTGAGGGAAGATTCCAGATGCCAGAACTGCCTTGACAGCTACCGGTATCTACAACACATGTCATTCTGTCAAAAGAAGTGAAATGTCCTCCTGCTGCCACGTGAGAGTTCAGTGACCATTTGCTTCATTTTCTCTGCAGAGGTCTCGGATCATATTAAATACAGACAGGCTGGGAGAGTTGGGTTTGTTCAGCGTGCAGAAGAGAAGGCTCCAAGGAGACCTTAGAGCAGCTTCCAGTATTGAAAAGGGCTCAAGGAAAGCTGAGGAGGGGCTCTTGATCAGGGAGTGCAGGGACAGGATGAGGGGGAATGGTTTGAAGCTGAAAGAGGGGAAATCTAGGTTAGATTTAGAAAGAAATTCTTTACTGTGAGTGTGGGTGGGGAGGCCCTGGCCCAGGCTGCCTAGAGAAGCCAGGTTGGATGGGGCCTGGAGCAACCGGATCCAGTGGGAGGTGTCTCTGCCCACGGCAGGGGGTGGAACTGGATGGGCTTTGAGGCCCCTTCTGACCTAAACCATTCCATGATTCTACAGCTCTGTAAGGCACAGAGCGCCATTAAGGGCTCACCCTGCCCAAGATCATCTCTATTCCTCAGCTGCCTCTGCCCTTCTCATTGAGCCACACACAACCACGTTTGGACGCTATCAGCATAAAGAGACACTTAGAAGAGGGACTACTGACTACAAAATGAATCTGCCCACAACCTTATCTTGCCAGTTGGTTGGGCTTTACATGAATTCTGTCAAAGGCTGCTGGTACACAGCTCAGCCCAGGGCTTCACTCTCAAGCGCTGCCTCTGCTACATCATCGGAGGGCCTGCATCCTGTCACCACGCACCACCACAGCGAACCTCCACGTTTAAGGCAATTCCTCAGGTCTCTGCAGGACTGCTCAACAGAACAGTTCAGCACAGAACCACACCCGCCCATCTTACAAGCTTTACCCCTCAGAAACTTCTACCCACATGATGATATTCACTTTCCTACAGAAACAAAACGCCAGGCATAATTCCTTGTTAATTGGCACACGCTCATTGTGCGCAATTTATCTCACAGACATTGGATAAAATGCTGCCTTGTAACAACTTCTGCAGAAATAAGATGCACAGATCAGCTTAATCGTGTAAAGCCTACCTCCATCTTCACTCAGCCCGGCCTTAAATCTATCGGACTCTTCCTTCCCTTTCTTCCTGCTCATCTCAATTCCCTACAGAGAAGCAGAATGCGCTAGTTTGGGCTGGGACAGAGCTGAATTTCTCCCCAGTAGCTGCTGTGGGCTGTGTTTTCAGTTTGTGCTGGGAACAGCGCTGATAACACAGGGATGTTTTGGTCACAGGGCAGTGCTCACATGGCACCAAGGCCGTTCCTGCTCCTCACCCCCACAGGCTGAGGGGCACAGGGAGCTGGAAGGGAATGCAGCCGAGACAACTGATCCCACTGGCCGAAAGGGTAGTGCACACCATATGGCATCACGCTCACCGTACCAAGCCAGGGAAAGAGCAAGGAAAGGAGGGATGGCATTTGCCTTCTCAAAGAACTGATGAAGCCTAGCTTTCCTGAAGATGGCTGAACACATGCCTGTCTATGGGAAGTGGTGAATGATTCCTTGGTTTGCTTTGTTTGCGCGGCTTCTGCTTTTCCGATTAAACTGCCTTTATCTCATCCCACGAATTTCCTCACTTCTGCCCTTCCTCATCTCACCAGGGGGGAGTGAGCGAGACAAGTTGCCAACCAGAGATAAACCATAACATAGAAAAAACACTTAAAAGCCAAAGTGCTTACAAACACACTTAAACAAAAAGCTTTCAAACTTGAAGTGGCTTTCTTTGAGGACGCTATTCAAATAGAACGGGACTTTCAGCTTACAAGGGTGCAGAATTAAAACCACCCAGCAAAGCAGGTCTGTGCGATTACACACAAATAAGGAAGGGGCTTCCATGGCTTGTTTTTTCCAGCAATAACTACCTGAAAAAAACAACATTAAATGAGAACAAGTTAACAATGCTTCCTGGTGCTTGTTTCAGTGCTCTATTGGAACGACGGCTGACTCCAGGCTCAGAGAATGCACCGGATGAGACCAAAGCACACAGGGCTCTATGAGAGCCTTAACTTCAGCTGCCAGATCACCCGCTTTTCTCCAAGACAATCTATTCCTGTGGTCGGGAGTGTCAAAGGCCTTCGAGCAGCGCACCCCAAGCTCAGGCCTATATCCAAAGCCTGAGCCTGGGTGCACTACAAGCACGCCCTATGGCTCAGTGCTCCCGGCTCCGACTGAGATTGTGATATGGCTCACGCAGGCACAAACGACAGTGTCGAGGGGGCACCTCCAAAGTTTCCTGAGTCTTTCCAAGCAAAGCCATGTGCATACAAGCCCAGAGACAAGGGCAGATGCCAGCTGGGGCTCCTTGGGAGCCTCTGAAATCCTGGGAAACCCACAGGCCCCCTCCATCCCCTCCTCAGGTCTCCCCTGCAGGCATGGGGCCCCATCCTGCCCTGGCCTCTTGGCCCCGCCCTGCAGCCACCTCCTTCCTAGGTCCCCACAAGAGGCGGGAGCAGGGGCGAGTTATGAAACCAGAGCAAGAGGGTAGCCCCTGGCATCAGCCCCCCAGCCTGACCTGGCAGCCCACCCCCCATCTCATAGACTCATAGAATGATTTAGTTGGAAAAGATCTTTGAGATCAAGTCGAACCGTAGCTACCCACTACTAAACCAGATCCCTGAGCACCTCATCTACCCATCTTTCAACCCCTCCAGGGATGGAGACTACACAACCTCCCGGGGCAGCCTCTGCCACTGCCTGAGAACTCTTTCACTAAAGAAATTTTTCCTGATGTCCAATCTGAACCTGCCCTGGTGCAGCCTGAGGCCATTCCCTCTCATCCTATCACTTGGTAGAAAACACCAGCACCCACCTCTCCAAAACCTCCTTTCAGGCAGTTGTAGCCAGTGATGAGGACTCCCCTCATCCCCTTCTTCCCCAGGCTGAATAGCCCCAAGTCCCTCAGCCACCTCTCATAACGCTTGTTCTCCAGCCTCTTCCCCAGCTCTGTTCCCTTCTCTGGGCTACAGCCTCTCAAGATCCTTGTTGGAGTGAGTGGCCCAACACCGAACCCAGGATTCAAGATGGGGCCTCATCAGTGCCTAATCCAAGAGCAGAATCACTTCCCTGCTCCTGCCGGCCACACCACGGCGGGTCCAAGCCAGGATGCCACTGGACTTCTTGATCACCTGGGCCACTGCTGGATCACATCTGGCCGCTGCCAATCAGCACCTCCAAGTCCTTTTCTGGCAGGCAGCTTTCCAGCCACTCTTCCCCAAGCCTGTGGGGCTGCACGGGGTTGTTGTGTCCCAAGTGGGGGTCCCAGCACTTAGCCCTGAGAAACTCCATTCCATTAGTATTGGACCACGGATCCAGTCTGGCCCAACCCCTCTACAGCCCTGCTCTCCAATCTCTCGGCAGAGTCTCAGCCGATGGATCCACCCTGTCCAAATTCCTTTTCAGAACCCCAGATCATGGATACAGCCTGTCCAAGTCCCCCTGCAGACCCTCAAGCCATGGATCCAGCCCCTCCAGATCCCCCTCCAGAGCCTCCCTACCCTCCAACAGACCCGCACTCCTGCCCAGCTTAGCACCACCCGCCACCTCTCCCCGGTACCTCGGAAACTTCCTCCTCCTCTTCCTCATCGTCTTCCTCCTCCTCCTCCTCGTCCTCCTCGCTGCCGCCGTTGCTGCTCTCACTGCCGCCGCCGCCGCTCTCGCTGCTGCTGGCCGGCCGGCCCGCCCTCCCGCTCCGCTTCGCCTTCCCGGCCGCCTTCTTCTTCAGCAGCAAATCGCACACCCGCACCAGCCCCCCGGGGCACGCCGGCAGGGAGGGCCCGGGGCCGCCGCTCAGTCCTTCGGGGGGCCCCGGCCCCGCAGCCGCGGCGGCGCCGTCCCCCGCCTGCTCCATGGCGGACAGGGAGGGAGGAGGAAGAGGAGGCCCCTGCGAGGCCGCGGTCACCTCTAGCTCCGGCGCCGCGCCCCCTCTCGCGATATTTCGGCCCGCCACCGCCCGCGCCCGCCGCCCCGCGCTCTCCGTGCCGCTTGCGGCCGCGCCGCACCCCGGTGCCGCCCCGCGATCGCGCCCCGCCGCGCCTCCTCGCTGCCCGCCGCCCGGCGCCCGCTCTCGGGCCTGGCTCCCCCTCAGCGCTGCGCCGCCGGAAGTGACGCGGACGTCATCGCGGCGCGACGCCCCCCCACCCCCCTCCTCTACCCCGCGCGCGCGCGCGCGCTCGACGCTACCCTTCCCTCCACCCCCACCGCGACGCCCTTTTCCCGCGCGCGCCGGTACTGGCTGTGACGTCATCACGCAACGACGATGCCCGCCCGCGAGCGACCCCCCGCGCTGCCCCCGATCCCGCTTCCCCAGCGGCGCTGACGCCATCAGCGAGCGACACTGCCCGCGCGCGCACCTGCCCTTCACACAGCTCCATGGCGGCCGCGCCTCCCCGTGAGGCGAGGCCACGCCCCTCCCGATCGCCGGCCCGAGGAGCGGAGTTTGGCAGCCCCGGGGCCGCCCAGGAGCTGTCAGGGGAGAGGGAAGGCTGAGCCATGGCCGCCCGCCGAGCGCGATCCCCACCGCAGCGAAGGGAGAGGGAGCGCAGGGAGAGGATGAGGAGAGCGGTTTTCAGCTGCCAGAGAGGAGATTGAAATGAGATCTGAGGAAGGAATGTTTTCCTGTGAGGCGGGGAAGCGCTGGCCCAGGCTGCCCAGAGCAGCTGCATTCCTGGAAGGGTTCAGGTGCTCTCTGTGAGGAGAAGGCATTGAGGGACAACGAGTTTAAGAACTTTAACGGGGCTTTAGGAGAGCTAGGGACGGGCTCTTGATCGGGGATTGCAGGGAGAGGAGGAGGAGGAAAATGGTTTTAAGGTGAAAATGGGGAGATTCAAGTGAGATGTGAGGAAAAAGTTCTTCACGATGAGGGTGGGGAGACGCTGGCCCAGATTGCCCAGAGAAGCTGTGTCCCCATCCCTGGAAGTGCTCAAGGCATCCTCATGAGGGGAAGGGCTCCCCTGATGGCCTGAGGAGGGGTTTGGCAGTACTAAATCAGTCAGATGCTGCCAGGGGAGCAGTGAGGCTGAGCCATGGTCGCACTGCCACTTCACGTCCTCGCCCCCCACCCCACTGCCTCCACGGCTCTGAGGAGAATGGATGAAGTGGAATGGTTTTAAGTACTGAAAGGGGCTCCAGGAAAGCTGGAGGGAGGGGGGGTGGGCTCTTGATCGATAGGATGAAGGGGAATGGTTAAATCTGAAAGAGAGGAGATTGAGATCAGACATGAGGAACAAATTCTTCACAATGAGGGTGGTAAAGCGCTGTTACAGGTTGCCCAGAGCAGCTGTGGGTGCCCCACAGGCTGGAGGTATTCAAGGCCTCACCTCCCTTCCCCGTGAAGGGAAAGGCTCCCACGCCGATGTGAGAAAGGGGTTTCGCAGCACCGGTTCAGTCAGAGCTGTTGTTGATGCTGCCAGGTGAGCGGTGATGTCCACGCCGCCGCCTGCGGAGCCTAGAGCTCACTACAAGAAGGATATTGAGGGGTTGGAACGTGTCCAGACACGGGCAACAAAGCTGGTGAAGGGGCTGGAGAAAGAACCCCTTGTCCTTTGCCAGCTGAGGGCCTTGGGTTTTTTTTTATTCTGGAAAAAAGGAGGCTGAGGGGAGACCTCATCGTTTTCTGCAGTTCCCTGAAAGGAGGTTCTAGTGAGGTGAGTGTTGATCTGTTCTTCTAAATGACAAGGGATGGGATGAGAGGAAATGGCCTCAAGTTGTGCTAGGGGAGGGTTAGGTTGGATATCAGGAAAAATTTCTTCACTGTAGAGGTTCTCAGGCACGGGCAGAGGCTTCCCAGGGAGGTGGTGGAGTCCCCACCCCTGGGAGGGTTTGAAATACAGGCAGATTAGGTGCTTAGGGATCTGGTTTAGTAGTGGACAGGGATGGTTGCACTTGATGATCTCAAAGGTCTTTTCCGACCAAATGATTCTATGACCAAGGCCCTGGCTCAGCTCTGCTGTGGAGCTGCCATGTTCATGGTTTCTGTCACAGGCGATGGTCGTTCACACCAGCCCTGCAGGCTGCCCCCAAGCCCTGGTATAGCGGAAAGCTGGGGCAATGTCACTAAAAAGTGGGAAACTGGGCATCTCTGTCACCAACCGCAGGCTTTAACAACATCCTCCCACTCTGTCACCTCATCCTGTCTTCCCTCAGCCCCTCACACTGGGCCTTCATCCCTAACATGGAGTGCAGGCATAGGGAGTGCAGGAACAGGACAAGAGTGAATGGTTTTGAGCTGAAAGAGGGGAGATTGAGATGAGATCTTGGGGAGAAATGTTTTGCTGTGAGGGTGAGGAGGCCCTGGCCCAGGATGCCCCGAGTGGCTGCCTCGTCCCTGGAGGTGTTCCAGGCCAGGCTGGATGGGGCTCGGAGCCCCTGATCCGGTGGTAGGTGTCCCTGCCCGTGGCAGAGGGTGGGACTGGGTGGGCTTTGGGGTCCCTTCCAGCCCAAAACATTCTGTGAATCTGTGTGCTGGGAATTAACTGAGTGTCAGGACAACACTGTCCCCTCCATTGGTGCTGGTCAGGTCTGCAGTGACAGAAGTTTCGGGAGAGTCGAACACAGGCAGACCAACGTGTGCTAATCAAAGGAAAGGGGTTTTTTTTACTTTTTAAAATCTTTTTTTCCTTAGGCCTGATAGAAATGCCCATGGCAAATGTTTTTAACCAAGGAAACACGTGATTGTAGAGATTGTTAATAGCTCTAATGCACTGGTTGCGCTATGAATGTTTTAGAGTGATGTTTCAAGCCAATGCTGTCTTTTCCAGTTAGAGAAATGCAAAGAGCTCGGCATTATTAGATTATTTTCCTCTTCTGTCTTATTTGGATAATACTGGAAAGCACCGGTCGCATCTGCAGCGCCTTGGAAATGAAACATTGCTTGTAAAAAAATTCTGAAAGAACTAACCCTCCTCAGGAAAGCCAGTGTGCACAGTTTCCCTCCAAAGCTTCCCTGTATCCCACCAAAACCTGCCTCATTACATGCCTCTTAATAAAGGGATTGCATTAGGGCAGCAGCACCACTGTTAAATGACATAATTTCCAAGTCATCCGTCTAGAACTGCAGTTGTTGACCTCTCATCCACAAGTCCAAGGTCTAAAGTGAACAAGGTGCTTATAAATATCTTTGTAAACGACAGTTTGATCGGAAACTGAATGTTCCAGGCACCTAGCACTTCCTGGTATGACTGCACAAAACCCTCACACAGTGCAAGATTCCTGGAGGCAGATCCGTGAAGACAACACTTCATTCCTCCTGTGTCAAATACATTGATTGTTACCCATTTATCACAAAATGCAAGCAAAGATGAAGCATTTTCCGTAATCACAGCAAGCAGAAAGCAGAATTGGAAGTGAATACAGGCAATTTCGGCCTTGCTGCCTGAGATTTGTGGTGCATGTGTGGAAAGGATGTCACCTCATTCGGATGATAAGCCTGGAAAAGTGGCCCAGTCTTCCCAGTTTGATCCAGGATGTGATGGCCTTCTGGGATTTTGTTGGCTGTACAGCAGCCCGGCAGAGGAACAGATTGTCATCATGCACGGAATGCACCCGCCTGGATTCAGACAGGGCAGCTGCAAGGCTGGATTTTACCCTTTAAGCTGTTATCAGGGAGTTGTCCACTCAGTCCCTTTCCAGAGCAGCACAGGGTTGGGAAATGGCATCGAAGGGTAGCCCTGCAGCTGAGCTGGTCTAAGCCATAATCTGGCTAAATTGTGTTACAAATCTACATCTTAATACTGAGCTTCAATATTTGCACATTACTTCATGTATCAACGTAAGTTGTCAGGCTTGGAAAGGCTCTTTTGAGCTATCCAGACCAGTTTTGTGCTAGTGGAAGCAATGGCATTATTTTAACTGCTCTGCATTGTGTTCTCAAGCCCTGAATCAGATGGAGTGGTCGCAGAACCCCGCGTTTGTTGGCACAGGCAGGGGACTGTTTGTTTCTTTTATGGTGGTGACCTCTGTTCTGATCAAAGACTTCCTCTTCCTAATGTCATGGTGTAGAGCAACTCAGTTCCCTCCATTTCTGTCACAAGGTTCATACGCGCTCTCCATACAACCCTTGCTAGTTTGAACCTTCTGAGAGTGCAACAGCAGCAAAAGCGCTTATGTTCTTTAGAGAAGCACAGTGTTGGACTCATTGGCCTTGTAAGCTTTGGTTTTGTCGTAAGCTAAATCTGCGAGCAAACATCGTCTGTCAGTGTTGTCACAGTTTGAGTGACAGGACACCTTGGGAAGCACCTGGAGCTTCACCAGGTTGTGTAACTTTGTATTTTAGAAACCCAAAATAAACCATTCTTGCAGATACCACGGTAATCATCAGGACAGGCTTATAATGAAATAGTAAATAATGAAGGTAATTGGTTTTGTATCCCAGTTTCCATATGGGTGCGTGATCTAAAGCTGTGCTTATGGCTCCTGGGGCTCTTAGGCAATGGATTACACAGCACTGGGAAGTCAGGGAAGCCCTGGTCAGGGAATGGATCCCTGACAAATACCTTATCTTTTGTGAGATGGGTTAACTTTGGCCATTTAGTTTTGTTGCTAGCATGAAGCTGCAGAAAATCTTAAGAAAAATAATGATCCTTGTTTATTCCTTGGATATGCAACTTGTCCTTCAGTGTTTATTCTGTCCCCTTCTGGCTACTGATGACTCCAACACTCAATAGGAATGCTGGGAGAACCTGAGGCTGGAATTCAGTGAATGCTCTCAGGAGCTCTCTCATGTGCCAGATTCTTTATAAGGTTCCACGGGCCAACCCACCTGTTTCAACCTCTGCTGTGGAATATGTGTCTCTGCCGACCTGCTTTCAGTTTCATTTGTAACTGATGAAGGCAGGGTCACTGTCTAAGTCATGAAACTGGGATGTTGAGTTTTGTTTGCAATTATAACTCCTACAGGAACCGAAGTTATTGCTGGTTTGAGTTTCAGTAGCCCCTCCTGCACACGCACATGCCCGTAACGTGCACATTCTCACTCCCCGAGAGTCTGGCTTTGCCTCCAACTGCTCCGATTTTACACATGTGCTCTCCCCCTCCTGCTTCCTGCATGTGTCAGCTACTGCCACCCACCTGTGCTCTGTGCCGTGCCACTCAGCAATCCCCAACACGCTCTGGTTACAGGCAGCTCTTATTTCTTAGTTACTTTTTCAGCCTAGGAGCTCCTGAACGATGATCAGAACTCCTGCAATTATCATATGAGGGCTGGAGAGACAAAAGGGTGAAAGAGGGTGTCACATTCTGAAGGTGCAAAGATTAAATAATCCATCTTTTAACTTTGATAACTCTTAATGTAAATGCACTGAACTGGCACTTCTAAAATGCTGATACAGTTTTCATTTTGGGAGGGGGTGAATATATTTTCTCTCTTTACTTGTTTTTCTGAAAACTTCCGGAGCTTTTAGCCCAAACTCAGGACAGCTGCAACTGCCACAAATCTGCTTTTGCCATTGTCTCCCTCTAGCCTGTCTCACTAGTGGCTTTTCTCTTTTTGTGCTGCAGTTGAATTCCTCTAAGTGCTGAAAAGGGACTGCCTCATACAAAGGGTGAAAGCTGTCAGCCTAAAACCACACCCTTAAATTTTTGTCTCTTCATCTCCAGACTGAGTACATCTCATTTTATATTAGTCTGAGTAGGAGAAACATAGGAGGAGCGCATAAGTTACATCTCCAGTTGAGATGATTATCTAAATGAGCTGTGAAATTAATCTCAAACCCAAGTCGTGCCATTCTCACTGATTACAAAATGAATGAAGTCATCAGATATCATAGAATCATAGAGTGGTTTGAGTCAGAAGGGACCTTAAATATCATCCAAGTTCCAACCCGATGCAAACAGTTCTGCAGTTGCAGCTTCTCTATGTGCTGCAATGTTTTAATTCCTATCATTCTGGGAATTCTGAACTCCCAATTATTGCATTCCTTCAATATACGTACCAAAAGGAGCGAGTCCCTGAACCTCCTTGGGGCATAGCCTTCTTTTAAAAAAAAAAAAAAAAAAGGGAAGACCCATCTGAAATGGGAGACAAGATAAATTAATGAGACCATCATTAATTACTCTAAACGGATATAATAACATTGAAGTTGTTCAGCAATTGCGCAGCTACTGCTGATTAAGTCAGAGGGGGAAGGAAGGATGGAAGGATGAGAACATAAATGCCTCTACCTTAACTACTACTCTCTGTGATATGTATTTTAAGGTTCATCTAAAACAGCGTTAATATCTAAATTACACATGAAAAAGAATGCTTAAAAATCATTTCTATACAACCTTGGCATTTACTTTAAATTACATTTTGTTAATACCTGTATTTCTCCATTACAGCAAGTTTCTTGTGAGTGTCTCCATTGGTGTAGCCTTGGGAATGAAAGAAAGCAAAGAGAATCCAGACAGATTCAGAATTTAAGAAGAGCCGTGCAAGCCTGGGAGAACTGCTGGGAGTTACATCGGCCCTGTTGAGCAAGGTAAAACCTTGACATTAATGCCAACTCTCAAGAATACCCAGCACTAAGGGCCACTTGGGAGTGACCTCTGTCTGCATTTGACCTGGTAAGCCGGGGGGGGGTGTTGCCATTTGCTACAGTTATCCACATCATCGTCAGTTGAAATATGTGTACATCCTGCTTGGATGGATTTAAAATGATTTGCATTCCATCTCGGATACAGATATTACACGTTTTGATAGTTCCCCTTAAACTTTACTGCAACATCGTGGTAGCTTTGAACACTTCCTCACGGGGAGGATTAGGAAAGTAAAGACGAGTCCCGAAAGCAAAACCTTTAAAAGACTGGCTAGCTGAAGAAATATGCAAGTGCTGTGTGAAAAAGAAAAGGAAATGATGGCATTCCATCCAGCTAAGTGTTTGCTAACAAAGACTAACCTTTTCCTTGTTCCTCTGTGGTGCCATCACTCAGAAGGATCGAGTAGGTTTTGAGGAGCGTTGCCAATCGTATTCACTCACCCACACGACATCAAAGCCTCGTGTGGTGTTTGATACCGGGGCATTTGCTGGGATGCCAGCAGGAGCGCTGGAGACTTTGGGTGGGGTGGAACAGGTCTGGTTTGGGTCTGAATGCGGTGGTGTCTGCCAGTACGCTTGGGGCTGGTTCAGACGGTTTAGTAGGACTTATTCACTGCTGATTCCGTCTGTGAGGCATTTCTCTGAGGGAAAACACTCCCAAGTTAAGGATGCACGTTTTCATCTTGCTGTCCTCACTTGAGCGTTTGGCCAGAGGCGAGCACGTTAACATAACAGCGACCTAGCGAGTGGTGGACATGCCGGCCTCCTTTTATCCAAGGATCTGGCACGTGTTAAAGGTACAATAATGGCACCAGAATAACTAGTGGTATGTCGCACACCACTGCTCTTTGGGGGCTGGGAACTCAGGGTTCTATGTGGAGAGAGGAGTCTGCCTGTAGGAGGACAGGAGCCTAAAGACTGCAGTTTGTGGTAATCCTTGAGAGATCTGTGAACGCTGTAGGGGATACAAGATGGCTGACCCTGGCAGAAGGCTGGGCTGGAACCCTGACGGCCCTGGACAGACGTGAGCCATGCGACCTAAGCCTGGTGAGGCAAGGGGAGGCAGCGCTTTTTGTATTAAAAAAAAAAAAAAAAGAATATCGGTTTTGATGTGAATTTGGACTTTGTCTTTTACGGTGAGCTTTACAAACTAGTCCCTGTTTTATACCCTTCTCTACAGTCCCAGTACCACCAAGCATATAACAGTATTTTGTGCTTAGAAATTCTAAAGGATAATTAGCTAACAGCTGTCCTAAAGTGTGAAGCTAAAAAGATATTTATTCTGCAGTATGTTTAATATTTTGGGAGTCTGTATCTTATTTAAGAAATGGCTTAAGCACGTGGAATCCTAAAACTTAGCAGTACGCCGAGACTTGCATTTTTACAGGCAGAATTCATATATGAAAGTGGATTTGCATGTTCCTAATTTTCTTCACATAGGTTTAAAATGCTTACCTTTTGCGACTATAAAATTGAAAAATGCCATGGCAAATTGAGGCAAATAGCATCGGGGTGAGATTCTGGGTTTCTTCCTGAGTCTCTGAAAATGCTGTAAAAGAGAAAAATAAAATAAGAACAAGAGAAGTCGTAAGATAAAGAGGAGTTTGGTGTGTCTTATATATATATATATATAACACATCTGTGATCCCAGCCTGCGAATGAGATCTCTCAAGGCCAAACCTCCTGTATTTGGGTATCAAAGTTTTCTTGTCAAAATCGCGTTCTGTTGTTTGGGGTTTGCCATTACTATCATTTAAAGTACAATCAGCTGCAGACTGCAGAGGAATCAGCTAGGAGCTTACATGTCTTGTGTTTTGCTTGAGTCCTGCCAGCCCACTTTTTAAGTAAACAATTGATTAGTCCTGAAATTAGTCCTTGAAATTGTTTCTCTTTTGCACAGCGCAGGAGGTCTGAATGCAAGCAGCCTTATGCTGGCATGCAGAACACCACAGTCTGAGCTGTTGCTTTGCTCTCTTCGTGTAAAGTATGCCTGTGCCAGGGTGGTTTGTCTCTGGGTGAGAAAGGGGGCTGAGAATCTCTGTGTAAAGCTTCGTGAGAGCTTGCTTTCAGTCAAGGCAATGTAAGAAATTGTTTTGCTCCCTTAGAAAGATTAGTAAAGTGGAACAAACCTGGATTTTGCACAGTTCAAATGATAACTAGAAAAACAGTCTGAAAACCCTCAATTGTTCAAAATTATCTGTTTCCCCTTGAATCTGCTGTGCAGCCTCTAGTTTTCAAAGCAGAACCTTTCCTCCCTTGCTTATTGTGTCCTGGTCTACTTATTATCTCATGGTATTTGCCATTTCATCTTCACTTCAATACATTTTCTTTCAACAATTCTATAGTGTTGATTCTTGATCTCTCATTTTAGTAAAGGGCTGAGATACAGGTTTTTTAAGATCAATCTTTTTTTTTATTTCAGTTTGGCACAGTAGATGGAGCTAGAAGCTGGCAGTCCATCTTCATCTGCAACAAGTCAGAATTGAGGGCCACGAATGACAAATTCTTGCTCTTTCCAACATTCTGGGAATGGAATTGTACTAAAGCTTTTGATTCTTAAACATACCTATCCTAAAAATAACTTTTTTTTTTTTCCATTCAACAGTAAATATATAGTGATTATTTGATGTCATTTCTTTCCAGCTGGCTAACCAGGGATTTTTTGCTTGTGACATCTACAGCAATGCCAGTGACTTCAGCGCAAGCCAATTACAGGGTTACGTGCTGCCTTGAGTCGCTTTGTGTTCCTGAAATAGTGCCCTTTCCAACTAGCATTTCATGTACATGAGACGAAAACTGCTGATGGGGTGGATTTTCATTTCATCCCCTGTCATTCTCTTGTTTTCTCCTTCATGAACGAGGTTTCAGTTATATTTTTAAGGAAGGCCCTCCCTGGCAGAGCGCAGCAGTAAAACGGAACACACATTGCTGATGGATATCTGTTGAGCAAGTTATGAGTGCTTTGGGAGGTCAATGTGCGTCATTTATTCTCATTCATGAATTTTGATGCACAGACACAGCCTACAGCATCTGATTTGTTTTCCCAATTGTGTGACCTTCAATTCCACACAAGATATTACTTTTAAGGTTGTATTCCAGAGTCAGTTTGAGCACAAACTCATAAGCTTGCCTTCAGCCGGCGCTACAGCCTCTCCATGTTTGGTGAAGCTCTTAAATGCCACAACTTCAGTGAGATTTCAAACACCCTTCTTGTGTTCAACAAAGCACAGCTTACATGAAGCTTTGCGTGCCCTAGTTCCCCATCTTGCACCCTTCTGTTAGCCAGTGACTGCTACTAGCCAGAAAAGCTATTTGCTGTTTCTGGAATGCTGTGCTTTATCAGTGTTACCTACTTTCTTAAAGCACTTTTTCCCTTCTGTATTTCAAATATCTTTAATTTAAGATGACTTGTGTAAGGACAATGAAAACGCTGTCCAAGACAATGACACTTCCAGAAGTCTTACACAAACACTTTGCAGTAAGAGCACAAAATAAATCTCACAGGTCAGGTTTTCTCCTTCTATTAATCAAAACTCCACTGGGAGCCGATCTCTTTGTTATACACTTCATTATGGCAATTTCATAAGACCATCACTGGAACAATCAGATGTGTTGTTTTGTTTTGTGTGCTAGAATATTCAAACTAAGATACATTGCTTACCCGCCTACGTGGACTGTCATTCCTCAGCAGACGCACCTGACTTCCGTTAAACAGACTGTCAGAGGCAGTTCATAAGAAGTTGTTTGCTTAATGACTATTTTACTTTCAACTAATTTATTTCTACTAACTTTAACCTGTTGTGGAATTATTGTAGAATCACAGAACGGTTTGGGTTAGAAGGGACCTTAAAGCCCATCCAGTTCCACACCCCGACACCTCCCGCTGGCTCAGGGGCTCCAAGCCCCATCCAACCTGGCCTTGAACCCCTCCAGGGATGGGGCAGCCACGGCTGCTCTGGGCAACCTGGGCCAGGGCCTCACCACCCTCACAGCAAAGCATTTCTCCCCAAGATCTCACTGCAATCTCCCCTCTTTCAGCTTAAAACTGTTCCTTTGATCCTCTCCCTGCCCTCCCTGACCAAGAGCCCCTCCTCATCTTTACTGGAGCACCTTTCAGTACCGGAAGGTACTTAAAGGTATAGAATGGACTGTTATGGAATAGATTCAACGAGTTTTACTTACAACAGCCTGAATAAAAGAGGGAAGAAAGTGCAATTAACAGAAAGCACACTCTCCTCCTGGCCTAATGGTATGGCCTGATTCCTGCAGCACTTGCCAAATGAGTACAAATAACTGATATCTTGAGGTTTTTTAGATGTTGCTGAGGCATTCTGGTGTTCTAGCATCTTCCACCAGTGTGACAAAGTATGCAGAAACACCTTGCAAGCTTTTTATCCTGGAATAGCGAGTCACTAACTGGGAATAGTTAGTAGGAATGATGTCCGTGAAAGAACAGCCCTGTCCTCGCCCGCACGAACATGACGTTTATCTCCCATGGTGAGGTCCAGGGCTCCTACGTGCAGGAGAGTTTGTTAACAGTAGGTGGCTGCCTTCTCCTACCCGATGACTCTGGAAAGGCTTGCTGGCTGTTCCTCCAGACTGGTGCTTACTGAAGGCGAGTACCTGTTTACCTCCAGACACACTGCAGTGTTCTCTGCCAGAGCGCTCTTTTAGGAAAGAATTAGGCTTGAGCATCAGGTTTAGAATAATCTCAGTGTAACCTAAGATGGACCTGCTTTTACTGACCGTAATTGTCCCCTCTGCATTTATGCCAGAGTTCCTCCCAGCTGTACTTCTCCCACAGCTCATTGCAGCAGCCTTTTCATCTGTTATCACTGTCTCACCAGCACGAGTCCTTGGCTGCAGCTTTGAGTGGGGTGCTTGGCTTCACACACAGGAAGTAGTTAAACCCAGACTAATTCCTTGCTGTGTGACAGCTTGCTTCCTACTCTTCTGCTAACCATACTAAGAATATTTGTGTGATTTGCTATGAAATAACTTCCTTAAAATATTGTAGAAAGTCCATATGAAGAGATCCAAGATAGGATTTCCCATGGACTTCTGTGAATGAAACCCCCGCTTCCAAAACCGAGGCCTAATAAGAAGCTTTTTGCATGAAGAACAGCGTCCCACTTGGAATTGTATCCACTTGTGTAAAATAAAAGAGAATCATTCAGGTTGGAAAAAGCTCTTCCAGTCCACTTGTCAGCCCCACCCCACCGTGCCTGCTAAACCATGTCCTGAACTGCCACATCTACGCATTTTTTGAGCCCGTTTAGGGGTGCTGACTCCATCACTGCCCTGGGCAGCCTCTGCCAGGGTTTCACCACTCTTCTAGTAAAGAAATTTTTCCTAATATCCACTCTAAACCTGCACTGGTGCAACTTGAGGCCATTTCCTCTCATCCTATCCCTTGGTACTTGGGAGAAGAGACCAACACCCACTGCGCAACAGCTTCCACTCCAGGAGCTACACAGAGCGATGAGGTATCCCCTTAGCCTCCTCTTTCCAGGCTAAACAACCCCGTGTCCCTCAGCTGCTCCTCATAACACTTCTGCTCGAGCACCTATACCTGCCTTGTTGCCCTCCTCTAGACAGTCTCCAGCCCCTCGATGTCTTTCTTGTAGTGACGGGCCCAAAACCGAACCCAGGATTCAAGGTGTGGCCTCAGCAGCACCCAGTACAGGGGCACGATCCCTTCCCTGCTCCTGCTGGCCACACCGTGGATGATCCAAGCCAGGATACTGTAGGCCTTCTTGGCCACCTGGGCACACTACTGGATCATAATCGGCCTGTGATTTATCAACTCCGCTTCCAGTGAAGTCAGGCAAGTTCTAGCACTTTGTCATGACCAGAATTAGGCCAATGCTGAACGTATTTCAAAATCCTCCAGTGAGGGACTGATAACCTTACTGAGCTCTCGAATAGCCACTTAGGCAATAGCAGTGCCCTATAGACAAGAGGCTCAGGTTTTTCTTGTTTAAAGCTGTCTGTACCCAACTTTAACTGCAGTTACATACTACAAGGAGGAAGCAGTACTTGATTTTCCTTCCAGAAATGGAACTAGGTAGCCTATTTGATAACCAGCAATCAAATAAAATAGTCTTTTCCTTTGGGGGGGAGAAAAGGATACAAATAATAAACTACACAGAAATTTCTTGGGAAACCCAGTTTAAATTTCACCTTTGCCACACAATAATTTTTAGTGCCAGTGTACCATCTTCCTGTGTTGAATTTTATGACCAGCTTGATCACAAGGTGTTCTTTCTGTGGGTGGCAAGATAAAGTGACCCAAACCCATCTCAGTGGGGTTTTTCTCTTGTTGCCGCATGGTACAATGTGTTTTTTTCCAGAGAACAGAAAATTCTGTGCAAAGTTTCATGAAGCAGTGCCATGAGGACTGACAGAAATACCCATTATCAGGAAAGCAGGGAAGGTTGCTGGCCAAGGGCTTCCATGTGTGTTGTTCAAAAGCCATGACGACTACGAATCTTTTACAGTGTTCTGGGTCTGTAGGTCTTAAACAAGGAAAAGTCATTCTTGGATTGTCATAGAGAAGATGTTTGAATTTTCAAGGCAGGCTTGGTGAGCACGTGATATCGTTTTGTTCTCTTGATTTCATGCTGGGTTCTAAATGGCTGCATTTTATTGGCAGGTCTGTTTACAAGGTATCTTCTGATTCGCATCGGACTGTTGCATGTCATGAGGTGCCTACCAAAACAGGTGGGGTTTGTAGGTATAATTGACATTACCTTAGTTTCTGTTCATTCTGTTTCCTAGCAGTGTTGGACAAAACTGGGCCCACAGGATGAGAGCTGTTGTTCTGTTTTCTGTTAGCAGGGATGGCAGTGAACCTGACACTGCCGATAATAATGGATCCTGTGCTTTCCCTCTGCAGGATTCCAACTGCAGCCACCCTTCCTCATGCACATCTGGGTTTGCTCATGTTGTGTTCCTTTTTATACGGATTTTCTGACAGAAATGAAGCACAGAAGGAACACGCGGCTTGGTCTTTTTAAGACTCGTTGAACTTTTTATATTTTCTGGTGTCAGATCTCCAGGAATTATATTAATCATCTTTTGGGTGACTAGTTTAATCCTGGTAAGTTTTTAGATTTAAGGTTGTTCTCTGTGGTTAGAAGGATAACTTCAACGCTCAGACTTGAATTTACAACGTGGAAGACGTGGAGTGGGTGCAGGGTTAACTTCTGGGACTCATACGGACTGATCTGCACACTCCTCTGAGTCTGAAGAAGCAAATAATGACCATTCTACATTTCACAAACGGCCAGTCTCGGGCTCTGAGAAGAGGTGCTGAGGTCAGGCAGAGTAGCTGGACTCTGTCATTTTGAGTCTGAGAAATGGGCATATGTCCGTGTAGGTCACAGTTGAGCCCTGGTTCTGGGGAAGCAATGTTGTCATTTGTTCTGGTGTTTTTGAGTTTTTATTGGGCATAGGTCAGGCTTGGCAAATTTAAAGAAGTTTCTTATTTGAAAGGTTCGAACATTTCAGACATTCAGTCTTGAACCTCTGTGGTTGTAGATCACAAAACACCACCCCCAGGGACAACGGATGCATTTGGAAGGGTGATTTCCCGTGGATTCAGTGCTATCCTAGCTCAGACTCCTGTTGGGAGTTTTACTGTTGCCTTCAGTAGGAGCAAAGACATGCTGTGATAGACAAGCAACCATTGTGATGTAAAGTGGACCAGATCTGCCTCTTTATCAAACAGTTTTCACATAAAACGTCGAGGAAATGAATTCAAAGTGTTTCACTGGAAGCATCAGAGTTCTGATAAACAGTCCTGAAATCCAAAGTTATGTTTCCTGTGGTACCATACTGGCTTTAACAATCCTAGAGGGAGTCAGGTGCTGGACTTGTAAGATTTCTGGCTTTGGAGACCCACTCAAATGAACATCAGCGTTCTGGGATGCCAAAGCATCCAGGCTCTCTGGCAGGTAGCAGGGAATCCAAAGCTCTCATGGTGCTGACAGCAAGGAAGTTGTGATACCCAGCTGTGCCACAGGACATGGGAGGCTGTGAGGCTCATGTTCGGGTCAGGCTCTTGGTGTTTTCAGGCTTCCTTTTCTTGCACCAGGAGCTGAGCCCGGGGTCTTGGCTCAGCATTAGGCTTTCCTCTCCATTCTTACACCGGGAGCTCGATCCAGGGTCTTGGCTCAGCACTGGCCTTTCTGAACAGGGGCTCCCCCCACTACAGTAAGGGACACAGGGCAGGATTCTTCTCTAATGCAAGCACCTCCATTTTCCTGGATGATGAGAGTCCTCTGTGACTGTCTTGACTCGTTCTGCAGTGGCTGTAAAGGAATACTTGAGGCTCTTTGCAGTGAGAACAGCTCAGGTGCCTGTACTGGTGACAGCTGAAGCTCTGCGAGACCAATCTCACTCTGTTTGCAGTGCTCACAGTCATAGGGAGAAGTCACAAATCAAAGTTCACTTAAAAGCAAAGGAGCCAGGAAAAGGCAATTCTGAATTCATCCTTATAATTTAATTTCCCGAGTTATTTTTAAGGTAGGTGAAGAATATGCTTGACTGGCAATATCGACCCCCTGCTGGTATTAGACTAAAAGGCATTTGAGCAGAAAACAAATGTCAAGGGCTGTCAGCGTGGGACTGGAGGGCAGGGTAGAGGAATGGCCTAGTGAGTATCGCTGCTGGCTAATTGATCCAGAAGACAACACTAAAAGCTTCATGTGCAAAAAGCTTGTTAATATTTCTTCTCATGACTTGAGAATGATTCTTGAGTTAGCACTCAAATTAAAATAACCCAGCACAGCTACTGGGACTTCGCAAAGCCATAGATCTATCAGGTGCCTCTTTCATTCCTTTGATGTGACAATCTGCACCAATCTTACTATTACTCATTTAAATGAAACGCATGAATCGTGTGGATCTTTTCTAAGCTTAATCACATTGTTTGGTCTCTCTTTTAAAAGCAGATCTTCTTGAAGGCTGTCAAATTAAGTCCACAAATCCCTTGTCTCCTTGAAAACCAGAGTTTGCAAGCCCTACTTTAAAGCAAAACCAACCAAACAAGCAAACCAAATGATGTTTTCTCAGTTCCATACCATCTTTTAGTCAGTTCCTTAACTTTGGGAATCCCAGTTCTCTAGTCTTTCATGACCTGTTCTAACAAATACAGGTCAAGGAGAACATAAGAAGGAAAAGGGCAACCAGAAAGACATCTTCCAGGCACGGTGCCACCAACAGTTTCTTTTGGGTTGAATGCCACTTATTAGCTAGCGGAAACAGAATAGCCACAATAGAGTCGGGACGGTAGAAAGGAGGGACTGCAGAGACTCTCAGTGAGGATTTTCAGAGAACTGACAGTGGATCTGTTATGATCATTAGAAATAGGTGAAGTAACTCCCAGCTAAACATAAGCACAAGAACAACAGATTCAACAACAGCTTATCAAACATGAATAATATATCAAAATTGATGGGAAATGGACAGAAATAAAGAGTTTAAACGAAATCAGTGCTTGGTATGCTATAGAAAAACTCACTGATGACATACATATGGTTCCGCACCTATTGGCTATGCCAGCTGTTTTTAAATGGCATGTTAAAGATGAATGCAAGCAGGCATTGAGAACATGGGCTTCTGTGGAGATATGACATCAGCAGAATACAGGGCAGCAAAACGAGGTGGATAGCAAGCTCAGAAGAACACAGGCTGCAAAGGTCAGGCAGCAGCATGGAAATTGGCAACTGGGTGCCAAAACATTTCTAGGGCACAAGTGAACGTACTGGATTCCAAAGGCCTCCTAAGAATTATGTAAGATGAAGAAGAAAGATCCCCCCCGACAGTTATATCATGAAACAAACATCAGTCACACCACCGCAACAATTTGAATTCCAGCTGGCTTGTCAAAGATGTTTATTGAAAACAGAGAAACCAAAGGTTCTTTCTGATAAGGACTTTGTGAACTAAGTAGCGCTGCACCCCGGGTAATTCTTCCCCACATCAGTTTTGTATTTGAAGACGTGCACTTCACTCATACCAAAACATCACTTATTCTTTGAGGGACCTTGTAACTAGAAATGGATAAAATAACCAAGCCAGTACCTCACCTGGTTTGCAGATTGCCTGCTTGTAGTGACACAAAAAAACTTCACAGGGATATGGAAGAAAGAGATTGATCCTTAGAAGTCACAGAACTTTCCAGTTCGTAGCCCTCACAAAACACTGAAGGCTTTGTATGTGGATAGAGTCAAACAATTTGATGCATTATGAAGGAGTCAATACGAGCTGCCACCATCAGGAAGGTATCACCTCACAAGGCAAAACAACACCGCTCTTGTACTGGCTGCCAAAGTGCGAGACTGGCAACTGTCACTAGACCAGGAAAACAGTTACATGACTACACTGTGCATTTCATGAGACAACTGGGTAGGGATTGTAGAATGCCCTAGGGATCAGTTGTGCAGGATTCGAAAGGCAGGACAGGTGACAGGGTTTGATAAGAGGACTCAAACACCGTAGAGATGGGTGTTGCAAGGAAGAGTATTTTGGTTGTGAAGACAGCAGAACTGTAAGTGTGGCAGTGTGTGAACTCTCTTCTCTTTGATGACTGTTAGTAGGGAAGGTGGGAGAACAAAGTGATTTCTGGCTTACTGTTGCACGGGACTTATCATAGAATTGCAGAATGGTTTGAGTTGGAAGTGACCCCAAAGCCCATCCAGTTCCACCCCTTGCCAGGGGCAGGGACACCTCCCACTGGATTAGGGGGCTCCAAGCCCCATCCTACCTGGCCTGGAACACCTCCAGGGATGGGGCAGCCACAGCATCTCTGGGCAAACTAGGCCAGGGCCTCACCACCCTCATAGTGATATCTCATCCCAAACTGCCTTCTTTCAGCTTCAAACCATTCCCCCTCGTCCTACCCCGTCACTCCCTCATTAAGAGCCCTTTTTGAGGTTTCCTGTGAGCTCTAAAGTGAGACTATGAATGGTCATTCTGGTTGATTTAAAAGTGCATATTTTAATGAGAGAGGACTCTGTAAAACTGCAGGCAAGTGGCTGATCACCCAAGATGAAAGGTGTAGTAGCATCAGAACTGAGGGTATGCCTTGCAGATGTGCCCTGTCATGGAATGCTGTTAGCTACATCATAGCACGTCTGTTCTGCTGCAGTGATCAGATCCTTTCCATGTTTATGTTTGCCCATTAAACGGGCCTTCTTGCTCGCTTTGTATCTGTGCGTCTATCTCTGTTCAAATACAAGGCATATATCTGTTTGAGATGTTTGACTTCTTTGGCATGGGAGCCAAACATCAGCGATAAGAATAGCAAACACAGCGCAGCAGAGCAGGAAAAGCTCTGTACCTGACTGTGTGTCCAGAACTACAGATATTAATTTAAAAATACACTGATAATTACAGTTACTTAATAAATGAGCTACTGTCCAATGGAAAAATATAACAGCTAAGGCACATGGCCGTAGGCACAGGACTGGGAATAGGGGATGATGACACCTCGTTCAGCATCATCTCCCCTCCACGTGCAGACAGCAGAGAAGGGAAGCCGCATCCTTTTTGCTGCTTCCCTCTGCTTTGGCAGAACAGTATTTTTCATTTTGAAGAAGTAAAAATAATTGCTAGTTAGCTGCCCTTCTCCTGTTATCGTTTGATACACAAAAAGGCAAAGTGAAACAAAGAACAAACGCCCTTCCAAACCAAAACTGGCAGTGCCGGTGGCCCTGGCACACGATGGTCTTAAGCTTTGTTGTGTATCTCTCAGTCCATCCACACAAACAAAACTTTTGGTCTTTGGAACAAAGGAGAGAAAACAGTGAATAAATCCAAGGGCCACAAAATTGGAGGATTACTTTTAGGTTTTGAGAGATCGCTTTGAAAAGGACTTCCCCAAAGTGCTCTGGCAGCTGTTCTTAGGATTCTATACACAGTCGCTTACTCTAGAGTCTCCTTCAGTTTTAGTACAGTTGGGTCCACATACATGTAACTTTTAGCAGGAACATGAATCCTGGTGGAATATGAATAGCTTTCCCTTCAATCTCTGGGTGCTTCCCCCTCTCCTGCAATCTCCTTCCAGTGCTAAACACCTGAAGAGAGATGGGCATGTGGGTTTTTTCTGATAAAGGAGGTGTCTTTCATGGCTCAGGAATTCCTCCAGAGTTATGGCTCTGCTGTGACATCTCTGTCTGTTGTTTTATCTGTTGTATCCAGGATAAGAGAGCATGCAGCACAAAGTGGATCTGGCTAAATAGGTATCCCTGAAGTATTTCTGCAGTGAGAGCCTGAGAATGAAGCCATCCACTCTGTGCTGTCTCACTCTGTGCACCGTGCTATGATGGGATACTTAAAAACAATGCATCCTTTTTTCCCAGCTCAGTTACTCTTCGAATCACTGTCCCTTGGTCCCCCACATCTGAAAATAACACTGACAACTGTCTAACTTTAGCCATAGGTTGGTATGACAATGCATTCGTCTTACAACGCGATTGCTATGTTGCATTCTGTAACACCAGGAGAGCTTTGCGGAGAGCGTACTCAGCATGGAGGAATTGAGTAACAGGAAGCTTGGGATAATAGTTGATATTGGTAAGCAAACACCAGCGCTGGAGCTGAGCTCTCTCGTTCAGCAGATATATGAAATGTTGGCATAAAGTACAGGACAGACAACAGAAGATATCTGGAAATAAACATGGACCCTGTATTCCAAACTTACATATTAACTCCAGGGGACCCGTGTGTTCTTGCTAACACTGCACAATGCTGCCGGGGAAAATTCCAGATGGCTTTCAAGATGCAGCGTTACCTATGGAGACCTTTTCTGGTGCTAAATTGCAGTGTGACAGAAAATGCTTTCCCTCAAGTCCTTAGCTGTCATTTTCTGAAGGCTATGAGCATTCCAGGAGCTGTTCTAAGGCAGGATTTGCCACGGCCACATTTTTTCACCTTTTTGTCTTGGGCAATGTCCCATTCTGGCTGCGTTTTACAGCCCTTTTATGGTTACCAACAGGACACCTAAGTGTGTTCTTATCTCTCACCAACTGCTCTGCTCAGCTGTGGAAGGGGAGACAGGCTTGAGAGGCAGGTGAATCGAGCTGATGGATGTAGGAGAGCTATATTCCTTTTTACAGTGGCTTTCATTAGGGCAGAAGGTGCTGGTCAGATTGCTGAGTTAGCTCCTTTTATCTGGGATCCTGGAAAAGGTGTTGCTAAGCCCCTGATTCCAACATTCATATCAATGCAAACTGCGTGCAGACGCTCCCACACTGGGAATGCCGATATATCCAAATGTCAGCGATGTGCGGGACTGCAAAAAAACTGCTTGGTAGTCTGCACCATTCTGAAGGTTACAGGTTAATAAAAAAGATCCACATTTTAGTGTTGGGCTCTTATTTGACACTGGGATATGGACAGACTGAAGCATTTAACCAACTCTTCCTTGGGATTCTGTTAGCCTAAAGCAGCACAGGTCTGAAAGATGCACATTAGTCATCCTAATTCCCAGCATTCTCCACAAAGCTGGGATTTTGCTACAACCACTTGAAAATAATCACTATTTCTATCAGTAGGATGAAACCAGGGTGCTTTTCTGCAAATTTGGCTTTTCCCCACTCATCCTTTGTGTAAGAGTTACCCAGATAAGCTTTAATTCCCAGACCAGAGACTTGTTCCTTTAAACCACAGACAACAATCCTGGTTTTCACCTACAAAGCTATCAGAACCAGACTTGGAAAAGTGCAAAACCTGCTTGCAAAAGCTACAGCTTGTACATATGTCATTGCGCCAAACTATTCCATTCACTCCTCTAAGGTTTATGTGGTTATGGAGAACAGAACAGTCTTTCTGGAAGACAAGATGCACTGCCTTGACATTCCTCTAACTGAAAATTGCCTGCAAATATTTTCTGCTTAGTCACATCATTTGATTTCTTTAAGACTTGTCTTAAAACTCAGGTTGAGAAACGAAGTAAAGTTATTTATTTATTTTATATTTCACACAACTGAAGTATTCGTCCTGCTCCCAGTAGGACTAATGGAGAGTTGTGATCAAACTACTCAGGGGAGAGGAAAAGCAGAGTAGGAAAGGGAACCTTAAGGCCTAAGGAAGAGTTAGGGGACCTCGCTCTGGCTGCACCAGGTAGTCACTGGCTACTGGAAGCACTGAGTTGTGAGGCAGAGCACCACTGAGAGCGGTCGTGTGGGTTGACATCGACCACTGGGGAGAGAAATCCATTCAAAGGAAAGCATAGCATTTCCAACATGGAACTGCATCACTTTCTACTCAGTAAGGACCCAACCTTGTACTTGGTATTTGTTTTTAAGGCTCTGGAAAAACAATCTCCATTCTATTCCATGTCCTAGGGCCCTCTTAAACCACACATTTCTCCCTGTGTCTCACCTCCTACCCTACCAACCGGTCAATAGCCAGGTCATTTTTGAAGAAGAGGGTGGTACTTAATTAAGAGATTACTCTTTGAAGGATGTCATCACGAGCAAGGATTATGAAATTACAGCTCCTGGAAACATTTACATGCGTACTTGGCAGTTTTCTGGATCCCGGGTAGCAACAGCACCCACAGAAACCAGAGCGGGACCTGACAACTCAGATGCTCACATTGGCCCTTTGGCTGTTTGCACAGCCTTCCTCATGGGTGTTACCCTACATGTATATCCCAGAATTTGGAGTGAGATGCAGTCTCACACAGTGTAAAAGTGTCAGTTCCGACTTACTGACATGGATCCGTTTCTGCATGCACGTGTTTTGCTCCGGAGTTACCTATATTGTGCGATTCAGATTCCCTGGTACTCATTCCATACTTCTACCTCTGTTTCTTTAGGCGGATTGAAATTGGAGACACTGATTACCTGTACCTTTGGGCTCATCGCTTATTGTGCCCATCTGTACTCTTCATACCAGAATCTCGAGCTCACTTTTGTCAAGTGATTTTAAATTATAATTCTCTAATTACAAGCAGGTATGAGCACTGAGTTCTGCCTGGGTGAGTTATTACTGTACAATACCAACCTGCTTTGCTTTTGGACAAACACAAGTGAAAAAAAACCAACACGGCTATAGGATTAGACGATGACTTTTTTGTCTGATGCCTTGAACTCCGTGTTTGTCATTTGATAAGGAAATTTACGCAAAACTTTTATCTATTTGGGTGCTGGAGGGTTCAACCTTTTCTGGACGAAAAGGCCCAGAGTAGCACATAATAAACAAATAATACCAAATTCATTTTTGGCAAGGACAGGCCAAGTTTTGTAATCTTCCTCAGGCCAAGTGGAAATCTACAGATGCCAGCTCTGTGGTTAATATTTTACAGACACGGGCAGTAAAGGGTATATAAGAAACCGCTTTCCCTTCAATCTTCCTAGCACTTCTGAGCTATTTAGCTCACATCAAAATCTGCAACCATGAAGTGGGTAACATTAATTTCATTTATTTTCCTCTTTAGTTCTGCTACATCCAGGAATCTGCAAAGAGCTGCTCGAGATGCAGGTAAGAAAGGACTCATTAGCTGTCTTTGCAGCCTTTGTTAGAGCACCGTAATGACTTGAATGCAATTTTTGCAAGCTTGATCCAAAGAGATAAGGAAAATTTGGTTGTCTTGAAAAGAAACTAAATGGAGATATGGTGTGGAGGTGGGTAGGACACTCCAGATAACTCAGCTTAATGGGATGGGTCAGTTTGGTGATATCCCTCTGCCGTGTAGTGCATGAACAGATATAGATTATTCAGAATCTGTTGCTTCCCAGCACTGTGCTTTTGAAAGTGCTGTCTTTGGAATGGTCGTAAGTGAGCTCCTCACTAATTAAAGGCAACAGCTTTCACATGAGTGCGTAACAAAATCCCCAGATCTATATCAGGTAGGACTACAACCCATATTTATCACCATCAGGGCCAAGTGAAGGCCTTCATCTGCTTTCCTTGAAGAGCACAGATGATATGCATTGGGAGGAACAAGAGGATGAATTGGCTGAGCTAGTAATTTTGTGTTCCAGAAGAGAAAACTCTGCTAATGCTTGCTGAAATCAAACTGCAGCTGCAGTCCTTTATTTGCGGGAAAGACCCAATAGTGGTGTTCGTTATACAAAGGACGCATTTGCTAACCCTTATAGTAAGCTACAGCAGTCATTTTATGCTTACAGAGGTAACTATTGCATTAGAATCCTAAACATTACACACTGGGGTCCCTTCAGAAAGATGAGCACACGCAAGAGCTAGGTACCTGCAGACAAACGGACAAGAGTAGTTGTCTGAGACAACAAAGAGTTCAAGGGGCCTGAGGAAAGGTTCAACTGAAGTACCCGGGAAAGCAGTACAGATTACCTGGGATACTGTACCAAAAGATGGGATTTTGCCAGTGCTCAGCACTAGCCTGGGCTGTTTCTAAGCAATTCCAAAGCTGCCTTAAGCATGGGTGACAGCTGAACGCTCATGAAAGCCTGGCCCGAGGCCCCCAGGACGTGTTCCTTAGGGCTGTAGCATAGCCAATGTGACCACAAACATCATTGTTCTCTCTGATTTTCCTTGTAGACCACAAGAGTGAGATCGCCCATCGCTACAATGATTTGAAGGAAGAGACATTTAAGGCAGTGTAAGTGAACGCTCACCTTGCATTTTCTGATCGTTTTCCATCTCTATTGATACTGGACGAAAAAGGAAATGAAAACGCTGTATGAGCTAGTGGAGACGTATTTGTCTCACTGAAGCGTGGCAGCGAGTAAGCCTTCTTACTGTTAGGATACAAAGTCTATGAGTATTGTAAGACCTGCAGAAGTCACAAAGACTTCCTTGCTCTCTGGGAAAAGAACTCCTGCAAACCTTACTGGAAAATCTGCGTTCCTTATGTGAAAAGAAAATACGCGTGAGTGATACAGCTCTGATAACATTAGGATGGAGAGAAGTTGCGCTGGGTTAAGACATTAACACAACCACCCCAAAAACCAACCCACAACCTCAAAACACAAATCTGTGACAAGTTTTCTGACACAATTCAATTATTCTCTTTTTAAACTGTTTTGAGGAATGGCAGAGGGCACCAACAGGAATATAACTATTTCTGAAAGAAGGTGGCCTGAGGATCATTTGTAACAATGGCAAAACCCAGCTTAGTTTATGGCATTCACAAATACGCTGGTAAAAGTGGCCGAAAACTCAAATCAGCCTTTTCTGTTATGTTTATAATTTGTTAATTAAGCCTTTTGTTCTTGGAAACTAAGGTGAAAAAACATGCTTCAGAAAGGAGGTGAGAAGAGAAAGGTTATGGGACCTGGTGCTATGCTCATCCTGGTGCTCTGTTTCACACCATTTGAACAACTTGACATCCAGAAACACCTTTGATATTATTGCCTGTTACGTGTCTTATCTCTGTGTTACAAAATGTGCTCTGTGTTTCAGGACCATGATCACCTTTGCCCAGTATCTCCAGAGATGCTCTTACGAAAGCCTGTCTAAGCTGGTGAAGGATGTTGTTGATCTGGCACAGAAGTGCGTGGCCAACGAGGATGCCCCTGACTGCTCCAAGCCCCTGGTAGGCAGTGAACCCTTTGATGTTGTGTTTCTCCTCATTCTAAGCAGCTACCAGCATCATCCTCAGTGAGGATTTGTGCCTGATCCTTTCAGGTGTTGCTGTTGTCATTGGCCAATGCTCAGATTTTAGTCTTGTTTTTTGTCAGATTCAGCACTTCTGCCTTTCGGAAGTGCCTAAATGATCTGTGGAGCCACAAGTTGGAGCCCAAGCACCACACTTGGGCACATTAAGTTTAGCTTTGTCGGGAAATAGGTGTTAGCATTTAGTACAAATAGCCCGGCTATAAAATACAGATATAGTTGTAGGTATTAACGTGACCAAAGCGTGTGGAGTTTCACACTGGGCTGACTTGAAAAAGGTCGGTGTGCTAATTTAAGGTACTGCAAGGAGTTTTAAGAAAACTCCTTTAAGATCATGTAACTAAAGAAGCTTGCAGGCACGCGAGATCTCTGGATGTCCAGCAGGTTCAGCCTGTCTCTTTGGAAAGCCAGGTGCCCATGTGCTCGCAAGCTCTGATATTCGGACTGAACAACATGACTACATTAGTTCTCTCCAAGATTTTCCGAGGCTGATCATCAGGTAGAATAAAAAATCCTGCTTCAGTTGATCTGAAACTTCAGTTTAGTCATAGTCAAACTTAATCAAATAGAGTTGAAAACAATGGGCGATTTGTGGTCTGAATCTTGTCTAGTAAAAGTGTATTTACTTTTCAGTCTGGGTTTTCTTTCATAGATAACTAGAATGTACACTGCACATTCTATAAACGGCAATCCTGACCCTCAGCATCTCCCTTACAGCCCACCATTTTCCTGGATGAAATCTGCCAAGTAGAAAAGCTCCGTGACTCATATGGTGCCATGGCTGACTGCTGCGGCAAACCCGATCCGGAAAGAAATGACTGTTTCTTGTCATTTAAAGTGCCCCAACCAGACTTCGTTCAGCCATACCAAAGACCAGCTGCTGATGTGATCTGCAAGGAGTACCAGGACAGCCGGGTGTCTTTACTGGGACAGTAAGAAAAATGGCCATTTTGTACGGTTTGAGTATTAAGTGGTGCAGTAAAAGAGTCCTCAAGCCGCACGGTGCGTGGGGGCACGCAGGACATGTGGAGAAGCTGCAGATATTTAACCTCATATCTGCAAGTTGGAAACAGTTGCTGAACCATTGAATACCCAAAGCTCTGATCACATTTTTTCATTCCGTGCTAAAGCAGGTTTTCCCATTAAAAAAATGACCTTTAATTAGTCACAATTTATATATCTTGAGGGGGTTGGTTTTTTCCCCAAAACCCCAGAAAACCCACAGTGTTTTCAATATTGATTTAATAATTTACTCGCTCCATCTTTCTGCTACACCCACTGTAATTGGAAACGATGAAGAAAGGTAACAGTAAAAAGAGTAAAAATCAGCAATAAAATCTTGGCAAAATGGCCACAAATTCATTTTTCCACACTCAAAATCAGAATTTTCGAGTGTCTGAGAATGCGTTTGAAAATACCATACATACATCTAAGCTCACAAACACAAAAGAATTCATCCCTAGCAGGCATTGTGTTGGGAAAGCAGATTACCTTTCTAAACAAGAAGTAATAGTTAGAGAAGCTGTAAGGGATTTAAGGTTGTACTTGGATATGTAACTGATGTTTTCCTTTTCCTTATAGTTTCATCTATGCCGTTGCGAGAAGGAACCCCTTCCTGTACGCCCCAACCATCCTCGGCCTGGCTGCTGATTATGAACATGGCCTTCAACACTGTTGCAAAGAGAGCGACATCGGTACTTGCTTGGATGAAAAGGTACATCCTGTTTTCTTAGTGGAAGCTAAGGTGGAAGGCAAGCAACTGGTCTATTTTACAGAGGTCTCTTGTGAGCTTAGCGGCAGTTCTCTTTAAAGTGAGAAGCTGCTTTAAAAGGCCAGTGTTAAATTATGGTTTATGATTCCAAAACTGTGCTTTCGCTTCATGGGTTTCGGTAAACATCTTCTATGTGGCTTCACAGAAACCAAAATGGTCAGACCCCTCACATTTGGATTTTTTTTTAAGAAAAAACAAAAGCGTCAAGCTGTAGGTTAAGCTTGTCGTTTTGTCCCTTGGCTAACACATTATCAGGGAGCTACAAGTATTGTGCAGATGCACTGAGAACAAAGAACTTGTAGCGCTTGGGATTTCTCATCTGTGGTGAACTGTAGTGAGAAGGCTTGCTGCTGAAGAAGCAGCAAAGGGAAAGACATATTTCCCTCGGCAGCCTAACATGCCAGCACCACATCTGATGTGCGAGTGCACAGGAGGTCTCTCCTATTCTTCCCTTGCTTGTTGCCCAAGCAAATGGAGGGAGAGGAGTGAGAAAGGGGTAGAATCTTCCTGTTCATACAAATCTTTGCATTAAGAACTTAGAGAGAAGGGTCAGGATTAATCACATGATAGCCCCATGAATCAATAGCAGTTGACTTCCACAGAGCTTTGGCCATAGAATGCGATGGGATGGCTCCCAAAGCCTATCCAGTCCCACCCCCTGCCATGGGCAGGGACACCTCCCATGGGATCAGGGGCTCCAAGCCCCATCCAACCCAGCCTTGAACACCTCTAGAGATGGGGCAGCCACGGCTGCTCTGGGTAACCTGGGCCAGGGCCTCCCCACCCTCACTGTGAAGAATTTCTTAGTAATGTCTAATCTAACGCTTTCACCCTCCATTTTAAAGTCATTCCCCCTCACCCTGCGGCTATATGCCCTTGTAAAAAGTACCTCCCCAGCTTTCTTGTCGTACCCTTCAGGTACTGGAAGGACTTGAGAAAACTGAAGCCAAGATTTCATGTAAACCTTAAGAATCACACAAACAAAACTTTTCTGTTGTCTCAAGCTCAGCCCCATTGACTTCTGTGTAACAGCGCTAACGGGACCAGAACCTGCTCTTTCCGAAGGGGGATTATCAGATCTGCCTTTATGTCAGTCCATTACACATAATCAGTTTAACGTGACAATGTGCATCCTCTTACTGTAGGCAACTGCCATAAAAGAAAAAGCCAAGAAAATCAGTGTGAAGCAGCAGTACGCTTGTGGAGTCCTCAAGAAGTTTGGAGAGAGAACCTTCCAAGCAAAGTAAGCTCCACTCATTTTTTTTTATTTTTTTTTTTTAATAAGTAGTAACCTAAACCTGAAACTACTCAAGAGAGACATAGCAACATATATATGATTTATTTCCAACTGTTCAGTTTGAACACTGCACTCATGGTGCTTCCCAGCATGCTTTTTTGGCTGAGGACCATTGTCCAACAGACTTTCAATGCTGAGATGACAGTGGTTCCTTAACCTGCTTATTTAGATGTAGGATTTACTTCTGGTCGAGTTTCTGCGTAAAGACTAGACACAAAATCCCAGATACAAGCAAGAACCCTCATTTCCAAATTCACAGACCTGTTTCCTTCTGGTTCCTGGTGCAGGTGTTGATGTTCTTTTGTTGCAGCCACCAGAAATGAGAAGAAAAATGAGGGACTATTTACTTGAAGTAATGCTGATCTACACTACAATAAGTATTAATGACTTACAAGGTTCTGTTTGATACGGAGCTCTAAAACAAGTGTATTTCTTCTTTTTCACCTAGAAAACTTTCTCACCTGAGCCAGAAATACCCCAAGGCTCCATTCTCGGAACTTGTTAAACTTGTACAGGAAATAAAGGGTGTCTATGAAGAGTGCTGCTCAGGGGACATGATAGAGTGCATGGACGACAGGGTAAGTCAGAAATGTTTATCTACTTGAAGAGTGTTTCAGACAACAATAATTTTTGCAGCTGTTTGTTCACAGTGCAGGGAGCTTGAGCTGAGCACTGCTAGAAGATTCCCCAGGCACCAAAACACCCATGGCCACCTCAGCTGGCTCTTACCGGAATTAGGTTTTGGACTGGTTACAGAGCCAGCTCTTTATCATCATGAGGGCAAGAAGCTGGTGCTCACAGTATAGCACATCTTTGGGTGAAGTCTAAACACTGATCAGGGAGACTGAGGGTACTCATTTCAAATCAATCCTAGACAAAGCAGAGGCAAAAAAGGCACAATTTTTTTTGGCTGCCCTGCTGTCTGTACTGCCATTATTCTAACTTTCCCATAGCGCCAGGGAACTCTCAAGAACAGCTTACATGCAGGGATTAGGAAAAACTGTGCAGTAATGACAGGATTTAAATGTTTCCTGGCTGGCTGGAACTTAGGCACACTTTTTGAAATTAGCTTTGGGGTGTTTCTTGTTTTGTCCTTTGTCAGAGCTGGACACCTGCCTGGATTGACAAGATCAATCTGGCCTCCCTGTGACAAGTCACTCAGTGACCTTCCTTGGCTTTCCAGAGTTTGTCTTCTCAAACCTTAAGATCAGGGAGAAAACAGCATTCTCGCCCGTGAACATCATGCTCAACACACACAGGACGTGCCCGCTCCTCTGATTATTCCTCTTTGTATGGAGACAGTGTTTCTTTAGAAAAGTTCTAAGTGTGATTGAAAGGGAAGGGTCTGAGAAAAGAGAAAGAAGATTAATTAATCTATCTTTAAATTATTATTTCATAGCTGGTCTGATAATGTTTTAATTTTACAGGCAGAGATTATGGCCTACGTATGCTCTAAACAAGATGTTTTCTCAAGCAAAATCAAAGAGTGCTGTGATAAGCCCATTGTGGAACGAAGCCAGTGCATCATGGAGGCAGAGTTTGATGACAAACCCGAAGGTCTTCCCTCACTCGTTGAAAAATACGTGCAAGATAAGGAAGTGTGCAAAAGCTTTGAGGCAGACCACGATGTGTTCTTGTCACAGTAAGTAGTGCAAACAGTACATGTTCTTGTATTTGAACGTTCCTGCAAATGATCCTCTCTCTTTTCTGGACTATGGCCTTTTGCAGCACTGGAAAAAACTGTCCTCTTTGGCATTTCAGGTGCCTATGGAGAAAAGGGATAACCCCACAGAGTCCCTAATGCAGCTTCAACCTGAGATGAACCCCCAGTTTCTCATTCATGCTTTTTGACTTTTCCTACTTATCAGAGTTGAATTTATCAGTGCCTCTCTTCTATTTGAAGGCTTTGTGCATGCCCATATGGATTATCTGCTTAAGAAGTACTCTGTCCTGGGGAGCTATTTAGTTCCTCTCACCTGGGCCCTGTTGGCAGACAAGATTGTTGGAATGACCAAAAAGTGCTGCTAAAGCAAGCAAACAGCATTCCAAGCTCATTGTCCACCTTACTTGGTGTCACCTGAGGAACTGTTATTGTCATTTGCTGTGTTGTGCATGAAGAAAGCAGAATGCTATTCAGGAGCTCTCATTCTGCCAGCCTGTGTGTCTTTCAGGTTTGTATACGAATACTCACGGAGACATCCCGAGTTCTCCACGCAGCTGATTCTGAGAGTTGCAAAGGGGTATGAAACACTCCTGGAAAAGTGCTGCAAAACAGACAACCCTGCCGAGTGCTACGGAAAAGCTGTAAGCGCAAAGTTTGTTTGTGAATAACTAGAATGCTTGGTCGGTACCTATCATGAAACGATTGCGTTGAGAAGCTCCTATGGAAGAGCAGGCAGAAAGCATTTTGAGAGACTAATCCCAGGCGAAGTTAGCGATCTGAGCGGAGATGAAGCACTCCAGGGCCCATGACAAGGAGACAGAGTTTTCTCAGACCAAAAAGTAACTCCGTTGGTCACCTCACAAAATCTCAGACCAGTCTCACTCAACTGCCCAATGCCTCAGTCTCTTAGAAGTGTTTCTGCTTGTGCTGAGGAAGACGATTAATAGCTGGTTAGTGGAATTACCCCGTGGGCTCCACTGCTTAAACCAAGCATGGCTGCTCATGGATCATGATGGGAAACCACTGACTCAGAGATGCCTAAACTTAGGTCTCCTCATCTTGAACCAAATCACACACACAGCAAAAGCTGAGGCACTGCCAGCTTTGCCAAGGGCTAGAAAGAAGATGTTCTCCTCATGGTTTATAATCCTATACTTCAAAAACTTTCACACGACTTAAACAAGCAAACAAAAAAACTTCCATTGTCTAGAAAGGAAGTCCAATGGGTAATTAATTTAATTTAAAAAAACAACGAGGTTTTTTTAAATGTCACAGAAATTCTGTTAGAAATGAAGGCTCTCATGAGAATCAATTTCCCCCCGCCGTCCAGGCTATAAAGCAGTGGTTGGCCTTGCAAAAGAGGTATCTTGCAGCTAAGAGGTTTTAGAAGAGTTCAAAAGGTATATTTGAAGGACCATTACCAGGATGTCCTGCCCTAACATTACTCGTCCATTTATACTTGTTTGCAGCAAGAGGAATTGAACAAACACATCCAAGAAACTCAGGATGTTGTGAAGACAAACTGTGACCTTCTCAATACCCATGGCGAAAAAGACTTTCTCAAAGCGTAAGTACTTTCTGATAAATCTTCTTGAGGGTAAACACTGACAGTGGCTGCCTTGGGCTTCAACTGTTTGGTCTTCACTTCTGTTTTCACTTCAGTGGTTGAGCTCAGTAGAGCATTCTTCAAACATCAGCTAAGAGCAATTCTGATACATCTCTTTCAGAATCCTGGTCCGCTACACTAAGAAAATGCCTCAGGTGTCAACCGATACTTTGCTTGAAATTGGAAAGAAAATGACAGCCGTTGGTACCAAGTGCTGCCAGCTGCCTGAAGACAGGCGTATGCCTTGTTCTGAAGGATATGTGAGTACAGTTGTTTATTCTCTCTACTCCTCCTGGAGGTTTCTTCTGCTCTCAAAAATATTGAGTTCCGGCAACACAGTAAACTCGTAATGGTTTTCCATAAACCCCAAGCTACGCATCTAACAGAATTCAAAGTCTCGTCATTTTTCTCGTCAAAGTCTCTAATCATTTTTAATGGATGCGAGAACCTAAGTAGCTGTCTCATGGAAGCTTATGAACGCTTGAGCTAAACTTTGCTCTCCCTCAGAAAGCAAAAGTCAGTCAAGTGGGCCTGCGGCAGCTTGCATTTGGAATAACTAAGCAGTCTCGAAACCCCTTTTACTTACTGATGGTAGCCCAGTGGATGGACTGAGAACCCTTGCAGGTTAAGGAATGCCCCCACTCCAGGAATACCTATTGCTTTTAAGTCTTAAGACCAGGCCATTGGCAAGCAGGTGTTCAGATCCAACACCTTCCACTTCCAGCTATGCTATTGTGACACAAACATTACATATTTCTTCTGTTATTGTCAAAGGCGTAACTCATGTTTGTCCTCCTTTCTTTCTGTTTTCAGCTGAGCATGGTGATCCAGGATATGTGCAGGAGACAAGAGACCACACCTATAAATGACAATGTGTCCCACTGCTGCAGCGATTCCTACGCTTACAGAAGACCGTGTTTCACTGCCATGGGAGTAGATACCAAATACGTGCCTCCAGCATTTGACCCTGAGATGTTCAACTTTGATGAGAAACTGTGTACCGCTACTCCTGCTGAAAAGGAATTAGGGCAGATGAAGTAAGCTACAAGAAATACCTTGTAGAAAAACTTCTGACCTGTAATGCTTTGGGGGGGGGGGGAGGGGGGGAAAGAGGCACAGAAGGAAGCTACAAAGCTCTTGTTTTGTCCTCTGATTGGGTCTTCACCACGGAGAGAAAACCAGATGGAACTATGTGTTTGTACTGAGCTTGTCAGCGCATAACATCATGTGCTTTGGAAAAGGCAAATTGGGCATTTTCTTCAAATGAAATCGATATCTTAGCTGACCACAGCTTCATGTCAATCCACTGCCAGTGCAAGTCGTTAAGACAGCATACAGATCATGTCAATAAGTCTCTTCCCAGTCTGTATCTGGGATAACGAAACGTGAACAGATGGTTGTGTTAAACTGTGAGTTTGGAGTCACAAATAGACAAAGACTCCTCTAGGCATGACAAAAGAAGACTTTCACAGTCCATTCCAGACCATTCTGTGTTTCTAAAAAAAAAAACGCCCTTATAAATGAGCTGTACCTGCCTAGAGTGAGTTGTACAAAGTTGAGAAATCAAACTACAAATAACATTAACACTGTGTTGTGGCTTCATTTTCAGATTGCTGATCAACCTCATTAAACGCAAGCCTCAGATGACAGAAGAACAAATCAAGACAATTGCTGAAGGTTTCACTACCATGGTAGATAAGTGCTGCAAGCAATCAGATGTTGAGACATGCTTTGGGGAAGAGGTATTTTCTATCTCCTTTAAACAAACAAACAAAACAAAAACATAAAACACAGACAGGAAACTGGAAAATCACTAGGAAACCATGCACTAGGACAGTGGTTCTGCAGACTGCTACGGTCCCTTGTCGCTGTGCCTTTACAGTAAACCTGCCTGCAGAGCACAGCGTCTGTCTTGACTGCACAGGTTTACAGCCACAGAATGTAGCCACTGAACAGTTCCATGTGGAAAGGTTGTCTGGAGCTAAACTAGTCCAGTCATCTGCTCAAAGCTTGGCTAAGATCTTGATTAGATGAGGTTCTTCAGGGCCTTGTCTGGAAAAGCTGAATATCTACAAGCTGCAAGTAAAAAACATGTATGTGCAGAATTTAAACTGTGTGTCTAGCATACATCAACTTCCTTTTGTGCTACAGATTCCTGTGAACTCTGAAGGACTGTCAGTAAATAGGGCACCTAGATCAGTTAATGGAGCTGCCTGGCAAATAGAGAGATATTGAGCCCCTGATCCGGTGGGAGGTGTCCCTGCCTGTGGCAGCAGGGGGGTAACTGGATGGGCTTTGAGGTCTCTTCTGACTATTCCACGATCCTGTGGTTAGCAGGGGGAGTCCGGCTGATTATGTCCTCCAAACAGTCACCCCATTCTTCTCAAACTCATCAACTACAAATACGTTCACGCGTTCAGCGTTCGCCTGTCTTTGAAATAACCACAGGAGAAGTTTATCCGTAGCCATATTGCTGGGCAGGCGCAAAGCGGTTACACGGAGTACAAGTGACAGTTCACACAGCGACCGTAAAGCACAGGACTGTGTTACTGATACCCTAAACTGCTTATTGATTGAATCCTTTTTTATTTCCAACCAAAGTATTGCACAGGTAAATATATTAGGAAGACTTAGGAAATAATTATTTGTCTCTAACTCACCCTGAAAGTTTACTTTATACCTTTGCAAAATTGGAGGTTGGACAAGATGACCTTCATGGTCCCTTCCAACCAAAGCATTCCATGATTCTATGAAGAATACCCAACGTACAGGACTGCACAGATTCTAGGGATAGGAAGTGCCATTGGAATTATCCTTTGAACACAGGCACAAGTTTAAGTTTATAAAAGTTCTTGCTCAAGCCCTACACACTTTGTTCCCCTGGTTTCTTTCTCACGGGTGTTTGTATTCTCTTCTAGGGTGCAAACCTCATTGTCCAGAGCAGAGCCACATTAGGAATCGGCGTGTAACACGTGGTAGGTAACAGCAGCAATGCTTGTCTCTCGCATCATCCATCTACCTGCCTCTCTCTGCCCACCCTCCCACCCTTTCTTTTCCTTCAACTCAAAGAAGCATCAAGCTTCCCTTGACCCACCAGAGTTTGCTTGAAAAAAGCAAACCTTCTGCCACTGCGCAGCACGTGGAAAGCTGAAGCACTGCCAGTGTGCTGCCATTTCACAAAGTAACCCTTTCTGTTTCTCCGACATAGGTTGCCAGGGGGGAAAAATACGAAGAAAAATCCTTCCGTGTAACTTCTCCCACCCATTACCACTTTTCCTTTGATACCGAATGAGTATTTCATAGATCGTCAGTGTTTTGTCACATGCTTTCCCAGGAACTTTTCAATCCTATTACTTGGAAAAAAATGGAGAACAAATAAAAGCTTTATAAGTCTGCATCTGTCCTTGTCTGCTGGTGACTACCATAAGGCAAAGCTCTGCAGCGCTCCCTGTGCACAACCATTGCCAAAAGTGGCATTTGGGCGCAGGGATTCCACTGGGGTTTTTCTGTTCCTCGCCCTTGGAAAGCAGGTGTGAAAGAACAGGGAAGGCGGCAAGACATTTAGATAGACTTCAATACTCTGAGCCAATTACAGGTTATTCGATGCTTTCCTTCAGCGATTGTAATTAAGAGACTGTTCAAAGAACTGCTCGCTCTAAATAAGGAGACTCTCACAACAAGAATCTTTTTACATCAGCCACAAACCAAGTATCTCTTTGACCGTGAAAAGTTGCACAGATCTGATTTTAGACATTTCTTTCTATCTGAGGTTGCTTTTAAAACAGGTTTTGACTTTAGGAACGTCTCTGGAAAAGCCCACCCTCTGAATCGTCTCCTAAAAGAGAAATCTTCCCGTTCTAGGCCACTAAAGCAGCATGTTGTTTCTACTACTTATTTAGTTTCAGTCCACAAATACAAAGACCGCAAATCTTCTACACCTTAGCAGGCCCCTTGCCTCGTTAGAAAAGCCCTTGCGTAATGTGTTTCTCAAAGCCAGTTCTCTCAGCTTTGAAACTCTTTGTGCTTGTAATTCCCGACCTGGGAATCTTCTCCCAAACCACAGAAGCGCACATAGAATGAAACATCCTGAGACATTGGGTCAAAAACATAAATGACTAAGTCTTTTTATGAATTGAACGTTCTCTCACTGCAAATCATAGTTCTGTACTGGTTTAGAGGCATTCAGGTGACCCCAAGGGATTGACAAACACCTCCTTCAGATTAAAAGGTTTGTGAATTTGAGCAAGACTCACTCACCCACTTCAGTTAAGCACCTTTTCCCTTAGTTTAAGGGAGCACAGTCAGTAGAAGGACCACTACTGATATCTAATTCACCACCGAAAAAGCTGGCAGTCATTTGCTGCCACTAAAAGTGACCAGCTCTCAGACATCAGAGCCATATTAATGAGGACAAGTTAGCTTGTCTGAGGAAAAGGTTCAGGGGAGATTCCGAGGCACAGAAACCAGCTTGAGCCCCACAAATCTACCAAGAAGAGTAGGTTTGTGGTTCAATTCCCAGCTAATCCCCACGCCACATTGCATTACGATTCTTTGGTGTGCTGGTTCACTTCCTGTCATATCTGGCACAGCTTTTCAACTGCACGCTGAATAACGCGAAATACAAAGCAGGTTAAGGATTCTGTTAAGGTTTAGTAATGAAAGGTGTGTTCAAAATTAATGTGCTTGTAATTTTGCTGGCTCCAGAGAGACACTGAATCCATATAGAAGTGGTTTCCAGGCTGCATTTATCAATGCTGAAAAGTGTAATGTGTCAAGAAAGCAGAATCAACCAACAATGAACTGAAACTATGTGATAAGCATAGGTTCCACCCCCCCCATCCCTTCAATTCACAGAATCCATCTGTGTCACTCTTGCGTGTCACAAGGTCTTTCAGCCTGCAGAAGGACAGCCGAGCTGCATCACTTACAGCTTCCTAAGCCTCGGTGTTGGTGTGGTTTTGAAAATCACCTCTGAAGAGCTTTTGCTCCCTTGCTGATCCATCTCCCTGGGGCTCCCCTTGGGGCTGTGGTTTTCCACAGCTGATACAGTTTGGTCCATCTGGGTTTCTTTGTAATGAGATGACTTTCCTTATTCCCTTGTAGACTCCGAGTTCAGAAGGAAAAGGAATAAGCACACCTGCAGCTGTAGCCAAGGCCACACTCGTACAAAACCAGTCTTTAAGCACTAAAGAGGTAGGGAAACATCTCCTGTTACCTGGAACATGTCGAAGTTTCTGCTACCAAGCCTGAATGACACATTCAGGTTTTAGAAAGCCAACTGTTACGGTCACTTAGCACAACACCTGTGACCTGTTTCATGCAGCAGCTTTTATTAGATTATTTCAAGAGACTTCTGGGTTTTTATTCCTTCCATTGCAACTTTCAGTAGCTTGAACTCACTGAAAGTTACACAAATTCCCAAGTATTCAAAGGGGGAAACGAAATAAAACTCAGCACATCAATTTAAAAGCAGACATGAGTATTTCCAAGGCCCACATCCTTGACTGTGAACAACAAAAACAACTGCCATAAATCAAGTTTTCCAATCTTTGGAGAAAGCCTGATGGGAACCACACACAGCCTTTCAAAGAAACAATTCTGGCAGCGCCAGACATTAACAGTAATTGCTAGAAATCCCCTCAGACTTGGCTCCCCTACATTAACTTATTTGCTCTATGTAGATTTCTTATGCTAAAACAGGGCGACAAACAGAATATCATTAATTCTTAACACTTGCAAAACTTACCAGTGCTGGACAACGTAGTCTTTCCTGCAGATTCCAGAGTTTCTGGAGTCACAGCCAAATCCAGAACTTCTTTTTTTCTGAGGTGATTAGAAGGGAAGCTCTTCACTCCACTGGTACTGGTGTGAAAGGGCAAGGAGCTACATCCACTTCCTGCTGCCTTCTCCTTCAGCCTTTAATGCCTTCAGCTGAGCACTCAGATCTGCATCCATCAGACTCCCCTCCCACCTGCCCTAAGCTCCTTGCCTTCCTCATCCCTGAATTAATCAGTCATGTTCTCCTCTCCGCACCTTTGCCACGCTCTGAATCATAAAATGCTGGCCAGATCAAGGGCTGAAAATCCCCCCCAGACACAGAGGGCTGCCTTCATCAGCACAGTCCTTGCCAGCGGGGCAGGCCGGAGCCTTCCCGCTGAGCCTGTCTCTTGCAGAAGCCTCGTGGCAGTGATTTGTACTGAGTGTACCCTGTCACCAGAGCACTTGGGACCCTGAGAAGCCTTTAAGTCACCAAGCAGGAATGCCTCAGGACCAGGCAGTCGCAGGCTGACGTGTTCTGATGTGTTTAAGGCCAGTTTGGTCCATACCAGCTGAAGGCACTGGTACTGTTCCCATCAGGAGTTGGAGAAACACTGGCGTTTCTGTGAACTGCGACGCAGCACCTGAATTCATTCCCAAAAGAGGCAAAAGCACAAACATCTCCCTGAGCAAGTGCAGCACAAAGCCACGTTAGCCCTTCCTTTGTTCCCCAGAACTTGAATGTGTCCACAGGTTCAGAATCACACAGGCAAGCAGCTTTAAAGCAGACTAAGTTAGCTTAAGAGTTCTCATTTCATTTCTGCTTCTCCACAGTGGAGGAAACCCCCAGCTCAGACAGATGCCTAAAGCTTGCTTGAATTTGGTTTCAATATTCTATATTCAATATTCTAGTAAGAACACCCGTGATTTCTTAGGTTTGATTCTCAATTTCTCCACCTTCTTTTCTTCTCTGTTTCCCCAGGAGGAATAACAACACTCTAATAAAAGCCTTGAACTTGAGAAAGCACAAAGAGGAGAAAACTGGTAAGCATGGGAGTGAGGATTTCTCCATTGTAAATCCCTTGAAAACTTTGACTATTGTCGTATTTTTATGTGCCTGTGTGTATACGCATTCTTAGATCCTAACCCTTTTGGGGCTGAAAATGCAAGGACGCACGTGAAGAGTTTCATAATTCATTTGGGCCACTTGCAGATGCACAAATACCTTTATTTTTTAGTGAAATATTTCTTCTTAGCAGCTCTGTGTGGCATTCCCATGGCTCTTAAGCTTCCTTTTAATTACCGGTACATTCACATCGTTGCAAGGAGATCTGCCTTCCTTATGCTGCTGTACTTGTGGGTTTTGGCTGTGAGTGCAGCAGTTTACCACTGCCCAGACAGCCTCATCCCAGTGGTTGCTTGAATCTCAAGATATCGGGGTTTTCTCCATTCAAACACATTGTATTTTGGTTTTGTTAGCAGTTGTTTGTTGCATTTTTCAAACTTGGGTGCATTTTTGTCCCCTGCTGCAATGATAAAAAAAAGTGAAACCCCTCTAGATTCCAATAACGTCAGATTTACATAAGAAAAAATATTTTTGGGGGTTCTCTCCATGTCATTTTAATGGGTAACACACTCATTATTGTAACTTGTTCATGTATGCAAAGGAACCAAGATGTTAAGCACGATTCATGGGTGGAGCTGTGAGATTCTGAGGAAGTTTGCAGTGACAGGTTTCAAACAGACTGTGTCCCAACTCCATTTCAGAAAGCAAAGCAGACAGGCTGTCCCGCAAAATACAGTGGAGAACAGAGACAGAGAATGATCTGCAACTCCCATACTATTCCTAAGCAGCAGTTCTTCTAGAACTATGTCTGTGGTTCTGATGCTGCTTTCTAAGTTGAATCCCTCTGATTTTAATGTAGGATAGAAAGGATGGTGAAACTGTGTCTGCTGCTTTACATGAGGGGAATCACACACACGCTATTCAGAAATGAACATTACAGAAGCATCGGCTACAGCAGCAAGTTTGAACCAGCTTGTGAATGCAGGTCCTTCTCTCTTGGAGAGAGCACCACGTCGTGCTTGCTTCAGGCCAGAGGGAGCCCACATTCTGGGCAGTTAGCACTAATGCACTTATGCCTGAACTGCACAAGTTTACCAACCTGTGATTTACCAGCCCTAGCAAGTGACTTCGTGGGGGTTTATGTAAGCATTAGACTGGTCTACCATCCGCTTGGTTTCTCTCCATTTAGATTCACAATGCTAGTCGCAAGAGAAAGCCTGGGCAAGGCAGGGCCAGACACTTGGCTCCACCAGTCAAGGGGGAATTGTGCTCTGAAACGCAGCCTCCGCTAGACCCGCAGTGGGCTGTGCAGTACTTGGGAGCAGCACCTTCCACAAAGCGGCTGCAAGGAATTCATCTGGTCCTCCTCCAAAGCGCACACCTTCTGTTTTGCTACCTGTGGGCAGACCGAGTACATTCCCTGCTGAACTGCAAAGCGCTGTGTAAGCAGGTCACCGCAACCTGAGTTTGCGCTGTGTTGAGATAACAGCGATTGTGTTGTGTTAAGATAACTTGTTATGACATTCGGCAGCGGCCTTTTGCTTGGCTGGACCATCACGCCTACAGGTGCCCGATAAAGACAAGGACGAGCTGTAAGTGCCACCCTTTGTACTTTGTGGTGTCCAGCTGGGTCACAGTCTGCCCACGGTGGGATTAGGAACATGGATAAAAGTAGGAGGGCTTTGCCTAGGGAGTTAAAGGGAGGCTAGTTCAAAGGATTTTAGCTTGAGGAATGTCTCCCTTTCCAGATGTCGTAGGGCCATCTTACACTCTCCTAATTAGCTGGCGTATAGGCTTTGCTTCCCAACAAAGGGCATATTGTGTTGGTAACAAACATGTACGCAGCAGCCTCTACAAAACATCTCTCGTGTAAACCTTTCACTCCCAACGCGGGGCTGCAGACCCCTCTCCCACTACCCAGTAACCACCCAGGATCACTTCTTTCCTCCCTCTTCAGAGGTGATAAATATGTCAGCCTTAAACCTCCAGCAGGACATCCACTGCCCTGAACACGGGAAGTGGAAGAGCCTCTCCTGGAAACCATCCTCACCTAAGGCAGAGCGAGGTTATATCCAGTGAAACCGTTTCATTATTGCATGAACGAGAGTGTCACACAGAACAAAAGCAGACACTCGCTTCTCTTGATGAAACTGTTCTGACAGCAGCACCAGTCCTTGAATGAGACTGGAGAGGAGTCAGTTCTCTACACCCAGCATAACTATCTGTTCTCTCTCCTTGTTTACTATCAGAAATGACTGCTAAAAGGGAGATTCGCCTCAAGATGAGCAATAGCTTCTGGAGTTATTAGGATATTTTTGTCTGCTTTGTAGGAGAAGTGTATTTTGCTGTTGTCGTGGTCCTGGAGTTAAATGGAAGGGGAGGAGTAGGGCAAATCTGAGTAGCAAAACTCACAGGGTGCAACTTGGTCCTCATGTCACAGACGTGACCAAACAGCCTTTTACAGGCAAGCTCAGAAAGACAAAAGCATAAGGCTGTCAGCTGTGTGGAGGAAGTGGGAACAGCGTCACGGAGCTCCACTGTGGCCGGCGGCCGTGTCGGGGTGGCTGCTTCTTCCTCTTATGCTCCTTGCTTAACCATGTGCCTCAGAGACAGGCACAGCTCCGTGCAACTGGAGCTGGCAGAACAGGGTGAAGCCTGGATTTTTTCTTAGGAGCTCAGGAGGAATTCTCTCAAGAACAGGTCACCCAGGGGTCCTTCACTGTGTATAGAAAGCAGTTGCCTCTGTTTGGGCAGTAAAGTGACCTTTCATGTCCCTGACTTCAAGAAAGCGTGGGGGCTCTGTGCCCCTGCTACCCACATGGTGTCCCCCAGCCCGCGGGCATCCAGAGAGCAGCTGCCCTGTCGGCGTCACAGCCAGAGCGGAGAGGAAAAGACAGGGCATGAAGGGAAAGAGCAGTCACAGTGCAAGACAGGTTGAGAATTTCATGTGAATTTATCTTGAAGAGGACCATAGACTCTGAAGCTAATGAGAGTATCATGTATGTGAGGGTTTAATCTCTTGGTTTGTTAACAGCCTTAGTTCCTTCTCTTTGTCTTTGTACCAGAACCAGAGAAGCTGAGGACAAGATCTGCAGAGCAAAGAAAAATAAAGTTACCCTCTGTGCTGGCACACCAAGAGACCTCCTCTACGAGCACCCGCACAGGCGCATCCTCCCGGGACACCCGTCAGCTGATGGCCGATGGTGGGACCTGGTGCACTTTCACCCCCGTGCCCCTCTGACAGAGCACGCAGCCATGTGCCCCTGCCAGCCCAGACACAAGCCGGAGAGAGAGGAGCCCTGCCACAAAAGCCAGGAGGAAAGCGGGTTTCGTTCCCAGCCAGGTGACTCAGAGGAGCTGAAGGACTGAGAACTTGGTTCCCAGCTCAGGGCAGCACATAGGTGTGCGTGGCGTGGGCGTGCTCCCACCTGTGCCGCAGCTGGGCTCCTGTGCTGGCACGCTTACACACCCGCAGGAAAAAATGCTCCCCGAGACAACGGCTCAAGGGAAAAAGGTCAATTCCTTCTCACTGCTTGGGAAGAAACTGAGCTCTTCCAGGTGCGTGAACTTCCTAAGACAAGAATGCTATCTCCAGGTCTAAAGAAAGGGTGTAACTGAATGCTTTGAATCTGTTACTTAGAATCATTAAGGCTGGAAAAGACTGCTGGGATCATCAGGTGCACTTCAGCTACCAGAAAACACTGCTGTTGGCTTTCTGATAAAAGAATTAAAGTATTGATAAAACCACAACAAAAGTGACAAAGGGATTCACAAATTCTGCTCTCATTAAGATCAGAAAGGAAATAGCTGAGCTCTGGGGACGTACACTTGCTCTTTGTTGGTCTGGTTTGATAAGCAGTGACTGCAGTCTATCAGGAACAGAGATCAGCCTAAGGCAGAGCCCTTCCTCTGAAACCCAGTGAACACCACCATCAGAAACCGCCCCCCCAGCAGGAGCAGACTCACCTCTCTGCTATGGAACCCCGAGCCAAGGAGCTCCCCGAGAGCTGCTGCCGGGCATTTCAGGAGCTGCTGGCATCCCCCGCTAACCATCCCCAGCTGTGGGCCGCTCACAGCTCTGCCCCCGGGGGCAATCGCCTGCTCCTAGCTCTGATTTGTCCTTGCAGACCCTTTCTCAGAAGTTCTGGACACAGTTGGGTCCTCCATAGGTGTAAAACCCAATAGGCCACCATGGTTTCCGTACTGTGAAGGACACTGGGAACTCTCAACAAGGACATAAGCTCTTGGGTGGGCTTCATCTCTAGTATTTGCCCCCTTCTTTCTTTCCAGTTCAACTCTACACATACATTTCTATCCTGTGAAGGGGGGGTGTTCCCAGCAAACAGGCGGAGCGCCATCCAAGTACATTCAAAGGAGAGCAAAAAGCAGTTCACCACCGTGCTGAGCTTGGAAAAGGGCAGTGGGGCATTAAAGGGTTTTAAATGCAGCAGCCAACTGCAGCTTCCAGGAATGCTTAGGACAACACGTTACAGGTGCATCATCTTCGAAACGCACTCTTTTAGGCCAAAGATGTCTCTGACGTCGCTATCACACTGATGGGAGCAGCACATCATTTTCAAGTCAGTAAAATAACTGCATTAACCACTGTTTTTCTCCGCATCCCACCGTTTTGGAGTGGATTTTGTTTCACGATTTGCAGCTATTTGAGTTAATGCTGCAAAAAATAGTGACTCCTTCGTTCAGCCTCTTCACCAGGACCCCCCGGGAGGTGGGAGCGAGCGTTGTTCCCCACAGAGGGGCACAGACAGCAGGTTAACAGCTAACGGGGGGCTGTCAGTCACCAGCCTGGTGGGAAGGCATCTTCTGCACAGCAACCACCTTTGAACAAATCTGTGAGTGGCTGAGCTCATTGCACACAATAAACAGCTCGGGAGTGTTTAAACTTCTTGTTTGAAGTGCGATAAGTTAAAAATTTGTCTAAATTTCGGGGGAAAGAAGAATCTTCAAGGTCCTTCCATTGCAAGAGGCTGCTCAGTGTCATCCTGAGCAAATAACAGCACGCCTCGTTACTGTTGGGACTATCCCAAAAGGGCCAGTGGTCCGTGTGACAGTAAAAAGGGATTGGTTAATGAGAGACCGCTTGGGCGAGTATAAAAGTAACTCTTTCCCCTGAATTCTTCCTGCTTTTCACAGCTGAATGCGGCTCACCCTGGGCCCCCGCTGGAATCCAGCAGGATGAGTGGCAGAGCAGTCGTTTACGTTGGTTTCTTGGTGAGCCTTGGTGCAGTCGGAGCCCTGCCGAGGAGCTACCAGCACCCGGGTAAGAGCATCTCTCCCATTGTCGCTCTGGTCTGCGGTATAACACTTGGCACGCAGCAGGGTTATCAGTAGCTTGTGGTGCCACTGGTTGGTCCCTTCTGGGCCCAAACTGTATCTCTATGAAGGTTTTGTGAGCGGCCTGAGCTGTGGGAATTCCCTATGGCTCGAGGCTCCCTGCGGAGTGCCGGGTGGGCACTGCTGCTGAGGGGGACTGTCCGGGAAGGTAAGTCAATCCACAGGAATGGCGTTTGCCGATGATTGTAGGTACCGCCAAACCTGCTGAGGTAAAGCCTGGGGTGTTGCAGTCCCTCCACAGAACACGGGGAAGCGAGAGAGAGGAGTAACACTGAGCGGATGCGCGTGCTATTTCTCTGGGGTTACCCCTCAGCTGACACCCGGCAGCACTCCCTTTGGGTTGTTTGATCCTTTCACAGTGGCCTCAGCCCTGCCGACACGAGGGTGAGACTGTAACATCTCCACTTGGGAGCAGGCTCCTGGGTTTAAAATTGATTTCTTGGGATATTCTAACAAACAAGGAACTATTGCAAGGAATTATTGCATTTAGCTTTGCCTAGTAACAAAGGCCCCGGGGCAAAGGGAAAACATTTGCCCACGATCTCGGCCACATTTGTGTTCCTCTGGGCCAGTTCATATTAACTCGGCCCTATTGTATTGTGGGTCAGAAATAAAGTTTCCCACCCTCGTGGTTCAGTCCAGTGGGAAGCAAACCGTATCCCAGGCTCCAAGTTATCTTTCTGCAGGGCCCCCGTACCGAAAGAAAAAAGGCATTTGATGAAGCATTTAGTGAACATTTTTTATTCAAATTATCTTGTTTTTCAGAGGAAAAAAACAGCCTTGGCCAACACTTTTCCCAGCTGCAGGAGAGAAATTTCAAAGCCATGTAAGTTATCCAGGTTAAACGTCTGTCTGCGTGCAAATCTGCTGCCCCGGAGCATCCGTGTCATTTAGAGATGGGCACGCGCGGGGAGTTGAACGCTTGCCCGCTCTGCCGGCCCGCGCGGGGTGACAGGAGCCCTCCTCCTGCCTCACACGTACAGGCAGTACCGGTAGTTTCCAGGCAGCTCCTGGTTTAACGCTGTGTGTTCTCCTCGCAGTGCCATGATCATGTTCGCGCAGTACGTGCAAGGAGGGACGGTCGGCAGAGCAGCCGAAATGGCTGAGGCTGTCACAGCACTTGCCAAGCGCTGCGCTGCTGCAGCCGGAGCCACCCCCGAGTGCCTGAAGCCTCTGGTAAGCACACGGATGTTTCTCACGTGGCAAACAGTTTCAGCAGTGACTCGCAATTTCAGAGCCCTTGGATGAGCTTTTCCAAAGATGGGACTCCCTCACGTGTGCCTATTGACTCGCTCCTCCTCCAGGCTCCCAGCGGTAAAGCAGCCCAAGAAAAGTGGAGGAAACAAAAGCTCCTCTGCTCCCCCCACCCCAGATATCACAGCAGCTTTTGAAATCCTTGACCTGTGTCTTTCTAAAAGCTGTTTGGAGTTGTGCTTTTACGGCCTGGGTAACAAAAGTCAGAAGAAGCCAAATTAGCCATTTCTAGCAAAGGCAGTTCTTAGCAAATCGCTTCACTCTGTTAACTCACAGCCCTCGGCTTTGAGTTCTGATGGCTCTTTCATAGCTGACAGACTGAATCGTGACCGTCAGTCTATGTGGCGGCTCAGCTCTGCTTTGTTGAACGCTGAAACAGACGCTGAATTAAAGCCGCTCCTGGCTGAGGTGTGAGTGCCAGCTGGGCCCTACGCTTGGTGGATGAGACGAGGTGCTTCTCAGTGTACAAACCTGGCTGCCATAAGAAAACGTGGATCCCGATATACTGCAAACAGCTGTATGCAAATTGAATCATGTTCGGTATCAAGAAAAATGGACTGAGTAACGTCATAAGCTCAGAGCGTTTCAAAGCGGAACAGTTTTCCAGTCTGTCCTGGCAGAGCAGTAGCTCCCCGGGCTCGGGAAAGCATCACCTCTGGGGTTTAGAGGTCAGTCCCATTGTCACTGCAGTCAAAGCAGGAGGGAGTAAAGACAGAAACTGTGAATTTATTCAGGCTGGGGCCTGATGGCTGAAAGCAGCCTCCTCGAGTTGCTCGGAGGAGTGAAATGGAACCCTCACACATATTTTTTGTCCTCATTTTTCCCAGGACAAGATTTTCCTCGACACAATATGCCAGGAGGAAAGTCTCCCCAGATTTACTGACTGCTGTGCTAAAAAGGATCCTGAAAGAAATGACTGCTTCCTCACCCTTAAAAATTCATCCAGAGCATTCGTTTCTCCTTTTGAAAGGCCGAACGCTGAAGCGGCCTGCAGAAACTACTCACAGCACCACCAACCATTAACGGGAGAGTAAGTAGATAAATCATGGATTGGTTGCCTGGAGAGGAGAGTTGTGAGCCAGGAGATGGCAAACACAGCATCAACCAAATATTTCTGTCTATGGGTCTCTGCAGTCGTGTGCTCATTTCTCTTCCTAATTTGAATGACGTGCATAACTCATCCAGCTGCAACTGTCATTGTATGAGGCCCATCCTACCCCCACCCCCGCTGTGGATATAGGCCCGAGTGACAAACAGTGCCGTTGGGTTTATTGCAGTCTGCGTAAGGGACTCCTCTGAAGCCACTCCGAGCCTTAGTCCTTAAAAGCCAGGCAGGAGTTTTGCTGCCTCTAAGCCAGAACTGGTAGGATTTGACACTCCAGTTTGCAGGAAAATGGCAGCGCCGTCAGCATTTTCCGAGGTGAACTCCTCACTCTGCAGCCCGTCCTTACGACAGGAACGCAGTCGCTGTCTGGAGCTGTCATTGTGTCCTACAGCAGAAGCTGCAGTGGTGCTGCTGCTGCCCCCGTGCAGGGACTCACCTCAAAACTGAAGATTTTTCTCTCAATTTTAGCTTTATCTATGAGGTCTCCAGAAGTCACCCCTTCCTCTATGCCCCAACAATCCTTTCTGTCGCTCTCCGGTACGAAGAGATGCTGAAGGACTGCTGTGGAAGTGTGGAAGAGCCCGCTCCGAACCTGGAGGAATGCTTCCAGAGACAGGTATTCCACTTCCATCGCTGGGCATTCATTGATCAGCGTGCTACCAGGGGTGTCCCTGGAGCTAAACAACTGCTGATGCACAGAGATCAGGCAGAGATCCGCGTTAGCGTCTCAACCTAATGGAGCAATTCCTCATTCGGGACAACCCGAAATCGGGCCGAGCTGCTCTCTCGAGTTATAGCTCACGCTCCTAAACGGCAGTGCCCGAGCCGGGGATGTCGGGCAGATGCAGCTTTTTGTCCTATGGACATCTCCTGCTCGGCGAGCCTCGTCCTGCAGAGACAGCCCACGTGGAACCAGGGTCAGCAATCCAGAGCTAAGCACATGCACAGGGGAGGATAAGGGCGAGGAACCCGCCCTGGCTGGATATGCTCTCCGGCCGGGCTGCGAGCGATGGGAGTTGAACACGAGCAGTGCCAGTCTGGTCACACAGCTCCCAGGTGACAGTGTCTTCCCCTGTGGTAAAACCCGTGACCTACTGCCTAAAGGCGTCTGGTTTCCTTGCACAGAGCACTTAATGAACGGAGGTGACTGAACTGCCAGCGCACCGGTCGGTTCACAGTGCAGCTCGGACAGCGTTTTGCTGTCACTATTAAGCTCCGCTGTTTAAAATCCTGTGGGCAGAGCAGTTTTAGTGTAACGCACCGTCGTTGTCCTTCCACTGCCCTGGTCTGCCCCTTCTCTCTGCCAGGCACCAAAGGTGGTGAAGCCCATGAAAGAGGACGGGCTGCGGCAGGAACACACCTGTGCGATCCTGAATAAGTTTGGAGAAAGAACACTAAAGGCTCTGTGAGTTCCCCCCACCCTTTATTGTTACTTTGAAATGGAGCGTGGATGCCGCACGTTGGCAGTGGGTGGCTCTGTGCCTGCACACGGCACACTCTGAGTGTGCCACATGCCTTCTACGTTCCCCTCTCAGCAGCGTCCAGCAGGGCAGGAAGATTAGGACACAAATCACTGTATGACAGCAGCCACCGCTTCCTTACAAACTGCCATTCACTCTGGAAAGCTAAGCCCAGTGTTTGAAAGGAACACATCTCTCAGTGTGGAAGTCAGCAAAATCATCTCATCTCTCAATCATTTCTGACACAAGGTTGCTCCTGTAATTTCATGCTCGCCCACCACATTCCTTTGCACCATCCCACATGGAAATTCACCTCGGATCCTTAACGCTGAAAATATCACTTGAAGCCAACAGTTATTTATTTGTTGACTTCAGTGGGAGCAGGGAGCGACCATTCCTGAGCAGCTGGGATCCCCCTCCTCAGAAAAAGGGCGCTCCCTGTCACTGTGACCACTCATGCCATCGTTATAAACTACAACTGCTTTTCTCTGTTGCAGGAAACTCACTCAGATAAGCCAAAAGTTCCCCAAAGCTGACTTTGTTACCGTTACCAAACTCGTGACGGATATTGCCAACATGCACAAGGGCTGCTGCCGCGGGGACACACTGGACTGCATGCACAAGAGGGTAAAATTCATTTCATACGTACATGTTTGCAGGAGTTGAACGCGTTTTTGTCGCTATTTTCAGATTTGGTTTTCTCCTGTGCTCTGTCGATTGCTCTCCAGAACTGGGGTTGAGCTCTTCAGCTGAACACCTGCTTGATTTTCCTATTTGCCTTGCCCTGGTCAAGACATCCAGAGGGGCAGAAAGATCATTTTGAGACTAAAAAGCCCTAACGCTGCTCCAGCAGATTTGGTCGCAACTCCTGGCTGCGCCGGGTGCGTTCTGGGCAACTTTAGGCAGAACACAGACAGCTGCTGCCCATCCTGCGTTCCCTGCCCTCTTCTCACACCCCAAACCCATTTAGCTCCTTGCCTGTCTAGAAAGTGACTCCCTGGCTCGGAGGTTCCTCGTAGCACCCATCTGGGAGTCACCTTCTCATAAAACACCTGATCCAAACAACTCTCCACCTCAAAACCTGTGTAGTGTCCTTCATTTCCTTTTTTTCCCTGCAGGAGGAGATCCTACACTACGTCTGCAGCCACCAAGGCATTCTGTCCAGGGAGATGAAGAAGTGCTGTGAAAAACCCCTCTTACAGAGAATCGAATGCCTTGTTAGCACAGTAAATGACGATCAACCTGCAGAGCTGTCCCGTCACATCAGGGAATTTATAGAAGACAAAGGAATATGTGAGCATTTTGCCCAGGAAAAGGACACACACCTCGCCAGGTAACTCAGCCCTCGGCTCTCATTTCCCTGTTGCAAAGCAGGGTGACAGTTGGGACGTTAAGCCCAGCTCGCAGCCTCGGGTTCCCGTGCTCCGTGAGCAGGCCGGCGCGGGGCAGCACGCAGGCCGGTCTTTATGAGAAGCGCAGCTCATCGATGCGTGGGGTGACTACAAAGGAACGGGTCTGTCACCGGAATAAGTAAACGATCATTTTGAGACCATTCAAAAAGAGCAAACCCTCAGCCCCACAAAGCCCGAAGCTGTGCCTGAGCCACGCTAACGCTGAGCCGGGGCTGTCACACGCACAGGACCAGCGCAGGTGGTGCTGTGCTGAGCCACAGCCACGCTTTGGGCCGGTTCAGTCCCGGGCTGAGAGGCTGTGAAGTTCTCTCCGCTCCTCCAGACGTCAGACAGACCCATCCCAAATGCACCCCTGCTCGCCCCGCTGCCGCCAGCCCGCAGGGCCGCTGGTGTGGCTCACCTCTAACTGCTGATGCTCCACCTGTTGCAGGTTCCTGTACGAATACTCCCGGAGACACCCTGACTTTTCCGCTCAGATGCTTTTACGTATTGGGAAAGGATACGAGGAGCTACTGACCGAGTGCTGCCAGCCCGGCGCTCCGGACGACTGCAGCAGCAGAGGGGTGAGTGCTGTTGGGCTTCACAGCGGGCAGAGGGAGTCGAGCACGGCACCACGTGGCTGCTTCCACCTAAAGAGCAGAGATCCCTGCTCCAGGTCCAGAGCGAGGCTGCACGGTGCCTGTAGCGAACGCAGCGAGTCTGACAGGGCCTAACTACGCTGTACAGAAAAGGCATCAGCAAAGCTTTTGCAGCCTTCCAGCATGAAGCACTTTAACATGGATAGAGCGGTGCCAGGGAGACGGAGCTACCGTTGCCCTGCTCCCCTCTGGGCTCCCCAGCAGTGTCAGTGGCCCTCTTGCGCGTGAAGAAAGTGCTTCTGGTTATGGCCTCAGAAGGCATTTGCGCTGTAGATGAGTGAGGTCAGGAGCCACCCCGTGTCCCCGCCCTCGCACCCCACCACTCGCACAAAACTAAGAGGGTAGAGGGTGGACGTTTGTGCCACTCGGGCAGTTTGTAGAGGAGTCAGAGGGAGGCGTTCTCGAGGGGTTAAAGCCACTCGGTGCACGCCAGGTGAGATGTAGCTGCCCGCATCCAGGCAGCGGCGCATTCGGCCTTCCCCAATATGGTGGCTGCTAAAATCAACTTCTTTTTTTCAGGAGGAAGACCTGAAGAAACACATTTATGAAACGGAGAGTGTCATTAAGACAAGCTGTGACGCTTACAAGGAGAAAGGCGATTACTATTTCCAAAACGAGTATTACTTTTTATGTGCTTTTGTTACCCCTCACCAGCTGGGCACAACTCAGAGTGGGGCAAACCTGCGCATGTTGCATGTGCAAGGCCAAATGGCACCGCTGGCATATTTGGGCCAACGTCCTGATGGCTTGTATGATTTTCCCTCCCTTTTCCAAGGCAACGTGCTGGCCCCTCATGAGTTCTCTCCCTAACCCAGCTCACCAAGCGGTGAAGTGACAACTGGATCAATCTCTCATCCATGATTCCTACGACCTTCTCATTTTATAGCTGCATTTTTAGCTGTGCCGTATAACTTCAGAGTCAAAGTTGGCCGAAGGACACTTGCTGTGTCTTTTGCAAAGACTTTGCTCTCCCCATCTCCTGCAGCAGATGTGAACGCACACAGCTGCAACAAACCCGTGACTGCAGTAGAGAGCAAAACCAGACTCGCTGAACCATGTAACTGTGCTTACATGCAGGCACAGGCCTCCAAGAGGAACTCTGGCCCTGATTTCAATGCTAATTAGCCCATGCCTGACTCAAGTATGTAAGCAATCTCAAGGAAACCTCTAAAATGCCCGCACACTGCAGGCTCGGCTTCAGCCTGCCTTCTCCGAGGAGATGCTGGGCTTTCTGCGCTCCTGTGCGTGTTTGATCTTTAAAAGCCCCTCAGAACTCGAGGTTTCCACAAACCCGGTAGGCGCTTCTGCCTGGGAAGGGTTTCCCGGTCCCGGTGGTTCATAAGCAGCTTTGGAAAATGAGCAAACAAGTGAGCCGGTGTGAGCTGCCCTCACGTCCTCAGCCAGTCTGCCCAGGCAGCGCTCGGGTTTAGTTTTGCTCTCGGACTGCATTGCCAGGAAATGCGTAACACAGGAAAAATGTCTGAACCCTCTGGAAAGAGGGCGCAGCAGCACCTAACGGGCAGCGCTGTCCTAAGGACATCAGTCATTTAACCTGGTAAGAGACCAGTTCGAAAGAGGAGAACTCAGACAGAGGGAGCCCTTTTGCCTATGCGAGTTTCTGAACTCGGGCCGAACGCTGCCCCTGTACCGCCGCATGTTCGGGGGGTTTTGGCCCACACTTGGCAGGGCTTACTCACTGCTGCCTGGTGGAACAAACCCAGCAACAGCAAAGAAATTATCATTTCAGGCTTCTCGTGAGCTTCACCAAGAAGATGCCCCAGCTGATGACAGCGGAGCTGATCAAATTCACCAAGCAAATGACTGCCATCGGCTCCAAGTGCTGCCGGTTAAGCCGGGACAAGCTGCTGCCTTGTGCCGAGGAGAATGTGAGTATTAACCTTCCCTATCTTCATCCTACTTCTTCCTGAAACTCCACCACAAATTCTGCTGTCCAAGAGCTCAGAACATTCACGGGGCTGTTGTGCTGGCCCGAGGGCGGACTCGTACACCTGAAGGAAGCGGAGCTCAGCACGGCTGCACTTGGTGCCTGAATCGACCTGCAGGAGGACAGGACACGGGCTGAGTGGTGCTCAGCTATGAGCAGTTACACAGAGTCCAGTCCTGGTCCTGCTGCAGCAAATGATCTTTTGTTGAGCTCTTCCTTTCCTGGTGCCTGAAGCCGTGGCGCTCTATGGAAAAGGATCAGTTTTGGAGAGCTCTCCTGTAAGAGTTCTCCAGGCCCGTGAGCCAGAGCACTTCCAGAGCTTCAGCCCATCCTCCAGCCACCCACTGTATAACCTCACAATCCCGAGAAGAGTAACATAGGCACGGGAACCCTCCTGCTGGGAGCAGATCACACGCAAGCAGGGTTCGAGGAAGCACTCGCATCATTTCTTCGTGTGAAGGACAGCCCCTACATCTCCATGTGCTTGTTCTGAAACATCTGAGCCATTGCTGCACTGACAAAAGAATAAGTAGAAATACAAACGGTTACCTACCTTACAGCAAGGTTTAATTCAGTTCTCAGTGATTCTGTAAGTTTGTGAAGAGCTGTGTGTATTCCAGGGATTTTTGAAAATGAAAAAAATAAGGCAAAGTGTTTTTTTCCTCTTCTCTTGGTACAGTTAGATCTGGTGCTCGGAGAAATCTGCAGGAGGCACATGGCTGACCCTATAAACCCAGGAGTTTGCCACTGCTGCAGTGCTTCCTACGCTTTCCGAAGGCCCTGTGTGGGGAAACTGGAACTGGATGAGAGTTACGTGCCCTTGCCCTTGACTCCCGGTCTCTTTGATTTCCATAAGGACTTGTGCACGCGTGAAGAGGAGCAGTTACAACACAAGAAGCAGGAGTAAGCTGCGCCCATTTCAGTCACCCTGTTTCCCATTCTCATCCCACCAATGCTCACCTTGGCCTTTGCTGCTCTCTCTGGCCACGCACCCCTCAACTCCCCTGCCAAGCTCCCCATCTTTCCTCTCGTGCTGGTCCCAGGTCCTTCTGCCATTTGGTTCAACCTGTACTGAGTTGCCTCAGGCAAGAGGAAGGGCATTTCCCGAGGTGGGAACTGCACTGGGCTGCGCCCCACGGAACAGCAGCAATGAGTGCCCGAGGTTGGGTCTGGTAAAGGTGCCCTCCCACTGCCCTTCTGGGGATTGCACGAGCATAAACAGACACCAGGAGAACAAGGACGCTGCTGCCCAAAGTCCTGCCTGACCTTTATGGCCCAGTTCGGGCTGATTTCCCCTCACCCCAGGCCCTCCTCGGTCCTGTGATCTGGCCAGGGAAAACATGGATGCTGGAGCACCCAGAGCCACTGCACAAGCAGGGAACGCTGCGGCCGTTAACTCGTGCCGGGACAGTCCCGTACTGTCTGGGCCCTCTGGAGAGGTGTACAACACAACCCATCCACAGGCTTTAGGCAGGGCTATGGCAGAGCAGCAGAAACGAGCACCGAGAGTTGATTGCAGAGGGGAATGGGGCGCATCCTCTCTCCCTGCTGCAAAGAGAAAGCGGGCAGTGACAAAACAGGCAGTTCTTTCCAAGGAACTCCCCATGATCTACCTGCTTACCTCCCGGCTTGTGTTGCTTCCCTTACAGGATGCTTGTCAACCTCATCAAGTACAAGCCCCGCATCACCCAGGAGCAGCTGAGCTCCATCACGGCCACCTTTGCTGCCATGAGGGAACAGTGCTGCCAAGCAGGAGACCCCGAGGCGTGTTTTGCCAGAGAGGTATTGTTTCTGTCTCACCCACGCGTTCTGAGTCACTGCAGAACACTGAATACAAGGCAAGAGAGTGGATTTGGCCCTTAGGCTCTAGCTCAAACCCTTGCAGAGAAAGGATATATTCAAACGCAAGACCAAAGCCTTCCATTTATGCTCCCTGTCTCTGTTTTCCTGTGTAATTTTAGCTCGCTGACCTCAATCTGCAGGGCTGCTTGGGCTTCTCTTCACCTTCTGGTAGATCTGCTTTTGCCCGCTTATCTCATTGATACATTCCGACCCTTCAGCTTTGCTCTCCTTTCTCCTTACGCTTTGCCTTTCTTTGCCCTAATATGAAATGAAACACAGGCACTTCTGTCTTTCATGAATAAGAACTCTCCCCTCTAAGCAGACTCCAGCTGCAAAGAGGCACTCAAACTCTTCTCAACAGAGCTGTATGTTAGTATTTTTCCAAAAGATAGCGGCTTTGCAGGCGATCGGAGCTGAAGGGGTATTAAACAGCGGCAGAGGTACCTCCCGCCGCAGGTGCACTGCTGGGACACAACTTGCAAAGGAGATCAAGCACTTCCTGCTGCTGCCGTACTCACCACCTGGCTCACAAGATCATCCTCCTTGCTCTGTTCCTTATGGATATTTTGCCTTTTTTCAGGGTCCAGAACTTATAAAGAGAAGTGAGAAGATGCTGTCAGCATGAAGAGCGGACACAGCCCCCGGGAAGACGTTGGCTGAGTGCTGTTCAGTCACACAAACTGAGCAGCGAGCGCCTCTTCTCTAAGTGTTCACCGGGTATAAACAGAGACATATGATTTATCACAGTAGAGACAACTGACTTTCCTGACAACTCTAACACAGCCGTGGTTGTTTCCACCCGCCACGTCCTGCTGCTGCGGCCAAAGTAAAAGAATAAACCAGCAAATTCCCACAAAATCCACTGAGCTGTGGCTCCACAAATCCCATCTGCTCTCAGAGCTCAGCTTACCTGGAAATTAAACATGTGATCAATGTTATCAATGTTCTTCACATGGGGAGAAACCTGTAGCAAACTTCATGCCTGGCTCTCATTGCTTTGATTCCAAACGATCAAGGGTACGTGAACTATAAACCAAACAAATCACTTAGAGCCCATTTAAGCCCAGAGAAAGGGCATCACCTTAAAGGGATCCACCGAGAGAATCAGTAAATGGGTGGAAATTTAGGATTTAGATTGGCTACGGCCTCATGGAACATAACCTTCCTTATGCCAAACAGTCACTGGCACATAAAGAGAAAGGTGGTTTAATCCTTAAGCTATGGAACATAAACACCAATAAGATCTAATTAAGGAAATCTGCCTGTAGCCACTTCAAATTATTTTTCTATCACTAAATCATTATTTTTGCACTTACACACACACACACACACGTCCTTGAAACTCGGCCCGTTCAGTCATCAGTACAGTGCTTGAGGGCAGTTGTAAAGTTGCCTTTAAGCACAGAAAGATTCCCTGGGGCATCCTAAAAAAGGAAAAAGAGCACAACTTGGAGACAACTGACCAGTAGGCTGTGGCACAAGCAGCCAGCAGGGGAACGGTCAGGGAACGCACCAGGAGGGACCAGACTGACAGCCCCCCTGGGATCACACCCCCACGGCTCTCAGGTTTTACTTTCTCTTTACATTAAAAAAAATCCCAAGGTACAGTAAAAAAAATCCCATCAAAGCCAGTACTGACAGAAATGTTTTTCCTGGAAGCCTCTGGCTGGAAGGAAGAGACACTCAGCTATGAGGTTCCCTGGTGGATGGCAATAGAAATTATTAATAAAGAAACAGACCAAACAAACATCTCAAATGACAAACCCAGCTGAAAGCCGCACCAGCAGAGAGAAGGGTTCAGGTCAGACACTGACCAAAGCAGGACCTGCACAAACCACTCGGCATCGTTCATTAGAGGTGTAAGTAACGAGCAGGGAAACCACTCGTTAGGTTTGTGGCTGAGAAAGATGGAGACACTGCTCCAAACCCCTCTGTAACATTCAAAATGTCAAATTGTTATAGGAAATTAAAGAAAGAACATAGAACGTCCAGCTGTGCTCTGTGAGGGCCCATCTAACCCAGGACATCGGTGCGATGGAGCTGCTGCTCCCTTTGGGCACGGGAAACCTGCCCCCAGGGCCCATGTGAGTACCAGCGCTCTCAGTGCTTCAAACACAGCAGGACCAAGAGGAACGGACCCCATGACTGGCTGGAACCACCAGCGGCTGCTGCTCGGGGTGGGGTGGGAACCTGAGTGTGGTCAACCTCAGCCCTCAGAGCAGTCCCCCTTCCCCGGGGGAGTTCCACACTCTCAGAGAAGGTTCCTGAGCTTGGCTGATGCGTCTTTGATTCAATGCCCAGGGAAATACCAGTGATGCTTGCAGTGCTTCTGTTGCTTCAAGGAGCTTCTGCTCATCCCTCCAAGGCAACCGTTACTGAACACCACGTGTCTGAACTGCTGCAGTACCTGTTTTTTCTCCCCTCTGTGCCCCTTGCCCACGTTTCTTTTCCTGGGCAGGATTACACTAAACCATACATTGAAATAAGGCTCTTGCCCCGACCACAACAGCTGCAGTTGGCGCACGGGCTGCTCAGCTTTCCATTTCCACCCACAGAACAGCATCTCAGGCCGGGCAGTTTTTCACGTTTGGTTTATCCCATGTGATTTCTCGGCAGCATTCTCTGCCCCTCAATTCCTCCCTCTCAGTGTTTGTCATCTGCAGAAGCCAAAGGAGACTGAGCCAAAACACAGACACCACGTAAACCACACACTGATAGAGGAGGGCAAATTCTTTGTGCATAAGTGGGATTTTATTGACACCTCTGCAGTTTGAGCTCCGATATCGAGCACAACTCGGACCCCTGGGCTACTGCACACTGTGCCGGGGCCAATCTGCCCCAAACCACACCCGCGGGGGACACACCCGCACAGGCCCAGCACAGCTCTGACATTCAGCCTCTCACTGAGCGCTTCCAACTTCCTTTTCCACACAAAACACACAGCAACGACACAGACTCATTTGCTTCCACCACCACCAAAGCTGAGGTGCCTCCCCGCTCCCAGGGGCACTCCTGCAGCAGTGTTAATGACAGCACTCGCTGTGCAGCTCAGGAGAGGCTGTGGAGACAAATCTGCTCTCGGTTTTAAGGAGTGGAGGAGCTGTTACATGGGAAGGTTTCCGTTTACCTTCTTTTAAGCGCAGCTCCAAGCTGAAGCAAGGCAGGCACCCAGCAGCCTGCAGGCACCAGGATTTCAGGTCTTGCGGAGATACATTTTAGAGTAAGTGAAAAGCCTCACTGTGGTCTTGGATACACCACCACCTTTTGCCACTTAGCATTACGGAAAAGCCTCCTCCAAATCTAATTCAGCTTTTCGTGTTTTCTGTACCATTAACAGACGGGTTACTGTGATGTTTTCCCGCAGTGCTATAGGCCTCTGGCGACGGTTTGTGGATCAGCAGGGTCACAGCCTAGGGATTCTCACAGGATTCTTCCCTCGCTTAAGTTTCAAGCTTGATTCAGGCTCCACCTTGGGAGGATCAAGTGCATCTTCATAGGCGGCTCCAACTTGTGCTGCAGAGCTGGAGAGGAGGGGGCTCAGTTTTGGTGGCAAAGGTCCCAAGAGAAACTCCAGGACTTGAAACACCTGTGCTGTAAGTGCTGTTCAGTCGCGGCGCGTGCACACACCCACTCCCCATCGGCACGGGCGGCGCGTGGGGTACTCACAACCGGGCACTCGCATCAGACAGTCGTCTCTGTTCTTTTAGCAGCTCGGCTGTGGAGGTGTTGGCTTATCAGTCTCTTCTCCTTTAGGTACCTGAGGATAGAAAGTAACAGAACCCTGCAAAAACTGAACCCAAGTTCTAACGCGCAGGTTGAGTGGCTGAAAGATGTTCTAACTGAAGCTTTTCTGACAAAACATGGCCATTGCCTCTTATTTTCCTTTAGAACTTGTGGCTGCTTCAACTCACAGTTATTATCAGACTGTGATTTGATAACAGATCCACAACTGACATTGATTCTCTCCCTGCTTTTGACCCCAGGACTGTTCAGAAACAGCTGTGCCTCTCTAACTGGTACCTGGTGGGCATCTCAAGTGATGGTTAGAACTCGTGCTACTTGTCAGAGGGGGAGTTTCAGAGGGACATCGAGCATTTGGCACTCATTTAGCCTAAATAGTGCACTGCCAAACCAGTATCTGGTATGTGCTGCCTTTGGAGTTGTCAAGGAAATACACGACAACGAGCAGAGACTGAGAAACCGGGCTGTGGCTCAGAAGAGAAAGTAAGCAGAAGTGACCCAGAAGGTGCCAGTTTTCCAGGAAGATTCCCAGCATCTGTATGTAGTCAGCATTTATTCTGGAATCTTGCACAGCTCATGCGGGTGTACAGGATACAGAAGGGACTGTAAATCCCATCAGGTTTCACAGCAGCAGCCGTGTGGTTACAGAGATGCACTCGCCTTTTTGGCCAACCCCCAAGTGTCAGTGTTCTCCTGGACTCCAAGCGGCCCCACTCATTTTACTCCTATTTACCTTGCAATTGTCTGCTGGATCTCCTGCTCTTCCTCTTCATCGAGTCTGTGCAGAATGGACTCCAAAAAGGGAAGATGGAACTGAATATACTGAGCAACCTGGAATGAAGGCAACAAGAAATGCCCATGAGCAAGGCCGCTAACTCGGAAAGACACGGTGAGCTACCAGAACTGACGATATACGTACATCGCTGCTGACCTCTTCCACATCCCCGTCCATGAGGAAGAACTTGGCGATCTTCTCCGAGGGACCCTGAAGGAGCCTGTACAGTAAGGGGACGTCTCCGCTCCGCAGCTGCTTCTTTTCTGGGAGGCAAAGTGAAGGTTGTGATGCACAGCACACAAGGGTGCCTCGAGGTACCTCACGCAGCCTTTTGTCTTGGCAAAGATCCCCCATTTGACTGCTGTGCAGCTCTTAGAACTTAAGAAGTCTCTGACGTACCCACAGGAGGATGCGGTGCCTTACTTACACCGTGCAATTTAAAAGGATCTGGTAGGTACACCACAAAGAAACTGCAATTCCAGTGGCCAAATAAAAACTGAAGGGTGATCCCAGGCCCATCAGCCTGACCACGACTCCCTGAAGCAAAACCCACTCCATCCTTTCAAACACCATTCCAGCTTTGTACGTTGACACGCAAGGCTCATGGCCATCAGTTCTCTCCCCCATTCCTTTATGTATTCCTTTCAATAAAGAAAACTTCCTCTTTCTTCAGGGAACAGAGAAGACTGTTGCAGAAGTAAACTTTCTCCAGTGGAAAAAAACCTGACTACTCTAACGAAGCATATGTAACCCAGGACTATGGTCCAAAGCTCTCAGTTCAAGTATCCTATAACCCCATCAGCAGAAGCCTGCGATCTCCCAGTTGCGGTGCAGCTGTGCAGGACAAGAGTGAGAGCAGAGGAGCACCTTAAACACCACCTCTAAACACAGGTAAGAGAAGGCCCATGGAGCTGAGCCAACCCCACTGGCAGCAGGCTGCAAGCACCCAGCAGCCTGTTTCTCGGACTTTCCTCTCATCAGAGGACAACACGTCTCTAAGGGCCCTCTGGAAGAGCGAGCGTGCCACGGAATGCCGTGATGAATCTCTCACTCCCAGTGAAGTAAGCACACTTACCTCCAGATGCGTGGATAATGTAAAGTGCAAATTCCTGCGGGCTGTTCTCTATCTGCAAAACACAACAAATCTCCTCAGGATGACGGATACGCTTTCCCAGCATTCCACCATCAGGAGATGCGCTTCTCAACTCAGATACTTAAATCAAAGTCTGTGATGGAATCCTGTCTGTGGAACAGTTCAGACACTGGGTTTGGGTGAGCCTGAAAGCCGTGCTGCCACGTTCCTCGTGGCTGTGTCCCACTGCCCCATGACTGCCTGCAGCATCACAGCGCCCAAACCAGCAATGCGCCTTCTTGGGCAACACACTTTACAGCCTTGTTTCCTTGGAACATCCTTTCCTTCATACCACCTCCTCTCCAGGCGTCTCCCATGTTTGCCAGGAGTATCCCCACTGGCGTAGAGCCCTGCGTTCTCTTCCTCACTGCTTCCCTGCGCCGCCACATTGCAAAAAGTCCTTTGGAACACCTGGTCTCAGCTTATTCTCTGTTAACTTCACAACCCGCTCTGGAATTTCATTCCTAACAGTATTATTCAAGGAAATCAACTCTTCATTGTTACAGTACCGAGGCTTACCAACCGTATGAAATAACCGTGCAACAGCAAAGCCTCCAGACAAGGTACATGGGAAATGACCAAAAACTGTACACTAAGAAGCTACAGAGGATACAGATTTTGGAGCCAGGAAATGGTAAACATTTCTGACTGGATATACTTACCAGCTCCAAGAAACAAAAAGGTGATTCAGGCAGGACAGCGCTGACCTTGAGCACTGGCTTTAACTCTTTCTGGCGCATCTCGTGTGCCTGGATCCAACCCCAAGCACATGCCAGCCTCTCAGGCTAAGGGTGAGCTCCCCGCTCTCTTAAGCGCTCCACAGTGCGAGGGCCCCTCCCTAGAGGGAAGCACGACCCCGTTCACTGAACAAACAGCCGTTGCCTGTGCTGGAAATGCTGAAGCGCGGCAGGTTTCCCCTCCTGTGCCTGAGTTTAAAGAAGCAGTTCTGCAGTTCTTCCTTCACTGTGCACTGTACACCCAATACACCTTTTCTAGACTCAAATTACTGACAGATGTAAAATAAACCCTCCCATTCCTTACACACAGCCCAGGTGGTTTTTCCTACGCTCCGTTCTGTGCGCTCTCCCCTCCCGGTGATTTTCCACCTTCGCGCAGCACTGGTGTGAGAAGTGAGTTAACATTTCCAGCACACTGGAGCCACTCTTGCTCCTGCAAACGCTCAGAGTTACCTTAAACTTTCGAAGCAATTGTTCTATCACTTGTCTTGTTCTCATCTGGCTGTTCACTCTTATTTTGGTCTCTGATCCAAAAGCCGGAGTAAAAACAGATGTCTAGGAATAAACACAGCAAAAGGTGCATGAGAATGGCTGTACTCAACAACTGGGACTCTAAAGGAGATAAACCAGCAGAGCACGAGCTGTCAAGGATGCTGCCAGCGCCGTGGTGCCCCAGGAGAGCATCCAGGAGTGTGGCACCAGTGCAGACCACCACCGTGGAGCAACCACGCGCACATGGAACCCACAGAGCCTGACAGCAGATGCGAGGGGCTGGCCCAAGGGTAGCGACGCCAGGCTGGCCACACGGAGGGGTCAGGAGGCGCTGGGGAGGCCGGCAGCATGCTGGACATTCCTATCTGTCCCGCTCCACCTCAGGGATGAGCGACAAGCACCAACATCCATACCTCATAGTTGTAGAAGTGGCCATTAATTGAGAACCTATGAGTTTCTACTTCCGTCCTCATTATCGTGGGGAGCCGGCTCCTCTTCCGCATGGCCACAGCATCACGGACAGCCCTGGGCAAGGTAGCACAATCATGTTCCTGCTCGCTCTTCAACTTCAGAGTGCGGCTTTCATAACAGGAATAACCTGGACAAGGTGAAACCACATCAGCATATCGCACCGCCACGCTGCCCTCGCTGCCAGCAGCCCTGCAGGAGGCGGCTCCGGACACAGGGACCACTTATTAATATTTGGGGTGAATAAGGGGGAGTGGGAGAGGAACACCGACACTAACTTGGCTCAAGGGTTGGCTCTTCAGGACATTTCACTGTCTCCCCACTAATATGATGCAGGTCATCAAACTCTCCCCAGCGTGTCATCCCCCTGCAACACCAAACATCAATTTATAGCTGATTACTCCACATTAACTCAGCGATTCCAATTTATCCCACAGCCAGGCTCCATGGAACACATTCCTATCCCTGTTAAAAACTCTGGAACACAGCTGCAGAGCTCAGGGTGGGATGAAAAGCCACAATTGTATTTCATGTTGCCATAGAATTAATAACAATGTGGTATGAGGAGCCCACTGGGCATTGGCCAAGATGCCTCTTCAGTAACTTGTAATAATTGTTTATCTTGGCCAAGTATACGAAAGCATTAAAGATCGATTTCCAGTTTCCTATATAAATTCAGCCAACTCCGACAAGCGTGCCAAAGGATGCTCTTGGTGTTCCGTGCGTTTACAAAGTTCATTTGAGATCAGTCACGCTGCGTTGCACACCTTAAGGCGTGCCCAGGCAGCTTTGCCTCTCTGTGATCACGAATTAATATTGACTTTAAGATTCAGATCCCCACCACTCCTAAGGACTTTAGAAAGCACGAGGTGAAGGGTGACCTGAGCGGCCGTCCCTGGCTTCACAGTCACAGCAGCTCAGCAACTGCTGTGATGGTGGAATTGCATTCACCTGAGATGATGGGTGATTAAGAAACTCAGCTCTGCAATAGAGCACTGAACAGGGAGGTATTCTGAGTGGACACGGGCTCAGCCTCCACATTACCCTGCCATGAAAAGGGACACGTCCCACAGGATCGGGAGACTCCCAGCCTCATCCAGCCTGGCCTTGAACATCTCCAGGGATGGCGCAGCCATGGCTTCTCTGGGTAGCCCGGGACAGGGCCTCCCTACCATCACAGTGAAGAAATTCTCCCTTATGTCTAGTCTATATTTTCCCTCTTCTGATTTAAAGCAGTTTCCCCTTGTCCTATCACTACAGGTCCTTGTATAAAGTCCTTTCCCAGCTCTCTTGCAGGCTCCCTTCAGGTACTGGATGTGACAAAGGTGCTACGAAGATGCATCTTTCTGCCCAGCAGAACCTGGTGAAGGACCACACCACTTCAACCAGCGCCAAGTGTTGCTGTGTGAGCGACCACCACAGCTTTGGGGAACCTGGGATACGCAGCCCCATCCACTGAGACCACCCACGTGAGTCATCTCTCCCGAGCCCACCTCCTCCTTAGGGAAGTTAGTATATTACCTTTTACCAGGGAACACACCCACACTCTCGGCTGACTTCAAGGTTACAAAAGAGGGTATCTGCTTCTCATCCTGAATTTTCAGTCGGATGGGATGTCGAACTCCCCAAAATATTGGCAAGATTCCCTCAATAAATGGTTTGCCTCCTTCTTGCTGGAAGGAAAAAAAAGGAATGCTGCATAATAACCAAATAATAATAATCAAGTAATAATAATACATTTCCTCTCAAAGTAACAGGAATAAAATGGAATGCTAGAAACTGGAAATTCCTGCTGGTCTGAACTCTTTCCGCTCTTCTCAAGCATTTCCCTCCAGCACCTGCTGTGGCCTTTTCACTGCTGTGATCTGTTCCACCTAACCCACCATCGCCCGACAGGCCCTGCGCTGCTGTTCAGTCCCGCCTCGCTCAACGGCAGCGTTCGTTGGTGCTTTCCCTGCTGCCACAGTTCTTTTCAGGCTGTTTTCACACAGCTCCTTACCTGAGTGTAGGAGAGCTGCAGATTTTCTTGATCAGAGTAGTACGAGTTGTACGTCTTCAGCAGGGAACTGAGCTGCTCTCTAGAATGAGAGATGACAATGAAATGACATCTTAGCACCGTGACACCTGGGTGCTGAGCCATGGGCTAACGCCCTGTATCCCTGTTACTCTCTCTGTGCAGCTCTGCTAATGATCAACATGTCATTTCCCAGGAGTAAAATTTAGTCAGCATACTGGGTTGCTTATTATTTGCTTCTTTAAGGACCTGAAACACAGTGGATATTAGTTAGTCACAGTCCAATGTGACACTAGTCACACTGCCCCAACGTCACGTGTACTTTGGACTCTGCTACAGCGTCGAAGGGGAAGCAAACAGGCACAACGTTCCCAGGAACCAGCCTCAAAGATTATTTTGGTTCAGTTACCATTTGTTCTCCCTGCCTAATGGTTTCCATTGGGGTTTTACATCTTCTCAGATACTCTGACTTCATATATCTGCTGTATGCCCAGACAAAACATGCCCATTCCCTTTAGCATGAAAAAACCAGCTCCGCACTAAGGCTCTGATTAAGAGGAGAAAGGATGGGGCTGAAGGAACCCTCTGCCGACACGCCAGGATTAGGAACTGCCCATCCCCTTGGATTTCAAACAGAAACTCAGCATGAGATCAAAAAAAGCGCAGCACGTTCTGCTCTGAAAACCGTGTGCTGAGGCAGGAGGGCGATGTGAGGCATTAAAAACCTCTAAGACCCACCACAGGTGCTATAACAATACCTGTCGCCACGCCTGACAAACCAACCCCTCTGCAGGAGAAAAGGGTTTAGGAAAACCTTTCAACTCTGACGGCATTTCAAAGTAACCAGGTTAGAGCTGCAGCACATCCCAGTTCCTAGGCCACAGCTGCCACCTCCTCCCTGTGGCAGACTGGTCTGGAAGAACAAACTTCAGCTACCGGATTGTAACTGATTTCCAGACCTTCTGGGGAATTTCAGCAGGTGGGAAAAGATCAACAAGGCTTTTACTCAGCAGGTAAGATCAGGGCCTCACCCCTGAATTCAACAGGTTACCTGCATTCCCTTCTAACACTGTAGGTGTCAATGATTGACTTGGTTAACCTACTGCTACTCCCCAACAACAGTGTGCTGGGCTCCAAAACAACCTTTTCAGCGTTTACTTCCAGTCACGTAGCTTTTATATCCCAGTAATAGGGGTGGTAAAAGCCTTTCCTTGTTTCACTTTGGAGCAGCTCCCTACAGGCTGTGTCTCATGGGCTGTGAGCGGCTGTACTCAGGACATCCCATCACAAGGTAAAGCTTTACTTCACTTCGATATGAAGCAGGTACCAGGGAAATTTGTATCGGGCTGGTTCAAGGTGGGCAGGATTAAGCGAGTGTTGGCCTTGTGCACAAGCAAAATCCAGCTGCAATTAAAAATTAACACTCCAGTAAGAGATACGTTTGACAGGAGTTGTTCTAGACCTGCCAATCCTGTTAGTAAAGTGCTTAAAACAAAAGTATTTACTCTGCAACTATAGTGCCTTTGGCAATCATTTTATCAACAGCTGCTATTTTGGCATGCTTTTCCCAGGTACAAAGTTGCGGAGATCAGCTCACTGAATACAGACTGGGAATGAACAAGGATTGAGGTCACAGTGAGGCCCATTCATTAGCCTATAGGAAAGCTGGGGGGGGAAGATGTTGATCAGGGAGTGCAAGGAGAGGGTGAGGGTGAACATATTTACCTGAAAGAGGAGAGACTGAGATGACATCTTAAGGAGAAATGTTTTGCTGTGAGGGTGGGGAGGCCCTGGCCCAGGGTGCCCAGAGCAGCCGTGGCTGCCCCATCCCTGGAGGGGTTCCAGGCCAGGCTGGATGGGGCTTGGAGCCCCTGAGCCAGTGGGAGGGGTCCCTGCCCGTGGCAGGGGGTGGAACTGCATGGGCTTTGAGGTCTCATCCAACCCAAACCATTCTAGGATTCTATTACTCTCAGTACACATTGGCTGCACAGGTAAATAAAATCACAGGCTAAAAGCACCAAGTGATGGGGTGAGGGCTAAGTCTGAGGCAGATTATGTTTCTGAGATTGAGGTCTGAAGACTTTCCCTTAGTTTCTTCCCTCATCTACAATTAACTTCCTCATCTTGCCTCATCTTCCCATCAACTTCCCAAGTTTGCACAACTAAAGCTTTCACGTTTCAGTCTCGTACTGGTGCAGTCAACGGTGACGAACTGCTCAGGCAGTTAGAAAAGCCCCAAGGGAAAGACTGAACAGCAACTCACACCCACTCATTTGTCCTTGTGCAGTGGAGTCATTAGAAAAGAAACTCTTTACCTCTTTCAGCCCCAGAAAGGTGCAACCCCCATCCCAGCCTACCAGTTCCAGAACAAATCGTATCGTAGCTCACCTTCTCTGTGAAGGCCCAAAGACTCCTCTAACCAAGAGGCTGATGGTCACCTCATCTGACTTACGCTGCCAGAAAACCAACGGCTCTGTCGTGTTGCAAGACTCCTCGTGCACCTTTGCCAAGACCCAAACACAGCTTTTAATGGAAGCCACAGCTAAGTAACTGGTCAAACGACTCGGACAAACCCAGCATGGGTAACACCTACTTGAGACCGACCGCTTTCTTCAGTAACAAAGGCAGAACACAAGGGAGCCATAAGGTCAAGTACCCTCATGGTAAACCACAGCCGAGCCCAGACTGCGTTCACATGAAACCCTAACCCAGGAGAAGTCACCCGTGCTCTTCTCCTGAGCCCTAAGCATTTATCCATGGATATTTACGGCAGTTATGCTTGAAGACAATAGATGAGCCACGTGCTTCAGTCAGCCGTTTGAGTCAGCTGTTGTGCAGCTCCCAGACAGCAGGATTGCCACATCAGCAAGACCTGCAGGATCCAGCTGGAAGAAGAGCAACGCAATAGCAGATTCAACGTACAGATGAGGGGCAACAATGGAAATAGCATTGGAAGCAAGTTGGAGCGCGTACAGAATAAATGCTTCAAGAATCACTTACGCATTCGTTTTGTCTACAAGGCAAAGAAACCTGAAGAGTACTTTAAACCTCAGCTACAAGGCAGAAACATCTCAACCAAGACCCACATGTCACCACGTGAACAGGGAGATACACAGGGGAATAAAATCCCAGAGGTTGGGTCAGATGTTATGTTTTCAAGTGCCTTTGTACACCGAGTAAATGAAGGTTCTGAGAGATTAATAACCTCTGACACAAGCACTGTCCCAAATGCGCAGCTGTATAAAGGAACAACTCTTCAGGAGAGGAGGAGGGATGCACTGATGCCTGAGTGCTTCGCACAATGTTCTGGCACCTTCCTTAAAGGGGAAGAAACCAATAGCACTGCTTATGCCACACATCAAAGTATCAAGATTCAGACGTAAATACCCACGGCAGTGCAAGAAATCCAATCCAAGGCCCCATCCGTGGGTGCCTTTACAGCCAGCTTCCCCCACAGGAACATCACAAGGCAGGGAAACGAAGCAAGCAGAGAGCCCCCTGTTCCAGCTCTGTGCTTTGTTCAACAAGGGAAAAAACAATCCCCTGAAAAGGGGATGGAGCTCTGCACAGGGGCTTACGTATCACTGCAGAAAAGTCCCATCAGCCAGAGTTAACAATGGAAAAGCAGCCCATAAGACAGAGCGGGAGCGCAATTCCAAGCCTTTTGCAGGTAGGCTAAGGGACCACCTCCACTCACCACAGCCCAGAACTGGCAGAGAAACCCTGCCACCAGGACTGCAAACCAACCCCACGTCTCAGGCAAGCACAGCTTAAAAACACTGAAAGTTGTGTTCGATTCCAACGGATTTCAGAGATTGGAAGATTTTCTTCCCCAGTTTGGAATTTTATTGCAGCAGTCTCAGAAAGCACTGTTATACCTAATGAGCAAAAGGTTTAACGCTCTGTTCTTTGAAATCCTTATGAAGGGCAATTTTGTCCAGTGGACAGACGGAGGCAAATAAGAGGTAGGAATTGTTGTAGGAAGAGCTGCTGCTCCAGGCTCAGCTCTCTGTAGGATCCCCTGTTAAGGAATGAATGTGGAGTAGCTTGAAACAAGGCAGCAAAGTCACTAAGCTTTAGGGTTTTTTGTTAATAGCTTACCTGGTAATGAACTTCTCCTCGCTGATGGCGACAGAAGGCAGGTTCTGTGCTTTCATAGTCACTTTCTTCGTTTATTCAGAAGAGACAAACCTAAAAAGGTTAAAACATAATGATATATCTGCTAATGCCACAGACAAACACTGAACACAAGGCCTTAGTCAAACAGGCACGAACACAACCTATGGGCTAACTATGCCAAACTTTGATTTTAAGGCTAATGATGAAGTGGATGAAGTATTTCCCACTCCTGGCCAAACAATCATAAGCCATTCCCACCCAGAATCCCATACTACCTTAAATCCCAAGCACTACACATACTGGGGTACTCCCAGGCAACTTTAGCACTTTATACAACTCCATGATTATGCCTCACTTGTGAGGAGCCTGAGACTGCAACCCATTTACTCCTCAGGATTCATTTGTTAATTACGGATAGTGCATTGCTCAGGGTCGCCAAAAAGAAGTGACTCAGCAAACCAGACTTTACCACCATAACACGAGAGTGGAGAACTGCTGAGCGTTGGCAGGGTCCGGCAGCACACAAAGAAAGCAGCTAAGATATTAAAGAGCTAATAAGGCTGTAATTAAAGTGATGTAGCAATAGAATTTACAGATCTCCGCGCAGCGATTTCAGCACGTTGTGTGGGCAGCACGCCAGACCCAGACTGCAACAATGCATTCTTCAATAAGCTTAATGACAGCGGCTTGGCTGCTGTCATCCCCCTCAGGTAACAGGAGAACAGGCAGGCCGAGGAAAGGAACTCGAGAGACTCCGGCTCAAGACTGACAATTGCTGCTGCACTGAAAAACCTCAGTTTCAGCCCAGCAAGTGCCATTACAGGGATGATGGAGAGGGGGGAAACGAATCCATAGAGAGCAGCAAAACCTCCAAAGACTGCGATGTTAGGCAATAGCTCCACTTGCCTTTCTCTTACTTGGGCATGATGACAGAGGAGTTTCCTAACAGCGCCTGACGTCCATCGCCCCTTAACCCAGGAGCTGGACCCCAGTCCTATTTTGCACGGGACAGAGCCTGAAAAGCAGTTCATTGTCTGCAGTACCAGTGACGGGAACCCTTCAGAAAATCCATTCAGGAAAGAAGTACAAGCTTGTAGAGATCACGTCTATCTAAAGAGTAAGTGCTGGGCTTCTGTGCAAGGATCCTACACTGCTGAGCTGCTTCCTTGGAAGGCTCCATAGTTATGATGAAAGGCTTCAAAAAAATATACATACGTGGAGAAACAAGAAGTTTTGCATACAAACAAATTATCTTTACCCTACAAACACACTGGAAGCTATTTCACAACCTCTCAAAACAGAGGGGGGTTCTGAAAAATCAGGGATGGTTCAGTAGTGGACAGGTACAGTTGGACTCAATCTCAAAGATCTCTGCCAACCAAACAACTCTATGACTCTATGCAACGAGCTCTACGTGAGCAGCCAGAGCTTCCAACAGTGCTTGAGCAGTGGCTCACTGAACAGAGCATGAAGGATCCCACGTCCCCATCGTCCTCTGGGCGGCATCCATCCAGGCAGAAGCATTCCTGACAGCCAACCAAGACCAGGGACTTGTGTGCAGCCACAAGCTTGCATACAAGGAAGAGACAGCTTACAGCAGTGTAAGAGTGGCGTTCCTTCGCCTCCAAGATGAGTTCAGCAGCCACTGGCCATACCTTGAAATCCAATTCTATGTGATTTACCAATCTCCAACCAAACCAACTGCCCACGCTAAGGGTAATTTCAACCTAATTTTCAAAGCTGCAGAGGAGTTTATGTGCGTTGGCACTGGAACACCTGGACATGCACTGGAGCTTCTTCCTATCCACTAGGAAACAATGCGGAGAGCCAAGTCACCGCTATTTAACGGAGGGCAGCGACTCCAGCAAGCTCCAGCACCGCTTCATTGCTCATGGCTGCATTCTTTTCAGGAGAATTTGACCTCAGAACAATTCACACGAAAGAAAAAGCTGATGTCTACAGACTGAGAAGTGATCCATGCACAAAAAGAAGGTGATCACTGAACAGGCTGTTCCCCTGCACACCGGATGGCCCACACTATATTATTCGCAGTTAATCAGCTAGATGCCCTTGAACTGCTGACAGTGAAGCAAACTGGAAGAGCAGTTGGATGGGAACAGTTCTGCCCCACCGCCTCTCTCTTGCTGCCTGTTAGCCCGGACGAGGGCTGGCCCCCCTCTCCTGTCGCTGGTGCAGAGCACAGACAGCGCTCATTACATCTTTCTCACCTAAGTGACCAGTTGCGCTTATCAGGCTTAGATTCTCACACCACAAGCTCACCCCAGAGAGGAGGCATTTCTCCATGCACCCTTCCCACAGGCCTGTTTGGGCTCCACACACCTTGCAGCCCTTATTTTGAGTTAACCCAGAAACCCGCAGGTTGAGAACGTGCAGTGACTTCTGCAGCACAGTGACCTCGCACCACAAACGATCGCGTGTTTACATTGGCCCCATAAACCCACGAAGCCGTCACCTCTCATAGTGCCTTCTAGCATCCCATTGTTTTCCGGGTCACTTTCCTGTAGCTCCTTTGAGCAAGCAAACATAAGAGGGAAGTGTTTTTTCCGTTGTTCCCTTCGATTTGAACTCACAAACATGCTAATTTTCCAGCTCTTCCAAAACCATAGGGCTGTATCCATCTATTAAAGCCAACTCCTGACTTGCCTGGTGTGAGCCAGGCATCTGCATTCCATTCCACTGGACTAGAACCACACAACTCCCTCCGGTAAGACCTTGAAAGCAAGATGTGGGCTGGACCAGAGACTGAACCAAGACAACTCAATGCTCGAGGGAAGACGCACTGAAGCCTAAAATATCTGTGGAAGGAAAGAAAAGAAACCGAAGGGAAGGGTGGGAGTAAAGGGGAAGCAAGCCAGACATAAAATGAGCAACTCTAGAGGAAGACTGCTACACTTAAAGGAAGAAGGAAAAGGAAAAGTCTAGGAAAAGGAAAGGGAAAAGAGACCACTGCAGAATGCCAAAGCTACGAGAGGATCAACAGCCGCATCAGGGTACCAGACACATCTCAAAGGTAGTGAACTTCTCCTCTGCAAGTCTTAGGTCTTACCTGGAATGTGTTTTTCCAGGAGAAAGTATAAGTTAGAGTGGAGAGGCAGGTGAGAGTGCTTGATTCATTTTATTATCACTATCTTTAATACTTATTCACTTACGGGACAAGACAGCAGAGAAGGGATGCAGCAAAGGTGAGAGCAAATGTCCACACTAATCTTGACACACTGATAAAAGGAGGCAGCTGGAGAGGAGGACTGGGAGGAACGGGACACCCGGCACGCAGAGCTGAGCCATGCAGGAGCAGCAAAGCAGCACTGCAGCCCTGTAACCACCTGGATGTGGTTTCTGGTGCATCCGTCTGTTCAGGTGGGACAGCAGCGCGAGCAGTGTGCAACACAGTGCTCCTACCAGCAGCAAAAAACTCGAACCCCAGACCTCCCCACACATTTCCAGGCATTTTGACCCAGTGCTTTCAAAGCTGTTCCAAAGCCACAGCTAGTGAGGATGGAGTGAACCTGCTCAGCATCTCATACGGGAACCAGAAGGCTCAGCTGCTTATGAACTGAGCTGTTATCTTGGATGCCCTCACTGCCAAAGGAAACAGCTGATCAGAAGAAAGGACTTGTTCCAAGAAGTCACATTCTGCCCACTAAAAAAAAAGGATTTTTCCTTTGCCCTACCAACTTCTTTATGCTTAATTTTAACAATGAACTGCTACAGCACAGAGCTGCAACAGCACTATGGGAGCACAGGACTCAGCATAACTACTGGAATACAAACCACAGCATAACCCCTCTGCCCAGGCAGGGTCAGAACGGGCTTGGATTGCTGGAACCACAGCTGAGGGTGCGTTTCTACATGGATATGGCCCCTTCCCGAGTCACAGAGGGAGAAGTATCAGAGCTCCCTGCTTCACTCTGCAATGACAGAGCAGGGCTCACATCCTACCTGCTCCCAACAGTAAGCAATTCATTGGTATGAAGTTACTTTCTATTTCAGGAGAGAGAGCTTTTACCCGCCAAAAGGCACAGACAAGGTCACTGATACAGCCTCTGGAACCACACGAGTGTCTGGATGAAGGACAGCAAGGGCTCGCGCCCCTGAACGCACCAAGCAGCTGCCCATTATCTGCCTATTTTAATCACAACCCTGACTCACGCAAGCCACCTCGAGATTTAGGAGCGTCTTTGCCGAGGATTCCCGACTGAACGCTTCTCCCCGACTCCGATACCCTAATTACCCAAATGGAATCCGACTCAAGCCCTGGGTGCCCACACAGGACCCAGCTTTGCCTTGACGCTGCAGGTCACACAGCAAGTGGAGGAGAAGTACATTCCCTTACCTGTGCGTGGTGTCCAAGGAGGAGCAGCGCTGGAGGAGTCTCACGCACCTTTCCCTGAGCCCTGGCAGAGGCATGACAGCACGCACCGGCTGGCGGCCACCTCTGCCACTCCAGGGAGCCCACGGAGCCCGTAATTTCTCTTTTGCTTAATAAACTGGGAGCGCTGGAAAGCCAGGACACTCCCCACACCTCAGTGCATGTTGGGAACATTTACCTACCCACTTTCCTTCCTCCAAGCGCTGACAGGAGCCCTCCCTTTGCCACAGCTACACCTATGGGGAGGCTCCAGTTAACGCTTTAATCACTAACTTCATAACGAGAAGCAACCTGCTGACTCTTAGTAATCATTCCTTGGCACGGCACACCCTGAAACGTCCCGCGCTGGAAGCACTGCCAGGCTTTAACCACTCGCCTGACGCGCTTTCCACTTGACAGGATAAAGTCTTTTTTCCTTCTCTGGATAGACACCAGCATTTGGTGTTTGGAGGAGTAAGAGACACAGGCAATCGGATTGTGCCTAAGTATGGATATACGGATTTATAGTGTTATGGCAGAAATGGGAACAGCACAGCCTGCTCACATCATCACATACAGCTGTAGATTCAATTTCTTGCTTAACCTACAATACTCTTAAGGCTATTACTCACCGGGCACGAGTTGTCTAAGAGAATGCACTGCTGCTCTGCTTAATTGCCCAGCAGCTAATTGTATAAGCAGATGTTTAAGCAGTAAAATCTACGAGCCAACACACACCTTCCAGTTCCTACTGTCTGCCCACCTCTTTATGACAGCAACTCCTTCACAAAAATCAGCCCAAAACTGTAAGAGCAAAAAGCATAAAATACACTGGGCCTGAATTCACCTTCACACCCATCTCACCGCACTATGACTTACATCAAGTTACTTCTGCTGTATGTGATTTGATGTCAGGGAGAAGCAGAACAGCCCCATAACTACTGGATTCTTGCTCACATGGGTCTCCGCTGGTGTCCTCCTCTCAAGCCAAACCAACCACTGTACACACAACACCAGATGTGTCATATTTGGGACTGTAATTCACATTGCAAGATGTTTCAGCGAGGACTTCTTTGGCATATACAAGGCTGAGAAATCTCGAAACACAGCAAAGAGTCAATGTGCTGGGTTTTTGCTCAACTCACCACAGCCCAGAAGCTCCATGCCATGGTGGGCTCGGAGCTTCCCACCAAGCTCGACCTCTGGCACTGCACCATCTTTTGTAGAGTTGTTGAACACAAACCCATACAGCTGGGTTAAAACCAGAGGTTTGACCTTTCCTGTCACAGCTGTAGACAATTCAGTCTGGGGGGACTAGTCCATGCAGACTGGCAATATCCATCAGGAGAGGAGAACAAAGAGGTCTTCAGGGCCCCATCACAGCAATGAGTTTAGTAGACACCCCAAGAAAGAGAATGGTCTTAATCCTTTCACAGGCAAGTAAATAATCAATGCACGGAGAGCGTTACTCTTCCATCTCTTATAACAAACATAGTTCATATGCCTTGGAGCTGTAAGAACAAGTCACAACTTGGTTATGCTATTTCACCTCTTCTGTGAAAGGGTAATGATGATTTCTGTAGAGAAGGCAGGGAACGTGACCATCCTTGAGGCTTTAAAGGCATTAAAGGCCATGATATTTCTGCCTCCTTGCACAATTAATATTCAAATACTCTTAAGTTAATAAATAATTGCAAGTTGAAGCTCAGCTATTTAATAACTTCGCCTCAAATCATTAAGAAACAGACTTGCAAAGCTAGAACAACACCTCAAATGGGAAAAGCTAAGGGATTCCAGTTCTACTTTTGTGGAACACAACCACAATAAACAGGCTGGCTATGGGCAGATGCTGGACTGCAGGAAAGAGCTCATCTTCAGGGTTTTTTCCACCCCAAACCATTCTATGGCAAACACAACAGGATATACACGAGCTCACAACAGATTTCACTACTTTGGTGAGAAGGAAAATCCCTGATATTTGGTGCCAACAACTGTTTCTGGATGACTTTGGATCATTAACAGTAAACGGCAAAATCCTTCTTGGACTTCAAGCCAGCTACTGCAATGCAGAGCTAGAGCCTGAGCTGATAGGATCTGAATTTCACCCAACCTGAGTGACTAATCCTTCCCCCTACATCACAGAGGGAACCAGGAGGATTGCATTGATAAGTGCCACAAATCAAGGAATTCAAGACAACTGGATTTTCCCTACAAAGAGCCTCCTGTTCTTTAGCAAGATTGTTTTCTGTCATCACACCAAAGCGCCAGCAGCAATCCCTGTGTGCCAGGACATGTTTTGCAGCCACAGCTGATAAGCACGAAGAACAGAAACTAGGGAACAGATAATCGGCTCAGATAATTAAATAAATATGCAATGCATATGCTCACTTCAATGCCTCAAAAATCTATAACCTCTCATATGGAATATTTCGTGAGTTTTAGGGGCCACAAGTTGTTAAGGAAGAAAAGAGAAGCAGAGCTAATATTTGCAGCAGCACATGTGCCACAGGCTGTGGGTTCTGGCATCACAGAAAGAGCAGGAACATCCCAGGTACTGACGCTTGCCTGCACAGAAAGCAGCTTGCAGCTATCACTGTCATTATCCTCACGAGCCACTGGTAGAGGGGCAGGTCCTGCCTCAGCATCTGAAACAGTCAGCTGCACACCATGGCTTGGTGTTAATTATATATCCACCCGTTAAGTCATCCATTTGATATTACAGGATTTCCTAAACTTATACAAGGCTTTTCATTGCCTGAAGCTACAAAATATTTCAAAGGACAGAACTGAAGAGAACTGCCCTGCCCAGAAGAGCTACGGTCACAGAGCTTTGCACTCCCATTAGAGCTCAGGCAGGAGTAAAATCACCTTTTCACCACACCCAGCAGACTTACACAGCACACATAAGCCCCAACTCCTCCACCCTCAAGGCTTCCAGGCCCAGATTTCCCTCAGCTCCAAGGTTTTTCTAATAAACATCACTTTCTCAGATTTCTTTCTGCATATCACTGGATACCTGTGTTCCTCTGCTTTCAAGGTACAAACCCCCTGGTTCACTTTTCTGTTAGTAATCACAAACAAGACCACTCGAACTCCACCCACAAATCCCAACCTTTCTCCTTCTACAAGACTCGATTCAGGATCCTTTCATGCTCAGGTCCCGCCCTGTAATGGTCAGTTGAGCACCATGTGACTGAGGCACCTGACTCCCATTTTCCATATGCTAATGACTTTTCTCTCATTACTGCTTCCTTAAGGCACCTGAGTCAAAACGTGGTCTCCTGTTCTCTGTTTCTTCTGAAAAGATCAGTCCAGCACCCCCCACAGCGAACGGCCATCCCTGAGCTGAACGAGGGTTCTGGGGAAGCTTCCGATCTCAGTGTTTGTTACCTTGCAGCTCTTGCCATCATTCCAGTAATGGCCTTCCCACCTGCTGCACCTGGGCCTGCCCCTGCAAAACAACCCCCTCATTTCCTGATACTTAGACATTTCCCTTTAGATTGTGTACGAATGGGAAGAGTCCATTTGCAAAGCGTGTGACTACATAAGAGGAAACAGTTGTTGTGCCCAAATTGCCCCCGTTCTCCTCCTCCTTCGATGTTCCAAATCATAAAGCAAATCTCAGCAACAACACTAATTCGCATGTATTTTCCATCACAGACCTATATAGGCAAGTCTGGATGTCCACAAAGTCAGTGAAGAAATGGGCAATGTCCAAACCCATCCCAGAGTCCCGTTACAAACACACAGACCTCACACAAAAGCACCTGCCCGTCACCACTGTGAGTTTAGTTTCTAACACAATGCAAACCAGACACTGTTTTCCTGTCCTTGCTGCAGCCTGCGGCGCTGTGTCATGGATGATTCCATATCTGCTGCACGGCCTGGAGCCCTCCTGAATGTCCCTGCATGCCACCGAGTCCGAAAGGATCTGGGAGTCTCTTGGCTGTCGTGCTATCAGTGTTCACTGCCCTATCAGTCAGTGTCAAAGATGTTACCCTGTCTTCCTCTTAACTTCATCTCTGAAAATCTGCACAGTTCCAGACTCTGAGATCAAAGAATCACAGAATGCTTTGGGTTGGAAGGGACCCTTTACAGGTCATCCTGTCCAAGCCCCCTGCAGGAGCAGGGACATCTCCAACCAGACCGGGTAGCTCAGAGCCCCGTACAGCCTGGTGGCCTTGAATACTGACAGGGTCGGGGCCTCCCTGGGCAACCTGGGTCAGTCTCACTGCCCTCATTGTGCAAAATTTCTTCCTTATATCCAGTCTGTATCTCCCCTCCTGAATTTAAAACCATTGCTCTCTGTCCTGTCACAACAGGCCTTGCTGAAAGTCTGTCCCCAGCTCTCCTGGAGACCCTTTCAGTACTAAAAGCTGCTCTAAGTCTCCCCACAGCCTTCTTTTCTCCAGACTGAACTACCCCAACTCTCTCAGCCTGTCCTCAGAGCAGAGGTGCTCCAGCCCTCGCATCATCTCCATGGCCTCCTCCAACAGCTCCATGTCCACTTGGCTGTTTGAAGAGAGCCTTCTGACTCCTCTGCTCTCTCTAAGACAGTTCACCCTCTGACAGAGACATTCCTCATCTCTGCTCAGGGTTCCTGTTGAAAATCTCTCCACAGAGACTGCAACTACTTGCTCTGGATCACACTTGTCCTTCTGTAGCGCTGCGTATCCATGACAATATCAAACAGCCCCTTTGGGCATTCAGCTGTCTGAGACACCGTACAGAGAGGAAACACATTTATATACGTACCGTGTCATATTCACATTCTTCTTCTGAGCATCAGACTGTACTGATCACACTGTTCTCTCAAATTCCAGATGTCCCGTGCAGGATCCCGGAGCACCATAGGCGCTGTGTGCTGTGGGTGGCAGCTCAGTGTCATTCGACGGCAGAGGCGGTGGCATTCCAGGGGCGCTGGGGGAAACAATAGTGCCTCTAACTCTGAAGGGCTAAATCCTGTCACAGTGCTTGGCTAACGCGCTTACAGCCTACGCTGGGTTTCATGGGAACCGACAGGGCTAAAATGCAATCTCATCGTTAAGGACACCTGAATGTCTTTCTAAGTCTAGAAAACAAAGCTAGATGAGAACGGAGGCACATGGAACACAGCGGCATATAAAACCGCTGTCTGATTTGGATGGTGAGCTCTACGTTCCTGGGTAAGGCAACACAAACAAGTCAATAGTTGTTTAGGAGATGCTGAAATTCTGGAAAAGATTCTTCCCTGCACAGTTGTTCACAGGGTGTGTCTTCCAGTCTGGAATTTGATCCATCTGAAACTGTCATTCTCAGCCCTGCAGGCGATATTTCGCTTTTAGCCAGTGCACATGTCCTTACAAGTGAAGAATCCGCGCGAGCTGCCCACTGGAAATGCAAACTCAGCCTCTGCGATGGTGTCGTCCCGGTCTCTCCAATGCATGCAGCTCGGGGAGAACGCACACTTGCCAGATGCGATCCTCGCCACATGAAACGGCGGGCTGCTGGGTGACAGAGAAGCTGTGCAGAGAGGATGGTCAGTCTGCTGAAAAGCTGCAGAGAAACAGGAATGTCTTTAGGGCTGTGAGCTGGATGTGCGCTTGCCCAACCCCGTGCGGAGAGCACAGGTTCCAACAGGTGCAGGAATGGAAGCAATTTCAGGCATGAAATTTGATGCAGAGGTTATGGCAGAAGCAGGAACCACATCTGAGCAGTGAATGTCCAGCTGTTATCGGAGGCATACGGACAGGGAGCTGAACGCCCCTCTGCCAGAGCACTGGTCCTCTTCGGCCCCTGCAGTAGCCAGCTCAGCAGCGCCACAGGAGTTGGCTCTGAATTTCCATTCACAGGATTTCAGATACCTGCGTGAAAAATTCAGTGTGGTGAAACACCCTGACACTGAAGACTCACAGATCAACACCCATTTATACAAAACTGATGTGAGCATTCAAGCCTGGCATTGCTCTCTTGACACAGAACATCACAGATCTGCACTAGAAGGACAATGGTTTCCCAAGAGGCACAATCCTTTGTTTCTGCTGTTCAGAGACAGCTGCCTTTCTTACCTGAAATCTCATCGAAGGCGGTATTCTTCTGGGGCTGGATCCTTCTTCTTCCTCTTCCCCACCAGTGAGCGAGGCCCTGACAAGTGCAGGATATACTTTTTCCTGGTGTAACAGACATCATACGGCAACAGCACATGTGTAACTCCAGGCTGGAAAAAGAAAAGGGAGATCTCTTTCAGTGTCTGTGCTCTGAGGACACTAATTCACCTTAATGATCCTGCTTTGCCTCACCTGGAACGTCCATCTCCCTCAACCTGTGTTCCCCTCCCTCTCCCATCTCCACCCATGGGCCTGTGACCCTGTTTAGGCTCAGCCTGGAGGAGTTGCTTTCATTTTGAGGTGGGTTAGAGGGCTGTTGAGCTCTGGTCCAGTGTAGACATTCCCGTGCTTGGCCATGGACCCTACCTGATCCTGATCTGCAGAATGGGTTGTTTTCTGGCCACTCTAGGCTTGGAGGGTGATCACTGGATGACCTGATAGGGGTGTGGGAACTGATTTCTTGGCTTTACTTTACTGCCGTTTCACCAATGCAACCTTGCCTGGTACTTGGACTCTTGGTTCAATGTGGCTGCTTGCTCTGATTCTGCTCGGCTCGGCTTGGCTTGTTGAGGCACCAGAAGTGCGCAGCAAGGGAGACGATAGAATCATGGAATGGTTTGGGTTGGAAAAGAGCTTAAAGCCCACCCAGTCCCACCCCCTGCCATGGGCAGGGACACCTCCCACTGGATAAGGTTGTTCCAAGCCCCATCCAACCTGGCCTGGAATACCTCCAGGGATGGGGCAGCCACGGCTGCTCTGGGCAACCTGGGCCAGGGCCTCCCCGCCCTCACAGGAAAACATTTCTTCCTGAGATCTCATCTCAATCTCCCCTCTTTCAGCTCAAACCCGCTCCCCCTCATCCTGCAGTCCCTAACGATGACCACGGCTCTGCTGAGCAGCTGAACTGCTTCCAGGAGAGCAGCGAGGCAGCCTCTGCCCGGGCTAAGCACGATGAGCCTGCACTGGCCCCTGCTGGCTCCTGCAGCAACGTGTCCGCTGGAGACCCACCGTGAGCCAGGGCTGAGCACTGGACACCGTCATTTACACCAGCTTTGTGTGCTGCTCTTATTTTACTACAACCAAAAAACCAATGTAACAGCAAATGTAGGGAAAAAAGGCTGAGCTAAGACACTCAAATCCTCATGTTGGTACCCAGGAACTTGGCTTGCACGCGTTCCTGCAGTGTGTACATATTACACACTGCCAGGGCTCTGCGGGGTAAAAATAACTCCAAAGATATGCTGTTAAAATACTTTTAGGAGTGAAGAAATTTTTAATTAATGCATTATCTGTTCAAACTCTAATGTTTCCTAATATAATTTAATGTATCGTTTTCTACTTGATTTACCAGCTGAAAGCAAACCAAAATGGCTCTTGGGTTTTGTGAGGAGTTCTTGTGAGGGGTGAAAATAACATCTGCCTGCTCTGACTTTGCTTGTGGATCTTGGTCTCCACCTGATTCCCTTCAGGACTATTTCCCCACAAGTCTGAGAAAAACACATTACTGTGAGGCTTCCCAGCCACGTAAACTGAGGAACGCTGCTGTGTTCGAACATTCAGTGCAAACAAGGTGGGCTAATAAAGGTTTTTCCATATGCAACCCCTTATCTTATGCTGTGCTTTTTTCCTTCACCTTTTCCTGAGTGTTTAGACTCTAAATGCTTCTGCTGGCACATTTTTTAGCCTTCAAGGAACTGAAAAAGTTTCTATTCCGCTATAAACACTAGTGCTAAAAGCACAGGGCTGGGGGTTGGTGTTGAACGTTTCTTAGCGTCCTTATGAGCAGCTCTGGCTGCTGTATCCGAGTTGGCCTCAGGGTGGAACTGTGGACCTGTAGACCCAGCAGAAGGCCACAGCACCAGGAAGGCTCTCAGCATCTCTCCTGCTGGGAGAATGCCTGTAGTCACTGCAGCACCAGATCCAGAACTGTTCACCCTGGTTTGGTTGAACAGGAGAGGTGGCAGGGGGTGAACTTCAGGGTGGACTCCTGGCAGAAGGACTTTTCACGCATTGGCTCTGCTGCCTGAGCAGTCTTCTCTACACCTTTTGGCCAAACGATACCTGGGGGAACACTTGACTTCCTTGTTAGACTGCCTTAAGCAGCCCTGCGATTATATTTTATGGTGTCTGTGGTGACCTCTGGCAGAGAAGAGGGAGGGAAGGGATGGACAAAGACCCATCTGTCTGTCTCACACTCCCCACAGCTCACCTGTGACCACTTGCACCCGAATAACCGCACTGAGCACTTCCCTACCAAAGGGGTGGGTGTCCACGCTGGGTCTGGGCCTATGGGAGCAGAAGTGAAACAGAAAATGCATCCATCCTCAGCAGTATCAGTAGTTCTTCCTGGACAAGAAAGAAGAGCAGAAAAATAACATGAGGTGTCTGGTTTTGGTTCTAAGATCAACAATGGTTAATGACAGAAAAGAGGACTGATCCTGGACAAAGAACTCAAAAGGCCACCACAGCCTCCTGCTTACCTGAAGCTGTTAGCAAAGCACTTTCAAAGAGAAATCTCAATATTCCTAGCAAATCCAATAGTATTAAAGGAAAAAATCTGGACCAGAAGTGGTAATTCCTGGGCAAAACCAGAAGTGTATACAGCCAGCACAGCTCGTTGGGCTATAGGTGCAGGAGGCTGCTCCCTGCCACTGCTGTCAACAGGGAAATATCCTTTCTTTTAGCTTTCAGATGAATGAGTTTCTGGACTGCAAAGAGGCAAAGCATCCTCTCCCCTCAAACACTGCAATCACATAATCAGGGCTGAGCGCCATTCTGCTGGATCTGTCAGCACCTAAAACACTTGAGATAGGGGTGTGCTGCCACTCTCAGGAGGTGAGGCAGCCCCGCATGACCTGCAGGAAGGATAGGTGCCAGCCCTCACCCTGGCAGCCGCTCTGGCTACATGGACAGCAAATAAAACCTTTATGGGAAAGATCAGGGGTGATACTGGGACTGATGCTGCAAGAGGATCCCACTGAGAATTCTGGGAGGAGACCCTCATGGTGTTTCCACTGAGGCTGCTGAATGTCTCGACTTGTTGATAAATGTGAGCTCCTTTCCAGTTATGACCCATGTGGATAGTGGGACAATTACCAGGAGCAGGCCATGTGCCCGAAACCAACACAGCAGAACATGACAAGGGCAAACTCCAAACTAGACTTGCCGATACAAGGCAACCTTTGTGTGCAGAAGAGATGGCTCGGCTGCCAGTCAGCAGCTCGCTATTTCCTGGGAGGTGCGTGCAGGCGTGCAGTGGCGTGCAGCTACGGGTTACTGTCAGTGTACCGTCCCGAATAGTTCTGTTTCTCATCAAATTTTTTGTTGACAGTGGCTGAACACGAGCCAGCAGTGGCCCAGGTGGCCAGAAGGACAACGGCATCTTGGCCTGTGTCAGAAACAGCGTGGCCAGCAGGAGCAGGGAAGGGATTGTGCCCCTGGACTCGGCATTGATGAGGCCACATCTCAAATTCTGTGTTCTGTTTTGGGGTCCTTGCTACAAGAAGGACATTGAGGTCCTGGAGCGTGTCTAGAGAAGGGAATGGAGCTGGGGAAGGGGCTGGAGAACAAGTGTTATGAGAGGCACTCAGGAATGTGAGGTTGTCTAGTCTAGAGAAAAGAAAACCGAGGGCAGACCTCATCAATGTCCACAACTGCCTGAAAGAAGGGTGTAGAGAGGTAAGTGTTGGTCCTTTCTCCCAAGTAATGAGTGATAGTGTGAGAGGAAAGGGCCTCAAGCTGAGCCAGGGCAAGTTTAGATTGGACATCAGGAAAAATCTCATCACAGAAAGAGTCCTCAGGCCCTGGCAGAGGCTGCCCAGGGAGGTGGTGCAGTCCCCATCCCTGGGGGGGATTAACAGATGGGCAAACGAGTTTCTCAGGGATGGTTTAGCAGTGGGCAGGTACAGTTGGACTTGATGATCTCAAAGGTCTTTTCCAACCAAATGGTTCTGTGATTCTCTGAAATAAACACATTTAGAGATACATAGTTGCTGGGATTCAAGTAACAGCAAGGGAGGCTTTTTGCTTTGCCATCTGTGTTTGAATAAAGATGCTTTCAAATGCTGTGGCTCAGCACCGGGGCAGTGTGGAGCACCGCGAGCCTGAGTCACCGCTACCGTGATACATTTTTGCTGAGGCAGTGCGCAAAAGCACAGATTCAGCAACGTAACCTCTTATTCTAGAAACTGGAAAATGGGATGCGTGCTGGTGCTGCAGTTGTACAACCTGCTGTAAGCCCTGCACCATGGGCTCTAGGCTGCCAGCTGGGAAAACTAGAATTGCTGCTCCAACTCTGCGCATGCGCTCTCTGCCATCCCTGACTGCTGTGAGTGTGTTTGCCCAGCGAGGTGGTGGAGTCAACATCCCTGGAGGGGTTTAGAAGATGGGCAGATCAGGTGCTCAGGGATGATTTAGTAGTGGACAAGGATGGTTGGACTAGATGACCTCACAGGTTTTCTACGGCCAAGTGATTCTATGATTCTATGCTGCCTGCCAAGTTGATGCCAAAAGAGGAGATCTAACACATCCACTTACGGATTCTCTCACAGATAGATGATTGCTCTGACCCCACCGATGAGCCACACCAGGAACACCAGCTTAGCAGTGGTGAGCTGCCACCTGCTCGGAGCAGAAGCATTCTTGCTTACCAGAAATGTTAAAATGCTGACTCCCTCTCCTAGGCAGGAAGCACTTCTGCTCTCCTGGAAGAGGGACCACCGCTGCTCTTGCAAAACAGCAGTACCGTACCCTTGGTTGCGTGCCGTCAGTGCAGAAGTGAGTGCTGACACAGGGCTCCCGGGATGACACTGAGACACAGAGAGATTGCAACACGCTGCGGGTACACTTCATTGTCTTGCTGGAACTCATTACCGAGTTCCTGCCTCCAAGTGAAAGAATGTCATGAAAATGGCCTTTAGTTGTCCTCACAATGAATGATTCATAGAATCACAGAGTCATTAACCGTGGAAAAGACCTCTAAGATCATAAAGAAATGCGCGATGGCTGGTACGTGGGCTTGAGAAACAACGTGTCGGCATTGCCTTCTGCAGAGAAACAGGACAGGGAGACATTCACAGCCTGAGAGGTACCAGACACCTCTATGAGAAACTCACCTGGGGCCACGATTGCTCCTCAGCCTCCAGCCTGCTCGTTTCGCTTTGCACCACAGCAGTCACGTGCAACGCAGGGCTCCAGCTCTGGTGCTGTTGTCGTAAGAGAAGATGTAAGCTAGAAACAATCACAGTACGGCCTGGCTGCTTCCTGAGAGCTTTGGACACCTAGTCCCCTCCCTGATGTTCAGGGATTCAGCGTAGCATCAGAGACAACCCACACTTCTGAAATTCACAGCCCTGCTGCTAGGGAAGAGCCAATGTGACCAAACTTGCCACAAAATGAAGTTAGTGATGTTAGTGAGGCTTTGTCAAGCAGCCTTCCTTCTCCAAAACATGTCATTATGTCTTGCAACTCCATTGTGTTTTATAACTTAATCTGATGGCACCTGAGTCCTTTCAGGTGAAAGTAAGTTCTTTCAGGTTCTTTCTTTTAGAGCCATCGTTGCTAATCCTTCAGACCCTATCTATGAGCTAACACAGCACAGCTGATGCTTCACACAGTGGAGAGATTTCCAGGCTATGTTGTGACAACTAGGGCAGTAGTTTGTCACGTGCAGCTGTGGGGAAGCCGTCATAAGATGTTCCTGGGCCTTCCTCACCCCTTACCTGTCATTCCCACCTCCGCACGGCAGCTTTTGCACTGTCTTGTCAGTGATTTCCCTAGCCCTACCATGGCAGCCCCTCAAACCAAGAAGAGTCACCCTAAAAATAAAATGACCGGCTTTGCTTTGAAAAAAACCTGTCTGTAACCATGAGCACCTCAGAAATCAACCTATTCCCAGAAGTCCTCTGCTGAAACTCTGCTTTGACTGTACGTTAATCAGAAACACTATTCCTTTCCGGGTTAACCTGTCCAAACCACAGCAAACCAGCACAATAACTGTTCACTATTGGGAAATACCTTTGATTCAGAGAAGAAATAAGGAGAGGCCAATAAAGGAGGGCTCTGAAGAACTCATCGTGGTGCAACACAATTTGCCTTTAAGTTCTGCCTCAACAACAAAACGTGATTTGTAGTGCCTTCAGCAGGGAAACAATTCATTCCTCATCTGAACTCGTGCCACCTCGTCCACACTTCGTACCATCAACACAGTAGGTACTCCAGAAATGCATGCAAGCCCCAAATTTTATGTCTTCTGCCACAGACACTAAGCTTCCATCTGGCACTGCTTTTGGGAAACAATTACCATAAGGTTTGGCATTTCCTTTTGGATTGGGTTGTGAAAAGAGGAGGACATGCACTGACTTATACGGAATTACAAGCATTCCTTTTAGTGTGCACTATGATGAATTTAAGGCATGACACACAAGTTCTAGTTAGTAACTTCTTAACTATCACAAAACATCAAAGAAAAAGTACCTGATGAAAAGCGCTGCTGTGACAGAGAGCCTTGGACAGGGTCTGCTTGTCCATCTTGGCAGGAGTGTTTACACCAGAGCAACACGGACTACGTCAGCCTCTGTCATTCTGAGTGTGTATTCCAGCAGACGATGCTTCAAGGGGCGATGAGAAATGGAGCTCTGTCTTCAAACTGGGCAAGGAAGATTAAAAATGTCAGGGAGGCTGCAGACACACCCACCAGAATTCATTTTTACCTCTCACTGTCCAGTTGTATACCTTGAAAGACAAGCATTATTAATTAAAGAGTCTATTAACAAAGGCTGTGAGTTCAAGCGTAATCCGTAGCTATTCCCTTTCCCACACTTCCACAGCACACTTCAAAACCTCATGTGAAAGGTGAACAGGGTGACAGTGAAGTCAGCAAGTGTACATCCTGCTCATTTTGCAACCTTAGCTGGAAGGAAATCAGATTCAAACTCTGGTTTAGTAACCATTCCCTGCTCACAAACGCTGTGAGTTTACCTCACCAAAGGAGGTGAACTAACAACTGCTCAGTGTTCACAACTCAGCGCCAATATACTCAAGGACTTACTGTATCAGGTAGGAATTAGTTTGGGTTCTGGATTTCTCTGGTCCAAAAGGGCTAAAAAGATGATTCCCTGACCTGTTCTAAAGCTATCGAGACTCAGAATCATGGAATCATGGAATTACTCTGTTGGAAAAGACCTTTGAGATCATTGAGTCCAATCATGGACTTGGAGCAACGCGAGAAAATGGGACTGATTTATTACCTGCAATCCTTTCCAAAGTGGCTTTCAACACAGAGAAGCATGTAAGAATTCCAGAAGCAGCCCTGAGAGGTGCAGGGCAGCTGCAGAAATTTGCAGTTCCACATGTAGAATTAAAGCTTTCACCAAAGGCGGCTCCAGGCTAACCCAGCTGCGATAAGTACAGAACTTCCTCAGGCCGGGCAGTCAAATACTTTGAACACAGGGAATTACTCTTTGAGGTACCATTGCCTGCAAACCGTTGCTGTCCCAGCTGTCCCAGCTTGCTATAGGCCTTTGTGCTCACGGAGGCTTCTGTCGCTCTTGGAACACACATCATGCTCCACCTGCAATAAGAACTGGATTTGCCATCAACAAGAATAAAGCTCGGGTGCAGTAGGAGTGTTAGAGCAGCCGTATCCATGTGCTACAAGACCTGGTAGGAGTCGAGGGCGGACACAGGGTTCAAGCTGTGAAAGCCAGACTTTGCCAAAGTAACTGTCACCGCCTCACTGCTTTGCCAGCACTCATGAATCACCTGTTGTTAGAGGTGACACTGAGTCACAGAGCCAGGTTCTGGCAAAAACTCTACAACGGTTGGTGTAATGGTGCTCATTTCAGGTCTGAGAAATGTCACCTTCCTGTTACCATCCCAAAATGATTCAGTTATCAACAAAGGAAGAAGTGTTTTCCTGTGAGGGTGGGGAGGCCCTGGCCCAGGGTGCCCAAAGAAGCTGTGGCTGCCCCATCCCTGGAGGGGTTCCAGGCCAGGTTGGATGGGGCTTGGAGCCCCTGATCCAGTGGGAGGTGTCCCTGCCCATGGCACGGGGTGGAACTGGGTGGGCTTTAAGCTCCCTTCCAACCCAAACCATTCCATGATCCTGTGATTCCATAAATCATACTGGGGGCAACTGTGGCTGCAGCACCCACAGTGGTAGAGGTCAGGATCTGCAAAGGGGAGGCAAGGCAAAACATTGGGTCAAAGCTGTGGACTTCAGAGGAGCTAACTTGGGGCTCCTCAGGGACCAGCTCAGAGGGATTCAATGGGAGACCATCCTGGAGAGCAGAGGGCTCCACGAGTGCTGGCAAGCACCACCTCCCTGCCCTGCTCATGAGTTTTCCATCCCAGCAGGCAGGGAGTCAAGCAAAGGCAGCTGGAAGCCTGCATGGATGAAGGAGTCTGGCGAAACTCTAATATAAAACTAAAACACACAGAAGTTGTGAAGCCTCCACCCCTAGAGACGTTCAAAACTCGACTCGACATGGTCATGACCAACCTGCTCTCATTGACTCTGCTTTGGATAGGCAGGAGGTGTGTGTTCATGCAACAATCTCTTAAGGAAGTTGTCTGAAATAGGAAGAGGGAAATCTCGGAAGCCAGACAAGGGACATCTGAATCTGAATAACCTTGGAAGCTTTGGGGTGGTAAGGAACGATAGTTCTTTTTACAGATCAAACTAAACTGTACAGGCAGCGCAGGGGCTACACCTTTGAGACAGCAGACAGCAAACCTCAAAGTACAACAATACAGCTTTGTCCACACCAGCTTCAGAGAAAGGGAAAACACTTTTAGTTGTGGTGACTGGTTTGGTGCTTGTACCAGAAAAAGGTGACCTGGGGAAGCACTGACTCCCAGGGCTGTGTTACGAATCTGACTGGGAGTGGTTGCTCTGTGTATTCCCTCCCAGCTCTGAAGAATGTCTGGTCTCTAAGGTTTGCTCTGTCAGACCTCTTCAGTGGTGGAAAGGGCAGAGTTGCTTTTGGACCACCTCAAAAACTCCTAGGAAGGACACACTAAGAATGAAGGAGAAAACAGTTGCACCAAAATATGTCAAGTCCTTTTGGATTGGCAAATCCTTCGTGGGTTTGGTGGAACGGGACTTGGCCAAATGCCTCTATTAGAACAGCAGAATTAGAATACATGAGGGCAGTATTTTCAGAAGGACCTTTTAAAGCTCATCAAAGAGTGCATGCAAACATAAGGTCTGATGAAGAAGCGGTCCTAGGTCTCTCACAGTTCTCATTTATGCTCTAATAGCCTGTGGCAAACTCTTCTGCGAGACATCTTACTGCCTAAGTCGGTTTTGTACTCCAGAACTGCAGAAACCATGGAGGTTTAGCAGAAGCAACAGGAATCTTTTCTGAAGAGTGTGTGACTGACAGTATGAACCTTATGGAGGGCAGCCAGCCAGCGTGAAGTCATGCATGCCACTGCCGAAATGAAAATGATCAAAGATAGACTGGAATCGAGGCTTACAATAACTTATAACAGTTCCTAAGATCCCCGGCAGTTATTGCACTTCAGAGGAGTGGGGAAGGGATATTGGTTTATGTGGGTAGGTACACGCGGGGCTCAGGGACTACCCCACTGCATGCCTTACGCTCATAATGGATGGTTTCCTGCTTCACCATCTGGGGACGGGATACCCTGGCTGGTTGGACCTCACAAACAGGTATTGTCAGGCTTTCGGGAAAAGAGTGCTGGGGAAAACCAAGCTCCTCACTGTAGGTGCCTATCCTAGACTCCGAGAGTTGGGTTGGGCACCACTAATGGCCTGTGTCAACACAGCCGTCCATGATAAGTTGAAGCGCATAAATTCCTGTATTCTAATTATACTTACATGCAAATAAATTAGCTCTGGGCTGAGAGTCAGACGAACAGCAAATGATTGTCACGTCCTTCATTGCATCCTAGTGGCAAATACTTTTCCTACAGTAAACAGGAGAAGATGCCTTTTATTCCAGCAGAATCCAAACCCAGAAAGGACAAACCCTGCAGCAGAACACTGAGGAGAGGGAAGGCTGGGAATGGCAGAGGGAGACAAGGGCTCTCAGGAGTTGAGGAGACACCTTAGGAGCTGCTGAATGTACAAACCCCCTTGTAGTCCTGTGACAGATCAAGCCAGCTTGGCACTTGGCTGGTGGAGGTTTGGCAAGCGTCCGACCCACAGTCATACCGGACACAGCTCAGTCAGAGAGAGATCGGGCAAGCAGGGAGCATTCAGGGTGGATTATAAGTGATGTTTTCAACTGACAGGTCACTTCCTTTTGGAGTCAAAGAACAACTCCATCACCTTCCCCAAGCATCAGGGTGAATTGCAAAGGCACCAGGAGCCTGATTCAGATGATCAGACATGGATTTATTCCGCTAAACAAGTGGTTTTAATTTCAAGTTCACAAAATCTGAGAAGCTTTACACATAAATAGAGTCGCTTTCCAAAGGGCTAGAATATTGCAGGCTTAGAACCGTGAATTCTGTCTTTGCATCACTGGGCCTTTAAAAATCTAGAGGGATGCTTCTGAGTGCTTGGGAAAAAACGAGGTGCAAATCCATAATCTCTACCTGTCACAGAGGTGCTCTGGTTTGCTCTTACATGTCTGAGGAGTGGGGAACGTGAAACGGCTCATACCTAAATTATCCAACAAAGTACCCAACGCCTTGACAGGAGCTGGCTTAGAGGAAACCTGATTCCCTTGTACCAGTACATAAACGGTGTCTGCCAAGAGGACGGAGACTCCCTTTCAGAAGGAGTTACATGGAAAAGACAAGAGGCAATGAGTACAAGTTGTCCTGGAGAGATTCTAATTGGATTTCAGAAGAGAATTTTTCCCCATGAGAACAGTTAAACGTTGGAATTATCTCTCCGGGGAGGTGGTGGGCTCCTCTGCACCAGACACTTTTAAGGCTCAGCCTGGCAGGGTGCTGGGAGGTCTCATTTCAGCTATAGATCACCTAAAAGGCTGAACCAGCTGATCCCTGAGGTCCCTTCCAACCTGACACTCCATGATTCTATGATTCATCCGTGTGTCCTGCTGCTGCCTGTTGGTCAGTGTCCCAAAATGCACACGAGTCAAAGGATGTTCCCCACAGGAGGAGTTGCCAAGGAGTCTGAATAAAGCAAATCATTCCCTGGGGTTTTCAGTTTGAGACAGGAACAAAATGACCACATGAAATGAAGGGAAGAAGACGGAAAGCCAGCGACAAGAAAAACAAGTTTTGATCCCCTGAAAACCACTACCTTCCCGCACAGTGTGTGCTGGAGGTGCTGCCTTTGCTCTTTTGCCTTGAGGAGCAGCGGCGGGTGGGAAGAGACAGGAGCCGGGCTCGGCTCCCACCTCAGCTGCCCAGCATCGGTAACACCTGCAAGAGGGAGCAGAACCTCCTGGTGCCACTGCAACACAAATCCTTCTTTGCGCCTATTAACAGGGGAAAAGAATCGCAGATGTTCCAGAACAAGACATTGCAGCATAAGCACCACCTGTTAACCACAAAATCCCACGCCAGGCATTCAGCAGGGCAAGTATTTAACTGTCAATAAATGAGCAGGAAAGAGTTCCCAGGGAAAGGAGGTCTGCTTGGAGGCAGCTCGTGCTTCCGTGGGGTCTGGCTAGCAGGACTGCACCGGAAGCAGATTCCTTGGGATGTGTTTATTCCATTTGGGCCTCCAGCTCGGCACTTCCTCAGGGGCATTGCCAGTGTCAGGGGTCTTTGTTTAAGGAGCTAAAAACTGCCTTGGTTTCAGGCAACGGAAACATATGAACAGTCTTGGTGATCCTGCTCATCCCAAGAGGAGCCAGCTTTCCACACACCGGGGATGGGCCCTTCTGGATGAAACATGCTGCAGTTCCCTTCCTCGACAGGCTCTTCTCTCTTCACCTTTTGTTCTCTCAGGTGCAGACAAGACGCTGCACATAAGCCTGCCCTACACGTATGCCCTCTGTCTCCAGTCCAACCTGATTTTTCCTTGGCACAGCTGGAAATTTGGAAATAGACAACGCCTTGACGATTTCCGTACAGGGATTTGAGGCCAATACACTCTCTTCTGTCTCCTCACAATCGTGCTTCACACCACCTCACCGCCTCTGATTTCAGGACCTTGATCTCTTCAGATTTAGACCCCACGCTGAAGCATGACTCCATTGATTTTCATTTATCTCTCGTTTACACCGGTCAGTGGGTGACTGGAATTGTGATACTCATGCAGCACAGGTCTGTTAATTCTGCTTTGCTTTGCAACAGGCTTGAAAATACTGCAGCTTTGGAGAAACTGTCATCACTTTACCCTCCTCCCTCTAGCAGATAAAGGCTGCCCAGAAACCAGACCTCTAGTCTGGGCAGGGCTGAGGGGATAGAAACCTGCAGGGGGAGGCCAGGGAGTAAAGGAGGGAGTAAGAGCGAGTGCTGTTCCAGAGTAACTCATGTCTCCAGCCCTTGCCTTGCTCTCAGCCACTGCTTCTGCTCCATCCTGCGAGCCTGGGCCTTGTCACACTGAATAAGGTATTTGCTGAGTAACTCTTTTGTTCGTGCACTGTACCAGGTTTTCAGTTATTTACGATGATTAATGAGAAAAGGTATTAGTTGAATATGAGAGACAACACATGGCGATACCGGCTGAAATGCTGGAAAGTCCCTGAGCAACCCCACTGCCATTGTTTATTTTAGTGCACCCGATGCAATTATTAAACCACAGGGGTCAGTTTTTCTTTGAAAATATTGCTGCCTGTTGAGTAGCCTGCACATCCTGGTCATGCTCGGGCAGCATCCTGTCCCTTGTCGTTCCCTTCTTTCCCCCCAAGTACTACTTCCCTTTCTGGAGATGACTTCATTTCCTCTGCAGTTACCACACAGACAGGAAAACCCCAGGAATACACAAAGGCCAATATTTTCCATCAAATATGACCAGTGAATGGCTTCGGATCCTATTGTTAATAGGCCAAAGGGTGCAGAAAGGAAGGGCTGCAATTCTGGATTCCCTTGGACTGCTGGGCACTGTGATCAAAGCCCTGAGTCAACCACAAAGGCTCTGCTCAAGGCTTCAGGTCTTGGCTGAAGCGGCAAAACAAAGGAAAATGGGCAAACAAAGGGAAACAGAGACGCTAAGAGAAAATTCAGTGCAGAGAGAAAGAAGTGGTAGCGATGGTTTGAGGTGTGTGCATAGAATCATGGAATGGTTTGGGTTGGAAGGGGCCTCAAAGCCCATGCAGTTCCACCCCCTGCCATGGGCAGGGACACCTCCCACTGGATCAGGCACTCCGAGCCCCATCCAACCTGGCCTGGAACCCCTCCAGGGATGGGGCAGCCACAGCTGCTCCGGGCAGCCTGGGCCAGGGGCTCACTACCGTCACAGGAAAATATTTCTTCCTAAGATCTCACCTCAATCTCCCCTCTTTCAGCTCAAAACCACTCCCCCTCATCCTGTCCCTGCACTCCCTGATCCAGAGCCCCTCCCCAGCTTTCCTGAAGCCCCTTTCAGTACTTCAAGCTGCTCTAACATCTCCCAGGAGCCTTCTCTTCTCCAGGCTGAACAACTCCAGCTCTCTCAGCCTGTCCTCGTAGCGGAGATGCTTCAGCCCTTGGATCATCTCCAAAGCCTCCTCTGGACTTGCTCCAACAGTTCCATCTCCTTCTTAAGGTGGGGACTCCAGAATTGGACACAGGACTCTAGGTGGGGTCTCACCAGAGCAGAGCATAGGGACAGAATCCCGTCCCTTGCCCTGCTGGCCCATGTGTTCTATGATTGTGCATCACTGGAGCCCTTGGTCGTGCTGCAGGGAGGTCCCCGTGTGAGGTCCTTTCCAGACAGAACTTGGAAGCACTTTTCCTGCCCCTAAACCAGAGATTTCATCAGCAGTGAGGTGGAAAAAAGTACTCACTAGCACAGTTGTTGCAACTGCACTGCTCTGCAGCCAGGGTCATGGGCTGCGTGGGGAACACAGGGACGGGGATCAGTGCCTCCTGTCATGGGAGGAAGTGGCCCTGCGGAACAGGGGAGCTCTGGCTTGCATCCTCCTTCTCAGAAGACTTTGTGCAACTGCATGACTAAGGGATGCTCCTGTGTTAAATGTCTTGCACAGTGACCTTTGTAACACCTGCCCAGCAGAGCACTGACTGGTGCAGAAAAATCACTGCGCTCCATGCTCAGTGCTCCAGAAACAAAGGCACGCCGTTCCCATCCTGTTAGTGGTGGCAAATACCAAGGATAAACAGAAGGGATCATCAAAACGAGTTCAGCTTTCAGAATTAACTGAAAAAAGAGCATGAATATTTTTGTAGAGGCTGACCCAGACACTGCAGAAACACATGAGGATGATGGGTACTGAACATATATCTCAAGGCTGCATTTCTATTTGCAGCCATGTATTCAATTTCTTTCTTATGGAATCATAGAATCACGGAATCATTCAGGTTGGAAAAGACCTCTCAGCTCATCCAGTCCAACCGTCAGCCCAACCGGACTGTGTCTGCTGAACCATGTCCCAAAGTGCAAAGTCTACACATTTTTGAACGCCTCCAGGGACGGAGACTCCCCCAGTGCCCTGGGCAGCCTCTGCCAGGGCTTCACCACTCCTTCAGTAAAGGAATTTTCCCCAATATCCAACCTGAACCTGCCCTGGTGCAACTTTCCTCTTGTCCCGTTACTTGTTACGTGGGAGAAGAAACCAAGATCCAGCTCACCACAAGCTCCTTTCTGGGAGCTGCAGAGAGCAGCGAGGTGTCCCCTCAGCCTCCCCCTCTCCAGACTAAATGCCCCCAGGGCCCTCAGCCACTCCCCATAAGATTTGTGCTTAAAAGCCATGCAGCGTGCCAGCTGGCAGGCTTAAAATCTTGGGGCGGGGTTGTCACTACATATTTCAGAAGTAGGGGAAAAGACACCTACTCCTGGTATCCGTAGCTGTTAGTAAGGTCTCTGCTTGCCTCAGGTGAGGTCCACAGTAGAGACTGTGACACCACCAGGACACAGGTATGACACTGAAGACCCAGGCTGCCAGAGAAAATGGCAAAGAACTGGAGATGTTCTTCCCTTTGCCGATAAAAAGCACACATATGGTTTGCATGCAGGGCCACAGAAGTATGAGAAAATAAGAGGAAGAATTTGCCTACAGGGAATAATCAGCTCAGCAGGACTGTTCTTTCCTGCTGAGCTGAGTATTCCCTAAATAAACCTAACAGGAGCTGTCACATTCACTGACTCAGCCACACAGATATTTCTAAATCAACTTTTGCACGTTTGGATGTAAAATTCCAGGCATGAGGCAGCATTTCTTAAGATACCGGTGAGCAATTGCTGAGTGAGATGTGGACAGAGCAGAGCAGTGGTTTCCACAGGGCAAAGGAATCTCCTGCTACTCACGGGAGTGTAAGGAGACGTGAAGCTCCAGGTCACTCAAAGTCAAGGAAAGTTGGGGAGCAGCGTACAAAAAATGACCTGAGAGGCTCCTATTTCTCACGTGGGCATCCCACACTTTCTCCTGCCCTTTGCTGGGCCGTGGCATCACTGATGTGGAGCCTCAGTCAGTGGAATTAGCGAGCTTTATGCCTGCAGTAGCACCTGCAGATCGATCCCAACTAACCAGTTTGCCAGGTGGTACATGGATGTCAAAGGCCAGACACAGGACCATCTGCATTCCTGTGGGCCATGTGTTGCTGGCACAGTCTCATTGCCTGGGAGGCATAAGGCAGTCATGCCAAGAAAATCAGAGCTTCACAATAACTGTTTATGTCTCCTATGATAAAACCAGTGTTTATTCAGCTGGAGCTACCAGGTACTGTTTGCGACAATCATACTTCAGGCTTAGGAATTCTCTCTTCAGTCAGAGACTGTGTGCATCAGAAATTCAGCAGCATTTAATCCACCCGCCTCACATCCCTCCCAACCAGGCCCTTGTAAGTGAAGTGAAGTGAAGTGAAGTGAAGTGAAGTGAAGTGAAGTGAAAGAGCAGCTCCTCTCTTTTGCCCACATCGCACAAGTTCACAACAAGCCACGTGATCTTTTTATCTATGGTTCATCTTTTCCAACTTCTTCTTGTAACCGCTGAAGGACTTTTTTCTTTGTGGACTATGGGGTTTTTTTTTTTGCAGGTCACGTCCTCCACTCACTACCTCTTTGATCCCAAGTCAGACCACAGGCTCCAGAGTCCTACTCCGCTCTCCCCATCACTCCACTGCAAGATTTGCGATGCTGGAGTCATTATGCCATCTGTTGTAGAGGTCAGACACCCCAGCCCTTTCTTCACCTTTGAGCAGTTATGTACAAAAGCCTCCAACATTAAAAGCTTATGTCTAACGTTGGCTAATCCTGCTATGTTCACTGTGAGCAGAGAATCTACAGAGAGGCAGGGGCTTAATTCCATCGTTATACATCTTATTACCTGTTGAGAGCATCTCCTTTGTTTATAAACTTGACCGCGTAAGCTCCAGGCACTGATATCTGCAGTGACAGTACGGGAATTTCAGCCTGGCACACAGAAATCGCTGTGTCCTTCATGACGAGTCAGAGAACAACAAAACTACACTCATCCATACCTGATCCTATGCTTCGTTCCTTTGGCCGTCCCCGTTAACTGGCAGAACAATATTAACAGATCCCTTAATGTTTAACAAAAAAAAAAAAAAAAAGCCTGCTTGTGTTTGATTATTGTTTTCTATCACTAATAAAAATGGTTGCACTGACTTTATCCGAATAATCCTCCTTCATGCACCCTTTTCCTTTAATTTTGCCAGAATCACCTCTTTACAGGGTCAGATTTCATTTTGCTGAAAGGCCTCCCTTTGTTTCAGATGCAGAATCCTGCAGAACCTTTGAGAATTCTGCTCTACTTGGATTCAAAGCAGAAACCAGGTAAGAATTTTGGGCTTCAGAAGAAGCATCCATCCTCAAAAGCCTGGATTCTCCTGTTGATGTCAGGGCCACTTGATTTTCCTGTGTCAAAAAGAACTGTAAGCGGTTCTGCAGGGGTTATTACAGTGTGGAAAGGGAGGTGTTTAAAAAGATGATTGTATATAAGGACAGGGGGGGCTCATGAAAATCCACCCCCAGCACCTCTGTTTTCTGCAAAGCATCAGCTCCTACTTCTGTCATGTCTTAAAATGAGAAACAATCACAGCCCAGAGACACATGGATGGGGAATCACTTACCAAACGCCTTTTGCCAGAAGTGGGAATCTACAATGTTTAACCTAAGAATAGGCAAAGCTGGAAGATATAGAAGGAAATCACCACAAGAAATGGAGAATTACAAACACGTACAGGTGCCGCAAAGCTAAGAACAGGGCAGTTCTGTACATATTCAGTGTTTCTAAACTTCTTTAACTAACAGAGTGTTTCCTGTTAATGAAAAGAAACGTTGTGGTCATCGAGGAAAAGGGGTTTACCCGTACCCTGTGACTCATTTCAGCATCTGACAGGTTCGGAATTTCCACCACAGTGACCCATTCATGATGCCAGAACGCTGAGGGGAGCATATAAACCCAGGTAGTGCCAGAGCAGAGGCACTGGACAACCCAGAGCTGCCAGAGCTCACCTCACTGCAGAGCCAGGCCAGGACCGCACGAGGAAACAACACTCCTGCACCATGATGGGCAAGGCTGTGACTGCTATCCTGACTCTTCTCCTAATCTCAGCCCTTGGAACAAAAGGTAAGGACATCCTCCCTAGAGCTCTGCTAACAACTGCGAGGGTAAATGCTGACTTACAAGCACAGCAAATAATATTTACAGTTGGAATTGATGATCTTGAAGATCTTTTCCAACCTCAATGATCCTGTGATTTTCTTCCAATGCCCTAAGCGCAAAGAATATGTGCTTCCCATGGAAGCAGTGAAATGATCCACGTTATTCTTTTTCTTCTTGTTATACAGGCGAGGCCCTGCCACGCTCCGCAGTAGAGCTCAGGTGCCAGTGCATAAGCACCTACTCCAAGTTCATCCATCCCAAGTTCATCCGTAACGTGAACCTCACCCCCAGTGGACCACACTGCAAAGACGTTGAAGTCATGTAAGTGCTTTTGCAAGCTCCTCTCAGTGAGTTAACACGTAGGAAATGGTTTTGACACAAGGGATGATGTAAGTGTGCTCTAAAGGATGTGACAACCCAGCAGGCACGGCTGCTCGTTGCAGGACAGCGGCGTTCCTTGCTCTTACAAAGTATGCTGTGTGTTATAAGCTGAGTGGTTTTTTGCCAGTCTATACTTCTTAAACAACCCATGCAATATTTCAGCCCAAACCCACAGTCACCAGGCAGCAAATAACTTTCTGAAGCTCTGAATTCCACCAGCACACAAGAAGAGAATTAAACTCACAGAGCCGTGCTGAGTGATGATGATCGCAACATGAATTGTAATGGCAAGGTCAAAAATAAGATCACACTCCTACCTAAGTTGATGAAAAAAATACTGTTAGCACAAAAATCATATAATCTGGGCACAATTCCAGAGCTCTTACTGTAACAAAATCCTAATGTACTGGGCACTAGTTTCAGAATCAAGATGGGAAGGTTTAGCCCTTCAGCTAAATCCCGTCACAAAGACAGAGCACGCTGGGGAGGAAAAGCAGCAACGTTGAAAAGAGTGAGACTCCTGCAAATGATTAGATTCACTTAAACAAACAGATACAAGAAGATATCAAACAATTTAAAACAAACAGCTTTATGTTTTGCTCCAGCCTCAACTGATAGAGCTAAGGCAAAGGGGAAGATATAAGTGTAACCCGGGAAGGGTGTTATGAAAGAACAGGGAAATGGCCTTGGAATTCACTGAGCAGACCTTTTCCCTTTCCTTTTCCTTCGTGCAGAGCCACCCTGCAAGATGGCTCGGAGGTGTGCCTGAACCCCTCCGCTCCCTGGGTGAAGCTGATCATCAAGGCGATCCTGGACAAGTGAGTCCCATGTTCCCGATATGCACAGCTCATCAAACCCGTGTTTCAAACGCTTGAGCAAACGTACAGCAAGAAGCGTTCAAAGAACCTGCCTCCTCAGGCAGCTGCCACCATTTGTGTTCCCGAGCCGGGACAAGCACTGCGATAGCTTTGAGCTTAATTGCAGTGCCAGGTCCGATCCCACACCCCCGTGTTAATGCCAGCTACACCTCGCCTCCGGCACACCACCCTGAGAGCCTGCAGCTCAGGGGCTCAGGAAATCCAGGTGTTCTCCGAGTGCTCCTCTCTTGCCTGAAATGGTAGAAAGCAGCAACGAGGTTTTCAAAACTAATGGCACTTAGATGCGGGGGAAATGAGGCCCAAGGGGTGTCAGGAGAAGCATGGACCTATGGGAGCCACTGGTACCGCGTACTTGTGACAAGGTCACAGTGTACCAGTGCCCCTTAAGTTCGGCAGCAGCTAGTAAGGGGCTTGGACACCGAGGCACAAACCCCTCCTGGAGGACCTTGTCCGAGTCCAGTGAGCAATGCCTGTTCTATGGACAAGTTCTAATCATCTCCTTCACATTTCCCTTCTTTCTAGGGCAAATACGAAACCTGTGGCAGTGTCCTAAGACAACGAAGAAAAGGGTCCTAACACTTCCAGGAAGGCAGAAAAGGGAGAGATGCTCATCTGGCTTCTGGCATGCAGCCCTGCTCCTCCTGCCTCCTGCTCTCACACCTCCAACAGCATCGAGTCTGCATTCTCTGCTTCTGTAGTCAGCTGACAACAACACTTTATGTCTTCTCAAGAGGTCTCCCCATGTAGGAGAGAAACCATCATGTAGGAGAGAAACTTCCATCTCATGTAGGAGAGATGGAAGTGATTCTGAGCCAGTTCTGCCCAGCGCAGTTGGGTCAGCATAGCGCCCTCTCGGCAGAGCTGACTCCAAGGGACACCTTCCCTTTTTGATGGCAGCTTAGGAAAAGAAAAAACATTGAGTCCTGCACCCAGGCCACCACCGCTCCAAACAGGCAACTGACTGCAAGAAGGGAGCTTGCAAAATTAGGAAGCCAAAAGCCTGAGACAGGAGGGTTTCTGCCATCATTTCCAAGCTGTTATTTACTGAGAATTAATGCTGTGAAGCTATAAATGTGTATTTTAATGTCATCTTTTCATTAGAAAGAAGCACCTTGTTAATTTATAATTTTTTAATTTATTTTTTTATATTTATTTACTTTCACATAAGAATGCAGCTGGTCTTCACTATTTATTTATTTATGGGAATATTTATGTTTCTGTTCTTAATAAACACTTGTTGAAAAGTTTTCCTTTCCGTATCGCGTGTTATTATTACAATTTCCTTGTTGCAACACAGAACTGAAAAAGAGGACGCATTGTCTCTCACTTTCCATCATGTTATGGGCTTTTGGAAGGCCAAGTGGTGGCCGAGGTGTGGGGGCAGCTAATTACAGGAGCAAACTCTTGCCTCTGGGGAGAGCAGGTGGTTTTCAATAGGAGGAATTATAAAAATTATCTACTTTCTTCCTCTTTTCTTGCCTGATCCCATGTTTTCAGAGATCTGGGTGATAACATTCAATGACAGAAGGCAATGAAGAAGTAATAGTTAGTGTCAAGGCCGTGGCAGTGGAGGTGCTCAGCCAGGATGTCAGCTGGGCATCAGGCACCAAACAAGGTTTCTCATTAACTTAAATGAGCAGGAAAGCCTGATAAACCTTGGGGAAGTCACTGAGCATCCTCCCTAATTCTGATGAGGAGGAAGGACTACATTGGAATGGTCTTAAGAACCAGAGCCCCGAGCATACGGCCAGGCATCTGCTGTGACACAGCGATTGACAGCAAAGTGGCTCGGATACGAGCAGCAAACACTTGGGAAAACAGAAAAGCTGAGCAAATGGGTTGATATTTGGTTTTGTTCTGCCTTCTCCAAGAAGGAGCCGCTCCGTGTTCTGCACAAACAGCTCATGTTTGCTGATGGTGCAAGATGGAAAGGGCATTTCTGGTAGTGTTTGAGAAAGCTCTTGTGCGAGATGCCAATGATTCCGACCGCACTCTGCTCCCTGTCCCCATCCCTGTCCCTGCCGCCCAGTGCTGCACTCCACAGCCTGCCAAACCCCATCCTCGGAATGTGAAGGAGGGAAACCTTGCCAAGGGAACAGGCTTTGTGCAGGCTTGTCTTACGACACCGAGCCTTCCTCTTTTCTGACTGATTTTGACAAGCTGCCTTCTTTCAGAGGTCTAATTTGGAGGTACGCATGTCAGGAATATCAGCCGGGGATGGGGAGAGATGGGGAACACCCACTTTAGACACCTGTTTGTAAAAGAATGTGTGCATCCTAAAGGCCTGGCACCACTTTTAGCGCTACACAGGTACTTATAGTAAGTGTGTCACTGTTGGCACCAGCAAAATCCCAGTCAAATTACCGGGAGCTGAAACACAGCCAAGGTAGGGCTCTTCCCAGAAATTCTTCTGCCCAATCTGTCAGCAACAGCTGCGCTCCCAGGACCCCGGGCAGGGCACCTGCGCGATGGCTGAGCCATAACCCTCCTTCTCCACAGGTCACCACTCACCGGAGGGATGGGGTTCAGAGGCTGGCCAGAAATGATAAAATACTGCATGTGTTTTCTGTGTCACTCACAAAATACCTTTCTGGGGAACACAACAACCACCCTCACACTTCCAAAACCACCTTTCGGAGGCTGCTCAGAGAAGCACTGCAGCTCTTCTGATTTGAAGGCTGCCTCTGGTAAACACGGGCTGTTCTGCTGTGCTGCTTCTGCCTTCCGTCTCTCCAAAGCTGAACTGGGGCTCCATGAAACTACTGATTCTCCTGGCAAATGTGTTTACATCAAGACATTTTGCAATCAAACCCGCTGTGAAGTAGTTAATGATCTCAGCCAATGAATCCCAAGTGCTGCCCTGCTGCCCAGCGGGCAGAACCAAAGACCACGTGTGTCCATCTCCCCCGCACACAAAGCCGAGGCTCTCATTTGTCAGGGTCCTGCTTTCCAAAACCCAACTGCCTTCCTAATTTCACTAAAGTATCAAAACCCACATGGACAACAAGTTTTATCAGCTTGGTTCATGTTCTTTCCCCGAGACTGCCTTTTCCCACCTCACAGCAGAAAGACTACCATACATCCCAATGACTAAACCACGCACGCTCTGGAGACGGATTCCTGAGGCACATGCGAGAGGTCGCACTGATGACATATGTTTATTCTCCAGTTCAAAAACTTGTGATTATTCTGGACGCATGAGGGCAGAAAGAAAAACAAGCAAGTGCTCGTTTTGATCAGGGGTTCTGGCAGCTCCTATCGTCAGGTCTTCCCTTTTTTCATGCTCTGCATGAATGACGTTTTCAGGAGAGCTTAACTGACCAAGGTGACAATACCTCAGCCTTTTAAGCTCATTCTTTCCTACTCAGTGACGAGAGAGCTCTGCAAGACAGAATTAAGCACCTAAATCTCTTTAGCCAAGCTGCTAACGACAAAACCCTTTCGGAGCACTACAGAGACCAATCATCCTTGCTTTCGTAAGACACTGGCTTAACAACTCCACCAGAGTCATGCTAGAATAGAGTCTGCAAGACCAGGATAAACTGTTCCTGTCATTATCCTGGGTTAAAGTTTTTGCACAGGCGTTTAAACTGATGCAAAGAGCTGGACAGAAATTCTACATTTAGAAAGGAGGAAAGTCTCTTTATTTGGGGTTGAGGGATGCCTGGTCATGCTCTGTGGATTCCCAAGCACAAGCCCAGCTTTGTAGCTTGAAACCAACATCCCAGGGAGAAGGGCAAATGGAAAGGGACGGAGGATAATCATAATCTAAAGAAATAATCAAAGATAAACAGCGTCAGAAGGAGCCAGTCAGAAGGTGCTCAAAGCTCAGGTGCCGGTGAAAGGACCGTGCAGAGATTTGGGTTTTGGATGCACCACTCATATCAGGAAACCTGGGCACATGGAGCCCCACACTGTGCTGGAGCGCAAAGTCTGACACTTGTGAGTACCAAGTCAGAGATAGTGTACGCTTCATTTAAAGTCACATCAGGAGCTCCTCACGTGAATTGGATAATGCAGGAGGGACCTGGCATGGGGTTATGCTTTCACTGTGGTTTCACAAGCAAATACCTGCACGGTCCTCCCCTCTGTGCAGCACTGCACATCATCAGCCTCACCAGTGACCGGTAATTTCAGTCAGGTTGGGTTTGAAACAAAAGAACTTCACAGATGTATAAGTTCCTGGAAGATCTGCTGAACTGTGACCAGAGAGAGAACAGAAACCACAGCAAAAATTCAGCAGGCTCGTTAAAAAGCTTGCCAACCTGCATTGGCCTGGATGTACCCACAGCACAAGCAAGCACGGGCCGACACCTGAGCCATCTCCGGTGAGGAACTACCCTGGGTCTGCTTGACAGCTCAGCATCACTGCCATCCCGGGGCAGCCCAACGGCTGCAAGTTAACCCTTCCAGAAGGAAATAAATTCAAATTAGAGATACTAAATTACTGTGTTACTTCTGAAGCCGTATCTGTTGTGCTGCAGTTTCCAGTTACAGGTAGGGAGATGCAGGCAGAGAGACACGTATATATGTCTATGCATATATACATATAGACAAACAGAAGTTTGGAAGTCATATTTCTGAAGGAAATAAACATTATTGATTTTAATAGAAGGGGAAATATTTTTCTATTTATTTTCTCTCCCCTGACACTATAACAGACCATGGGTTTTTTGCAGCCTGCATATTTATAATGTTAAACATTACAGTTCAAGGGTCTAGGAGACCGCTTGTAAGACTGAACATGGGTTTAATGTGTTAATCCTCATTGCTTCAATTGTTAATTGCTTTCTACAGTCACAAAGGGCTTTCTCTTATGATTTGCTACAAGTTGTTTATGCCTGGCAGCACAAACCTGGTTTGAGGACAGACAGCACTGCGGGCAGGTTCCGGCAGCCCTCGCTGCCAGATACACAGTCAGAGCAGAGGAAGAGTGAGGCGAAACCACCCTGACCGCCCTGCGGAGTCTGATCCTATTGAGCCCCAGGCTGTGTGAGGCTGTCTGGGGAGTGCGGGGAGATGGAACATCAGCCTGCAGACGGACAGGTAGGGAACGCTCAGGATGTTCTCCCTGGGGCCTGTTGTCCACTGGGACCACCACCCAGAGCAACTCTGGACTCAAACTTGAGTTTGAAAGCCAACTGAATGCAACAGCTGTTCCTTCTCAGTGCTGCCCGCAGGTGTTAGTGAACAGTAAGATGCGATCTACGCCGTGGATCAGACAGTTTATATACAGCAGCCTGTATGCAGAACCCATCCCATTTATTATTCTAAACCAGCTGATTGTGGGTTTGCCCATCTTCTACAGCAGGCTCTCTACCCGTGCCCACCTGCGTGCTGCCAGGAACCCCTTCATCCCTGCACAATCCCTGACCACGCTGCCAGGGCGCATCCAGGCTCCAGGTGCCAGGTGGTGCCGCCTGCGGCTGGAACAGAGGGCCAAGTGACAGCGAGCCACGGTCTGACAGCCGGAGGTGAAGGCGTGACGTGGACATTACGTCCACTGACCACTTCTAATTTGGTCTGAAGTTCCCGGCACAAACTTCCTAAATGTCACCATGTGCTTCCCCCACAACTTCCATATCTTATTTCTGCACTCCAAAAAAGCTTCCTGCCAAACTTGTAAAAGAGAAATGCAACTGAAGCAATAGAGCAGCCCTCCCAGAGCAGCAAAATCCCAGCTGCAGGTCCCTCACCGTTCCTTGTCACAATCAGTCCCTCCGCTGGTAATACCAGGCAGAGCGAATGTGTTCTTAATAAGAATATTTGTCAATCTTTGCTCATATTTTATGTTAATATTATAATCAACTGTGATGATTTCTTCTCTAATATTACCTCCCTCACATTAACATCATCAGTGAGTTCTCATATTGAATGGTATCAAATTAAATGTCTCATTTAAGCCACGACTTGTAACCGAGAGTTGCCACAGAACTGACTGTTCACAGGTATCATAAATCAACCTGCAGCCTCATAAATACCCACCTATACTGTTACCTTTATAAATACATAAATTAAAAGGCAAATCAACTAAAAAGCTGTGTTGTGGAGGGAAATACTTTACAAACACAATGTTTATGATTACACACACAATTTTACAATTAATTGCTGCTAAAAAGCTAATGATTTAACTATCACTAAATTCTAAATTGCTGATAAATCATAATTGTATACACATTTCCATTCGTCATGAATCAGTGTAGTCAGCAGGGTGAAGCGTAAAATCCCCGAGGATTTACCAAAAACGTGGCATTCCCACCAATCCCACCTCCCCGGGAGATTGGATTGGTTCTAACTGGCACAATTGGGATGCGATAAGGAAAGAGTAAACTGTGGCAGCGAGGCGGCCAAGGCTGCCGGGAGTTCAGATAAGGCTGAAGAAGACAAAGGTGTAATTTGTATAAGGTTGGAATTGTGCCGAGAAGCCTGTCAGGATAAAAAAAAAATACAAGAGAGAGATCTGAGAACAGGAATGGGCGGCAGAGAGGGAGATGAATTGAAACCGTCCCTGCCAACTGCACAGCTATGAACAACAGCGGGAAGAGAGAGACAAATGGCAACAATAACAAGAAAAGGTTAAAATCATGTCAGTGCAAACTCCAACACCCCCGACACAGCTCAAATTAAAACTTGACGGTACCTCCAGAGGACTAGGGTGGGATCTGGGGTGATCCTGCTGGCTGTGCTGGCAGAAATGAGCCCTTGTTCCCCTCGGGCCCCTCTGCATACGAGGCTCAACCAGTCATCAAAGCAGGAATCTCACTGCAGACACAGCCGGGCAGCTGAGATGGGTGGCAAGGGATTAAAGTGAACACAGCAAGTATGGCAAAATCAACTGCAAAGCTTAATTTAAGGTTCCCAAGCAAGAAACCTGTGTCGGGTACTCCCTTTGCAGTTAAAGAGCACCAAGAAAATGTTCTGGGTTTTGCTGTTTTGAACATCGCTGGCACATGCTGGATGGCAGTGCGGGAGCTTTGGTCCAAGTATTGATCCTGGCCCTGTTGAGACTTGGGAAGCCACAAGTTTCAGTCACGGTGGCTGCACTTATCACCCAGAGAGTGCCAAGATCATCACGTTCGTCCTCACCAAACACTATGCTTCTGTAGCTAACATAGACCCAACCACTGCATTTGGATTATATCTCCAGGGAATCATACTCTGTCCTGTAAAACATATAGAGTGTGGGCCCATCAAAAGGAGGGAAAGTGGTGAACAGCTGATGTAAATGCCTGCACTGAGTGAGAATAACAGTTCATCTGCCAAAGCTCAAGAGACCTGTTTGGACATGAAGCAAAACATATGCCACTTTGAAATTCATCCAGTTGAAGCCCCTGAAGCTATCGTTATCTCTGTTGGGAGTGGATGTGTGTGCATGGGAACGTTGTGTGAACCCACAGCGATACAGGAAACTGTTCACATGTAAACAAACACTTTAACCTGCGTGTGTAATTCCTCTGTGCTCACTGGCCGTGTTGTTAACTTTTCTGTGCCATTAACTACTCACAATGATTTCTCTATTGATTACTTTATATCACAACCTGTGACCAACACCTATCAGAATAAATCTAATTATATATTACCACATAGTAAATAAGTGAATATTGTCATTCCAAACCTGTAATTAAGCCACTGTTTTGATTATACGGATTCCATCCAATCATTTTGTTAGATACTATATTGGTGTATGATTAAGTGCTGCTAAAAATCTAATTACTAATTACCTCCAATTATCATTAAGTTCTAACTTGCTGCTCACTCATAACCGTATACAATATGTGCACCACAAGCCATGCTGCTGTTCCTCCATTCCAGAGTGGCTCAGGGAAGCCCAGCACTTGACGTGACCTGCCTAAGGGGACATAATCTGCTATATTTAGACATGTGAGTTTGAAAAAAACAATCAGAAACAGATCTAAGATTTTGTCCTTTCTTGGCTGTCACTTCCTCCTCTAGCAAGCCAAACACAGTTGTCTAGGAGACATCTGTTTTCTACGGATCTGCTCCCGACACTCTGCCTCTCTGTGAACTTCCACAAGCGTTCACACTGCGTTATGCCCAGATTCTGAGAAGCGGAAGTGATTCTTTCCCAGCCCCTGCGTTTGCCCCTTCTGCTCTCCGCGGCTCAGGCAGAATGGCAGGCTAATGCCAGTCCCTTTGTGGGGAAAAGGAGGTGGCTTTGGAAGACAGAATGGGATTTTTCCCCTGGAGAGCAAGAGTGGGCTGGTAGAGGGGAGGCCCAGGAGACAGGATTTGAAAGTCCATGTTGCGCAGGCAGAACCCTCAGTCCAGTGAAAACTTTGCCTCCTTCAGATCTTGTGCCCAGCTTCTCAAACGAGAGATTTGAATGCGTTCAAAATGAGATGGATTCTTGATTTCCTCAGAGAGAGGAACTTTATCAGCCTGCAGGCTGGACAGTTGCCTTGGAATTGGGGTGACTCAAAGCAGTGCAGGACTGGAGCTCAGCTCTCCCCTGTCCCTCACGGTGGTCTCGGTCACAAGAACACATGTGAATCCCCCTCACCATGCCCCTTGTGTCTGAGTATCCTTTGCTACATGCTGAGACTCTAAGTGATCCCAGGAAGATTCCCTTTTGACTTTTGTGTTCCTCAGACAATGCAATGAGTCATGAAAAAGAAAAAGCAGTCATTTCCCTCCTGTGGCATGGAGAACACATCAAAGAAACACGGAATGGTTGAGTTGGAAGGGATCTCAAAGCCAATCCAGTTCCACCCCCTGCCATGGGCAGGGACACCTTCCACAGGATCAGGGGCTCCAAGCCCCATCCAACCTGGCCTGGAACACCTGCAGGGATGGGGCAGCCACGGCTGCTCTGGGCAACCTGGGCCAGGGCCTCACCACTCTCATCATGAAGGATTTCTTCCTAATGTCCAATCTAAATCTTTGCCTTTCCAATTTAAAGCCATCCCCCCTCATCCTGTCACTCCAGGCTCTTGTAAAAAGTCCCTCTCCAGCTTTCCTAGACCCCCTTTCAGTACTGGAAGGCCGCAAAAAGGTCTCCCTGGAGCCTTTTCTTCTCCAGGCCAAACAACCGCACCTCTTTCAGCCTGATCCATATCCTAGACACTGCCTGAAAGCGCAGGCCAGGAAGGTACGCGCTTCCCTTTTCAGCAGCCTTTCAGCAGTCAGACTGATTGCACAAGCACTGTTTCGATGGTTACAAGCACACTTTGCACAGCACTAAGCATGGAAGAGGCCTCTGCTTGCGGCGGTATCAGCTTGCTCAGTGACGTTATCTTTCAAAAGGAGCAGCAATTCCATTTGCGCAAGTCAGCCCTGCTGGCTGGCGGGAAAACACACACTGCCAAGATCAGACAATGCATTTGGCATTCCCATAGGTAGGGGCTGGGATGAGATCCTGGGCGAAGAATTGAAGGAATGGAGAGAGAGCCTGAGCAAAACAGGGCAATCCCAGGAACGCAGGTGAGGAGTGCCTGGCCGCTGGGCTTGATCTCACGGCTCAAGCCTTTTATGCTGCTTTTGGCTATGTTACCCCCACTTCCCATTGTCCCGATGAAACTGTGCGGCACCAGAAAGAAAGCGGAGCTGGCAGAGCTGCTTCAGCTCTTAGAAAACCTAGTGGATTTTTCTTTCATTACCAACATCCTGCTTTTGTAGAGAGATGCTTGCTCCTACCTCAGGGGCAGAGTTAATCACAGAGGTGGAGCAGGCTCTCGCCCTCCCTTTTGACCCGGGGATTTCTGCCGCTCCGTTAGTGCCGCACTCAGGAAACAGCCGAGTCTGGTTGGAAGGAGGACAAGGAGTCAGTGGTTTTGCTTGGGGATTTGAGGGGGAATTTCCTCTTTTTGCCTTGGACATTTCAATGCACACCAAAATTAGATAATAAGGTTGCAAATAGTAACGAGGAAAAGTGAGACCTTAATCACGTTTTAATCATTCTGTGTGTGTGTGTGTACGTAGAGACCGAGAGAAAGAGTTGCTAAAACCTCATTAAAATAACCTGGTTAAAGCCCTAATATCTGTTGGAGTGAGTCCAGAGGAGGCCACAGAAATGATCCGAGGGCTGGAGCACATCTGCTATGAGGACAGGCTGGGAGAGTTGGGGTTGTTCAGCCTGGAGAAGAGAAGGCTGCTGGGAGACCTTAGAGCAGCTGCCAGTGCTGAAAGGAGCTCCAGGGAAGATGGGGAGGGACTATTTACAAGGGCCTGGAGTGACAGGATGAGGGTGAATGGCTTTGAATTGGAAGGGGGAAGATTTAGATTAGACATTAGGAAAAAAATCCTTCATGATGAGAGTGGGGGGACACTGGCCCAGGTTGCCCAGAGAAGCGGAACACATGATACATACGGCAGGCAGGGTAAACCACAACCTTCAGTACCTGCTAAAACCCCTCTTACTAAAGAGAACTGAGGTTTACGAACTCCTCAGAGCAGCAGAGAAACCCCTCTATAGATCCTCAGACCACAGAAACATGAAGCTTTGAAGCTGGAGATGACTAGCAACAAAGACATCATGGTTAAAAGGACAACATTTTTGCCACATCAGAATGGAATGGCTCATCCTGATCACTCATTGCAGATGGGTTAGAAACCCAAATCTTCACTTAAGCAATACATTAGCACTTGGGCCCAAGCCTTCCCTTGAAACTGGCCCCTTGCCGGGCAAGGTCTCTACCAGCCCCGGCAAATAAACCCTCAGAGTTCTGCAGCAGGTTCCGCAGCAGTGTCCGTGGTGCCAGGACACTGGGTATTCCTTCCCTGGGCTGAGACCCAGTGTTGCAGACAAAGCTTCCTCTGTTTATAATTCATTCATGTGTGACATGAAAAATGCAGACATTATTTTTTCCAAACCATTTGGAATTTGATATCTGCTTTCCGCAGGAAGCTTTGAATGCTGCAGCCTCGATTCCTTTATTAGAACGGTAAACAGTATCAGAGTTGAATCGATTTACAGCCAGTATTAGCCATGAATTTACATTGGAAGAGGCCACTTGAAGAGACAAAAAAAGAACAGTAAATTCAAGTCACTAACATCAAAATGATGCTGAGATAAAATCTTGACCCCAGTGAAAAAGCTTTGCAGTGATTTCAGCACTACCTGACTTCCACTCCAGTGGCTTAAAATCAGATAGGTAAAAGCTATGACTATAAACAGAGGTAAAAAATCTATTCTCTCAAGTCTAATCTGGCATCCCTACAAGTAACAGTTATTATCCTGAAGAAAGTAATGAAAAGCTACACCAAAAGGTAACTGAAACCATCAAAAGGGCCACCACTGACTGAGGGGTGCATTAAAAAAGCACAGCACGTAAAGAAGGCAACATTGCAATGCATATTTTAATTGACATATTTTAATAAATCAAAGCATCATTTCGTCCTGAGCAGAATAGTTCCTCGTCATCGAGGAAGGAGTTTCACAAGAGTCATGTGACTCATTTTTACAGCATGTGGGAAATTCCTCTAACGCAATCTCCAGGCTAGCAGAGTGCACGGCTCGGCACAAGCCCTATATAAGCAGGATGGGTCTCCCAGAGCAGGCACCAGCAACCCTCCAGGACAACAGAGCTCACCGCTCCTCAGAACCAGAGCTACACCTCCTCGCAAACCTCCTCTCTAACCATGAACAGCAAGCTCGTGGCTGTCCTCGCTCTCTTCCTGATCTGCGCCACTCTGTCCCAAGGTAGGTAAATCCCTCCCTGAATCCCAGGGCTGCAGCACTCTCCAGGCACCTACTGGGATGCTTGTCCTTGCAGAGAGGTGGATTTATGCTTTTTTCAGCAAATTACCTTCTTTTGAGAGGTTCTCAGCAACTCTTCAGTCAGAAATCTCCCATGTAGCCCTTGAACTGAAGAGTTACTGACATTTGGTGGGAAAAACTCTAAAGAGGCAACTTCCATATGCTCTGTTTCTGTGTTCCACCTGCGGTGCATGCAGCTAGAGATGGGATCTTCTTCCCAAGAGTCTGCATCTTTCTCTTTCTTCCCCCACACAGAACAGATTATGATCTCTTATTTCTTACCTAACGATCACACTGCCTTGAGCAATATATACAGCTGGGAGCAAAGAACAAGCAATATGAACATATAAGCAGGACCGAGCCTTGAATTAATGAAAAAGCTAAGGCTCTGCCTTCTGTAGAGCTGCCAGCTTTTCAATCCAGACATTAAAACAGTAAAATTAAATGTACACTGGGGTTGGTCCTAGTAACAACAGAACACGTGAGTTTGTTCAAAAGAGAGGGGTTAATTCAGTTTTAAGCGAACTTGCATCAGGAAAGAAATAAGCAACCGATGGTTACAGCGAGAGGATTTGTGCAGCTTGGGCAATTCATAGAATCGTAGTTGTGAATGTTGTTAGAACAAGGCCATCACGCTTTGTGCCTGACACAGGCATGGCAGGACTGCCCCTCAACCCCGATCTACCTCCTCTGTTCACAGGTATGACCCTGGCACGGATGGGGACCGAGCTCCGGTGCCAGTGCATCGCCACCCACTCCAGGTTCATCCCTCCTAAATCCATCCAGGATGTGAAGCTGACGCAGAGCGGCCCTCACTGCAAGAATGTTGAAGTCATGTAAGTAGCCCTGCAGGAGCCTCTCTCCTCTCCTCACCCACTTTCTGCCGCCACAGGGGCTTTTACACTGCACGGCTAGCACATCAGCCAGATCTGTTTTCTCTTGTGATAAAAATTGTTTTAAATAATACGCCATGTTTTCCATGGTCTCTATGACCCTGAATGGATCATTAATTATCCATAGGGCATATTGAATATTCCTGGTGGTAGAACATCAATTTCATTGACTGGTCAGTTCTTAAAACCTGAGGCTTTTAACAGCTTTAAACTGTAGTTTAAACCCTGCATTTCCTAGGCAGGCACAACTCCCTCTAAAACAGCCTCAGAGAGAAAATGAAGTTCCCACAGGCAGGTTTAGGGTGACAATGGAACTGATTTTGTCTTTAGTAGCACAGAGGAGGAACGAAGGTGCTGAAATCCTTATATTGCTGAAACACTTTTTTTTTTAGCAGCATTGTATAAGAAAGCTTTTCTGATGCAAACTAAATCAAACCAATTACCCTTAGATAGTTAGAAAGGGTTTTGGGGATGCATGACTGCTTTGAGAGCCCCAGCACATTATGGACGGCTTTAGTCTCCTCAGCAACAAAGTGGCCAATCAAACCTAGAGCAGAGATGGGATAAGTTTATACTGACTAATATAAAACTGCAATATTACACCCTATGACAAAAACAAATCCATGTAGGAGTTTCCTGACTTTTCTTCATTCCTCGTTTTGCAGAGCTACTCTGAAGGATGGCAAAGAGGTGTGCTTGGAGCCCACTGCTCCCTGGGTACAGCTGATAATCAAGGCAATCCTGGCCAAGTAAGTTCCATTCCCTCTTAGTTTGGGTAGCTGAGTGGTAAACCTCCCCCAAAAAACAATTTGTAGCATTTCTTACCAATATTTTCCATTTGCTTTCAATCAGAATTAAGGAACAAGGAAAAATGCTGCTTAATTACAGGATTAGTCTCTGTCTCTCTGGCAGCAGCAGGGCCCTTGCTCAAGCCAGTACGTCATTGCTAAAGCTCTGAGTATCGGCCTCCCCATCTGGAGGGAAAGACTCACCTGAGCGTTTGGCTTCCATTCAAAAGAAAGCTTTACAAGATTCATCTTCCCCTTCCCTACAGTAGCATACGTTAATAACTCATATTTCTGAGTTAATGAGTTTCTTGCCGTGAGCAAATGCAGAAACTCGATCTGCAGCCGTTTCCCAGCAGGGCCCCAGCCACACACACACTAGGACTTCAGGGGTTGCTTTCAAATCCTCCCCTTTACTCTCCTGATGCCTCAAGCCAGCACATGGAGCTGGCAACAGAGCCCTCGTCCTTACCTGTTCTGCAACGCTAAGCATTGAGAACCCCTCCTGAAACCCCTTTTAAACCATCCTCTTCCCTCACCTCCTCACAGGGCTCAGCTCAACTCTGACTCGCCGCTCTAAGGAACACCAGGACGGAGAAAAGCTGCGAACTGCTCCTCTGCTGAGAGAAGCCTTTGGGAACAGCACCCTTGAGGCAGCACAACGCCTTCCACCTCCCGCGCCAGTGTTACCATGTGAATTACGGACTGTTTGGTTTACATATTTATTTATTTAACTGTGTTTATTTAAGCCAGCCTGTCAGAAGGGTCAGTGCTGCCTGTGGGACAGGCTGCTCACTGGCATGGAGGATGCTGCACGGAAAAGTGGCTTAGCTAAAGGAAATGAAGAGCCCTTGGCAGCCACTTCAGCCGGATGCAAGCAGTTGAGTGCAGTGCACTTACCCTAAGCCTGACTATTTTGCTATTCTACCGGCAAACCGGCCGTTCCCCCCGCTCCCCTGGAGTGCCCTGGTATGTTGTGTCAACAGCCTTCTCCTGAACTGTGAGCTCTCCCTTTACGTACCCAGTCTACGGGATCTGTAAGAGAGTAGGTCTGGTATTTATTTATTGTGATATCTATGGTATTTATAGACATATTTATTGACTAGTTGCTATATGAGAGAGAGAGTGATGATAATTTATTTAATTTCTACTGGATTTTCCACTCCTGCTATTAATTTCTTAAGAAATAGTCACCATCACACTGCTCTGTACAAGGATTTGCTGTATGTCTAATTGGCTATTGAATCAGCATCGTAGATACACAGGATTTACTTGTGAGAGTGTAATTATTCCTAAGAACGCATTATTAAATATTTTCTATTAAAACCGTTTGTTATCTCCTTATTTCACATTTTCATTGGCTTTATTTGGAAACAGCCTGCTTCATTTTTGGACATTTTAGACACATATTTGAAAACAGCCTGCTTCAGGCTGAGAGAGTTGGGGTTGCTCAGCCTGGAGAAGAGAAGGCTCTGCGGAGACCTTAGAGCAGTTTCCAGTACCGAAAGGGGCTGCAGGAAAGCTGGGGAGGGACTCTCGATCAGAGAGTGCAGGGAGAGGATGAGGAGAATGGTTTTAAGCTGAGAGAGCGGAGATTGAGATGAGATCTTAGGAAGAAACATTTTTCTGTGAGGGTGGGGAGGCTCTGGCCCAGGTTATCCAGAGCAGCCGTGGCTGCCCCATCCCTGGAGGTGTTCCAGGCCAGGTTGGATGGGGCTTGGAGCCCCTGATCCAGTGGGAGGGGTCCCTGCCCATGGCAGGGGATGGGAGTGGATGGTCTTTGAGGTCCCTTCTGACCCAAAGCATTCCATGATTCTACGATTCACTTTTGCCACCTCAGCCTGATTTCTGGAGCTGAAATGAAAATGTTCGGTACCTGGTACCATCCTTCATGCTGTTACAGCAGCCTGGCAGAGCTGGATGCAACCACAGACTCCCAGGGCAGGGTAGAATGCTCACTCTGCTTCCTTCAGGCTGTTCCCAGCCCCTGGGGACGGGCCAGCTGTAGAGCAAGGCTCCATATTTAAGTGCCCTGCACATGAGAGACTACCACCACTCACAGATGCCTGAACACTGTCAGTGTCCAGCCCCAGACTGTAAATCTTTACTGTACCAAAAGGCTGCTATTTACTATCAGAATGGCAATTTGTGACTTTTACTTTGGGTACCAAATATCCATTGTTTGCCTTTGTGTAACAACTGCTTCCTCCTCTGACCCTGAAATGGAACGTGTGGAGAGCAGGTTGCCCGCATCTTTTAAACAGCCCAGCCGTACCTCCCCACCATGTGCAGGCACAGACGCTTGGTCCCTTTGGCAGAGAAACACTCACATTGCATACCAACACCGAAGAAGGATTCTGGGAGGTAAACCGGGATGCTTTGTGTTGTTCCCACTCCAACTCCTGTACCCCGGGGGCTGTTGGAGCACACAGGTCTCGTGGGTGCAATGCATCTCCCAGAGCAGTTCATACAACAGCAGTATAAAGCATGCACACCCAACAGCTCTCAAACCACCTCCTCCGAGTGCAACAGTGGCTAAATTAAAGCCAGCGATGTGTTGGGCACCTTCAGGAAGATGAGAATAAGAGAGAGATGGCACAGGTTTAAAGCCTGTTGCTTTACCCTAGCGTATCCCTGTCTGCTTGAGGCACACCTGCTTTCATCTCATTTTAACCTTTGATCTAGACAGCCTTAAAACAGCGGGAGGATTTTTGCCAGGTACCTTTGCAATGATGAAATAAGAGCTGACTTTGGCTTGCTTCTTCTAAAACCCCCTTTGCAGTAAGGCCGATGCCAGTCCTCTCCTTGACTTAAGTTGTTTTGGCGTCAGTTTGAGGCACTTGGCCACAGGAACTCTGGACACTGTGCCCTGAGGCCCTCCAGCCATCACGCCATGGAGAAGCCGTAGGAGAAATCCACAGCCCTTGAAAACATGAGAACTACTTGGTAAGCATCTTTAAGTGTGTGCGCATATGCATTTCTGTGTAAGGAAGGGTCAGGACGTTTGCATCACAAAGAGAGGAAGGACCTTGAGATTTCACTGCGCGTTCTTGACCATCTTCTCCTTTCCCCAGTCTCATGCAAGATTCTGCTCCCCTTGGCCACTTCATTCAGCATCTACATCATGTCTCTACGACGCTGTCAATCGGCCATACCATGTTCCAGCCACCACGAGTGTCCATCACCCTCATTCACTCTTGGCCTGCCCTCCACGCAATCAAACGCATCAGAAGTGTCTACCCGTCCCTTCTGTCCTCAGCTATTCGCTTCGTCCCACACTTCATCTCCCTTCCAAACCACTTCCACTTCTTTCAGTTTGGAGGCAAAAAGACAGTAGCAACAACCACCCAACTGAGCAACACTCTCATGTGTCTTCCCCATCCCCAAACTCCCTCCCGTGCCTGGGTGCTGCACTTCTGCTCTTGTATGCAGAGCCTTTTCCACCAGGAACGGGAATTGGTTCCCTCCACTTTCAGCGTTACCGTTCTGTAAGACCAAAAGCATATTTCTCTTTGATGTATGAACACTGCAAACCATAGAGGAAGTCATTCAAAGAAATACTGGAAAGTCCCTGAAAAACACTTTTCCCTCTTCCTTAGGAGAACAGGGAATACAAACATGGGTTTGCTGGCCTCTGCTTCCCCATCTGTGCTGAATATTGACTAATGCAAACATCCTGGTTGTGCATCAGATGACAGATGCATTATCCATGCTATACTTGCTTTTGTTTACTGATTCCTTCCCATTCTGGAAATGACTGTATTTCTTCTGCTGGAATCACACAAGATGGGAAAACCCCATAACAATTATACATGGCATTGGTTCGGTATTGCAGACGCATTCCAACTGTTGCATTTGTTCTTGTTTATAAGAGAATATGATCAGCAGCGCCATGGGAAATGGATCCTTTGGAAGTCAGACAGACAGCTATGGAAACCCCTGGGGTGGAAACTGGGCATTCAGTTTCTGCGTGCAGAAGTGATGCGAGAATTTTGCCACCCATAAACATAACCCCAAGATCTCTGCTGTCAAACCCAAAGTGAACATTTATTTTAATAAGTAATAATTACCTGCAGTTAATTATTTTTAATAATGGCTGTTAGTGCCAGGCGGGGCAGAGACAACTTCACAGTTCCTGTGGATTTCTAGAACAGGAGGTACTATGCATGAAGAACCTGGAAGGCAGGCTGAGACTCTAAAGAATAAAGGAATAAGCTGTTCTCCTTTGGTCAGAGCTAACACTTAGCTGCCCCTGCACTACGGCAGCTGCGCGTTTGCAACACATGCGATGCATTTTCCTCAAACCTACTGTATTTCTGACCTGCTCAGCACCTTGTGACAATGGCTTATGCTGTTCAGTCACACTATGGAGCACACAGCCAGTTGCCTTCAGCACAGCACACTGAAAGGAATGCAGTTTTCTCATATTTTCTCTCTTCCCCGCCCCCCCAATTCCTTTCTAAATGCTTCCTCAAATCTAGAAGCCTTTTTGACTGCTATGAGATGTTGTACATGGTTCTATAAACCCATTAAACCTGGGCTATGTCCCCGTGTTTCCAAAGGGAAATGACACCACTAACACAAAGTACATGGATTTTGCCTATAAGTTAGCATCAGCCTCATGTCTGGTTACATTTCGGCCCTCAGCAAGGTTTCTGTTGTGCACAGCCAGCTCCCTCCAGCCCAAGGTGACAGGCCACTTGCAGGAAAACTGTCTTTTTTGCAATGTTTAGGAAGTTTTTATGACATAACTAACAACTGAACATGAAACCCAAGCTCTGAGGGTGCTACAGAGGATGAATTACACTTCTCAGATGTCTGTGAAGCTCTGGAATGGGCCCCACCTGCATAGATTGACATCTCTTATCCAATCATGAACAGAATCGCTGCTGCCCTGGCTCCTCACAACAGCAGGAGCTGTGTCTGAAAGTGAGCACACTTTTCCAGTGCCTGTGACTGAAACCAGAGCAGCTTTCTCAAACCACCTGGTGACCTGCCTGCTAAATGCCAAGCGTGTGTTTGTACCCACAGGCAGTGACAAACACTTGACAACTTATTCTTAGTTCCAGCAGCCCAGGCTCACTAGGAAAGCTCCCTGTCCTGCTCAGACTCACTCCAAGCTCCTAGTGTAGAGTGAAACATTCAGCTCACATTCAAAAACTATTTGTGCCCTATTTTCTTCTCATCTAACGTCATTCAGGTTTAGGTAATACTTCCCTTTACGCGGTATTCATTTGTCCCAACTTTGTATGAAAGAGCCATGGAATTTGGTTTGTATTTGGTTTTCCATTGTAACAATCATTCTATATGAAAAATGATTACATACTTCAAAACAGTAAGAAATAAGTATTTGGAAAGGCATTAATGCCTATTTAATATTCTGAATTCTGTGCATTTCAGAAGTGTACAGAGACTGGAGACGTGAGTCAACCAGAACATAGAGGAAAATCCACTGGGGCAACAAGAAGCACAGGAATGGCATCTGGCTCTAAAATTGCCTAGAGTGTGAGGATATTCTAGACAAACAGCCTCAAACACTCGTCCTCTTCTTTTCCTCTTTTCCAAGGCATTCCCAGACCAAGAATAAAATACCGGCTTCAATGGATCTTTACTCTGATCCTCAATGGCCACCCCTACATCTTCTGTTGTACACAGAATCCAAGGGGATTTATGAAGGAAACTTTAAAACTCTGAAAAACTTTATGGAGATGCAGGAACTCTTGTGGGTGACATGCCTGAATTGGATTTGGGTGGGATTACTTCTAGTGCCAGTGTCTAAGAGTACAGGCTTACATGCTTTCTCAGATAACAACATATTTAAAGGTTTCTGTCCAGTCAAACAGAACTATTATTAAGACAAAAACTCATTTAAAGTAATAGCATTTAGTCAAAATTCCTGAAGACACTCCAAAAGGAGCCATATTAATTCCTTTGCTATTAATCCAATCTCACCACAAGCACAATGGACAGGACATGAGTGCCACCACCACCAGCACTGACCTCAACTCAGGCTTTTCCAGACTGGTCCTTTCTTTGCATGGACACAGACACCAACCAGCACCTTCTCACACCACTCGCATCTCCTTCTGCCAGAAAATTGCTATTCTCCCTCTTAAGACCCATAAATTCTGTCTGTTGTGGCAAACAACTGCTTCCATCTATGTAGAGATCCAGGAAGTAATTTCAGATCAACATTTCAGCCTCGCTGATGGGAATTTCAAGCCCAGTAATGTTCTTCCGTGGAAACAGTTATTATTTTTAAGCAGAAGAGGCTTAGTCTCTAAAACAATGTGATTCACTGACTCTGATCCAGCTGCTTCGTTTTGACTCCCTGCCCAAATTCTGCCAAGACACCCAACCCCCTTGTGCAGACAGGAAGCAGACAGCCAAGTGCCCTGCGTGATCTGTCTCTCCGAAATACTTACTTTCAAACAATGAAACTTACCTTATGAGGAAGACTCGCTTGATTTATTTAACCCACAGACACCTTGCTTCCATGCAGAACAAGCCTCCAAGTATGCACTTGCCTACCTGAAACAGTGCCTTCTGGGACGTTTCCATCCTCAACACTTAATGCCGGGACTGAATTCCTCCTCACACCTGTAGCACTGGTAGCTCTCATCATTGCTGTGGTTGGCCCTGCAAAGAGCATAGAAGCGACACGTGAGGACTGACCCCTGAGAGTTCACATCACCTGCAAAGAGCTCTAGGTGAGCCGGAGGCTTTCTCCATCTCACGTGGCTTTATATCCTGCCTGCCTCACGCTGTACAGGCCTGGGATACCAACATTAAACCGGGTGTGAATAGAGAACGGAGGGGAATATCCAGGTGTGGATGAACCAGGAACGGCAGAAGGACCATAAGAATATCATGTGGGGGTGGCAGCAAGATCCCAGCACACCTCCGGGGGGCTTTGGGACACTGATGCTGAAGTAAATACGGTGTATACAGAGTCATAGGTTAAGGTCATAAGTCATAGTGAAAGTGACAGCCACTGTCCCTTGTTAATAATAATTTTTATGAACAAGTAATATCTCCTTCAGATGCAAAAATCGGCAGCAAAACAGAAGCCCATTTCACCACATAAAGCAGACCTGGGAAAAGCACATGCAAGAGAAGAGATAGAACTGACCGAGGCAAGCGAGATACACAATAATATCACTTCACAGCAGCTCCATCAAAAACAATAGTTTTGAGAGCACTCCTCAACTCTTGGAGATGCACAAATGATCCAGCTGCATCTCAACCCCCTGTCAGGACAGCATCTGTATTTTCATCATCCCCTGCCACACTCTTGACTCCAGGGTGAAGAAAACTGGACACACGGGGAACATGATCAGGCACCAGACCGGAAACTGCCCTTTTCCAGTACAGTAGGGAGACAAGGAGATGGGAATGGAGCAGGATAATATAAAGAAACGTGTGTTCAGCCAAGAAAAGCCCTAGGAACGCGTTCCTCAGAAAACGCTGGGGACGCTTGGGGCTAATCGTTGTCTGGAAAGAACAGTGTAAACAGATTTTTGGCTGCTACCATCCAGGTGAAAATAACTTAGTGCTTTCTTTTATTTTTGTAAGGAAAATCAATTCCATCAAAGTAATATCTGGCTTCATTGCAACCTTCTCCTGTTTCCCAAATTCATGTCTCTGATCCCTGAATTCAGGTCTTGTCACAGGAACTGGGGATGCTATTTTCAGGTCTTTGTTGGCTGATGCAGGTTCTGCAATGAGCATGAAGGGAAGTTGGTCTTTTGGTGGGATATACAAACCCTAACTTGTTCACCTGTCCCTGGAAACCAGATGTCTGAGCATGTGGACTCTGTCTGTGAAAGGGGACAGCCGGGCACCTCAAAATAAGGCTTGAAATTTGGGACACTGTGAAAACCCTACATTTAGATCCAGCCTTTAGAAACCCCTCCGATCTGGCACAGCTACTTGACAAAACTCCCAAACACTGAAGTGGTTTTGTAAGTAACCACATAAGTGTAGAACTCTAGAAGAATGGCATTTGGAAATCAGAAAACAGAAAGAAATTGGACCTTTTGTTTTTTCTGTGGTCCTACGGGGTGAAAGGATTATAACTTAACCATAGCTGGCAGCACCGCTAGAGAGCAAATGTGATACAAGGAGATACAGATGCTGTGAACTTACTTAAAAGTGGGTTATTTGAGATCTCCTGAGTGCATTCAGTTACGTTTTGCATCCGGAAGAGAGGAAATAAGCTGATTTTTTTAGTGTTCTGCAACAAAGCAGAGAGTTTTCAGACCACGTCCAACATCACCTGCATCTAATTTTTATCTCTCGTTACAGGAACATCTAAAACGTGTCCATCGAGTGAATAGGAAATGCCAGTAGCTGCAGTTGTCCCTGTCCTCCTGCAATACCGGGAGTTGTGAATGATTTATGGGAACCTGTCTTCAGGATGCTGCTTCTGATGCCTCGCTGCTGCCTGGGGCTGTGTGCATCCACTGTTTGTTTAAGCAGCACAGGGCTCCAGCTATGAGCTCGGCTGCTCACAAACAAGGGCACAGCTAAGCTCCTCTCAGTAAGCCGGAGCTCCCTGCAAGCTGACAGAGCCATCGATGTGGGGGAAAGCATCCATTTGCCTCAGGCTTCACAGGTGCCTCAGCATCCACCCAGTACACAGAAAGAAAACCTGGGAGGATTCTGAGGTTAAGAAATCACAGGTTTGGGGCTATTCCTGCCACTGAAATCAGGCAAAAGGAATGAAAATCAAAAGGAAGGGAGGCTGTGAAATCCAAGAGATGGAGAGGGTTCAAAATAAGCTGTGATGTTCTAAAAGAGGGGCTGGCAGCCTTCCAAAGACAACTGGAAACTGTGTGCGGTTAGAGGTGAAAGCACTTCTTTTGGAACAGCAAACATGAAACTGCTGCTGTGAGGGGAAGGCGAACTGGAGCGCTGCCAGTTCAGAATGGAGTAGGAATTCTGGAGGAAATGGGTAAATTGACCTTCCCCTCAAAACCGGATGGGTAGGAAATTTCCACTTAGCCTAGAAATCACTGCTCAGAGACACCACAATTTAACAAAACTGCAGTAATTTGCCCCTGAAGCACAGTCCATGAGAAAGGGATTTCCACGGCAAGAGAAATCTGAGGCTGCCAGCAGCTGGCCCGTCTCCACTGAAGTCCAGAGGTGCCGGCTCACAGATTTCCCATCCTGTTAGGCAAGACATTTTGGCATTGCTTTTATTGCACGACGATGACGCTGGCCAAGTGAGAAAGCAAAGCAGTCAGCAGAATATTATTCAGCAGTTCTACTGACAAACAGAGCCCTCAACTCGAATTGCCCACGTTCCCAAATGTCTATCACATCCAATGTCGATGCCGACTCCTACAGTCAGGAACAGCATTGACTGACGCACCTAAAGCTGAAGTCTAAGGTTGCCTCCACAAAATAATTCCACCCAGCAGAAGCTTCTACAAGTTATTAACCTCTTTGTTACTTCTTGCATAGGAAAAACCCCTCGTGGCCAGGACCAATCCTGCCTCCTTGTGCCAAAATCTAGGGAAAGCCTCCCAGCAGGTTAGGAACTGCAGTGCTATGGCCTCTGCATTATTCACAAATCCGAGCACAACCACGACAGCGCCAGGGCCTCCCCTAACCAGCACTGCTTCACACAAGGTTCAGCACCGACCCTCTGGCAGCTGGGACCGCAGCAGATAGCCTGGTAAAGTCATTAATCACCTAATCTGTGGGTCAAGGTGGATGAACAAGCATCTGAGTGTTCCAGGAAATTAATGGATTCCAGCTTAAAAAACTTATGTCGACACTTGGAGCAGATGCTGGAGAAGCTCAGCAGATGTTGGGGAGATGAAGGGCTTGGCGCCGCAGGATGAGCACAGGGGCAGGAACCAGCAAATGCTGGAAAGGAAGAGAGAGCAACTTTACAAGAACTCCAATGCTCCTCGACCTTTATGTTTATGCTATCAATAACAGATAATAACTGCACCGCAGTCTGGCCAGTTCACAGCTGACTAAGCCAGGCATTGCTAGCAGCAGAGAGATATCAAGCCAACACAAACATCTTCTCTGACTCACTCAATCTGCGTTGTCAAAATTCTATTGACTCCTCACTTTCTACTAATCTTTCTTCCAGAAAGTTAAGACAAGTGGGGTCCCTGCCTCGTCTGGCTCCTCTTGCGAGAGGCAGAGCGCACAAGGTTGCACCAACTCCTACTTCCCTCTGGCCTTTCTTGGTTTAGTACCCACCCCCCCCCCGACAGCAGAGACTGTCATTCAACATAAGAGTAGCAATTTACCTAAGCTCTGCTCACCTTTAACACCACTTTAATAAGAAGAGATGCAAAGAAACAGGCATTGTTGGAGCTGGTTCACATTGAACACAACAGCTTTACCTACTCCTCTCTATATTTTACACCAAAAGGGGTGGGTTTTGCATACCCAAACTTTTCCCTGAAGTCAGGAGAGGACAAGATTAGGTAAGAAACATAAGGAAGAGCTGTAAACCTATCTGCACACGCTTGACTTGCTGGCAGGCCAAATGCTATCGAACCACTTCCTTGTTGGAAAGTTCTCGAAACGCTATTCCTGCTTGGAGGAGAGGAGGAAGGAGGCATGCAAATGGCTTCTGGTACCAAAACAGCTATTGAAAGAAACGGAATGGGAAGGAAAAGGACAATGCTGGATCAATAAGGGCTGCAGGAGGGGGCTGTCTGTAAGAAGTACGGAGCACAGCTTGTTTCCAATGGGCTGTCACAGTGGGAAGTGTTCTGCCAGGATAGTGTTCCTCAAGAAAAACAAGGATTCAAACTGAAAAATGTCACTAGAAAGCAATGATTGTGTCAAATTCAGGCATATATTCAACCACTAATGGCAAACTGCTCATCTAAATTAAACTACTCTGATAACTGAAATGACTCTTCTCAATCTCCTGAGCAATTTAATTTTATGAGAATTCTGCCTGTTCAGAAGAAAACCAAAGGGAAAAATTCCTAACTTTACGCAAATCAGAGGTTGCTTTTCTCAGCAGCCTATGTTTTAAGGTATCCCCCCCAGCTCACTTACTCTCTTGCCCCTTCAGGGCACTCTGGACATCAACACTCCCACACTCCCTAGCAATTGAAATAAGCTGAAGCAGGAACCTGCATGCAGCACTCAAAAGTGCTTTCAGAAAGTATTCCCTGAGCTGGCAGCTCTATTACCTACTAGGGAGTAACTCAAGGATGACTGCTTTGCTTTTCCCTCATTGCAACACAACCAACGAAAGTAACACAGAGGATCAGAGTGTGGGTGTCAGGGGAGAAGACTTCAAAGACTTTGTGTTGATTCCAATCAGAGTTCCCATTTCCATATGGTCACCAGTCTCGTGTCACTGCTCTCTCAGCTATGTCATCACTTCAAGCAGAAGACCACAACTATCCACAGCACACCCTCAGAGATTACCCAGCTCCACTCGACCCAAGCACTGAGAGGGATAAAAATCGGATTAACAAAGGGGGGGGGGGATTTTTTGATGTTTGGCATTTTGGGTTGGGTTTTTTATTAGATGAACAGTTCATTTATTAATTGGGTGAAGAGTTCTCGTTTTATTGCGTGAACAGTTCATTTTTTATGAGACTCACATTTGCTTTATTTCCAGCTATTTGCAGATCTAACAATTTTTTCAACTCGTTTCCCAGGTGAGGGAAATCTTTGCTACCAATTGCAAGAATGGCAGGACCTGGTTTCCACAGCTTCTTTGAGGGGTGTCCTTGGGAACCAACAACTTCATCTGAGTTAACAGTGCCCTGAAATGAAGCATTTTACTGCTCAGGAGCTGCTCGGATGGAACTGAAAATACTGTTTTAAGTTTTCAAGCTGATAAAACCCATTTTTTAAAATCAGTCTTTTGATCACGCTCCCTGATCCATGTATGTCTATCAACTAGTGCAAAGGAAAAGGCTGACTGGTTAGGACCCCCTGCCCCATTAGAAATTGTCCATGGTAAATGGTTTCTAGGTGATGGTGAAAGGTTGTCCTAAGATCTGTATCCTCCAAACTAATTTTTGTGCTATCAGGAGAAGTCTTCACTTGCTGGAATGAAAGAGCTGCTATTGCTTGTCTAATTGCCTTTTAGCCTTTCCGGGCCGGCTGCCAGCGACTGCACGTTCGCAGTGTGGATGCCAAACCAAATACCTGCCATCAAAAGGCACGCAGCCAGAGGGTGCAACGGGATCACTTCCTACATTTCATGGATTAACAGCTGAATAATGTGAAGAAGACTGAGTCATGTGGCTAGTAAAGCTGTCTATGTGTCTCCCTAGGGCCTGCCTAAACCAGGACAGCTTTCCATGCTCTGTCAGCCCTCAGGCCCACGCTAAGGTCACAGAGGGATTTCAAGGTGCCTTCACACAGCAGAGAATCCAGGCTATGTGGGTAACGGGAATGGTAACGTCAACAAGGCAACTGCAAATGCTTGGTGAGCTCTGTGACAGCCATTCTGGTGACTAACACAAAGTGAACTCCCACATACCCTCACCACCTGCAGCTCCTGCACAGCAGACTTATCCCTCAGGACAGAGACGTGGCAGCAGACAGGGGAGAACTCTGCTTCCTCTATTTTGGCTGGCATGATGCTACCCATTCCCTGTCTTCTCCATCAAAAGGAAATGTTCCAGAGGCAGTGAGAGGAGCTGGAAGAAAGGAGACTTCACGCACAGCTCAGCCTTGCTGCTGTCAGCTGGATGGAGGAGAGCTGACCCACGTTCACCTGGAAGGGACCTCAAGGGGGTCAGGGAGGCTGCAGGTACAAAGCCTTGCACGGAAGGGTGGCCCTGCCTTTCAAAATACCCCCAGAAACCCATTTCCCTCATGCAGGGCTGTCTGTGTGAGCACTGACTCACCAGGCCAAGCTCTGTAGTGCTACTGCAGCCCAGAGAGCTCACGACCTCTGACAACCACTGGCCTCAGCACAGGCCTCTGCAAGAGAGCTGCTGCCCAGTTTCACACATTGCTGCTCTGCACCCCAAACAGCCTCATGCTCCAGAGCCCCGGGGACTGCTGGAATTTCCTCTGCGGTGGAATGAGCCTGACAGTTCAGGGGTTTTGAAGAGTCCTCTGGGCATAAAATCCAGCGCTGTCACGCAAACATTCCTTACTCACTTATGCTGTCCAAGGATGATACGTCATCTGACTGTGTATGAGTGACGATACCTTAATCTACAGATTCACTCTGCACATCTATTCCGAGCTGCACCCGCTAACCATTCAGTGACCCACACTGGATTATCTGTGCATCATTCTCACTCGTCATTGCCTCGGTCTGCTGCAGCTGGGCAAAACCTTCCTGGTAGCACAGAGCACGCCTCGGGTTTGCTGTCCAGACTGGGAGGGCTATGGTTAGGAGAAGACTCATTATGGGCACACAGAGATCCACGAGGGTGGAATGGGGCACCTGATTCCCACCGATTCAGGTCACTCAGGTGTGTGTGTGTTCCTACCAACGCAGTAATGCACACGTGCAAACAAAATCTGTGTTCATCAGCGCTGTCCTGAAAAGAACATGGCACTTCCTTGGGCCGCCACATCAAAGACTCACAGCACAATGCTCATGCTGCTATAGCCTGGAGGGAACGGTGGCTCCATCCCTATGATCTCAGGGGATTCCAGGGAAGGTTTCCAACCTTCCAATCCTAAGCATCTGCATCCAGTTGCCCTTTCTTAACAGCTGTATTCTTTATGGCTTTCTTGGGGAACCTCTCTAGTTTTCAAAGAAAACATGCCCCTGCCTCTCCCTGACTCTCCTAGCTCTTCAGCTGCCACTCTGCTGCCTCCAAAAAACCCACAAAACACTGCTATTACCGCTTGCAAGGATGAGCCAGGCTGCAGAAACAGTGCCTGGAAGAGCACTGATGCTACGAAGTTTTGTGTTGAAGAGGAGGCCCAAATTACATGATGCATCAGCTTTATGCAGAGTTCATATCCACATCAGTGGAGAATTCACGTTCATCAAAACCAATCAATTAGGTTTCAACTCAATAATAATGAAAGAGATGGTGTAAAACTTGTGGGAAGAGAACAGGCCTAGATTTAAAGATGTGGCCTTCTTCCAGTCTACTTACACTAACAGCCTCTGGACTTCACACACCCTCCATGTGCTCCAGCAGCCAGAGCCCACAGCTGCTTCTCCTGCCACCTCCCCATTTATCCTCAGAGCCATATAAGCCACCCCACACTTCCCAATGTGTTTCACGCTCTAATCGTTCTGCAGGGGCTGGGCCGGAGACAGTGCAGGAGGCAGCAAACTCCAAGCTATGCACGAGTCGCAGGCAGGAACATCTGGATCAGCTGGCTGGCAAGGTGGAAAGCACTCACCTCATGCCGCTAACTGTCCCTCAGGGGCAGCACTGGTCTGGTGATCTCTCTCCTTCCTTCCAATGTTCTTTTCACTAACTCAGCTGATATCCTTTGACAGCCTGTTGTCCAGTCTTTCTGAAAGTGGCCAACAGATACAGACTTTACCGGAGGAGTGGAATTGAATCACAGAATCATAGAATCCCTATGTTGGAAAAGACCTTTGAGATCATCGAGTCCAACCATCCCTGTCCACTGCTAAACCAGATCCCTAAGCACTTTATCTGCCTGTATTTCAAACGCCCCCAGGGATGGTGACTCCAACACCTCCCTGGGCAGCCTCTGCCAGTGCTTGAGAACACTTCCAGTGAATATTTTTTTCCTAATGTCCAATCTGAACGTGTCCTGGTGCATTTTGAAGTCATTGGGGATGGGGGGGAGTGGCAGAGCAGAACAGAGAAGTCTGGGTCATGTAGTTTCCTTGTAAGGCCAAGCTAGAAGCCAACAGCTTCCAAGGATGTCACTACCAAACTGTAATTGGAAAGAGGTGCAAATTACTCATTAAATATTCCCTGATTACATGGGGAAATCGCCATTTGCCTATGACATGCAACCTTCCCGCTCAGATGATCTCTGGGGACACTGAGCCAGCAGCCACAAGAACGATCTGATCTGTAGGTGGCAAAGCTCAGGAACGAGAGTATTTGTGTGACACTTAGTTAAGAACTCGCTAGGACGAATTCACATGCTGCATCCTACTTGGTTTGACTCCTGATTGAGGTTTCTTCTCAGACAGTAAATTCTCTAATGGGATTACTGTACTGTAATCCTGGGATTTTCAAACATCCCCTTATTTTGCTTTCGATCTTGGCACCCCTGCCAGTACAGTTTTACCGACAGTTAATTCCTATTCTGCCCTGATGATGTCATTATAATACAATGATTTCTTTGTTTCTCTCTATCAGAAATTAAACAGAACCTACATACTTCAGTTGCAAGAAGCCACCTCTGTGCTGAGAGTCTTCTTATAAGGAAACAAAGTCGATTTTCCCCAGAAAATCAAGTCAAGCCAGTTCAAAACAGTCTCTATAACATGCTTGGTTTCAAGTCACTCCAGTAATGATTCATGAGCACATCTCTTCTTCACAAACCAATAACATTTCGCTGAGATCTGCCTGGGATTGTCTGATTTTACATCAGCTTCAGATGTATATGTTACAGCAAAGAACTAGTCATTAAGTAAATAAAGATTAGAAAATTGCAGAGAAAGGGAAATCTAAGAACACAAATCCTCTTGCAAATCTTAAGCTGCATAGTCATAAATAAACATGTCATAGATTAAAGCAATATGTGACGTGTGGTACAAAAAAACTAACCTGGAAGCTTTAGGGATACACTAGGTGTCTGAGTTGTCGGAGCAAGACTCATGGCAGCCTGCCCCAGGGACAACTGGATTTGTTGAGCTCCACTCCTGTTCACGAGTACCTGCGGAAGAGAGAAAAAGGATCGGCTGCAGAAAAAGGAAGTGCAAAATGGTGGTTTTTTACTATTTCATTTCAACCTCATTCCAAAAGGAAGTGCTTTGACCACCAATGAACTAAACCCTTGTGTAAATAAAGCTCAGAAATTTGCATCATCTGATTTCCTTTAAAAGCTCCCAGAAAACCGTTTTTTTGCTACTTTACATCAAAAGTTACCAAAATGCCTTGGCAGTCATGAAGACAAAGAGAGTGGCCTGAAGTGGAATTGGTGGCTTGTATTAACGGAGTGTAGGTGTGGAAATTGGAGTGTCTCCAAACTGCCGGAAAATGGACTGGCAGTTCACAGAGAAGGGGGTGCTCAGGGAAGCAAGCCCCATGGGATAGGAGTGCATAGTTCCATGGAAAACAAACTGGCATCCTCCACAGAAAAGCCTCAGCTCTTTCCAGAGAATGGGCAAATCTTGTTGAGGTTCCACGCAAGTCCAGAGCGATGCCTGGGACTCTGCAGAGCCATGCTTCCCCCTGCCCTGTACCCAAAGAAGTCGCTGTGCCCGGAGCTGCTCAGGGCACGGAGCAGCCCCCTTCTCTCCCTTCCCTGCTCCCTCGGCTCCCAGCATCCAGTGCTACAAGGGGGCCAACAGGGCTTCCACTTCTCAGAGGACAGGGGAGAGTGTCAAGGACAGACTGAGGGAGAGCACGAGCTTGACAGGGCTTCTCACCTCACTTTGAAAATGGCAGCAGGATTTTAGCATTCCTGTCCTCATCCACACCTTTATCGTTCCACCTCCCGCCCCATCTCCTCAGTACACATGTACAGAAACATGTCTGGAACAGAGGGATGCCCTCCTCACCTGCTACCTGCCTGTGGTTGCCACAAACCTGGGGATTTGCTGTCTGCACTGCTGTTTTGCAGATGTGATTCCTTTACCTGGATGAGTGCCTGGGAGTGGAATAGTACGGAAATCCTGCTTCATATCTGCTTGGTGGCACCTAGTCTGGTTCTCTCATTAAATAAAGTCTATGATGTGATGTAGCTGCCTCATTTGTTCTGTATCCCTTTGCTCCCCTGGCAGCTTCTGAGTGTTGGCTCTTTCCAAAGTGTTAGGATCAAAGATATTCCCTTTCTGGATGCTTTCTGACAGCTTGTGGGTAGCTGTAGAAATCATGTTGTGCTCACGCTAGGGAAAAGGCTGCAGTGCATGCACATATTGTGCTTCAGTAACACACTGGAGATACCAAGGCAGAGGGAGAAAGAGGATTTACGGATGCCTTAACTGGGGAAATCCTTGGATGGATTGTGTCCCTAATTAGACACTAGAGAACCCAGTCACCAACCTTGAGTCCTCTTAAAAGCAGTTTTATCCATTCTGCTACGTGTTCGCTTGAGGCACCTTAATCACTCCTTGCAACTATCCTTTCCTCATGGGAGCAGCTCTCAGGGCTCCTTGTACGTGCCAAGGGGAGGTGGATGTTACCAGGCCTTCCCTCCATTTCCTAAAAATATCCCCCAGGATGAGCTGTGCCGATTGCACATTTGCCTTAGGTTGTGACACACATTCTTGATTTCTTTGTGTC